>NC_084860.1:9056669-9737732 GCF_951802175.1 Populus nigra
GTAGTTATGATTGTGGCTCACATCTTCCCTTGGTTTTACGTCCAAGAACGGCTTAAACACCCTCTATTGGTCCGGCATACGCTTCCCATCCAGTTTTTTAAAAAACTGGCAAACAATATCTTTTTTAATCAGATTCCCAAGACTATGTCAAGCATGTTCTTTATAAAAATGGTGCTATAAATCATGAATTACATGATGCACATCTCCACTAGGATACGTCTCAAGAGTCAATAGAAGATTATCTAAAGACCCCTTATGTTTTGAAATAAATCCTCACTTTTGACAATTTTCACAAGTTTTGCAAAATGCATGTATGTCCTTAAACCTGGTGGGCCAATAGAATTCACTTTGTAAGATTTTTACAGCTGTCTTTTTTTACGAGAAATGACCCCCATATGCCTCAGAATGACAAAGTTTAATGACACTACTTTCCTCATTGTCGGGAATACATTTTTGAAATATTTGATCAGGACAATATTTGAATAGGTAAGCGTCATCCTAATAAAGGTTTTTCACTTCGCTTAAAAAATTTCTTTTGTCATGGGTATTCCAATGAGCAAGCAAAAATTCTGAAGCAAGAAAGTTGTCAATATTAGCAGACCAATGTTTTATGTTTATGTTATCATTGTAAATCTGGGGTATGCCCCTTATAATGTTTGTATCCTTTTCTTTTAATACATACGTCAACTTACCAAAAAATAATGATCATGCCATTTTTTATCCATCACAATTCTCGGGGTAAGAAGGGGTAGAATAAATTCCACTGCTTACAAAAGATGATATCACCAACTAAAAAATATCACCATCAAAATCCACGAGGCTAAAGCGGCTGGTGTATAAATTCCATAGTTCTCAAGAAGATGACATCGCCAATAGATATGATTCAAAACAAAAGAAACTGATGGTGATAATACAAGGAAAAAATATCCAGCAAAGCCAGTGGATTCCATCTTTACTCAAGAAACGATACCATATTGTACAAAGAGGACATATGTGATACAATCCACAGAGATTAATATGCTAAGATAAAGCAAGATTATGGAATCATTGAATTGCAAGAACAAGAAGAAGGCATGACATTAAGAACAATTGAAGTAGACTAGAATCCTGCAATAAAATGTCAAATCTTCTTGCCTTTACCACAACCTTAAGATTATGTCAAGATCGTGAACTCGAGAATTTCTTCCTACATCTATTGTGGACAAAATATTAAAATGCAATCTTTTTTCAACATCTCAAGCATCGACTAAAAATAAGACAGAAACACTATCAATTATATAAAGGGAGCTGGGGCTAAAAAAACATATCATCAAGGAAGCGATTGCATTTTAATTAACAAATCATCATAGTCTTATAAGGGAGAGAAAAGAAAGGAATGGGACAAAGAGCAACCGGGGCTAAAAATCCCTTTCCAACAATAAAAATTCAACATAAGCAATTAAACCTTACCCTCATGGAGAACATCCCTTCCCAGCTGTTGATGAAGACTGAAGAGGATGCCATTGATGATGGGGAAAAAAAGGAGAGCACTGCCACTGTTGATGAGAAGGAAGCCATCAATCTCACGGTGGCTGATTAATTGTTGAATCATGAATGGCTGCCCACGACTGAGAGAAAGAGATTAGAGTAAATATTGTATGTGTGTATAAAATAATGATGATATGGAGGGCTGAAGCCTGGAGAAAAACATATGCGGGAGATTGTAGACAACTAGCATGTGGCTATTGGCCTAGAAGAAACATATATATTGCAATATTGTAGTGCAGTATATGTTTTTTGTTGAAATAGTAAAACCGGTACTAAAATCGTTTTTTTTTTTATGATTTCATTTGATTTCACCGATTTTAACCTGATTTTATCAATTCTCGAGTTTTTAAGGTGATTTTGCATGTTAAGTATATATTGACTGGTAAAATCGTATGATTTTATGAGTCAAATCGCAGTTTTAACAACCTTGGTTATAGCCCATCTTTATTTCTAATGTGATTGGTGATTCAAACATGATAGAACTAGAGAAATGCTCTTTACAGCTACCAGTTGAACTCGAAAATCTTGCCCAGGGAATTATAGAAGTCATGAGTCAATTCAAAAAGGTCAATCTATATCCAATATACATAAGCGTACATGAGCATTAATGTGCAAACATTTTTAACATATATGCATATACCGGAGTTGAAATATAGATCCTTCTTTTAAATGAATTTATCACACAAAAACAAAAAAAAGGCTAATGGAGAATGAAGAGTGTACATGCTTGGAAGTTGAACACCTGAGGGAAATGGAAAACCTTAAAGGTGATGTGGCAAGGCTAACTAGCGTACTTAAGCAGGCTTTGTGAAAAAATTAGTGGAAGCTCTGGTTACTCAAACTGAAGTAACCTTTTATCCAATAGCTACAACTCCCTCTCAATATCATAATCCGGGCTCTATTGGGACATCTTTGAAAAAGTAGTTCAAAGGTTTCCCATACATCCCACCTATATGTCCCATAAGACAACCTTCTATGGTAGGTGTGGTTAGTGAAGAAGGTCCAAAAGATAATCTTAGTGACAAGGCTTATGACAGATGGACATAACTAGAAGAAAGTATGAAAGTGGTCAAGGAGTCTAATTTATATGATCCTGTTAAAGCAACTAAAATGTGCTTAGTACCGAATGTCTAGAGTCAGCATCAATAAAGTCATAACCAAACATGTGGGAGCTGATGAAATTTTCATATTAATAAACATCTTCTGCTGCAACTTTGTGTATGAGTGGTGAGATATCCTTCTTTTTTTTTTTTTTTGGTAAGTTGACGTATGTATTAAAAGAAGAAGATACAAACATTATAAGGGGCATACCCCAGATTTACAATGATAACAGAAACATAAAACAACATATGGCTACAGGCTAGCCACTGACCATAAAACTGAAACCTCACTAGATTCGTTAGGGGAACCAATACAACCAGCTAACTAACAAATTAAGAATCTATGGTATTCACCCTCCAAGCTCGTTGGATCCTTTTATTTTCATTTGTTGGTGCGACATTCCTCATCAAATCAAGCTTATCACGAATGATACATTCGATTTGATTAAAGACCAAATTCGAAGTTCTAGACATTCCAGCAAAGATCCTTGCATTCCGTTCTTGCCATACATGATACACTGTAGCTGCAAAACTCAGTTTACGAGAAAAATTGACGAAACTCTTGCCATGCCAAGAATATGAATAATTTGCTCCTTCTCAGCATTTAACACACCGCTCAAGAAGATGTCACTTTTGTTTGGATTTGGATACAGACCTGATAGGTCTTGAAACTTTGTGAGCACAGTTCTGATCATACGAATTGGGTTTACATCCCCGTTGCTAAAAATCATCAAGTCGTCAGCAAAACAAAGATGAGAAATTTTGTCCTTCTTGCATCTCCAGTGGAACTTAAATTCTTGGTTAGCACTCATCTTGCAGAATAGCCCCGAAAGGATTTCCATACATAGGACAAACAAATATGGGGACAATGGATCCCCTTGTCTCAGCCCTCTTCCCCCTTGAAAGTAACCTGCAAGCTCACCATTGATGTTGATAGAGAATTGACATGATGTAACACAAACCATGATCCAATCAATGACTGTTCTAGGGAATCCCATTTTTATTACCATAGCGTCAACGAAATCCCACCGCACCGAGTCATAAGCCTTCATCAGATCAACTTTCATAGCACAACGAGTAGGTCCCGTAGATTTATGATAGCCTTTCATTAGTTCCTGAGACAAAAGAATGTTATCACTGATTCTCCGTCCTGAGATAAAAGCAGTCTGATATGGACCAACTAAGGATGGCAAAACAACTTTGATTCTCCCAGCTAGAATCTTAGTGATGCATTTGTACACTGTATTGCAGCAAGATATAGGACGAAAATCTGTCAACCTTGTAGGATTAGCAACTTTAGGAATAAGGGAAATGGATGTAGCATTCATTTCTTTAAGCATTCTACGAGTCTGAAAGAAGGATCTAACAGCGTTGATTACATCTTCCCCAACTATGTGCCACATTCTTTTGAAGAAACCTGCGTTAAAGCCATCCGGACCAGGAGCTTTGTTGTTCTTCAAACTAAACATAGCATGCTTAATCTCCTCCCTTGTTACATCTTGTGCGAGTAGATGCTGTTGCGTTGAAGACAGTTTCAAGTTAATTGCCGAGTCCATCACTTCCTCGTTCACAACCCTAGGCATCTGATCCACTCCTAACACACGATGGAAGTATGCAATTACTTCTGATTTGACTGCCTCGTGTCCTTCGACAACCTCTCCATCCTCCCTTGTAAGTGATAGAAGCTTATTTCTATTCTGTCTTCCATTTAAGATATTCTTCTTTTCTTGGTTCTCTAAAGAACTGAAATGACTTATCGAAAAATAACTGACTTCATGGCATCATCCTTATACTTCTTGATACGATTCAGGCAAGGTCAAATTTGGATTTTGACATAAAATGTGCAACTATCCAGTTTTACAACAATAGTCATAATTCTCAATCTAACTGTTGGATCAAGCTAAAATTTTACATAGAGTCTCCTGACATGTTTTCCTACCTTGGGTTAAAATCTCAAGACAATCGGAGTTCGGGAAGGCATCTCAATACGGGTCAACATAGGCTGTATGAATTTTGTTATTTACTTCCTTTTAACTTGTAAACTTTCTATTTAGCAAGGATCCTTTTCCCACAAAGATATGGCAGCTGGTTTTGGGAATCTCCTAGCTCTACAAGAGTGGGCTTATCTTTAATGGGCTGCAATATAGTTTCCAATAGTGGCAACGATTCAAAAATGTTTCAAAATCCTTTTATTAGAAGGATTCCTTATTTATCCTAGCAATAACAAGGAAACAAAAGTCAATAATTTATTCTTGTAATTAAGTAAGGAAGTTGGCCAAGATCTTATTCCTAAGGAGGGGAGGATTATTTAATATGGTTTCCCTAAATTAGGAAGGAAAGTAATTAAATCAGCACCAAAGGAGAAAATTTTTTTTCTTATTTGTCCAAGTTAAACAAGGAAATCCAAGTTAATCAAGGACATCAAAGGGGGAAGTAACACAAATTTCCCAAATCAAATTTATCCTAGTTTATTTGGGACTTCTTAAGGGTGACAAATCTGATTCTAGCATATTTAAGATAATAATTTTTGGATTTTTATTATCTTCTTCTTTGTCTTTGGGTTATTATTACTTATTTGGGTCAGTTGTATGTGGGCTTCATATAAGTCCACCTAAGGGGGGGTCCATTAGGGTTTCTTTAAGTCTAGAGTCAGTATAAATAAAGACATAACCAAACATGTAAGGTTAGACAATTCAAATTAATAAAACTTCATGTTTGTCGCACTTTGTGTGTGTGTGTGTGTGTGTGGGATAATCCCCTCTTTCTTGGTTCTTTAAAGAACTGAAAATGACTTATCGAAGAACAACTGGCTTTGTGGTGTCATCCTTATACTTCTCGTTCGAGAATCAATATTCGTTGGGTAGGGGTTTTTCATTTCCAATAGTGCTGGTGCCTAGGTACAAGTTATTTTTATTTCACACTCCTATCAAACCTGATTTACTTGGCTCTCAGGAAATTGGTGTCTTTGCGTGTGGGTTGCGTGACCACATGATCATGAGGTTCGCATCACTTCTCGTTCGCAAATTAATTTTTATTGGGTGGGGGTTTCTATTTTTAATAGTGCTAGTGCTTAGGTACAAGTTATATTTGTGTCACACTCCTATCAAACCTGATTTACTTGGCGTTTTGGGAATTTGGTGTCTTTGCATGTGGGTTGCGTGACCTTGTGATCACAAGGTTCGCATCATTTTGACTCCATTAATCAGGTTATATCCTTTTGAAAATAAAATAAAAATTTACTTGGAGTCCAATTTCTTCTTCTCCTTGAATTTGCAGCATATTATATATATAAAAAAAAAGTCGTTTAAAAGGCAGTTATTTACATTTGCCACAGAAAACTAAACAAAGGAAAATTAGATCAAATCAACTAGGAATTAACTCAAATTTGATAATCTGATTTCTGGGATTCTAATCGCACAATATGTCAATTTTGGGGTCAATTGGATAATGTTTTCTTAGGTTTTCGAATTTAGGTCTAATCAGGTCTGATTCTTAATATTTTTGCATCAGCATATCAAACCTTATCGTAAATTACTAAAATTTCATATTCTGTCTATTTAGGTTGAAATAGCACTATATCTCAAATTCTAGCTCAATCGAACATCATTAACTTTAGGTTCCAGATTTGGACGTAACTTATCATAAACAGGTCTGTTTTAATGACAACTCTTGAAACTCTTCTTCTTTCTATTGTTTTCGTTTCTTGTGGTATATTTACAACATATATAATTTATTTAAGTGTTGTTTCATCATATACTTCATTCATGTTTTCATTCGAGTCTTCAATCTCGTTCATATTTTGGATAGATTTGCTTGCTACTCGCGAGATTATCATTGCAGTTTTGTTTTTGCTTGTTTTTTATGTTCTTACTGCGTCTTGAGTCATATACACGCCTATTTGGATTATGCTGCTGAGTTGGTTCTATTTAGTGTGATTTCAGATCTGCAAGAACTAAAAGAAAGTGAGACGAGGGGAAAGACCTAATTTAAGTGAAACACGAGCGACATGAGGATATTTTTATACCACACACCACCCCCTCTCGAGGGTGAACTTCCAAGTGTAAGCCATGATGAAGATGATGAAAACAATAAATTTCATGACAAGGAATCTGTGTGACAGACTTGAGAAGGTGCAGAAACATGGTAACGAGGTTGGAACAAGTACACAAGACGTGAAAAAGGTTGGGGTTGAACCAAAACCAAACAATGGCAGTAGGGCCGAAAGGCTAAGGTGGGTTGATTATGAGAATTTTGAGGACGTTGATGATTTTAGTGATGGTGGTTTTGAGGATGAGAGTCTCGGTTGTCAAAAATGTTTTTTTGACACGACACGAAATATACAATATAAACTCGGATCGTAAAATTATAAAATCTCAAGAAAAATATTTTAAATAATTATATATTGACAATTTCAGTCAAGTAATAAATAATAATATAACACAATTAAAATAAAAGTGAAATAAACAATACAAATGTCCAAACACCTTAAAATACATAATTCAAATAAAAATTCATACATGGTTTAAATAACTTAAAAAATACAGTTATTGTAAGGCCTCGTGGATCGAATCACCTCTAAAGTTCGACATTGGACTTGTAGAACACTCTCGTATGCAGGACGGGTACAACTGATTAATTCAGTTTTATTTTCCATACACGTCTATTGGGCATCTCTCTTTCTCTTACCTGGGCAAGTAATTAAAAATGTAGAGGAAATTATGAAATCTTTTCTTTGGTCAGGTTCAGATATGAGAACTACTGGGACTAAAGTGGCTTGGGATCAGGTATGTCTTCCAAAAAAGGAGGGGGGGTTAGGAATAAAAAGGATAACAGAATGGAACAAGATTGCTTTGTTGAAACACATTTGGAACCTGTGCAATGACTCAGATGGCTCAATATGGTCTACTTGGATCAGATCCAATCTGTTGCGAGGAAGGAATTTCTGGACAATCAAGACGCCACAGAATTGCTCTTGGGCTTGGGGAAAGATTCTAAAGCTCATATCCTTAGCATGGCCGAAGATGAAGTACATCATAGGAGATGGAATGACAACCTCTCTATGGTTTGACAATTGGCATCCTCACAGCCCACTCGCGGATTCTTACGGGGAAAGATTCATCTATGATTCAGGTATGGCCAAGAACGCGAAGGTGAATGTGCTAATTCATAACTCAGAATGGAAAACTCCTACCACCCAAGCTATTGGCTGGCACCCCATTATAGAAGCTATTCCTTCCAATTCTAATCCTAAGATGGGGCAAAAGGATGAGATAGTTTGGTTGGATTCGCCAAATCACAGATTCTCGATCAAAGTAGCTTGGGAACAACTAAGACGTCATCGTCAGATGGTTGAATGGCATGACATTGTGTGGTTCAAGAATGCTGTTCCAAGACATTCATTTCTTCTATGGATGGCTGTCCAACAGAAACTCACAACTCAAGATAAACTTCATCGGTTTGGTATACATGGTCCCAATAGATGCTCACTCTGTCTCCGCAACAATGAGGATCACAACCACTTGTTCTTTGAATGCTCCTATACTAAAGCGATCTGGTGGGATGTCCCAATAGACATTCATTATTGTTGTTGTTGTTGTTGTTGTTGTTGTTTATAATTTATACAATTAACCTCCCTGTGGTTCGACCTCGGTCTTGCCGGGTTATTTATTACTTCGACACTCCTGCACTTGGGAAAAGACATCAATCTTTTGGTCGTGTCAAGTTTTTGGCGCCGTTGTCGGGGAGGTAAATTCTTACAAATTATAGTATTTATTTTATTTTCTCTTTTCTCTCTTCTTGTATCTAACTTTGTTTCTTTTGTTTTGTTTCTCTTTCTTTTATTTTCTTCTTCCTTTTATTCTCTTCTTACACGTGCATGAGAGTGTGGTCACGTACATTAAGTGGTAGACTTTGTAGGGTATCCTCATCATTTTCAGAAAATATGGCTGAAGAAGATAACCAATCGCTTCATAATGAGAATAATGCGAATATTCGGGTTAGAACTCTTAGAGACCACATGAATCCCACAAGAACAAGTGCACCCTCATGCATAGTTTTTCCTCCTGATGCATCTCATTTTAATTTTAAGACAGCCATTATTCAACTTTTACTATCTTTTCATGGCTTAGATTTAGAAAATCCATACTTGCATTTAAGGGAATTTGAGGAGGTTTGCAACACGTATAATGACTCAAATTGTAGCATGAACACCATTAGATTGAAGCTTTTTCCTTTTTCATTAAAAGATAAAGCTAAAACATGGCCATAAAATTTGAGACCTGGATCCATTCGTGCTTGGGATGAAATGCAACAACAATTTTTAAAGAAGTTTTTTTCCATCCCACAGAACAAACTCTTTCAAAAGACAAATCATTACTTTTTCTCAAAAACCAGGAGAAACATTTTATCAATGTTGGGATAGGTATCGAGACTTACTTAATACTTGCCCCCATCATGGTTTTTGAAACATGGAGATTAGTTTCATATTTTTATGAAGGGTTAACTCCTAGAGATAGACAAATGGTTGAATTGATGTGCAATGGAACTTTTGAGGATAAAGACCCTAATGAAGCAATGGAATACCTAGACTTGCTAGCTGAAAATGCGCAAAATTGGGACACTACAGGAACTTATGAGGCACCAAGTAAAACCCAACCTCATACATCTAGTGGGGGTATGTACAACCTTAGGGAAGATCATGACCTCCAAGCCAAGTTTGCATCTTTAGCTAAAAAAGTTGAAGCGCTAGAATTGAAAAAGAGCGGTCAATTAAAATCTACTCAAGACATTACATGTCAAATCTGTGAAACCAACGAACATTCAACCAATGACTGTCCAACCTTACCTTCTTTTAAAAAATGTCTCCATGAACAAGCCCATGCATTAAACAGTTTTCAAAGGCACAATCATAACCCATATTCGCAAACATATAACCCTGGTTGGAGAAATCATCCAAATTTCAGTTGGAAGAGTGAGAACAATAATGCTCAAACTTCACAGCCACCGTTTCAAGCACACCATAATTTCCAAAATTCTCATGGATATGCACCTCCTTATGCTCCACCTCCTAGAAGAAATCTTCAGGAAACATTGCATGCATTTATGGAAAAGCAAGAGGCAATTAACACTCAACTTGCTCAAAGCATAACAGATTTTAAAGATACTCTTGCAAAATTGACATCTGCTCTCAGTTTTCAAGAGAAAGGTAAGTTTCCATCTCAACCACAACAAAATCCCAAGGGGCAATACAATGCGAATGCAAGTAGTTCGGGAAGCCAACACATGGATCACGTAAAATCAGTCATCATTCTTCGCAATGGTAAGGTTATTGAAAAACCCATTCTTGAACCTTGTGAGAATGATGATGAGTCAATCTCTGAGGGTAAGGAAGAGGTTGAATCTGATCATTGCAAAGAAAAGACTGATTCTCCGCCAGCACTTCCATTTCCTTATGCCATGCAAACAAAGGAAAGTCAATCACAACTCTGAAATCTTTGAAACCTTCAAACAGGTAAGGATCAATATACCTTTACTGGATGCTATTAAACAGGTTCCTTCTTATGCTAAATTTTTAAAAGATCTGTGCACTGTGAAGAGAAAACTGAATGTGAAAAAAAGCCTTTTTAGCCGAACAAGTAAGTGCCATTCTTCAGAACAATAATGCTTTGAAATATAAAGACCCTGGTTGTCCTACAATTTCTTGCTTTATTGGAGAACATAAAATTGAAAGAGCCTTATTTGATCTTGGAGCTAGTGTGAATTTACTTTCATATTCTGTTTTTCAAAGTCTCAATCTAGGTGAGTTAAAACCAACTTCTGTAACTCTTTTACTTGCCGATAGATCTGTAAAAGTGCCTAGAGGAATAGTTGAAGATGTGTTAGTACAAGTCGATAAGTTCATTTATCTTGTGAATTTTATTGTCTTGGACACACAACCTGTTGAAGCATGCAATTTATTTCCTGTTATTTTAGGGCGTCCATTTCTTGCAACTTCTAATGCATTGATTAATTGTAGGAATGGACTGATGAAGCTATCATTTGGGAACATGACATTGGAGATGAATATTTTCAACATTTGCAAGCAACCTATAGATGATAATGATTTACAAGAAGTAGATTCTATTGAAGAATTCGTTTATGATCAACTTGAATCTACTTTGAGTAAAATTGAGCAGGATGAATCTGAAGATTTGCAAATGATTTATTCTCAGGAAGAAATCACGGATGAAAAAGACACCAAAAATGTTGATGTGGATCTTTTGTCAAGAGTGACAACAGATTCGACATCCGACATCACACCAATCGATGATTACTTTCCTGACATATCCTTATTTTCTCTTAGTCTAATGCCTTGGTTTGCTAAAAATATCAATTTCCTTGCCTCAGGAGACTTGCCAACTCATTGGAGTACCGAAGACAAAGGTAAGTTTTTGAACGAAGTGAAGAAATTTTATTGGGATGACCCTAACTTATTGAAATATTATCCTGATCAAATATTTCAAAGATGCATTGCAGACAATGAGGTAAGTAGTGTCATTAAATTTTGTCATTCTGAAGCATATGGGAGTCATTTCTCATCAAAAAAGACCATAGCGAAAATCTTTCAAAATGGATTTTATTGGCCCACCATGTTCAAGGACACACATGCATTCTGCAAAACTTGTGAAAATTGTCAAAAAGTTGATACTGGTCAAAAAGTTTTGCTTTATAATTCTCGACTCCATTTATTTCCTGGAAAGTTAAGATCAAGATGGAGCGGTCCATTTATTGAGAAACATGTTTATCCTTATGGGGCCTTTGATATTGAGAATCCAAAGAATGACAATGTTTCTAAGGTAAATGGACATCGTTTGAAAGCTTACTTTGATAATTTTCCTAGTGAAAATGAATCCATTGGTTTGAATGTTCCCATAGATAAAGGTTGATTATTTTGTTTTTCTCACATTGTTTTTGTGTTTCCTTTTGGTGTGACTCTTGTTTTGCTAGTCTATCATCCCGGTCAAATGGCGGATAACGGTACTCCGTGACTTAAGTCGGTTCTTTCAGTTTCCCATAATAACTGATATCTGTATATATTTGTGCAACTCTTTGCTCTTTCTCCATTCTTTGACTCTCTTCTCCAATTCTCATTTCAAAATGGACACCATTCTTGAAAAAGTACTTTCCCGCTTTGCCTCAGAATGCGATTACAAAAATTTATTGTGCTAGGTGTGCAAGATTGAAGTTGTTAATGAATTATGGAATTCCTGAAGATATTTGCTGGCTGATTGAAGCAAAGGTCCGATTATCACGTGAGTCCTCCAATTCTTTCATTTCAGACATGCCTGGAACATGTAAAAGCACTTTTAGAAACATCGTGCAAAACGACTGAAAGTCTGTCACCGATGTGTCAGATGGACTTGTAATGCCACATGTCGTTCTTTAGAAATGGTATCTATAAACCGTGAAGATAAAATACAATTCATTAAGGATGGCCTGAGTAAGGGGTCTTTAGATAATCTTTTGTTGACCATTAAGACGCATCCTAGTGGAGATGTGCATCATGCAATTCATGATTTATGGCCCTAATTTCATAAAGAACATGATAGACTTAGTCTTGTGAATCTGACTAAAAAAGACCCTGTTTGCCAGTTTTTAAGAAAACTGGATGGGAAGCCTATCCCCGGCCTATAGAGAGCGTTTAAGCCGTTCTTAGACGTAAAACCAAGGGAAGATGTGAGCCACAATCACAACTACCTGTACATACACATGCTTTTTCAAATAAATAAATAAATAAAGAGAGAGAGAGAGAGTGAGACTCCAGCTGGCCTACATATAGGTGATATGATTGCATTTTCAATTCCGCATCTATAAAATCTTCTCTTCCTTCCCCTCATTTCTACTCAACCCTTACATTAGACAGATATAGAAGCGTGTAGAAATGGCAGGTTCCTCAAGTTATCACATAAAAAATATTTGTGTTTTCGGTGGATCCAGTCCTGGGAAGGAAATAGCTTTTTTAGAAGCAGCAAATCATCTTGGTCAGGTACTAGCTGAGAAAAAGATTCATTTAGTGTATGGGGGAGGCAGCCTTGGGTTAATGGGGGGGTGTGGCAATAGCTGTATTTTTAGGAGGTAGTAAAGTTTTGGGGGTCGTCCCCGAAGCTTTAACAAAAGGGGACATCATTGGAAGAACAATTGGAGAGGAACTACAGGTCTCCACAATGTTTGATCAAATGAATACAATGTTTAACCATGTTGATGCCTTCATTGCCTTACCAGGTGGTCTGGGCACATTGGAAGAGATCTTTCATATTTCCTCTTGGGCCCAACTTCACATTCACCATAAACCTATAAGTTTGCTCAATGTTAATGGTTTTTATGATAATGTGTTGTCTTTTCTTAATCAAGCTGTGGAACAAGAATTTCTAACATCTTCGGCACGACAAATCATAATCTCTGCTGCTACTGCTGAACAATTGATTGACAAACTACAATCTTTCACCCCTGTAATTGATCCCTCCATGAGTCATATAAATTGGTCAACTACAGAAAGCCGTAAAAAGTTTAGATTAGATTTGAGCCTTCGTTTGTGAATCCTTGTGTCTTTTGGTTTTATTTCTAGCATAGTATTTTGTTCTGTTATTTCTTATATTTGTGAATCCTTGTGTCGTATGAATTGTTCTGTTAAAGGTAACAACTAAGGGATAGGGATAGTCTATAATTTGCAAAAAAAAAAAACAAAAAAAAAGAAACAAAAAGAAAATGATGATAATAAAAACGTAGATAAGTTTGGTTTCGTAGCCTCCCTAACGTGAGCAATTAAGCCCGAAGGGGTGTTTTAACACCTAATACCCTAAAGTCAACTGACTTGAGAGCTATTGGCCCAAAGCTTGTTACATGGGTTAAGGAGAAAAGTTTAAGGGAATCAAACATTGCACTATCTACGTATCAGTATCTTCAACCCGAGTTACTAAGCTCGTAGGGGTGTCTCAACACCTAATGCCCTAAGATCAACTGGTCTGGGAGTCATTAGCCGAAAGCTCGTTACATGGGTTAAAGATGCATTGTGTTTTAAGTTATATGTATATATATTAAAAAAAAAGAAGAAAAAATAAAATAATCCCAACCCAAGGAAGTTAACCTTAAACAATAGAACAAAATATTGTTTTCTTCCAATAAAAGCCCCATCATCTATGTTTCATACATTGAGCACATAACAAGGAAGGTTTATTAATATTTTGTTTAAGAGGTATTGAGCAGATATATAAAATTTAATGAGAGTTTGTTTATTTGGATAGATTAATGGAAGTTGAATGATGAATGCCTTGCTTTGTGGAATTTACAAATTGTTTTTCTATTTTAACGCCTTAATTACTAGGGACTAGTAATAAGCTGGTTGGGGGGTGTGATTAGTACTTGAAAGTGCATTTTTATCAAGGTTTTATATCATCATTTTGCACTTAAAGTATCAATAACTCCTTAAGTAAAGCATGTTTTGTAATAACATATCTAATTATATAAGATACCTTTAATTTATAGTAAATGTTCATCTTAAATGCAGGCCTGTCACATAAATGAAAGAATTGATTGATGAGTTGAAGTACTGAAATTGAAAGGACAAAGAGATGGCCAAACTTAGAAAAGAGATGCTGGTGCAGTCCAAACTGGAACACTGTTCGATAATTGGGTCATATCTGGAGCTGTAGATGTTGGATTTAGGTCCATTTTATATGGATGGAAAGATAAGACATAGGCCTATAACTTTCATGTGGAGCCCAAGATTTAACAAGGCTGTTTTCAAGTCCAAATTGTAGCAACAAAGAAGAAATCCGAATCTGTCCTGCAGCCCAGACACTGTTCAGTGTTCAGCCCATATCTCGAGTTCTAGAAGTCCAAATGATCTCAAATGTTTACCCTGGAAAGATGAGACAATTTCCTAGAACTTTCATGATTGAAGTCTGTTCAAATTATGACGTTATCAATGACGTTTTGGGCAGACAAGAAGATAAGAATTGTCACCAAGTCAAGATGTGGCCACCCACTCATCAATTAGTCAACAAATCAATAGTTCCAAATTTTGGCGTATAAAAAGAGGTATTTGCCATGTATTTAGGCATCTTGGTGTTCAGATCAAGATCATGCTCTTGCTCTCTCTTTTGTAATACTTAAGTTTTATATTAATCTCTTGTTTATGCCTTTCATTTCGTTTTCTTTACTTAGTTAACTTCTTTCTCATTTATGTTCTTATCTTGTTTATTTATGTTTTTTTCTTTCATTATGTTTAACTAAGTTTATTATGTCAAGGTGAAAAGGTTACACTAATGGTGTAAGAATAAGTATAATATAAACTTAACATGGACCTTAATGTTGGATACTAACATGCTTTATATTTGCTATCTTGTTCACTTATAATACTTTGCTTGTTAAATGGTTAATCTAGATTTATGTTGTATAACATTTGGTACAACAAATACTTGGCACTTTCATAGCCCATACTGTATGGTATAACCGACACCTGAGCTATGAAAGGAACTTGATTTGTTGTTAGCATAAGTTATAATCATGAATGCCTGACAACATTTACAAGTATTAGCATTATTCGAATAAGATAACTAATATAATCATGTTAACAATTTATAATCCGATTGGAACCTCCTTTGTGTGTGGTTTCCAGTTGAGTAAAAAAAAGAGTTTATACTATACTTGTTTGAAATACCATTAGTGGATCCTCTAACCTTGACAATTATTTTTATCCTTGTTTAATCCTTAAATCAATATCACATCTCAAAGCTCTCTTTAACTTATTATTGTTGTTATTGTTGTTGTTGTTGTTGTTGTTGTTGTTTATAATTTATACAATTAACCTCCCTGTGATTCGACCCCGGTCTTGCCGGGTTATTTATTACTTCGACACTCCTGCACTTGGGAAAAGACATCAATCTTTTGGTCGTGTCATTTCTCATTAAAATATGCAATAGGTCTCCAATCCTGCATCAAAACAGCACCGATTCCCATTCCAGATGCATCACATTCTATTTCAAATGCTTTCGTAAAGTCAGGTGCAGAACATAATTTCTCTTCCAAAAGAACAAAAGCCAATTCTTGTTCCTCCCCCCATTTAAACCCAACTGACTTTGTAACAACTTCATTCAAGGGTGCAGCTATTGTATTGAAATCTTTGACAAAACACCTGTAAAAACTTGCTAACCCATGAAAACTCCTTACCTAACTTACCGATTTGGGTGTAAGCCAATCTCGGATGGCCTTAACTTTCTGCTCATCCATCTCGATACCCTGTGCAGTTACAACATAGCCAAGAAACACAATTTTCTCCATGCAAAAGGCACACTTCATCAACATATTTCCCAATAAAAAATGGAACCACAACCTGTTTAGTCACTTTCACTTCACCACTATCATTCAGCCATTGCAATCTATATGGTTTAGCATGCTTAACAGTACACAAATTCAGTTTTCTAACAAGGGGTGGTACTACAAACATTAACACAACTTCCACTATCTATAATTAAACCACACACCTTGCTTTGTACATAACAACGCGTATGGAAGATGTTCTCCCTTTATTGATTAGTTTCATCTTTATTAACATGAACCTGAAGTGTTCGTCTTATAACCAAGGACTCCTCAACAGGTAATGCTAACTCATCCCCATCACTATCCTCCAATGGTGGCATGCCTTCACAATCAGATTTGTCACTTTCAGATTCCATATCATCATTATCTCTAATCATCATGATTCTCTTGTTTGGACACTCTGAAGTATAGTGTCCATGTCCCTGACACCTGAAACATTTAACACCATGGGTACGTTTAGGTTGAGTTTTATATTTATCTTTGGCATCGGTAGGGACATCAACTTTAGCCTTTGGTGGTTCATTCCAAAAGGAACAAAGGATCTCGGCCGGACAGTATCCTCTCTCTTTAGATTCAGCTTCCAAGATGATGAAGAGCCCGAATTAAACGATGGTCGAGCATGTCCCTTCCGAAGTTGTCTCTCCACCTTCGTAGCCATGGGAACTATGTCCTCTAGCTCCACATAGTGCATTCAATGCCTCTTTTAATGCCTTTGTCTTGGACCAAGTCATGGACCATTTGGAACATGTAATGGGTCCTTGTTGGTGTTTCTGGGTTGGTTCACATCAAGTGGAGAAAGGCTAGTAGCGTTGTGGGTGGAGATGGAAGTGTTGATGAGAAGCCATTTTGTGCCTAACCACTACTATAGAGAGTTGTATATGAAACTGCAAGGTTTGAATCAAGGTTCTAAATCCGTGGATGAGTATTTCAAGGAAATGGAGATCGTAAGGATTCAGGCCAATGTGATTAAGGATAAGGAAGTTATTATGGCTAGATTTCTTAATGGATTGAATAGGGACATTACGAATGTTGTTGAATTACAACATTATATGGAATTTGAAGGACATGGTCCATATAGCAACAAAGGTGGAGAGCCAAATAAAGAGAAGGCAGCACACGTGTTCAAACCAGTTCGACTTCATCTTCCTCAACATGGAGGTCGAATGTGAAGATGGGACTATGAAGCTAAAGCCTTATATGCATGCAAAGGCCGAACCACCTAAGCCTAAAAAGGATGCTCATATATGGCTGGAAAAGGTAAATCTGAATCTCAACCTACTCGTGACAAAGATATTAAATGCTTTAAGTGTTTAGGGAATAAGCACATTGCATCTCAGTGTCCAAACCGAAGGGTTTTGGGAATGAGACAATGGAGAGGTTGAATTTGAGAGTGTTGGATCTGAAAGTGAGGAGATGCCACATTGGAGGATTGTAGTGATGAGAAGATTACATATCTCGTTGATGGGGAGGCCTTGGTTATAAGGCGTGCGCTGAACATACAAATCAAAGAAGGTGATGTAGATCAGTAACGGGAAAATATATTTCACAGTTGATGTCACATCTATAACAAGGTATATCATGAGGATCAGCCCAACACCAAGCGTAATCATGCCAATGACCCATTGGAGGTGCCAATTGCAAGAGCTAGAGCAAAGAAGCTTAAACAAGCATTGAATGGGCTTATTCAAAATATATGGAGCAAGATGGACCTAAGGTGCTTGGGAGATCCAAGGAGCATGAAGGACAACCTCTAATTCATCTAATTCATGCCAAGAAGAGCCTAATTCATGTGGAACAAAGGGGTGATGGTCCGGTCCCATGACAACCTTGTTCCTAAAATAAGTTGTCAAATCCTTGTAGAAAACGAATCCTAGCCAAATAGGAAGTCCACATGTCAAAAAGAAGTAAATAACAAAATTCGTACAGCCTTTGTTGACCATTATTGTGATGTCTTTCCAAGCTCCGATTGACCTAAAATTGTAACCCAAGGTAGGACAACCTGTCTGTAGACTTCACATAAACTTTCAGCCCGATCCAACGATTGTTTTGGGAGTGATAACTATTGCCATGAAACTAGATTGTTGTGCATTTTATATCAGAATCTGAATTTAATTGTTTTTTTATTGCCCGGATCATATCACTTGATGACATTTTGGATGAATTATGTGGAGCATGAATTTTCTCTAAAATTGACTTAAAAAGTGAGTACCATCAGATTATGATGAAAGAAAGTGATGAATGGAAAACAACATTTAAGATCAAACATAGTTTGTATGAATGAAAATAACAAAATTCGAAAAACATCTGGAGAGAGAGAGAGGAGAGAGAGAGAGAGAAAAGAGAGAAAGAGAGAGAGAGTGGTGCTGTCGGAGCTACATCTACTCCGTCCATCGTTGGATTATTCTCATTTTTGACTATGTTGTTCCTTCCAACCTTCTCTCAACATTGACCGAACGGATTTGTTATCCAATCAACGAGGTAAGAGATATTGATCTCGCAATATTTCTACTATTCTGCATTTTCAGTTCTGGAACTATAGAGAAGTGGTGAAATTGCAGCATACTGCATGGATTTTCTTCATGATTTCTGTTATGGCTATCATAGACATGAAGGCCTTTGCCATATGTGAAGATTAAATCACAGTTCTTTGGAAAAGTTTCATTTTTCTTGCTAGTTTCAGAGTGGTTTGTCGTAGCTTGATCTCCTTTGTTCACCGTTGGATCGTTACCATATTTGAGTATGTTGTTCCTCGGAACCTACTCTACGTCTTGACCGAACGGATTTTTGTTACAATCAGTGTGCTGGGAGATATTGGCCTCGTAATTCTGTTATTTCTGAGCTTAGGTTGCTTCTTGGACTCAGTCTATCTTATTAGAATTTTGCTCTCTCTAGTATTTGTATGCTACCATAATGTCTCTATGTTCTTCTGTGGAAAATGTTCCAATGGTTAGCTCTCACATTGAACAACACAATCAAGTTAAGTCTGGACATACATTAAGATTAGAACTGCAAGATATGTTGAATAGCCATGGGATGAGGATTTCTCAGTTTCAAGTTGATACAGTGTAGCTGCCAAAATCAGTTTACGAGAAAAATTGACGAAACTCTTGCCATGCCAAGAGACAGTCGCCCATCGAATCCATTCATCCCAGCCTTTTGTCATTCTTGGAATGTCACATCTGTCACAAACATCCCACCAGATCGCTTTAGTATAGGAGCATTCAAAGAACAAGTGGTTGTGATCCTCATTGTTGCCTAGGTACAAGTTATCTTTGTGTTACACTTCTATCAAACCTGATTTACTTTGCTTTCCGGGAATTAGTGTCTTTGCGTGTGGGTTGCATGACAATGTGATCACGAGGTTCGCATCAAGTTAAATACCCTCAATGGGTATTGAATATTAAGGTAGTCCCCGATAAAGGTAGTAAAATTCATGTATGGATTTTAGACACTTGAATAGAGCTAGCATGGAAGAAAACTTTCTATTCCCTCACATTGACATGCTTGTAGACAATGCTGTAAAAACATCTACATACTCTTTAATGAATGGGTTCTCAGGTTATAACCAGATCAAAATGGTTGATGAAGACAAGGAAAAGACAACCTTCATTACCTCATGAAGAACTTTCTATTACAAGGTAATGCTATTTGGTTTGAAAAATATTGGAGCCACATATTAGCGAGCGATGGTAACACGCTTTCATGATATGATGCATAAAGAGATCAGTATATGTCGATGATATGATTTTTCAAAACCTAGATGGAAGAAGATCATGTGCAGACTTTGAGAAAGGTCTTTGAGAAATTGAGGAAGTATTAGTTAAAGTTGAATCAATAAAATGAATATTCGCGGTTAAATATGGGAAGTTATTAGGATTTGTTGTAAGTAATAGAGGAATTTAGGTAGACCTAAACAAAGTCAAAGCCATCCAAGAAATGTCAGCATCCAAGACAAAGAAAGAAATAAGGGTTTTTTTAGGGGGGCTGAGCTACATAACTCGTTTTATCTCCTAGTTAACAATTACATACGAACCAATCTTCAGGTTGTTGAGGAAGAATAACCCAAGATTTGGAATGAAGATTGTTAAGAGGCTTTTGAGATGATTAAGAAATACATTATGAACCCACCTTTGCTAGTACCACCAATTACTGGAAAACCCCAAATATTATACTTAATAGTAAATGTAGCAGCCATAGACGGTGTGCTAGGACAACATGATGATACAAGGAGAAAATAGCAAGCCATTTATTACATTAGTAAGAAGTTCACAGATTATGATGCACATTATAATATGATTGAGAAGTTATGTTATAAATTAACATAGAGCGCTAAGAGATTACGTCGATGTATGTTGTATTACACCATATGGCTTATCTCCAAAATAGATCCTCTAAAGTACATATTTGAGAAACCATATTTGTCAAGTTAGATTGCAAGATGGCTAATTTTGTTGTTTAAGTATGACACTGTTTACATGACTATAAAAGCTATAAAAGGAAGCAATGGCTGATCATTGAAGAATATGATCCTTTGAGCTTTGACTTCCTAGATGAGCATGTCTTGACAATTGAAAAGGTAAAAAGGAATGATTTGTGTGATGTACTTTGATGGAGTTGTGAACGTATATGATAATGGAGCTAGAGTTGTCAAAATTTCTCTAGATTGTAACCTTCTCAATCAAACTGCAATTCGGTTAGCTAACAAAATAGTTTAGTATGAAGCATGCTCTTATGGCCTAAAAGTAGTTGCAAAAATGAAGATAAATAAG
Source organism: Populus nigra (assembly GCF_951802175.1). Lineage (NCBI taxonomy): Eukaryota > Viridiplantae > Streptophyta > Magnoliopsida > Malpighiales > Salicaceae > Populus > Populus nigra. The sequence goes on from NC_084860.1 coordinate 9,077,422, forward strand.
TTAAATATATATGGAGACTTAATGTTGATAATCTACAAAGTAAAAGGAGAACGTCAAACCAAAGATAACAAGTTGAGGATTTTGATGAGATAGAATTTACACATTTGAGAAGAGACAAAAAACTAATTTGCTAATGCTCTAGCAACTTTGGCCTCCATGGCTAAGATTTATTCTGGGGATCAAGTACAGCCAATATGCATAAGAATAAAAAGCTCCTCTGCTTACTGTTGCTTAGCAGGGGAAGAAATGGACGAGAAGCCCAAAACTACAATGTAAGGAAATTTGTCCAATATCAAGAATATCCTAAAGGGGCATCTAAGTTAGAAGAAAGACATTGCAAAAAATAGCCATGGATTACTAACTGGATGGAGAAGTTTTCTATAAGAGGTCATTTAACGGGAACTTTTTTGAGGTGTCTGAATGAAGAAGAAGCAAGGAAAGGATTGCATAAAATACATGAGGAAATCTGTTGATGCAAATCAGCCCAACACCAAGCTTAATCATGCCAAAGACCTATTGGAGGTACCAAGTGGGTCAATTACAAAAGCTAGGGAAAAAAAGCTTAAAAAGGCATTGAATGAGCTTGTTCAGAACATATGGAGCAAGATGGACCTAGAAAAGCTTGGGATGCCTAGGGAGCATAAAGGACAACCTCTAACTCATCTAATCCAAGTCCAAAAAGAGCCCAATTCGTGTGGATCAAATGGGTGATGTGGCCAGCCCCCATTGCAGCCTTGATAGGCTTGGTTTTTTTCCTAATGTTTACAAGGATAAGAAAGCCAACAATTTATTCTCCTAAATAAGCAAGAAAAATAATCAAATCAGCAACAAAAGGGGAAATTAGTTTTATTATTTGTCCAAGTTATACAAGGAAATCCAAGATAATCAAGGAACTAAAAGGGGCGACAATCAGGTCAAGTTTTGATGAGGATCAATACAACACCAAGCGTAAGCCAACGACCCATTGGAGGTGCCAATTGGGCCAATTACAAGTGTTAGGGCAGAGAAGCTTAAAGAAGCATTGAATGAGGCTTTTACAAAATATATGAAGCAAAATGGATCTGGAGGAGCTTGGGACATCTAAGGAGCATGAAGGACAACCTCTAATTAATCTAATTTAGGTCTAAGAAGAGTCCAATTCTTGTGAAACAAAAGGCTGATGGTCCGGCCCATACCAACCTTGTTAGGCTTGTTTCTCCTAATGATATAAGGATAAAAAGGTAGCAATTTATTTTCCAAAACAATCAAGTAAGTTTCGGCAGATTTGATTCCTAAAGAGGGAAGGATTGTGTAATGATATTCCTAGCTCAGGAAAGAAAGTAATTAAATTAGTAACAAAGGGTGAAATTTGTTTTTTTGTTTGTCCGAGTTAAACAAGGAAATCCAAGCAAATCAAGGATCTAAAGTGATGGGAACCTCGTGATCACGTGGTCACGCAACCACAATCAAGATTGAGATTTAATCCCGGAAAGCCGAAATAGGTTTGATAAGAGTGTGACACAATGGAAACCTACCCCAAGGCACCAACACTATTAGAATGAGTAGAATGACGCCACGAAGCCAGTTAATCTTCGACAAGTCAGATTCAGTTCGGGTTTGGTTTGAAAGTCTTTTTATTTTTTTCCTTTTTGTGCTTTCGGTGTGTTCTGTTTGCCGAGCAGAAAATGTGCGAAACGGCACACAAATCAAGTCGGAATGACCTTTTACTTGCCAAAAAAAAAAAGTCAGATTCAGTTCGTTCAAGAACTGAAGAATGCAAGAATCATTCTCACACGCTAAAACTTAAAAAATACAGAAGTAATAATCATCAAAGCTGTCTAAATTTAGGTTACATGTGTTTAAATAGTTCTTAAAAGTAACCTTGATGGATCTACCCTTGTGGGCTGAACTGACCCCCATACAAAACTGACCAAAAAACTCTAAACTAAAAATTCCATAACTTGATCCAAACAAGCCTTGGATCCTAGCTTAAAACAAAGTTTTAATTAAGCCCAAACATGAAAGAAAATAATAAAAATAACTAATGTGTCATTAAATACCACTAGCCCTTCTTTCCTTGTGTAGCTAGGATGAAACATTAATGAATCCTTCCCACACTTGGAATCATATTGCAGCTCATTAAAGATCCTTGTGGAACTAGGAAATTCTCAAAACCAGCTGCCACATACTTGTAGGAAAATAATCCTAACCAAATAGAAAGTTCACAAGTGAAATAGAAGTAAATAACAAAATTCGTACAACCTTTGTTGACCAGTATTGTGGTGCCTTCCCAAACTCCAATTGACCTGAAATTTTAACCCATAGTAGGACAACATGTTTGGATAGTCCACGTAAACTTTTAGCTCAGTCCAACGGTCAGATTGAGAATTATAACTGTTGCTATAAACTTGGTCTATTGCACCTTTTACGCCAAAATCTGAATTTGACCTTACTTGGGTCGTATCACAAGGCTGAACCATATCATAAAGTGGGCAGCTGCATAAATTTTCCAAATCATATTTCTCCTAGATTATATGGGACTTCTATAGAGCAGCAAATCTAATCCTATCATATTTAGGATTTTAAATTTGAATTTATTTTTGTTATTATTATTTTCTTCTTAGTTTAGGATTTTATTTATATTATTTGGGTTTAATTGTAAGTGGGCCTCCTATAAGTCCATATAAAAGGTTCATTAGAGTTTGTTTCAGTTTATAGTCAGTATAAATAAAGGCATAACCATACATGTAAGGGTTACGCAATTTTCAGATCTATAAACTTCTTTTGCCGCACTTGTTGTGTGTTGGTGGGATAATCTCCCTTCCTTGGTTCTTTAAAAAACTAAAAACGACTTATCGAAGAACAATTGGCTTCATGCCATCATCCTTGTACTTCTTGTTCGCGAATCAATATTCGTGGGGTGGGGTTTTCCGTTTCCAACAGTGCTGATGCCTACAAGTTATCTTTGTGTCACACTTCTATCAAACCTGATTTACTTGTACTTCATGATGTCATCCTTATACTTCTCGTTCATGAATCAATATTCATTGGGTGGGTTTTTTGTTTCCAATAGTGCTGGTATCTAGGTACAAGTTTCTTTGTGTCACACTCCTATTAAACCTGATTTACTTGGCTTTCCAGGAACTAGTATATTTGCATAGGTGTTGCGTGATCATGAGGTTCGCATCAAGTTTTTCTAGTCTACAAAGGACTTATAAACTAGGGAAGTTTTATTTAGCTAAAGGTAATCCGGGTCCGGTAATGCAGTAAAGTAAAGCAGTCAATTCAGTAATCGACGACACTAAACTAATGCACTAAAGCACAGTAGCGGCTGCTGGTTAAGCTGACAGGCTGAGTGAGAGCTCCAACCAAGATTAGAGACGCTAACATAACAAGTGTAGGAGACATATCTTTAAGAACCAAGAACGGGATATTCGCATTAGCACAACTTATAAACTATGGAAATCAGATTATTAGCTTTTATTTTTCTTTGCTATATGAGGCAATAATATCAGATTTTGTGTAATATATACCTCATTTATCTCCATATAAGAGGTCCATTAGGGTTTATTTCAGTCTAAGAGTTAGTATAAATGAAGCTATAATAATCAGACATGTATGGGGATGAAAATTTCAGATTAATAAACATCTTATGCCGCAAGTTTGTTATGTGAGTGATGAGATATTTTCCCTTCTTTGGTTCTCTAAAGAACTGAATTGACTTATCAAAGAACTGACTTTGTGACGTCACCTTATACTTCTCGTTCATGAATTAATATTCGTTAGGTGGGGGTTTACGTTTCCAATAGTGTTGATGTCTCGGTACAACTTATATTTGTGTCACACTCCTATCAAACCTGATTTACTTGGCTTTCCAGTAATTTGTTATCTTTGCATGACCACGTGATCAGGAGGTTCACATCATCTGCTTGGATTAAGCTTCATCATGTTCCTTTATAATATTGGACTAATAAGGGGCTAAGTTATGTTGCTAGCACTTTAGATGTTCCTTTACATGTTGATGCCAATACACTAAAGTGCAAACACCTAACTTATGCAAGAGTTTGTGTTGAAATTGATGCTTTTAAGGTGCTGATTAAGGAGTTTGATCTACAATGCCCCGTTGGTATAGTAATTACTATCTCAATTGAGTATGAATGACTCCCTTCTAGATGCAGTTCCTGCAATGTGTTTAGGCATATGTGAGCTACAAGGATGGAAGAGACTAAGCTAAAAATGGTGGTTGATAGGACTAACTTAGAGTATAATCTGTTTAACAATCTTCAATGGCAGGAGGTCGGAAAGAGAAAGAAGAGCAATCACAAGACTATGCCTAGTAGCTCTGGTGTAGCTGAAGGGACACAATTAGTGAATGATGAGGTGAATGAGGTTGTAAATTGCATTATAGATCGTCCAAGCAATGAATTATTGAACTTCGAGAGCAGTATATGTCAGTCCTTGCCACAAGAAAATGTTGATCCAGAAGTTTGCATGAACATAAGTGTCTTACCTTACCCGAGTTCTTTGGCCACGTGTGAAGATTGTATGGAAGCTGAAGTTAAGAATATCATAATGCAGAATGTTTCGGATGATGATTTTCCTAAAGAAACAAGCCCTTCTCTACAATTCTCTTTGTCTTCAAGCAGCATCGATAACCAACTAACAAGTAAAGCTAACGACTCTTTTGAGGATAGGAAGAAGAAGGGATCAGGGGGCTCTAATAATAAGAAGAAGAATAAGAAGAAGTCAGGCTCCTTGCACAAGGGCAATTTGAGTTAATTTTGTGTCCGTAGTTGGTTTCCACATTCTTCTATTTTGTTCACTATCTTGGAATATCGAAGGTTTGAATGATCCCATAAAACATTCAGCTTTTTGTTGTCTTCTACAAAAGCATTCGGTAGCTCCTTTTGGTTTAGTTGAAACTCATGTTAAGGAGGTGAATAAAGATAATGTTTCTAGACTTCTTTTTCAAAATTGGGCCTACTTGTTTAACACTATGATCATTCTAATGGTGGTCGTATTTGGGTATGTTGGGACCTTAATGTGTTGAATGTTGATCTTTTGGGTAGCTTGGATAAGATTATTCATGTTATCGTTACTCTGGTAGGATCAAATGTTTCCTTCAATACTTCCTTTGTCTATGGAGATAATTGTTTGTGTTTCGTCTTCTTCTTTTAATACATACGTCAACTTACCAAAAAAAAAAAAGATAATTGTTCATCTAAACGAGAGGCTTTGTGGGCTGAAATTATTAACTGTAGTATTCCCTAAAAGACTATTATGTGGATTCTATTGGGGGATTTTAATGTTGTTTGATCACTCAATGAGAAGTGCGAAGGCACTACATCATGGTCGGGGTGGCAAAATGACCATAACAATTGTGTGATTCAGTCATGTCTAGAAGATCTTAGATTCATGAGTTCTAGATTCACTTGGATCAATTAACAATGTAACAATACTATCTTGAAGAAGCTGGATCGGGTTTTTTTTAATGTCAAATGGAATTGCAAATTTACAGGTTCAGAAACTTGCTTTCTACCATTTGATATCTGATATGCCGTGAATGATTCGAAAATCGGCAACAATGAACATGACGAAAATGGATGAAGGATGGGTCTGGTTGTGTTGTCTTTCTTTTGGTGTTTAGGCTGGATTATAGTGATTTCAAGGTAAGTAAGATGGAGGATAGACTAGAATGATACTTTGATAAGTCGATCTGGACGCCATAAAGATCAATTTAGGATTTCGACGCCACACTCTTTGTGATTGAAGAGTGATAAATCAGGTAGGGTTCTTCACAAAATCAATTTGGAAGAACAATTCTTAATTCTCTAAATTAAGTTTCAAATCTTGGCCAAAAGTCCTTTATTAATATTCTAATACTATATTTATAATTGGAACATCCCTCCAAAGTTAGGAAAAATTCAACATGGCAGAAGTCAAGCCCAAAAAAAAAGACTTTGACAAACTAACCTAGACAAATTAACTAGTACATGTTTTTTGACCTTTTTTAACATAAACAAACCAAATTTAAAACAACCATAACTACTTACACAAAAGTCCAATGCAATCATGGTTGGACAATCTAGAAAGAACACGTTCTGAACTTGAAATCCACCTAGATTAGTCTTGTTTTTACATGCAATGGATGACTTTAAATTTGGGTTCAAATTCATTTGCTGTTCTGACCATAAACGGCATCAATTCCTGACCATAAACGGCATCAATTCCTTCACTTATTTGCATATCAACCCAAATTCAAGTAGCCCAGCATCTCCAAGTTCCAGTTGTAGGCAAATAAACATCCTTGAACCAATTTCAAACTGATTGCTAATTTTTAACTCCGACACAGCTTCAATCATTCCAATTTGACTCGTATATTAGATTTAGTTTTACAAGATGGATTATAATTCCCATGATGCACATCAATATCTCAGATCACTCTCCTATGTCATTTAAGATGGCGAGTTTGCCGAAAAGGAAGATTCCATTCAAGTTGTTTGATTTTTGGGCAGATCATCCTTTTTTCTCACCCTAATTTCCAAGATATGGGTATAAGGAGGTCGTGGGCACTCCCATGTATGTTTTGTGTAACAAGTTGAGAAATGTTAAAGGGGTTTTGAAAGAGTTTAATCTCAAGTACTTTGGTAAGATTTCAGAGAGGATGTTAGAGGCTAAGCGGAAGATGGATGTGGCTCATTGTCGGATGCAAACACATCCTTCAGATTAAGAGATCCATAGAACTAAGCCTATTCTTGTCTTAAAGAAAGACAAGACTCAGCGAATGTGTGTCGATTGCAGAGCTATCAATAATAACATCACTGTAAAGTATCGACATCCTATTCCTAGATTAGATGATATGTTGGATGAATTGCATGGTTCTAAAATATTTTCGAAGATTAATTTAAAAAGTGGTTATCATCAAATTAGGATGAACGAAGGGGATGAGTGAAAAACTACTTTTAAAACTAAATAATGTTTGTATGAGTGGTTGGTTATGCCTTTTGGATTTACTATGCACCTAGTACTTTTATGAGATTTATGAATTATGTTTTGCGTGCTTTAATTAGTAAGTTTGTAGTTGTCTACTTTGATGATATTTTGATTTATAGTAAAGAGTTTGATGAGCATATGAATCATTTGAGACAAGTTCCTAATGTGCTTAGAAAAAAGTCCTTATATGCTAATTTGAAAAAGTGTGACTTTTGCATGGATAGAATTATTTTTCTTGAATACGTTGTTAGTGCAAAACATATGGAGATGGATGAGGCTAAGGTTAAGGCTATTCAAGAATGGCCTACACAAAATCAATAACAGAAGTTAGAAGTTTTTACGGTTTTGCTAGTTTCTATAGGAGGTTTGTTAAAGACTTTAGTACGATAGCCTCTCCAATGACTGAAGTCATTAAGAAATCTATAGGGTTCAAGTGGGGTGAATAACAAGAAAATGCATTTAACTTGTTAAAATCGAAGTTAATTTTGGCACCATTATTATCTTTACCTAATTTTCATAAAGTTTTTGAGATTGAATGTGATGCTTCAAGAATAGGTATGGGAGCTGTTCTAATGCAAAAGAAACGACCCATTGCTTATTTTATTAAGAAACTCAATGGTGCAGCTCTTAACTATCCCACTTATGACAAGGAGTTATATGCATTTTTTTTTTTGGTAAATTGACGTATGTATTAAAAGAAGAAGATACAAACATTATAAGGGGCATACCCCAGATTTACAATGATAACAGAAACATAAAACAACATATGGCTACAGGCTAGCCATCGACCATAAAACTGAAACCTCACTAGATTCGTTAGGGAAACCAATACAACCAGCTAACTAACAAATTAAGAATCTATGGTATTCACCCTCCAAGCTCGTTGGATCCTTTTGTTTTCATTTGTTGGTGCGACATTCCTCATCAAATCAAGCTTATCACGAATGATACATTCGATTTGATTAAAGACCAAATTTGAAGTTCTAGACATTCAGCAAAGATCCTTGCATTTCGTTCTTGCCATACATGATACACTGTAGCTGCAAAACTCAGTTTACGAGAAAAATTGACGAAACTGCAAGCCATGCCAAGAGACAGTGGCCCATCGAATCCATTCATCCCATCCTTTTGTCATTCTTGGAATGTCGCATCTGTCACAAACATCCCACCAGATCGCTTTAGTATAGGAGCATTCAAAGAACAAGTGGTTGTGATCCTCATTGTTGCGGAGACAGAATGAGCATCTATTGGGACCATGTATACCAAACCGATGAAGTTTATCTTGAGTTGTGAGTTTCTGTTGGGCAGCCATCCATAGAAGAAATGAATGTCTTGGAACAGCATTCTTGAACCACACAATGTCATGCCATTCAACCATCTGACGATGACGTCTTAGTTGTTCCCAAGCTACTTTGATCGAGAATCTGTGATTTGGCGAATCCAACCAAACTATCTCATCCTTTTGCCCCATCTTAGGATTAGAATTGGAAGGAATAGCTTCTATAATGGGGTGCCAGCCAATAGCTTGGGTGGTAGGAGTTTTCCATTCTGAGTTATGAATTAGCACATTCACCTACGCGTTCTTGGCCATACCTGAATCATAGATGAATCTTTCCCCGTAGGAATCCGGGAGTGGGTTGTGAGGATGCCACTTGTCAAACCATAGAGAGGTTGTCATTCCATCTCCTATGATGTACTTCATCTTCTGCCATGTTAAGGATCTGAGCTTTAGAATCTTTCCCCAAGCCCAAGAGCAATTCTGTGGCGTCTTGATTGTCCAGAAATTCCTACCTCGCAACAGATTGGATCTGATCCAAGGAGACCATATTGAGCCATCTGAGTCATTGTACAGGTTCCAAATGTGTTTCAACAAAGCAATCTTGTTCCATTCTGTTATCCTTTTTATTCCTAGCCCCCCCTCCTTTTTTGGAAGACATACCTGATCCCAAGCCACTTTAGCCCCAGTAGTTCTCATATCTAAACCTGACCAAAGAAAGGATTTCATAATTTGCTCCACATTTTTAATTACTTGCCCAGGTAAGAGAAAGAGAGATGCCCAATAGACTTGTATGGAAAATAAAACTGAATTAATCAATTATACCCGTCCTACATACGAGAGTGTTCTACAAGTCCAATGTCCCTGAGAGTTATATGCATTGGCGAGGGCATTGGAACCAACATTATCTATGGCACTGAGAGTTTGTTATATATACCAATCACCTATCATTAAAGCATTTGAAGGGTCAAGGTAAGATAAATAGGCGAGATGCCAAGTGGATTGAGTTTATTAAAACTTTCTCATACGTGATTAAGTACAAGCAAGGTCAGGAAAATGTGCTTGCAGATGCTTTGTCGAGAAGGTATGTTATTCTTAATACACATAACACTAAATTATTAGGATTTGAGTATATTAAAGAATTGTATCTTAATGATAATGATTTTGGTTCTATATATGATGAGTGCAAAGTTTTGGCCAAGGATTGGTTTTTTAGGCATGTTGGATTTTTGTTTAAGGAAAATAAATTGAGTGTGCTTAATTGTTCTTTGCGTGAATTGCTTTTAAAGGAAGCTCATGGGGGTGGTTTAATGTGGCATTTTGGAATTTCTAAGACTTTTAAATGTTTTATATGAACACTTTTATTGGCCTAGCATGAAAAGAGATGTGCGAAGAATTTTTGATAGATGCATACCTTGTAGACAAGCTAAGTCTAAAGTAATGACTCATGGGTTATACACACCTTTACCTGTTCCTAAGGAATCTTGGGTTGATGTTTCTATGAATTTTATTTTAGGTCTGCCTTAGTCTAGGAAAGGAAGAGACTCTATATTTGTTATTATGGATAGATTTTCTAAGATGGCACATTTCATTGCTTGCCATAAAACTGATGATGCAACAAATATAGCTGACCTATTCTTTAGAGAGGTCATTCGGCTACATGGTGTTCCTAGGGGCATTGTGTTAGATCGAGATGTTAAGTTTTTAAGTTACTTTTGGAAGGTTTTGTGGGGTATGTTAGGGACTAAGCTTTTATATTCTATTACTTGTCATCCACAAATAGATGGCCAAATTAAAGTTGTTAACCAAACTTTAACTCAGTTGTTTTGGGCTATCATTCCAAAGAATCTTAAAAATTAGGAAGATTGTTTGCCATTTGTTGAACTTGCATATTTTTGTAGTGTGCATTCTACTACTAATTATTCACCATTTGAGATTGTTTATGGGTTTAATCCTTTGACACCAATTAGATTTGATTCCTTGTGGATGAAAGGATTAGTCTTGATGGTACTAAAAAAGCACAGGTGGTGAAGGATTTACATGTAAAGATTCGGCAACAAATAGAGAAAAAAAAATGAACAGTATGCACACAAGTAATAGAGGACGGAAATTGTTGATGTTTGAACCAGGTGATTGGGTTTGGGTGCATATGAGGAAGAAAAGGATCCTTGAACAAAGGAGATCAAAGTTAATGAGGATAGATGCTCACAACTCAAGATAAACTTCATCGGTTTGGTATACATGGTCCCAATAGATGCTCGCTCTGTCTCCGCAACAATGAGGATCACAACCACTTGTTCTTTGAATGCTCCTATACTAAAGCGATCTGGTGGGATGTTTGTGATAGATGCGACATTCCAAGAATGACAAAAGGCTGGGATGAATGGATTCGATGGGCCACTGTCTCTTGGCATCGCAAGAGTTTCGTCAATTTTTCTCGTAAACTGAGTTTTGCAGCTACAGTGTATCATGTATGGCAAGAACGGAATGCAAGGATCTTTGCTGGAATGTCTAGAACTTCGATTTTGGTCTTTAATCAAATCGAATGTATCATTCGTGATAAGCTTGATTTGAGGAGGAATGTCGCACCAACAAATGAAAAAAAAAAGGATCCAACGAGCTTGGAGGGTGAATACCATAGATTCTTAATTTGTTAGTTAGCTGGTTGTATTGGTTTCCCTAACGAATCTAGTGAGGTTTTAGTTTTATGGTCGATGGCTAGCCTGTAGCCATCTGTTGTTTTATGTTTCTGTTATCATTGTAAATCTGGGGTATGCCTCTTATAATGTTTGTATCTTCTTCTTTTAATACATACGTTAACTTACCCAAAAAAAAAAGCTGCCGAAATTTTGGCTTACATGAGTTTAAATAGTTCTTGAAAAATTAACCCTAATAGACCCCTTATGTGGACTTATATGAGGTCCATTCAAAACTGACCCAAAACCCTAAATTGAAAACTTAATCCAAACAAGCCTTGGATCCTAACTAAAAACTAAGTATTAATTAATCTCAAACAAGCCTTGGGCAGCTAACAAAATAAAATAAACCTCCTAATATTAAATTCATGTTCTGCCATGAGAAGAAGAGAAGGAAGTAAAATATTACAGAACTGATTGAAGGTTTATTTATAGCCTTCCATGCAGCCCCTTAATCCTAGAAACAAAAGGAAAAGGTAGCCACCCATGTTGTTTCCAAGTTGTAGTAGGATTCTTTTGTTTCCTTTGCCGTCCTCACCTCATGGCCCAAATAAGGTTGTCTTGGACCCCTCTTGCACATGTATAAGATGTACTAGGGTCTCCTCTTGATACTCTAATGGACCTTTCAATTCTGACTTGGTTGAAACATTAAAAACCAATGCATTCAATGCCTCTTTCAATGCCTTTGTCTTGGACCGAGTCATTGGACCATTTGGAACATGCAATGGGTCCTTGCTGGTGTTTCTGGGCTGATCCACATCATCCCCTCTCTCCTCGAAAGGATTCGACATCGAATCAAAATCTGTGTCAAACAACGAAAGATCAGCAACATTAAAGGTAGCACTAACACCATACTCACCTGGGTCAATTTTGTATGCGTTATCATTGATTTTCTTTAAAACCTGAAATGGACCATCACCACGAGGATGTAATTTTGATTTTATTTGGTTAGGAAATCGTTCCTTACACAAAGTCTGTTCTTTTTCTCTATTTGCAGTCGAACTCCCTCGTGGAGTTGTCTCACCTTCTTTGCCTTTTTTTCACCTTCTAAACTTACCCTTTCTTTAAACATGCTCAAGGTTAGCTAACTAGTTGATGCGAAACTCGTGATCACGCAACCCATAATCAAGATTAGTGGATCACTCGTGATCACATGGTCACACAACCCATAATCAAGATTAGTGGATTAAAACTTACCCTTTCTTCAAAACGTGAAGGAATTAAGTCCATAGAAGTTGGTGGATTAAAACCATAAAAAATTTCAAAAGGAGAAAACCTAGTGTCGAATTCAAAGTTCTATTATAAGCAAACTCAATGAAAGGAAAACATTCTTCCCAACTTTTCAAATTCTTTTGAGTTACAACACGCAAAAGTTGGGATAATGTTCTATTTACTGCCTCAGTTTGTTGATCTGTTTGAGGATTGATACGATCTAGGAAAGGTCAAATTCGGATTTTGATGGAAAAAGTGCAACTATCCAGTTTTACGACAACAGTCATAATTCTTAAAAGTTCAGGTTGATCAGAGTTTGGGAAGGCATCCAAACACGGGTCAGCAAAGGTTATATGAATTTTGTTATTTACTTCCTTTTGACTTGTGGACTTCCTATTTGGCTATGATTCTTTTCCTAAAAAGATGTGGCAGCTTATTTTGGGAATCTTCTAATTCTACAAAGATCTTTAATGGGCTGCAACATAGTTTCCAAGTGGCAAGGATTCATAAATGTTTTAGAATCCTTTTCTTACAAGAATTCCTTATTCATCTTAGCTACAAAAAAAAGGAAAGAAGATTTTAAAATTAATTCTACCTTCAGATTTGATTCTCCTAGCTTATATGAGACTTCTAAAGGGCAACAAATATGATCCTACTATATTTAGGATATTAAATTTGGATTTATTATTGTTATTTTTTTTCTTAGTTTAGGGTTTATTTATATTATTTGGGTTTAATTGTAAGTGGACATCATATAAGTCCATATAAGAGGTCCCTTAGGGTTTATTTTAGTTTGGAGTCACTATAAATAAGGGCAAAAACAGACATGTAAGGCTAGATAATTCAGATTAATAAAACTTCTTGTTTGTTGCACTTTGTGTGTGTGTGTGTGTGTTGGTGAGATAATCTCCCTTCAATGGTTCTCTAAAGAACTGAAAACCAACTTATCAAAGAACAACTGTCTTCGTGGTGTCATTCCTTATACTTCTCGTTCGCGAATCAATATTCTTTGGGTGGGGGTCTCCGTTTCGAATAGTGCTGGTGCCTAGGTACAAGTTATCTTTGTGTCACACTCCTATCAAACCTGATTTACTTGGCTTTCCGGGAATTGGTGTCTTTGCGTGTGGGTTGCGTGACCACGTGATCACGAGGTTTGCATCATTTGGTATCAGAGCTTGGCTCTATTAATCAGATTATATCCTTCTGAAATTTTTCATTTCTTGTTGTTTCCACAAAAATTCCTTAGTGTCCAATTTCTTCTTCTCTTGATTTTTGCGGCATATCAGAAAAAAATAGTTATTTCATTTGGTTCCCGACTAAAATATATCAGTGGCATAAAAAAAAAAGAAAAAAAGAAGAAAATAAAAGTCGTTCAAAAAGGCATTGATTTGTTTCTGCCGCAGAAAACTAAACAAAGGAAAATTTGATCAAATCAACTTGGAATGAACTCAAATTTGATTTTGTTATTACTGGGACTCTAATCGCACCACATATTAATTTTGGGGTCAATTGGATATCATGTGATTAACAATGAATTTTGTGTTAGTATATCAAACCTTATCGTAAATTGATCAAATTTTATATTTTGTCTATTTGGGTTGATATCGTAGTATATCTTAAATTTTAACTCAATTGGACATCATTTACTTTAGGTTCCAGATTCCAACTCAACTCGTCGTAAACGAGTCTGTTTTGCGTCAACTTTTAAAATTCAGATTCTTTTTGTTGTTTTCATTTCTTGCAGTTTATTTTCATCATATCCAATATATCTGGGTGTTGTTGCATTGTTTTTCATATTTTGTTTCTGTTTTTTATTCGAGTCTTCAATTTCGTTCATATTTCGAATAGACTCGCTGCTACTTACGAGACTATCATCACAGTTTTGTTTTGCTTGTTTTCTGGTTTTTATTGCTTCTTGAGTCATATATATTTGGATTGCGCTGCCAAGTTGGTTTTATTTGGTGTTGGTTTCAGTTTCGTAAGAACAACAAGAAGGTGAGACGAGAGGTGTTAGATTGTGATGATATTGAGAGTGTATGAGCAAAACACGAGCGATGTGAGGATTTTTTTTTTCACTAACCAATTTTTGCAGGTAACATCATGTCAGTTCAAAACAACACACCACCTCCCAATGAACTTCAATTCCAAATGCAAGCCATGATGAAGATGATGGAAAGCATGAATTGGATGGGGAACGTGTGTGACAGGCTTGAGAAGGTGGGAAAACATGGAAATATGGTTGGAACATGTACCCAAGATGTGAGAAAGGTTGGGGCTGAACCGAAATTAAACAATGGCAGTGGGGCCGAAAGGCCAAGGTGGGCTGATTATGAGGAGGACATTAATGATATTGGTGCTAGTGGTTTTAAGGATGAGACCATAGGCTATTGGGAAGGTTTTCGGCAGCCTAGAAACCGAAGTGATTTCATGTATTTTGATGAGGTGCTATGGCAAAAGAAAAGGTAGATTCAAAATGAGAGGTGGTATCAAAGGGAGCGAAATAAAGAGATTAGTGTTCTAAAAAAAGAATCCAAGAGTCTATCGCGTATTCTAGGGGAGATGAAGCAAGAACTTGATGTGTTAACAGCAGCAATCAATGCCCAGCAAGCTTCAGCAAGAGAGGAGAAAAAGGTTGCAATGATGATATACAAAATAGAACAGCTGCTACTTTCATCCAAAGTTGTTGGCGACGATTGTTGGCAACAAAAGAATTCCAAAGGCTTCAAAATGAGGCTAAGAAATTGTCCATTCAACTTGTTGGTGATTCGAGGACGAATCTTGAAGAGAGAGGGAATGATATGATCCAGGAAAGGTCAAATTCAGATTTTGACGTAATAAGTGCAACTATCCAGTTTTACGGCAACAGTCATAATTCTCAATCCGACCGTTGGACCGGGCTGCAATTTTACATGGAGTGTTCTGACATGTTTTCCTACCTTGGATTAAAATTCCAGGTCAATTGAAGTTCAGAAAGGTATCGAAACACAGGTCAACAGAGGCTGTATGAATTTTGTTATTTACTTCCTTTTGACTTGTGGACTTCCTATTTGGCTAGGATTCTTTTCCTAAAAGGATGTAGCAGCTTATTTAGGAATCTCTTAATTCTCCAAAGATCTTTAATGGGCTGCAACATAGTTTGCAAGTGTGGCAAGGATTCATGATTAGTTCATAATCTTTTTCTTACAAGGATTCCTTTTTAATCCTAACTACAAGAAGGAAAGAAGACTTCAGAATAAATTCTACCTTCAGATCAGATTTCCTAGTGTATTTGGAACTTCTTAATGGTGACAAATCTGATGCTAGCATATTTAGGATATTAATTTCGGATTTCTTATTGTTACTATTATTTTCTTCTTAGTTTAGGGTTTACTTATATTATTTGGGTTTAATTGTAAGTGGACATCATATAAGTTACAACATAGCCAAGAAACACAATTTTCTCCAAGCAAAAGGCACACTTTTTAAGATTAGCATACAATTTCTCACCCGTTCATCAACTTGCCTTTGAAGCTCCTTTGTCTCCTCGGGATTGCTTCTATAGGCTGATCAGTTAGGAATTGAAGCTCCGGTACGAAATCAATCTAATGCTCTATCCCCCTCAATGGTGGTAATTCGCTAAGAGTGTCGTCGGGGAAAAAACATCATCAAACTCCTACAACAAAGAAATAACAACACTAGGCTTGTAACAATATAATCAAGATCATTAGTATTAAAGTAAGCCTCTTTGTACACAATATGGTTGAATGGTCTGATTTGTTTGGAGTGTTGGACGAATATTTATTTGTGTTTGGATGGGTGGCCAAATGAGTTGTAAGGGTTTGGGTTCTAGCTGAATCTGATGGTCTTCTCTCCCCTTGATACTGATGCGAACCTCGTGATCATATGATCACGCAACCCCCACGTAAAGATACCAATTCCTGGAAAGCCAAGTAAATCAGGTTTGATAGGAATGTGACACAAAGATAACTTGTACCTAGGTTGCACTATTTAAAACAGAGACGGACCCAACGAATATTGATTCACGAACGAGAAGTATAAGGATGACGCCACGAAGATAGTTGTTCTTCGATAAGTCGTTTTTCAGTTCTTTAGAGAACCATGGAAGGGAGATTATCTCACCAACACGCACACATAAAGTGCAGTAAACAAGAAGTTTTATTAATCTGAATTGTCTGACCTTACATGTCTGGTCATGCCCTTATTTATAGTGACTCTAAACTAAAATAAACCCTAATGGACCCCTTATGTGGACTTATATGATGTCCACTTATAATTAAACCCAAATAATATAAACAAACCCTAAACTAAGAAGAAAATAAGAATAACAATAATAAATCCAAATTTAATATCCTAAAAATAATAGGATCATATTTGTTGCCCTTTACAAGTCCCATATAAGCTAGGAGAATCAAATCGAAAGGTAGAATTAATTCTAAAATCTTCTTTCCTTTTTTTGTAGCTAGGATGAATAAGGAATCCTTGTAAGAAAAGGATTCTGAGTGGGCTGCAACATAATTTCCAAGTGTGGCAAGGATTCATAGTTATACCATATGGTTGGGCTATGAAAGTGTTAAGTATTTGTTGTACCAAATGTTATACAGCATAAATCTAGATTAACCATTTAACAAACAAAGTATTAAAAGTGAATAAGATAACAAATACAAAACATGTTAGTATCAAATATTATAGTCTATGTTGAGTTTATATTATACTTATTCTTACACCACTAGTGTACCTTTTCACCTTGACATGATAAACTTAGCTAAACATGATTAAGAAAAGAAACATAAATAAACTAGATAAGAACATAGTTATGATGAAAAACATAAACAAGAGATTAATGAAAGCAAAACTTAAGCATTACAAAAATACAAAGAAAGAGAAAAAGAACATGATCTTGATCTAAAACTAAAATGCCTAAATGCATGGCAAATGCCTCCTTTTATAGGCCAAATTTGGAACTATTGATTTGATGACTAATTGTTGAGTGGGTGGCCACATCTTGACTTGGTGACAACCCTTATCTTCTTGTCTGAATAAAACATTATTGCTAACGTTAGAATATGAATAGATTGTCCGTATAAAAGTTCTAGGAAATTGTCTCAGCTTTCCAACAAAAAAAGAATCGGTGCATTTGGACTTCTAGAACTCAAGATATGGGCTGAACACTGAACAGTGTTTGGGCTGCATGACAGATTCTGACTTCTCCGTTATTGCTAAGATTTGGACTTCCAAACAGCAGAATTGAGTCTGGTACTCCTCATGAATGTTTTAGGCCTATGTCTTAGCTTTCTAGCCATATAAACCAAATTCAAATCCAAGATCTACAGCTCCAGACATGCCAATGAATGAATAGTGTTCCAGTTTGGACTGAACCAGCATCTCTTTTCTAAGCTTAACCCTTGTTTTGTCTTCTAATTTTCAGTAGGTGAACTCATCAATGAATCCTTTAATTTATGTGATAGACATGCATTTAAAAAGAGCATTTACCATAAATTAAAGCTATCTTATATTATTAGACTTGTTATTATAAAACATGCTTAAGTTAGGGAATTTAATGATACTTTAAGTGCAACATGATGATATAAAGCCTTAGTGAGAATGCACTTTTAAGTACTAATCACTGCGCCTTTTACCTCACAATTTGCTTTCTTTTGGTTCTTTAAGCATTGAAATCAACAAATCGCAGCATACTCTAATTATAATATTCAGACTTAAGAATCAATAAATATACTAAAAACAAAGCAAAACAAAACTACGATTACGATTTCGCGAACAGTTACTTGACTCCTAGATAACCCAAATATAATAGAACCAAAAAGATTTTGACAAAACTAAACAGTAAGGATCATGTTTTGAAACTTGACGCAAATCTAACCTGTTACGCAATTTTTACGTAACATAACTGAAACCTAGA
Organism: Populus nigra; assembly: GCF_951802175.1. Taxonomy (NCBI): domain Eukaryota; kingdom Viridiplantae; phylum Streptophyta; class Magnoliopsida; order Malpighiales; family Salicaceae; genus Populus; species Populus nigra. Next base: position 9,095,495 of record NC_084860.1, read on the forward strand.
CCAAACGATCTCAAAATGACTTCTATTGGCCAATATTGCGATTCCTTCCCAAACTCACTCCCTCATATGTTCACATGGCTCTCATGTTATGCTCAAATATAGATTTTTCACTCAAATATGCTCGGCTACGTCTTTTCCTTCTTGTCTTACCTTTCTTCGACTTTTGCGGAATCAAAACCAACACCAAATATAAAATAGCCTTAGCAGCATATCCAAATATATGTATATGATCCAAGAAGCAAGAAAAATTTGAAAACATTCGAAGATGAAACTATGATTACAAATTCACAAGTACGAAACAAATATGTATGAAAAATGGATGTTTTTTAAAATGAGAAAGATAAAAAAAATGAAAAGGATATATAAATAAACCTAAATATAATTAAAAAATAACAGCAGGAAAACAAGTTTGATACGATCCAGGCAATGAAAAAACAATTAGAGTCGGATTCTAACATAAAATGTGCAATTGCCTCATTTTACAGAAATAATCATAAATCTCAATCCAACCATTGGATTAGCCTGAAACGTTACGTAAATTCTCCTAACATGTTGTCCTACTGTGGGTTAAAATTTCAAGTCAATCATAGTTTGGGAAGGCATCGCAATATTAGTCAACAGAGATGTTATAAAATTTATTATTTACTTCATTTTGACTTGTGGACTTTCTATTTAGCTATGATTCTTTTCCTATAAGGATGTGAAAGCTGTTTTTGGGAATTTCCTAGTCTTGCAAGAATATTTAATGGGCAACAACATAGTTTCCATGTGTGGTATGGGCTTCGTATTAATGTGAAATCATTATGGTGTTTGGAAACATTTATTCTATCCTTATTATAATAGAAATCTATCATTAAATAAGTTTCCAAGTCAGTTAAGAATACTTTGCACACAAGAAAACTAAAGAGGAGGCAACTCAGATTTGATTCTTCGAGCTCATATGAGACTTCTAAATGGCAGCAAATCTGATCCTATCATATTTAGAATATTAAATTCAGATTTATTATTGTTATTATTATTTTCTACTTAGTTTAGGGTTTATTTATATTTTTTGGATTTAATTGTAAGTGGGCATCATAAAAGTCATTAGGGGTCTATTAAGGTTTGTTTAAGTTTAGAGTCAATATAAATAAAGGCATAACCAGACATGTAAGTTAGACAATTCATATGAATAAAACTTCTTGTTTGTCGCACTTTGTATGTGTGTGTTAGTGAGATAATCTCCCTTTCATGGTTCTCTAAAGAACTAAAAATGACTTATCAAAGAACAACTAACTTCGTGGCGTCATCCTTATACTTCTCGTTCGCGAATCAATATTCGTTGAGTGGGGGTTTTTGTTTCCAATCGTATTGGTGCCTAAGTACAAGTTATCTTTGTGACACACTCCTATCAAACTTGATACGATCTAGGAAAGGTTAAATTCAGATTTTGATGTAAAATGCACAAATATCCAGTTTCACGGTGTCTTTGCATTGGGTTGCGTGACCACGTGATCACGAGGTTTGCATCAAAACCTGATTTACTTGGCTTCTCGGGAATTTGGTGTTTTTGCGTGTGGGTTGCTTGACCTCGTGTTTAAGAGGTTCACATAAAAGTTTGAAGTACTAACTGAGTATCTTGATCATTTGCATAATGTACTTAGTGTGTTGCGTAGTGAGAAATTGTATGCTAATCTTAAAAAGTGTGCTTTTTGCATGGAGAAAATTATGTTTCTTGGCTATGTTGTAACCGCGCAGGGTATCGAGATGGACGAGGAGACGAGGATAAAGTTAAGGCCATCTGGGATTGGCCTACACCCAAATTGGTAGGTGAGGTAAGGAGTTTTCATGGGTTAGCTAGTTTTTACAGGCGTTTTGTGAAATTTTCAATACAATAGCTGCACCTTTGAATGATGTTGTTAAAAAGTCAGCTAGGTTTAAATGGGGGGAGAAACAAGAATTGCCTTATGTTATTTGAAAGAGAAATTATATTCTGCACCTGGTTTGGCTTTACCTAACTTTACAAAAGCAAGCATTTGAAATAGAATGTGGCGCGTCTGGAATGGGAATAGGTGCTGTTTTGATGTAGTATCAAACACTTATGCATTGATAAAAGCACTTGAAATATGGCAGCATTACTTGTGGCCAAAAGAGTTCACCATCCATTCGGATCATGAGTCCAAATTGGTAAGTTGAATAGGAGAAATGCAAGATGGGTTGAATTCACTGAAACCTTTCCTTACGTAATCAAGTATAAGCAAGGCAAAGAGAACATCGTAGTTGATGCACTTTCACGCAGGTATGTTCTTTTACACACCATAAATACTAGATTGCTAGGCTTTGAATATGTGAAGGAATTGTATGATAATGATTCTGACATTGCCGAGATTTATAATGCATGTGGACATTCAGCTTTTGGTAAGTTTTATTTGATGGATGATTATTTGTTCAAAGAGAATAGATTGTGTTCCTGCTAGTTCTTTGCGTGAATTACTTGTTCGTGAAGCACATGGCGGTGGTTTAATGGGTCACTTTGGGGTTGCGAAAACCTTGGATGTATTGCATGAGCATTCTATTGGCCAAAGATGAAAGAGATATGCAATTAATTTGTGACTAGTGCATTGCTGGTAGAAAAGCAAAATCTAGAATACAACCGCATGGACTATATACACCATTACCTGTGCTTACTGAACCTTGGATAGACTTTGATTAGTACTTAAAAGTGTATTTTTATCAAGGTTTTATATCATTATTTTGCACTTAAAGTATGAATAACTCAACCAGAGCATGTTTTATAATAACATGTCTAATAATATAAGATACAATTAATTTATAGTAAATGTTCATCTTAAATGCAGGCCTATCACATAAATCAAAGGATTAATTGATGAGTTTAACTACTGAAATTGAGAAAATAAAGAGAGGGCTAAGCTTAGAAAAGAGATGTTGGTTTAATCCAAACTGGAACATCATTCAGTTATTGGATCATAACTGGAGTTGTAGAACTTGGATTTAGGTCTGGTTTATATGTATAGAAAGTTCAGACATAGGCCTAAAACTTTCATGGGAGTCCAAGATTTAAAACTGCCATTTACGAGTTCAAATGGTAGCAACAACAGAGAAGTCAAAATATGTCCTGCAGCCCTGACACTGTTCAATGTTCAGCCCATATCTCGAGTTCTAGAAGTCCAAATGCGTCGATTCTTGTTTTGTTGGAAAGCTGAGACAATTTTCCAGAACTTTCATGTGGATTATCTTTTCAAATTCTGATGTTAGCAATGACGTTTTGTTTAGACAAAAAGATAAGGATTGTCACCAAGTCAAGATATGGCCACCTACTCAAGAATTAGTCATCAAATCAATAGTTCTGAATTTTGGCCTATAAAAGGAGGCATTTGCCATGCATTTAGGCATCTTGGTTTTCAAATCAAGATCATGTTCTTGCTCTCTTTCTTTCTATTTTTGTAATGCTTAAGTTTTGCTTTCATTAATCTTGTGTTTATGCCTTTTATTTCCTTTGCTATACTTATATAATCATGTTCTCCTCTTGTTTATTTATGTTCTTCTTCTTCATTATGTTTAGCTAAGTTTATCATGTCAAGGTGAAAAGGGTACACTAATGGTGTAAGAATAAGTATAATATAAACTCAACATGGACTTTAATGTTTGATACTAACAAATACTTGGCACTTTTATAGCCCAACTGTATGGTATAATCGACACTTATGCCTATGAAAGGAACTTGATTTGTTGTTAACATAAATTAACATCATGAATACCTGATAACATTTACAAGTATTAGCATTATTTGAATAAGATAATTAATGAAATCATGTTAACAATTTATAATCCGATTGGAAACTCCTTTGTGTGTGGTTTCTAGTTGAGTAATAAAAAGAGTTTATACTATATTTATTTGAAATACCATTAGTGGATCCTCTGCTTTGCGACGTGGGGTCAAGGCCTTAACAATCGATCTCAAACCACATCTACTCATAGTACTGGTTCCTCATTTGAGTCTGTGAAATCAGACTCTATTGAACATCGAAAACAAACAAGAGAAAGGAGCTACATGACTTTCTCTAGAGGGTGCCACTTACACCCAACTCATTCAACGCGTCTCGTTTCGAACCTCGTGATCACGTGGTCACGAAACCCGTACGCAAAGACATCAATTCCCGGAAAGCCAAGTAAATCAAGTTTGATAGGAGCGTGACACAAAGATAACTTGTACCTAGGCACCAGCACTATTGGAAACGGAAACCCCCACCCAACGAATATTGATTCGTGAACAAGAAGTATAAGGATGACGCCATGAAGCTAGTTGTTCTTTGATAAGTCGTTTTCAGTTCTTTAGAGAAACAAGGAAAGGAGATTATCCCACCAACACACAACAAGTGCAGCAGAGAAGTTTATTGATCTAAAAATTATGTAACCTTACATGTTTGGTTATGCCTTTATTTATACTGACTCTAGACTTAAAGAAACCCTAATGGACCCCCCTTAGGTGATGGACTTATATGAAGCCCAATTACAAATGACCCAAATAAGTAATAATAACCCAAAAACTAAGAAGAAAATAATAAAAATCCAAAAATTACCATCCTAAATATGCTAGAATCAGATTTGTCACCCTTAAAAAAGTCCTACACAAAGTGCGGCAAACAAGAAGTTTTATTAATCTGAATTGTCTAACCCTTACATGTTTGGTTATGCGTTTATTTATACTGACTCTAGACTTAAAGAAACCCTAATACACCCTCCTTATGTGGACTTATATGAAGCTCACTTACAATTGACTCAAAGAAGTAATAAGTACCTAAAGACTAATAAGAAAATAATAAAAATAATAAAAATCCAAAAATTATCATCCTAAATATGGTAGAATCAGATTTTTCATCCTTAAGAAGTCTCAAATAAATTAGGAGAAATCGAATTTGTAAAATTTGTGTTCCTACCATCTTTGATGTCCTTGATTAGCTTGGATTTACTTGTTTAACTTAAAGTATAAATTAAAGTATCTAAAAGAACTTCATTATCTATTCTAGGTTTGGATAACTAATGATAATCAATGATAACTATTGATATCAATGGGTCATATTGATAATGACATTATTTTTTGACTCTTATTAATCGATCTTAGGTAAGGGAGACCAATGATCATGTTAAGATTACTAACATCGGCAAAACCCTAAGGATTGGGAAAACAAAATGAACTTGGATTATCTAATTTCAACACGCAGTCAAGCAACCCATGAGTAAAGACATCAATTCCAGGAAAGCCAAGTAAATCAGGTTTGATAAGAGTGTGACACAAAGATAACTTGTACCGAGGCACTAGCACTATTAGAAATGAAAACCCCCCACCTAACAAATATTGATTCGTGAACAAAAAGTATAAGGATGAGGTCACGAAGTCATTTGTTCTTTGATAAGTTGTTTTTAAGTTCTTTAGAGAACCAAGGAAGGGAGATTATCCCACCAACACACAACATGTGTGGCAGACAAGAAGTTTTATTAATCTAAATTGTCTAACCTTACATGTCTTGTAATGCCTTTATTTATACTGACTCTAGACCGAAACAAACCCTAATGGACCCCTAATATGGACTTATATGATTCTTACTTACAATTAAACCCAAATAATATAAATAAACCCTAAACTAAGATAAAAATAATTATAACAATAATAAATCTAAATTTAATATCCTAAATATGATATGACTAGAAAGATTTGCTGCTCTTTAGATGTCCCATATAAGCTAGGAGAATCAAATCTAAAGTTGTCTCCACTTTAATTTCCTTGTTTGCAAAGTATCCTTACACTATAAGGATGGATTCCTACTATAATAAGGATAGAATAATTGTTTCCATACACCATAAGGATTCCACATTAATACGGATTCCACAATAATTGTTGCCCATTAAATATCCAAGCAAGACTAGAAAATCCCCAAAACCAACTGTCCCATCCTTGTAGAAAAAACATCTGAGCCAAGTAGGAAGTCCACAAGAAAGTAAATAACAAATTTTGTACACCCTTTGTTGACCAGTATTGCAATGTCTTTCTGGACTTCGATTGACCTGAAATTTTAATCCAAGGTAGGAAGACATGTCAGGCGAATCCACGTAAAATTTCAGCCCGGCTGTCGAATTAAGAATTATGACTATTTCTGTAAAACTAGACGGTAACACATTTTACGTCAAAATCCGAATCTGATTATTTTTTCATTGCCTGGATCGTATAAAAAAGATTACCTTGATATTATTTGTGGATTTCAAAGAATTGGATTAGATATATGTATTTTAGGTCATCTACTTTCGCTTCTCGAATACATGTATCCAATCTGTCCATAGTACCAGCCCACGTAGTAGACCCTCCTAACCTGTCCGACTGGTTGCGGATAGCATTAAAGTCACCCATAAGAATCCACGGGGTTGACTCCCATCCATCACTATGACTCACTATATCAGACCATAATGCCTCACGTAAGGAAGCATTATTGTCTCCATAAATAATTGAAGTATTGAAACTGATTTTGGTAGCTAATATAGTGATAGAAACATGAATAGCCTGGTCTGACATTCCAACAACATCCACCTTCACCGTATCAGCATTCCAACAAACCCAAATACAACCACGACAAGAGAAATCATAATTATACAAGAAGGACCAAGAATGCAGAAGTTTAGAAACATTATCTTTATTATTGTCTTTAACTCGAGTTTCAACCAAACCAAAAAAGCTATCCTCTCTTGATGGATGAGTCTACGCAATTCTGAATGCTTTATATGATCATTCAAACCTCTAATATTCCAACATCCAATAATCATAGGAAAATAGAGAGGAGTACAAACAGCAACACAAAGATTACCTTGACGTGCCTCTTGGAGAGGAGCCAGATTTCTGATTCTTCTTTGAAAAGGCTTTTGAACCCCTTTTCTTTTTCTCTAGAGAGTCTCTAGCCTTAATAGCTAACTGATTAACAGTTTCCCTTTCGGTGGAATTCAGGGTTTGAGGGGTTGTCATGATATCGGTTGGTTCCCCAACTGTATCACCTCCCATTGCGTCCATATCTTGATCTAAAGCAGTACTTGCAGCCCCTTGCTCCTGTTTCATGTCTTCTCGTAAACTCTTCAAGACAAGAGGAGAGGAAGGATTTTCGTCTTCATGACAACCAGCATTGCACACATCTGATGTCGCATGATCATTCATATTACAATCAGGCATATGTATACCAGATGTTGAACAAGCATTCTCATCACAATTACCCACTTTAGATGCCAAGGGAGCATTCTCCCCACTCACAGAACCCTTGTTTCGTTTACCAACAACCTGCCACTGAAACTGATTCGGCTTGTTATCCGCAGATTTAGAGTTCATAGCTCCTAGATTCCTCTTACCCTCTGCCACCACTTTAAGATTATCAATGTTATTAGTAGCACATAGCGCTGTGGTGTGTCCAAAGACATTGCAATTACTGCACTTCGACGGTATCCATTCGTATTCAGCTGAAATTGTTATGAATAACCCATTTGGACAGCGAAGATCATATTCCTTAACCAACGTCTTCGAAGCATCTATCTCAACGCAAACTCTTGCGTAACTAAGCCTTTTACGCAACAATGTCGTATGATCCGCATGAAGGGGGACTCCAATAGCACTCGCTACACAGCTCAACCCCTTAATAGTCCAATACTCGAGAGGGACATTATACAGCCTAACCCATACCGGAACTCTTGCCAAATCATCTTTCAAAAATTGCATGTTCGGTTGCCAACGTTTAAGCACCAAAGGCCTGTTTGCCATGTGCCATGGGGCTCTTTCCAGCACATTAGTGGCATGATCAACCGAATCAAAGGTGAAGATGAAGAAGCCATTATCCGAAGACAAAACTTCTGATAGACCGTAGGAGCTCCATATTCTTTTGGCAATAGAATTAACCACAGGATACGGTAATTTCTGCCCCACAAAATGACCAACTAGGGTGGATTTCCAAAATTCACAGCCATCTTCAAACACATCAAGTGGAGGAGCTACTGTCACACGACCATCAGTCATAGTAGGGGGAGCAAAGTGCAGATTACGGACTGAACTAATGCCAAGGGTCTTGCTACCCTTATTGTCATCAACATCAGAACCCTTCAAAGCATTTAAAAAATTCAATTTGGGTCTAGGTTTTAGTTGTTCTTGTTGATGAGACCCTACCTTCACCTCATCAACTTTAGAACCCAACACATGGTTCATTTCTGGAACAACATTAGAAGCTTGGGCAGTAGAGTGTTTCTCTATACTAGCATCAGAATCAGCTTGAAACTGAGAAATCCTCATCCCATGGCTATTCAACATATCTTGCAGTTCTAATCTTAATGTATGTCCAGACTTAACTTGATTATGTTGTTCAATGTGAGAGCTAACCATTGGAACATTTTCCACAGAAGAACATAGAGACATTATGGTAGCATACAAATATTAGAGAGAGCAAAATTCTAATAAGATAAACTGAGTCCAAGAAGCAACCTAAGCTCAGAAATAACAAAATTACGAGGCCAATATCTCCCAGCACACTGATTGTAACAAAAATCCGTTCGGTCAAGACGTAGAGTAGGTTCCGAAGAACAACATACTCAAAAATGGTAACGATCCAACGGTGAACAAAGGAGATCAAGCTACGACAAACCACTCTGAAACTAGCAAGAAAAATGAAACTTTTCCAAAGAACTGTGATTTAATCTTCACATATGGCAAAGGCCTTCATGTCTATGACAGCCATAACAGAAATCATGAAGAAAATCCATGCAGTATGCTGCAATTTCACCACTTCTCTATAGTTCCAGAACTGAAAATGCAGAATAGTAGAAATATTGCGAGATCAATATCTCTTACCTCGTTGATTGGATAACAAATCCGTTCGGTCAATGTTGAGAGAAGGTTGGAAGGAACAACATAGTCAAAAATGAGAATAATCCAACGGTGGACGGAGTAGATGTAGCTCCGACAGCACCACTCTCTCTCTGTTTCTCTCTTTTCTCTCTCTCTCTCTCCTCTCCGTATAGGAGTTATGTTAAGGGTAGTCCTTTGCTTATTATGTTCTTGTTATTATAGAATAGAAGTAATATTATTTTGGGATTAACTGTAATCTATTTAATTATGTAATAATGACATTAAAAATATTCTTTTGATGCATGGATATGAATAAATTTTACTATTATGATGTTCTTATAACTTATATGCATATGTTTTACTTTTATCCCTCTTTAAATTGTATAATTATTTATGAACAAGTTTATGAATATCTAGGTGAAATGATTAGTACCATTGATGTGTTTTGAGATCCAGGATGATTAGATCAAGAATGAAAATTATGTATACAAGTGTAACAGAACACAATCAATAACTTGGGACCTCCCTTCCCGGTATAGGGGAGACTTTGATGACATTGATGTGTTTTGAGATCCAGGATGATTAGATCAAGAATGAAAATTATGTATACAAGTGTAACAGAACACAATCAATAACTTGGGACCTCCCCTTCCCGGTATAGGGGAGACTTTGATGAAATTTTAATGGGAATATAAAAAAATAAAATTGGTGTGAATAAGCTTAAATATGTGTTTTTATCCCAGTAATTTTGGGATGCATAAATATGTGTTTTTGTCTTCGTAATTTGGGACTATTAAATTATGGTTTTCATACAGGGATGCAAAACCATTTGTAATGCCCTAAAAGGTGCTTTAGGGTGCCTGGTATGGCATCAAAAGCATCAAATTATCAAAATACCTATTTCAACAAATGTTATGACTTTGGTCAGGCATGCAAAAATATACTGTGAGGCCCCAAAATATGTCTTAGAAAAGGCGATAAAGCATCAAAAAAGATGCCTTACATTGGCTGTTAGGGCGTTGAGAGAGCAAAATTAACAAAATACCCTTTTCAACAAAATTTAGGGTTTTTGCACGTGCATGCAATATGAGGCCCTAAAACAAGTGTTAGGTAGTTCATTAGAAAGTCAAAAATATAAAATTACCAAAATATCCTTTTCAACAAGGGTATGGTTTTAGCTTGGACAAAAAAAAGACTGTGAGGCCCTAGAAGGTACCCTAAGTTTGCTGGTAGGGCATCTAAAGGGCAATATTACCAAAATACTCATTTAAATCACGTTGGCAATGTAAACCATACTATAAGGCCTTTAAAGGTGTTATACATTGCCCAGTAAGGTGTTGAGAGTACAAAATTACCAAAATACTCATTTCGATAAAAGTTATGGTTTTTGCACGAGCGTGCAAAAACATACCATGAAGCCCCAAAAGGTGCTCTTTATTTTTGCATGGCCAAAAGAGCTTTAAAAGCACAAAATTACCGAAATAGCATTTTAAAAAAAAAAGTTAAGCTTCAGCACAGGCATGCGTAAACATGTTGTGAGACCCATAAATTGCCAAAAGGTTGCCTAGGCGTCAAAAGTGCAATATTATAAAAATTTTGATTTTAATAAAAATTATGGTAAATGCATGGGCATCCAAAAACATACAATAAGGCCTCAAAACAAGCCTTAGCTGTTAGGGCGTCAAATGCATAAAATTACAAAAATATCCTTTTTAATGAAGGTTAAGGTTTTAGCTTAGGCGTGCATAAGTAGATCGTGAGGCCTAAAAGGTGTTTTAGGTTGGCCGGTAGGGCATCAAAAGTGCAAAATTATAGAAATAACTTTTTTGACAAAAACACAAACTGAAGCCCTAAAACATGCCTATGGTTTGAGGTTGGGCGTAAAAGGTGCAAAATTACAAAACTCATCTTTGTAACAAATGATAAGGTTTTTGCTTGATCATTCATAAAAATAACTTGCTTATGTGGGCCAAGAAAACAAGTTTAGGCAAAAATAGAGCAAGAAGGAATGTAAGCTTCAACTATGGTGGAGTTTTCTGCCAGAGAGAGAATTCTAGAGATTTTAGGCATCATGATGATTCAGGTGGAGAGTGGGAAAAGAAGATTGATTGAATCTTCACTACACAGAACATAAAAAGGTAAAACTCGTTGTCATTGAGTTTACAGATCATGCACTAATATGGTGGGATCAGCTTGTTTTGAGCAAAAGGAGAAATGGTGAAAGACTTGTAGAGTCAAGGGGTGACATGAAAGTCATAATGAGAAAACAATATGTTCCTAACTTTTATTATAGAGAGCTCTTTTAGCTTTATCTAAATTTACAAAAGCATTTAAAATTGAATGTGATGCATCTAGAATAAGAATCAAAGCTATATTAATGTAGGATTGAAGACCAATTGATTATTTTAGCAAGAATTTAAGTGGAGCGATATAGAACTATCCTACTTAAGACAAAGAACAGTTGAGACATGGCAACATTACTTGTGGCCAAAATAGTTTGTAATCCATTGAGTTCATGAGTCCTTTAAACATTTGAAAGGACAAGGTGAATAGGTGATATGCAAAATGGGTTGAATTCATGGAGACTTTTTCTTATGTTATCAAGTATAAACAAGGTAAAGAGAACATAATAGTTGATGTACTTTTGCGCAGGTATGTTCTTCAAAACACTATAGTACTAAATTCCTATGCTTTGAATATGTGAAGTATTTAATATGCTAATGATTATGACTTTTCCAAAATATATAATATATGTGGGCATTCGACTTTTGGTAAGTTTTATTTGATGGATAGTTACTTTTTCAAAGAGAATCGATTGTGATTTTCTACTAGCTCTTTGCATGAATTGTTTATTCATGACACAAATGGGTTAACGGGTCATTTTAAGGTTGCAAAAACTTGGAAGTGTTGCATAAGCATTTCTATTGGCCAAACATGAAAAGAGATGTTTAACAAATTTATTAATAGTGCATCACAAAAACTTTGGATGTGTTGCATAAACTACACTCTTATTCTTAGTAACTTACCATCTTAAACAGATAAACAAACTGAGGTAGTGAATATAACTTTATCACGACTTTTACTTGTTATTTGCCTTTTGTTCAGTTTGCTTATAATAGAATTATGCATTCGACCACTAACTTTTCTATAACAAATAAGGGACGTAACATGTTTTTTAACCCGGTGATTAGGTTTAGGTGTACATGTGTTAGTAACGGTTTTTTGACCATATGATATCAAAGCTACAGCTTCGTGGTGATGATCCATTCCAAGTTTTAAAGAAGATCAATGACAATGCTTATAAAGTTAATCTTTTAGGTGAATATGATGTTAGTGCTATCTTTAATGTTGATGATCTTACATTGTTTGAAACATGTTTTGATTCAAGGTTGAATCCTTTTGAGGAGAGAGCAGATGATGTGGATTAGCCTACAAACACTAAAGACCCATTACATGTTCGAAATGGGCCAATCACAAGGTCCAAAATGAAGGCATTAAAAGAAGCATCAAATGGGCTAGTTGTGCAAGTTTTGATGATGTGAACCCTAGCAAAATTTAATGGAATTGGTGACCCCAAGATTAATCTAATCCAAGTTCATTGAGATTTGAATGAGCTTCTCACAATGGAAGACTTGCTCGAAGGCAACAAGACTATAAACCAACTTGATCACAACGCCTACACCTGGAGACTAGCAAAGAAAGTATAAATTCACAACAAAGAATTGTCAATTCTTTGAAGAGTTGAAAGTTCAATCTAGAATTAAGATTGAGCAACCAAAAAGTTGGCTACAATGCTGAAATTATCATCCAAAGTCTAATCTGAAATTATTCCTAAAGAGTATTTAAACTTCAAGCCAAAACCCTAGTTTCCCTAATGGGTCTCTCACATAAACCCAATTTAAATAATAATACACCCAAGCTAAAATTAGCCCAAAATAATTAAAATAAACAAAATAAACAAGTCTAAAACCCAAACAAAATTTCTCCTCTCAAAATAAATAAAGTTTGATAGCTCAACTAATTAAAAAAGACACGTTCGTTGTTTCTGCATTATGTCTGGCAACAACAAAGCCCAACTTAAAATAGATAGTTCTCTCTTGTCTTAATGATCTAGAAGGCACGCAATATACTATTAGAAAGGTATGGAAGTCTAGTTTCCAGATCAATTGAAATAACATCAAAATTAGATCTGTAGACCAAAAAAGAGTAAAGGTCAAACCGTCCGAATCTAGTCTTCTTCCTCCAATCCTTGTGTAATGGTCTTGGTTCCACCAACAAGCCCCTCTTGAAGATGAATCAGATGAATCAAGGCTTGCTCTTTATTATTACAAATCCTTTTGTCTCAGGAACTAATGAAAGGCTATCATAAATCTACGGGACTTGCTCGTTGTGCTATGAAAGTTGATCTGATGAAGGCTTATGACTCGGTGCGGTGGGATTTCGTTGACGCTATGTTAATAAAAATGGGATTCCCTAGAACAGTCATTGATTGGATCATGGTTTGTCAATTCTCTATCAACATCAATGGTGAGCTAGCAGGTTACTTTCAAGGGGGAAGAGGGCTAAGACAAGGGGATCCATTGTCCCCATATTTGTTTGTCCTATGTATGGAAATCCTTTCGGGGCTATTCTGCAAGATGAGTGCCAACCAAGAATTCAAGTTCCACTAGAGATGCAAGAAGGACAAAATTTCTCATCTTTGTTTTGCTGACGACTTGATGATTTTTAGCAACGGGGATGTAAACTCAATTCGTATGATCAGAACTGTGCTCACAAAGTTTCAAGACCTATCAGGTCTGTATCCAAATCCAAACAAAAGTGACATCTTCTTGAGCGGTGTGTTAAATGCTGAGAAGGAGCAAATTATTCATATTCTTGGGTTTAGAGAGGGGGAGCTCCCTATGAAATATTTGGGAGTACCTCTTCTCTCATCCATACTAAAGGCTGTTTATTGTAAGGGCCTCGTGGATCGAATCACCTCTAAAGTTCGACATTGGACTTGTAGAACACTCTCGTATGCAAGACGGGTACAACTGATTAATTCAGTTTTATTTTCCATACAAGTCTATTGGGCATCTCTCTTTCTCTTCCCTGGGCAAGTAATTAAAAATGTGGAGCAAATTATGAAATCCTTTCTTTGGTCAGGTTCAGATATGAGAACTACTGGGGCTAAAGTGGCTTGGGATTAGGTATGTCTTCCAAAAAAGGAGGGGGGGGCTAGGAATAAAACGGATAACAGAATGGAACAAGATTGCTTTGTTGAAACACATTTGGAACCTGTGCAATGACTCAGATGGCTCAATATGGTCTACTTGGATCAGATCCAATCTGTTGCGAGGTAGAAACTTCTGGACAATCAAGACGCCACAGAATTGCTCTTGGGCTTGGGGAAAGATTCTAAAGCTGAGATCCTTAGCATGGCCGAAGATGAAGTACATCATAGGAGATGGAATGGCAACCTCTCTATGGTTTCACAAAAGGATCCAACGAGCTTGGAGGGTGAATACCATAGATTGTTAATTTGTTAGTTAGCTGGTTGTATTGGTTTCCCTAACGAATCTAGTGAGGTTTCAGTTTTATGGTCGGTGGCTAGCGTGTAGCCATCTGTTGTTTTATGTTTCTGTTATCATTGTAAATCTGGGGTATGCCCCTTATAATGTTTGTATCTTCTTCTTTTAATACATACGTCAACTTTCCAAAAAAAAAAGGATTACAAAAATCCCTCTTTAGACAAAAGTTAAGGTTTTCGCTTGAGCATAAAACTCATACAATGAGGCCCTAAAATGAGCTGTATGGTGTCATATAGGGTGTCAAAAGGGAAAATTTACCAAAATCCCTAAGTTGATAAAAGTTAACGTTTTTCATGGAAGCACACAAAAACATATTATGACGCCCTAAAAGTTGCCCTAAGGTTGCCCGGTAGAATTTTTTAGCTCGACTGTCATGTTGAATTTTTCTAACTATGGAGGGATGTTTCAATTATAAATATAATATTAGAATATGTAATAAACACTTTGGCCAAGATTTGAAACTTAATTCAAAGAATTAAGAGTTGTTCTTCCAAATTGATTTTGTGAATTTATGTTTGTAGCCATCTGTTGTTTTATGTTTCTGTTATCATTGTAAATCTGGGGTATGCCCCTTATAATGTTTGTATCTTCTTCTTTTAATACATACGTCAACTTACCAAAAAAAAAAAAAAATTGATTTTGTGAAGAATCCTACCTGATTTTGTGAAGAATCCTACCTGATTTTGTGAAGAATCCTACCTGACTTGTCACTTTTCAATCACAAAGAGTGTGGCGTCGAAATCCTAGATTGATCTTTGTGGCATCCAGATCGACTTATCAAAGTATCATCATTCTAGTTTATCCTCCATCTTAATGACCTTAAAATCACTGTAATCCAACCTAAACACCAAAAAAAGACAACCAACCAGACCCATCCGTCATCCATTTTTGTCAGATGTATTTTTGCTGATTTTCAAATCATTCACGACACATCAATTAGAAGCCAAAGTTTTCATCATCTCACGAAGATCATCACTGGATGACGACCCCATAACACTAGAGTTTGTGAATGGAAGGGGCTGTCTCGCTTGCTAACTCTCTATTGGTGCTGAAATCCATGGGGATAGAACTGTCGACCAAGGATACAATGGCTTAGCTTGGGGGATCAGAATACTAGCTACTTTCACAAATCAGTAAATGGAAGACAGAATAGAAATAAGCTTCTATCACTTACAAGGGAGGATGGAGAGGTTGTCGAAGGACACGAGGCAGTCAAATCAGAAGTAATTGCATACTTCCATCGTGTGTTAGGAGTGGATCAGATGCCTAGGGTTCTGAACGAGGAAGTGATGGACTCGGCAATTAACTTGAAACTGTCTTCAACGCAACAGCATCTACTCGCACAAGATGTAACAAGGGAGGAGATTAAGCATGCTATGTTTAGTTTGAAGAACAACAAAGCCCCTGGTCCGGATGGCTTTAACACAGGTTTCTTCAAAAGAATGTGGCACATAGTTGGGGAAGATGTAATCAACGCTGTTAGATCCTTCTTTCAGACTCGTAGAATGCTTAAAGAAATGAATGCTACATCCATTTCTCTTATTCCTAAAGTTGCTAATCCTACAAGGTTGACTGATTTTCGTCCTATATCTTGCTGCAATACAGTGTACAAATGCATCGCTAAGATTCTAGCTGGGAGAATCAAAGTTGTTTTGCCATCCTTAGTTGGTCCATATCAGACTGCTTTTATCTCAGGACGGCGAATCAGTGATAACATTCTTTTGTCTCAGGAACTAATGAAAGGCTATCATAAATCTACGGGACCTGCTCGTTGTGCTATGAAAGTTGATCTGATGAAGGCTTATGACTCGGTGCGGTGGGATTTCGTTGACGCCATGTTAATAAAAATGGGCTTCCCTAGAACAGTCATTGATTGGATCATGGTTTGTGTTACATCATGTCAATTCTCTATCAACGTCAATGGTGAGCTTGCAGGTTACTTTCAAGGGGGAAGAGGGCTGAGACAAGGGGATCCATTGTCGCCATATTTGTTTGTCCTATGTATGGAAATCCTTTCGGGGCTATTCTGCAAGATGAGTGCCAACCAAGAATTCAAGTTCCACTGGAGATGCAAGAAGGACAAAATTTCTCATCTTTGTTTTGCTGACGACTTGATGATTTTTAGCAACGGGGATGTAAAGTCAATTCGTATGATCAGAACGGTGCTCACAAAGTTTCAAGACCTATCAGGTCTGTATCCAAATCCAAACAAAAGTGACATCTTCTTGAGCGGTGTGTTAAATGCTGAGAAGGAGCAAATTATTCATATTCTTGGGTTTAGAGAGGGGGAGCTCCCTATGAAATATTTGGGAGTACCTCTTCTCTCATCCAGACTAAAAGCTGTTTATTGTAAGGGCCTCGTGGATCGAATCACCTCTAAAGTTCGACATTGGACTTGTCGAACACTCTCGTATGCAGGACGGGTACAACTGATTAATTCAGTCTTATTTTCCATACAAGTCTATTGGGCATCTCTCTTTCTCTTACCTGGGCAAGTAATTAAAAATGTGGAGCAAATTATGAAATCCTTTCTTTGGTCAGGTTCAGATATGAGAACTACTGGGGCTAAAGTGGCTTGGGATCAGGTATGTCTTCCAAAAAAGGAGGGGGGGCTAGGAATAAAACGGATAACAGAATGGAACAAGATTGCTTTGTTGAAACACATTTGGAACCTGTGCAATGACTCAGATGGCTCAATATGGTCTACTTGGATCAGATCCAATCTGTTGCGAGGTAGGAATTTCTGGACAATCAGGACACCACAGAATTGCTCTTGGGCTTGGGGAAAGATTCTAAAGCTCAGATCCTTAGCATGGCCGAAGATGAAGTACATCATAGGAGATGGAATGACAACCTCTCTATGGTTTGACAATTGGCATCCTCACAGCCCACTCGCGGATTCTTACGGGGAAAGATTCATCTATGATTCAGGTATGGCCAAGAACGCGAAGGTGAATGTGCTAATTCATAACTCAGAATGGAAAACTCCTACCACCCAAGCTATTGGCTGGCACCCCATTATAGAAGCTATTCCTTCCAATTCTAATCCTAAAATGGGGCAAAAGGATGAGATAGTTTGGTTGGATTCACCAAATCACAGATTCTCGATCAAAGTAGCTTGGGAACAACTAAGACATCATCGTCAGATGGTTGAATGGCATGACATTGTGTGGTTCAAGAATGTTGTTCCAAGACATTCATTTCTTCTATGGATGGCTGTCCAACAGAAACTCACAACTCAAGATAAACTTCATCGGTTTGGTATACATGGTCCCAATAGATGCTCGCTCTGTCTCCGCAACAATGAGGATCACAACCACTTGTTCTTTGAATGCTCCTATACTAAAGCGATCTGGTGGGATGTTTGTGACAGATGCGACATTCCAAGAATGACAAAAAGCTGGGATGAATGGATTCGATGGGCCACTGTCTCTTGGCATGGCAAGAGTTTCGTCAATTTTTCTCGTAAACTGAGTTTTGCAGCTACAGTGTATCATGTATGGCAAGAACGGAATGCAAGGATCTTTGCTGGAATGTCTAGAACTTCGAATTTGGTCTTTAATCAAATCGAATGTATCATTCGTGATAAGCTTGATTTGATGAGGAATGTCGCACCAACAAATGAAAACAAAAGGATCCACCGAGCTTGGAGGGTGAATACCATAGATTCTTAATTTGTTAGTTAGCTGGTTGTATTGGTTTCCCTAACGAATCCAGTGAGGTTTCAGTGTTATGGTCGGTGGCTAGCTTGTAGCCATCTGTTGTTTTATGTTTCTGTTATCATTGTAAATCTGGGGTATGCCCCTTATAATGTTTGTATCTTCTTCTTTTAATACATACGTCAACTTACCAAAAAAAAAAGATAGAACTGTCGACCTTGATTGCCTTATTGAGGTGGGTTCCCATAGCACAAGTTGGGATTATCTCTCCATTCGGAATTGTATGTATTGGAAAATGGATCATACTTACTCTACAGCTATCCATTGAATACTCCACCAATCGCATTAGCTTGTTCAATGTAATCTTCTTGCATTGTTGGGCACATATCCGAAGCATGTCCTTATAAAGAGCATATGCTACAAACTTTCACTTGTTGTACATTTTCACAAGTCAAAGAACGAACAAGAAAAGTTAGACCATTAACTTTGTTCTCAAGGTTATAAAAATACTTCCCTCATTTACTCGTTTTCTTGAGAAGTCTCCACGGGTGCCAAATTGTTTTGAGTCGGCTGCCATTTTTTAGATCAATTGGCGTGCAGCCTCAGGTGTCTTATCAACCAATGCCTCTCTTGCCGTATTAATTATACTGCGGTTAGTGGGCATCAGTCCTTCATAGAAATATGGAATGAGCAACTGATCGAGTATTTGATCATGAGGGCATTTGAATGCATAATTTCTCAAATCTTTCCCAATACTCGGATAGTGTCTCCCCATTAGATTGTCGAATCCTACATATTTCTTTTCTTATGTTTTCAACTCGAGATGTTGGGAAATACTTCTCAAAGAAAATCTTCTTCATGGCATTTCAAGTTCCAATGGAACCTGGGAGAATAGAGAAAAGTCAAGTCTTTGTTGCCCCTTTTAAAGAAGAGAGCTTTCAACTTAACATGTTCTTCGTCAACTCTATTCGGTTTTATGCCAGCACAAACCATATGGAACTCCTTGAGATGAGTATGAGGTTCTTCTCCTATAAGTCCATTGAATGTTGGTAGCAAATGTATAAAACCAAGCTTGAGCTTGAAGTTGACATTGTTGTTGATATTTGTGCATAATGGTTGATTTTCCACGTTAGGAGCAGCAAGCTCCTTGAGTGTCTGTTGTCGTGCAACAGCCGCGGTGTTGACACGAGCTTCCTTTCATAACCTGTGTAAAGTGTTTTCTATTTCGAGATCCACCTGTACTTGACTCTAATTAGTAGAACGGGTTACAAGCATAAATTGTTAAGAAAACTCAAAAGAAACCAACCATACAAGAGATTTAAAGTGGTGCAAATTAAACGAAAATCCTATGCTAGAAAACTAAAACTGCCTAAAAACTCTGGAAAACCACCTGTTTAGAAAACTAAAACTTGACACGACCAAAGAGTTGATGTCTTATCCCAAATGTAGGAGTGTCGAAAAAATAAATAACCTGGCAAAATCGGGGTCAAACAACAGGGAGGTTAACTATATAAATTGTAAATAATAATAATAATAATAACAACAACAATAAGTTGAAGAGAGCTTTTGATGTGAACCTCATGATCACGTGGTCACGCAACCCACAATCAAGATTGAGATCTGATCTCGAAAAGCTGAAATAAGTTTGATAGGAGTGTGACACAATGGAAACCTACCCCAAGGCACCAACATTATTGGATTGAGTAGAATGACACCACGAAGCCAGTTAATCTTCGATAAGTCAGATTCAGTTCGTTCAAGAACTGAAGAATGCAATAATCACTCTCACACCTTAAAACTGAAAAATTCTGAAGTAATTATCATCAAAGGTGTAAAATTTTTAGCTTACATGAGTTTAAATAGTTCTTGGAAAATTAACCCTAATGGACCCCTTATGTGGACTTATATGAGGTCCACTCAAAACTGATCTAAAACCCTAAACTGAAAAGCTCATAACTTAATCCAAACAAGCCTTGGATCCTAACTGAAAACAAAGTATTAATTAAGCCCAAACATGAAAGAAAATAATAAAAATAACTAACTTGTCATTAAATACCACCAGCCCTTCTTCTTTCCTTGTGTTGCTAAGATTAATAAGGAATCCTTAAAAGAAAAGGATTTTGAAACATTAATGAATCCTTGCCACACTTGAAAATTATATTGCAGCTCATTAAAGATCCTTGTGGAACTAGGAAATTCCCAAAACAAGCTCCCACATCTTTGTAAGAAAACGATACTTGCCAAATAGAAAGTCCACAAGTCAAAAGAAAGAAAATAACAAAATTCATATAGAATGTTCGGACCTATATTACAAGTCCTTTCCAAACATGGATTGTCCTGAAAATGTACCCCAACATGGTCCCAATAGATGCTCACTCTGTCTCCGCAACAATGAGGATCACAACCACTTGTTCTTTGAATGCTCCTATACTAAAGCGATCTGGTGGGATGTTTGTGACAGATGCGACATTCCAAGAATGACAAAAGGCTGGGATGAATGGATTCGATGGGCCACTGTCTCTTGGCATGGCAAGAGTTTCGTCAATTTTTCTCGTAAACTGAGTTTTGCAGCTACAGTGTATCATGTATGGCAAGAACGAAATGCAAGGATCTTTGCTGGAATGTCTAGAACTTCAAATTTGGTCTTTAATCAAATCGAATGTATCTATCATTCGTGATAAGCTTGATTTGATGAGGAATGTCGCACCAACAAATGAAAACAAAAGGATCCAACGAGCGTGGAGGGTGAATACCATAGATTCTTAATTTGTTAGTTAGCTGGTTGTATTGGTTTCCCTAACGAATCTAGTGAGGTTTCAATTTTATGGTCGGTGGCTAGCCTGTAGCCATCTGTTGTTTTATGTTTCTGTTATCATTGTAAATCTGGGGTATGCCCCTTATAATGTTTGTATCTTCTTCTTTTAATACATACGTCAACTTACCACAAAAAAAATCTTCTGGTAAAGTTTCAGCTCGATCCAACGGTTGGATTTGAAGTTATGCTCAATAGCGTAAAACTGAACGGTAGAAAATTTTAAACAATGATAAAGACAATTCTCAAGGTTAGAGGATCCACTAATGGTATTTCAAACAAGTATAATATAAAGTCTTTTTATTCAACGAGAAATCACACAAAGGAGTTTCCAATCAGCTAATAAATTGTCAACATGATTTACATTAGTTATCTCATTCGAATAATGCTAATACTTGTAAATGTTGTCAAGTATTAATGATTATAACTTATGTTAACAACAAATCAAGTTTCTTTCATAGCACAGGTGTCGGTTATACTATATGGTTTGGGCTATGAAAGTGCCAAGGGTTATACAACATAAAAACTAGATTAACCATTTAACAAGCAAAGTATTAAAAGTGAACAAGATAATAAATATAAAAAATGTTAGTATTAAACATTAAAGTCCATCTTGAGTTTACACTATTCTTATTCTTACACCATTAGTGTAACATTTTCACCTTGATATAATAAACTTAGCTAAACATAATGAAGAAGAGAAACATAAATAAACAAGATAAGAACATAAATAAGATATAAGTTAACTAAGTAAAGGAAAGGAAATGAAAAGCATAAACAAGAGATTAATATAAACAAAACTTAAGCATTACAAAAACAATGTTCCAGTTTGGACTGAACCAACATCTCTTTTCTAAGTTTGTCCCTCTCTTTGTCATTTCAATTTCAGCACTTAAACTCATTAATCAATCCTTTCATTTATGTGATAGACTTGCATTTAAGATGAACATTTACCATAAATTAAAGGTATCTTATGGTATCAGACTTGTTATTATAAAAAATGCTTTAGTTAAGGAGTTATTGATACTTTAAGTGCAAAATGATGATATAAAACCTTGATAAAAATGCACTTTTAAGTACTAATCAACAGTATTGCCACAAGCAATTTTTTCAACAAAATAAATAACAATCACAGTAAATAAAAATCACAGCACAAGAATCAACTAAAATGACCTCCCCAGCAACGGTGCCAAAATTAGTTGTGATGTCGCGGTCGCACAAATTAATTACCTAGCATAAGACATAACATACAAGATAGTATAAAGCAAGCAAGGGGTCGATCTCACGAGGAAAATCTAGTTCATATTTTTATGCTATATGATATGCAATTTTGGAGGGAGGGGTGTGGAAGTTATCTAGTCTAAAGCAAAAGAAAACATAAGCAAAATTTGAATAAAATAATAAAATCATCAAGAGAACAAACCTTGGCTTCAAGTAAACATCCACCTACAAAAATAAAAACTCCTCATAGAAACAAAATGTATTATACTGTGAATATCTATATTTTCTTATGTTGTTAACAGATCCGCTGTATAACTAATCCTAACCATCAAACAACCACAGTGTCCGCACTAGTAATTTAATTTAATGGCAGCCTTAAGAACTAAATGACTTGATTAATCTAGACAACATAACTGTTTGCAGTCCATGTTTTATTTGATGAATCGAATGCTCTCCCTAAGATTATTAATCTGGATCCGCCACAATTATTAATCTCAATTGCTTCATAAGTTTATATATACCACAACTCCGGTTTTGATAGCAAATTTAGCAATAGATTGTTCACAATAATAACTTAGAGTCTAGCAATTAAAATAAACAATAATAGAAAATAAGCATAGGAGAACACACATATCCATTCGCCATATGAATTGAAAAGGAAAGGTAGAATAAATCTCACAGTTCTCCTAGCAATAGATTGTTTCATAATCTTTTTTTTTTGGTAAGTTGACGTATGTATTAAAAGAAGAAGATACAAATATTATAAGGGGCATACCCCAAATTTACAATGATAACAGAAACATAAAACAACAGATGGCTACATGCTAGCCACCGACCATAAAACTGAAACCTCACTAGATTCGTTAGGGAAACCAATACAACCAGCTAACTAACAAATTAAGAATCTATGGTATTCACCCTCCAAGCTCGTTGGATCCTTTTGTTTTCATTTGTTGGTGCGACATTCCTCATCAAATCAAGCTTATCACGAATGATACATTTGATTTGTTTCATAATCTTTTTCTTACAAGTATTCTTTATTCATTCTAACTACAACAATGAAAGAAGACTTTAGAATTAATTTTACCTTTATATCAGATTTCATAGTCTATTTGGAACTTTTTAATGGTGAAAAATTTTATTCTACCATATTTAGGATAGTAATTTTTGGATTTTTAATATTTTTATTAATTTCTTCTTAGTCTTTGAGTTATTATTACTTATTTGAATCAATTTTGTAAGTGGGCTCAAATCAGCTCACTTATGGGATCCATTAGGGTTACTTGAAGAATAAAACTGTAATGATAGTCTCGCGAGTACCAAACGAATTTGAAAACTTGAATAAAAACAGAAACGAAATATGCAAAATGATGAAACAACACCCATATATGTTTGATATATTGAAAATATACTGCAAGAAACGAAAACAACATAAAGAAAGCAAATTTCAAAAGTTGACACAAAATAGACTTGTTTACGACAAGTTAAGCCGAATTTGAAACCTAAAGTAAATATTGTCCAAATGATGCGAACCTCGTGATCGCATGGTCAGACAACCCATACGCAAAGACACCAATTCCTTGAAAGCCAAGTAAATCAGGTTTGATGGGATTGTGACACAAAGATAACTTGTACCAGCACTATTGGAAACAGAAAACCCCCACCCAACGAATATTGATTCGCGAACGAGAAGTATAAGGATGATGCCACGAAGACACTTGTTCTTCGATAAGTCATTTTTTAGTTCTTTAGCGAACCATGGAAGGGAGATTATCTCACCAACACACATACACAAAGTGCGGCAAAGAAGAAGTTCTATTAATCTGAATTGTCTAACCTTACATATCTGGTTATGCCCTTATTTATAGTGACTCCAAACTAAATTAAACCCTAATAGACCGCTTATGTGGACTTATATGATGCCCACTTACAATTAAACCTAAATAATATAAAGAAACCCTAAACTAAGAAGAAAATAATAATAACAATAATAAATCCGAATTTAATATCCTAAATATAATAGGATCAAATTTGTTGCCCTTTAGAAGTCCTATATAAGCTAGGAGAATCAAAATCCATTGGAGTTAAAGGGTTAAATCCATACATAATTTCAAATGGTGAAAATTCAATAATAGAGTGCACACTACGATTATATGCAAACTCTATAAATGGCAAACAATCTTCCGAATTCTTTAATTCTTTTGAATGACAGCATGCAGAAGTTTTGTTAATGTCGTATTAACTACTTCGGTTTGTCCATCTGTTTGAAAGGTGTTATAGGGCAAATTAGGTATTAAATTGTTGTTCAACTACTTGTCACCCCTAAAGAGATGGACAAACCAAAGTAGTTAATAGGACCTTAACACAACTTTTGCGTGTTGTCATTCAAAAGAACTTAAAGAATTGGGAAGATTGTTTGCCATTTATAGAGTTTGCATATAATCATAGTGTGCATTCTATTACAGAATTTTCACCATTTGAAATTGTGTGTGGATTTAACCCTTTAACTCGCATGGATTTGATTCCTTTGCCTATTGATGAAAGGGTTAGTTTGGATGGTAATTGTAAAGCATAGGTGGTGAAGACACTTCATGAGAATGTGCGGTGGAAACAGATTGAAAAGAGAAACCGTGTGTATGCGACCAAAGCCAATAAAGGGCTCACTTTTTGTGTGTTGGTGGGATAATCTCCCTTCCTTGATTCTCGAAAGAACTGAAAAATGACTTATTGACGAGCAACTGACTTCGTGGCATCATCTTTATACTTCTAGTTTGCGAATCAATATTTGTTGGGTGGGGGTTTTCGTTTCCAATAGTGCTGGTGCCTAAGTACAAGTTATCTTTGTGTCACACTCCTATCAAACATGATTTACTTGGCTTTCCGAGAATTGGTGTCTTTGCATGTGGGTCGCATGACCGTGTGTTTAAGAGGTTCGCATCACTAACAGTGCACACAATGGCAGGACTGTTGATGTTTGAACCCATCAAACATGGAGCAAACCCGAGCTTTGTTTGTCTCCATCCAAGAGTTCATAGATGAAATCCAGCCCTATAAAAGCAGAGGAGAAGAGCAAAACAAGGGGGGGGGGAGAAAAACAAGAGAGATTGAAAAGGAAGAAAACTTAAAGAGCATAGGAAGAGAACCTAAAAACCAAATAGGGAAAGAATAGAAAACAATAACATAGAAGCAAGGATACGGTGTTGATTCAACTGACGAAAAAGAGAGAGAGAGAGAGAAACACAAAGAATAAAAACACCAAAAGGGTGAGGATGAAATGAAAAAATAACCACAAGAAAAACAAAAAGAGAGAGACAGACAGGGGGGGAGAACCCAATGCTAGAGAGAAGAACAACTAAAGAAGAAATAAATGGAAATAAAAACCAAAGGGGGAAAAAGAGCATTGTCCAACCAGAAGGACACTTTCAACTTTATCTCGAACAGTAGCAACCATGTAAAATCTTCTTTTCCCCTGTTGGCATTTTCATTACCCTGTTTTTGTAGCAACCCATATGGCTGGGCTGGATCCAGCCTATAAAACAATTAAAAAGGAAGAAGAAGAACTATTGAGATTGGGCTAAGCTTGGGCCCCAGTCCTACCCGACCCATTTTCTTTGGGCTAAGGATGTGTTTGGTAAAATACACTCTTTATCTTTTTTTTAACTCCTTTTTATTTTGATATATAACCAAACAAGCCTTTTAAGATATTAGAAAATTCTGAAAAAAATATGGGAACCCTTTTGGATTTATTTGTGGGTCCCTCGTACTTTTTTTTGGCGACTTTACTTAGTATTGAGTTTTAAACTTATACTGTAAAATATGAATCTAGTATATAATACAAACTGTCTTTTCTTTTTTTTTTTTCTCTAAAAATAATAATAATAACATGTGTTTTGCTTTTAATTCAAATTTTACCGGTATATTCATTGGTGCTAGAGTCAGGAATATTCATATTCATTAATGTTAGAATTAGAAATACCCTCGATGTTCGCTAACTTCAGAGTTAGGAATATTGATAATAGAATTGAAAATTATTCTGAACCCCAACATTCATTGACGTTAGAGTCATGAATACCATACCTTTTTTGTAATATTTATCAACACTGGAGTTGGAAAAATTTATGGTTGAATATTCACTGACACGTTAGAGTCAGAAATATTATAAGCAAACCAATAAAAGCATAAGATAACAAATCCTTAGCAATTCAAGACAAAACCACTAATGCAGTTTACCTTAGGTAGGACATTTAAGGAGTGATAATATCTTCTCTTTTGCCTAACCAGTCCCGTACTATAGAATCTCTATTGACCAGTTACAGTTCCTAGTAAATGTAATACTAGTTGACGATTTCTTAAACTAGACTTTTTCCCTGTAAGAATAAGATGCCGGGTATATGTTCTTTTCTTTAAAAATTTAAAGTTGGCCACGATGTTAGGTGCGACAGGAGCGAAATGCTTCCTTATACCATTAGCGCGTACCATACCACGATCAAGACTTCTACAGCTGCAACCCCTTATTCTTTTATGGACGAGATGCAAGCGATGCTGCTTTTAGAAGTGAAAATTTCATCATCAAAGGTTCTAATAGGTGTTGAACTAGAAGAGCCAAAGTGGGCGAAGCTGAGATTTGAACAGTTGAATTTGATCAGTGAAAAAAGTCTTACGGCCATCTACCATCACTAGCTATTCCAAAGCAGAATGGCTAAGTGATTAGTACTTAAAAGTGCATTTTTATCAAGGTTTTATATCATCATTTTGCACTTAAAGTATCAATAACTCCTTAACTAAAGCATGTTTTATAATAACATATCTAATTATATAAGATACCTTTAATTTATGGTAAATGTTCATCTTAAATGCAGGCCTATCACATAAATGAAAGAATTGATTGATGAGTTGAAGTACTGAAATTGAAAGGACAAAGAGATGGCCAAACTTAGAAAAGAGATGCTGGTGCAGTCCAAACTGGAACACTGTTCGGTAATTGGGTCATATCTGGAGTTGTAGATCTTGGATTTAGGTCCATTTTATATGGATGGAAAGATAAGACATAGGCCTACAACTTTCATGTGGAGCCCAAGATTTAAAAAGGCCGTTTTCAAGTCCAAATTGTAGCAACAACGAAGAAGTCCGAATCTGTCCTGCAGCCCAGACACTGTTCAGTGTTCAGCCCATATCTCGAGTTCTAGAAGTCCAAATGATCTCAAATTTTTACCCTGGAAAGATGAGACAATTTCCTAGAACTTTCATGATTCAAGTTTGTTCAAATTATGACGTCATCAATGACCTTTTTGGCAGACAAGAAGATAAGAATTGTCACCAAGTCAAGATATGGCCACCCACTCATCAATTAGTCAACAAATCAATAGTTCTGAATTTTGGCCTATAAAAGGAGGCATTTGCCATGTATTTAGGCATCTTGGTGTTCAGATCAAGATCATGCTCTTGCTCTCTCTTTTGTAATACTTAAGTTTTATATTAATCTCTTGTTTATGCCTTTCATTTCCTTTTCTTTACTTAGTTAACTTCTTTCTCATTTATGTTCTTATCTTGTTTATTTATGTTTCTTTCTTTCAAAAGACAAATCATTACTTTCTCTCAAAAACCAGGAGAAACATTTTATCAATGTTGGGATAGGTATCGAGACTTACTTAATACTTGCCCCCATCATGGTTTTGAAACATGGAGATTAGTTTCACATTTTTATGAAGGGTTAACTCCTAGAGATAGGCAAATGGTTGAATTGATGTGCAATGGAACTTTTGAGGATAAAGACCCTAATGAAGCAATGGAATACCTAGATTTGCTAGCTGAAAATGCGCAAAATTGGGACACCACAGGTACTTATGAGGCACCAAGTAAAACCCAACCTCATACATCTAGTGGCGGTATGTACAACCTTAGGGAAGATCATGACCTCCAAGCCAAGTTTGCATCTTTAGCTAGAAAGGTTGAGGCACTAGAATTAAAAAAGAGTGGTCAATTAAAATCTGTTCAAGACATTGCATGTCAAATCTGTGAAACCAACGAACATTCAACCAATGACTGTCCAACCTTGCCTTCTTTTAAAGAATGTCTCCATGAACAAGCCCATGCATTAAACACTTTTCAAAGGCCCAACCATAACCCATATTCGCAAACATATAACACTGGTTGGAGAAATCATCCAAATTTCAGTTGGAAGAGTGAGAACAATAATGCTCAAACTTCACAGCCACCATTTCAAGCACATCATAATTTCCAAAATTCTCATGGATATGCACCTCCTTATGCTCCACCTCCTAGAAAAAATCTTGAGGAAACATTGCATGTATTTATGGAAAAGCAAGAGGCAATTAACACTCAACTTGCTCAAAGCATGACAGATTTTAAAGATACTCTTGCAAAATTGACATCTGTTCTCAGTTTCCAAGAGAAAGGTAAGTTTCCTTCTCAACCACAACAAAATCCAAAGGGGCAATACAATTTGAATGCAGGTAGTTCGGGAAGCCAACACATGGATCACGTCAAATCAGTCATCACTCTTCGCAGTGGTAAGGTTATTGAAAAACCCACTCTTGAACCTTGTGAGAATGATGATGAGTCAATCTCTGAGGGTAAGGAAGGGGTTGAATCTGATCATTGCAAAGAAAAGATTGATTCTCCGCCAGCACTTCCATTTCCTCATGCCATGACTAAACAAAGGAAAGTCAATCACAACTCTGAAATCTTTGAAACTTTCAAACAGGTAAGGATCAATATACCTTTGCTGGATGCTATCAAACAGGTTCCTTCTTATGGTAAATTTTTGAAAGATCTGTGCACTGTGAAGAGAAAACTGAATGTGAAAAAGAAAGCCTTTTTAGCCGAACAAGTAAGCGCCATTCTTCAGAACAATAATGCATTGAAATATAACGACCCTGGTTGTCCTACAATTTCTTGCTTTATTGGAGAACATAAAATTGAAAAAGCCTTACTTGATCTTGGAGCTAGTGTGAATTTACTTCCATATTCAGTTTTTCAAAGTCTCAATCTAGGTGAGTTAAAACCAACTTCTGTAACTCTTTTACTTGCTGATAGATCTGTAAAAGTGCCTAGAGGAATAGTTGAAGATGTGTTAGTACAAGTCGATAAGTTCATTTATCCTGTGGATTTTATTGTCTTGGACACACAACCTGTTGAAGCATGCAATTCATTTCCTGTTATTTTAGGGCGTCCATTTCTTGCAACTTCTAATGCATTGATTAATTGTAGGAATGGACTGATGAAGCTATTATTTGGGAACATGACATTGGAGATGAATATTTTCAACATTTGCAAGCAACCTGGAGATGATAATGATTTACAAGAAGTAGATTTTATTGAAGAATTGGTTTATGATCAATTTGAATCTACTTTGAGTAATACTGAGTTTGATGAATTTAAAGATTTGCAAATGACTTATTCTCAGGAAGAAATCACGGATGAAAAAGGCATTAAAAATGTTGATGCGAATCTTTTGTCAAGAATGACAACAGATTCGATATCTGACATCACACCAACCGATGATTACTTTCCTGACAAATCCTTACTTTCTCTTAGTCCAATGCCTTGGTTTGCTAAAAATATCAATTTCCTTGCCTCAGGAGACTTGCCAACTCATTGGAGTACCGAAGACAAAGGTAAGTTTTTGAACGAAGTGAAGAAATTTTATTGGGATGACCCTAACTTATTTAAACATTGTCCTGATCAAATATTTCAAAGATGCATTGCGGACAATGAGGTAAGTAGTGTCATTAAATTTTGTCATTCTGAAGCATGTGGGAGTCATTTCTCGTCAAAAAAAGACCATTGCGAAAATCTTTCAAAATGGATTTTATTGGCTCACCATGTTCAAAGACACACATGCATTCTGCAAAACTTGTGAAAATTATCAAAAAGTTGATACTGGTCAAAAAGTTTTGCTTTATAATTCTCGACTCCATTTATTTCCTGGAAAGTTAAGATCAAGATGGAGCGGTCCATTTATTGAGAAACATGTTATCCTTATGGGGCCTTTGATATTGAGAATCCAAAGAATGACAATGTTTCTAAGAGAAATGGACATCGTTTAAAAACTTACTTTGATAATTTTCCTAGTGAAAATGAATCCATTGGTTTGAATGATCCTGTAGATAAAGGTTGATTATTTTGTTTTTCTCACATTTTTGTGTTTCCTTTTGGTGTGACTCTTATTTCGCTAGTCTCTCATCCCGGTCAAATGGCGGATAACGGTACTCCGTGACTTAAGTCGGTTCTTTCAGTATCCCATAATAACTGATATTTGTATATATTTGTGCAATTCTTTGCTCTTTCTCTCTTCTTTGAATCTCTTCTCCAATTCTCATTTCAAAATGGACACCATTCTTGAAAAATTGAAAAAGTACTTTCCTGCTCTGCCTCAGAATGCGATTACAAAAATTTACCGTGCTAGGTGTGCAAGATTGAAGTTGTTAATGAATCATGGAATTCCTGAAGATATTCGCTGGCTGATTGAAGCAAAGGTCCGATTATCAGGTGAGTCCTCCAATTCTTTCATTTCACACATGCCTGGAACAGGTAAAAGCACTTTTGCAAAGAAACGTCGTGCAAAACGACTGAAAGTCTGTCACCGATGTGCCAGATGGACTTGTAATGCCACATGTCGTTCTTTAGGAATGGTATCTATAAACCGTGAAGATAAAATACAATTCATTAAGGATGGCCTGAGTAAGGGGTCTTTAGATAATCTTTTGTTGACCCTTGAGACGCATTCTAGTGGAGATGTGCATCGTGCAATTCATGATTTTTTTTTTTGGTAAGTTGACGTATGTATTAAAAGAAGAAGATACAAACATTATAAGGGGCATACCCCAGATTTACAATGATAACAGAAACATAAAACAACAGATGGCTACAAGCTAGCCACCGACCATAACACTGAAACCTCACTGGATTCGTTAGGGAAACCAATACAACCAGCTAACTAACAAATTAAGAATCTATGGTATTCACCCTCCAAGCTCGGTGGATCCTTTTGTTTTCATTTGTTGGTGCGACATTCCTCATCAAATCAAGCTTATCACGAATGATACATTCGATTTGATTAAAGACCAAATTCGAAGTTCTAGACATTCCAGCAAAGATCCTTGCATTCCGTTCTTGCCATACATGATACACTGTAGCTGCAAAACTCAGTTTACGAGAAAAATTGACGAAACTCTTGCCATGCCAAGAGACAGTGGCCCATCGAATCCATTCATCCCAGCTTTTTGTCATTCTTGGAATGTCGCATCTGTCACAAACATCCCACCAGATCGCTTTAGTATAGGAGCATTCAAAGAACAAGTGGTTGTGATCCTCATTGTTGCGGAGACAGAGCGAGCATCTATTGGGACCATGTATACCAAACCGATGAAGTTTATCTTGAGTTGTGAGTTTCTGTTGGACAGCCATCCATAGAAGAAATGAATGTCTTGGAACAACATTCTTGAACCACACAATGTCATGCCATTCAACCATCTGACGATGACGTCTTCGTTGTTCCCAAGCTACTTTGATCGAGAATCTGTGATTTGGTGAATCCAACCAAACTATCTCATCCTTTTGCCCCATTTTAGGATTAGAATTGGAAGGAATAGCTTCTATAATGGGGTGCCAGCCAATAGCTTGGGTGGTAGGAGTTTTCCATTCTGAGTTATGAATTAGCACATTCACCTTCGCGTTCTTGGCCATACCTGAATCATAGATGAATCTTTCCCCGTAAGAATCCGCGAGTGGGCTGTGAGGATGCCAATTGTCAAACCATAGAGAGGTTGTCATTCCATCTCCTATGATGTACTTCATCTTCGGCCATGCTAAGGATCTGAGCTTTAGAATCTTTCCCCAAGCCCAAGAGCAATTCTGTGGTGTCCTGATTGTCCAGAAATTCCTACCTCGCAACAGATTGGATCTGATCCAAGTAGACCATATTGAGCCATCTGAGTCATTGCACAGGTTCCAAATGTGTTTCAACAAAGCAATCTTGTTCCATTCTGTTATCCGTTTTATTCCTAGCCCCCCCTCCTTTTTTGGAAGACATACCTGATCCCAAGCCACTTTAGCCCCAGTAGTTCTCATATCTGAACCTGACCAAAGAAAGGATTTCATAATTTGCTCCACATTTTTAATTACTTGCCCAGGTAAGAGAAAGAGAGATGCCCAATAGACTTGTATGGAAAATAAGACTGAATTAATCAGTTGTACCCGTCCTGCATACGAGAGTGTTCGACAAGTCCAATGTCGAACTTTAGAGGTGATTCGATCCACGAGGCCCTTACAATAAACAGCTTTTAGTCTGGATGAGAGAAGAGGTACTCCCAAATATTTCATAGGGAGCTCCCCCTCTCTAAACCCAAGAATATGAATAATTTGCTCCTTCTCAGCATTTAACACACCGCTCAAGAAGATGTCACTTTTGTTTGGATTTGGATACAGACCTGATAGGTCTTGAAACTTTGTGAGCACCGTTCTGATCATACGAATTGACTTTACATCCCCGTTGCTAAAAATCATCAAGTCGTCAGCAAAACAAAGATGAGAAATTTTGTCCTTCTTGCATCTCCAGTGGAACTTGAATTCTTGGTTGGCACTCATCTTGCAGAATAGCCCCGAAAGGATTTCCATACATAGGACAAACAAATATGGCGACAATGGATCCCCTTGTCTCAGCCCTCTTCCCCCTTGAAAGTAACCTGCAAGCTCACCATTGACGTTGATAGAGAATTGACATGATGTAACACAAACCATGATCCAATCAATGACTGTTCTAGGGAAGCCCATTTTTATTAACATGGTGTCAACGAAATCCCACCGCACCGAGTCATAAGCCTTCATCAGATCAACTTTCATAGCACAACGAGCAGGTCCCGTAGATTTATGATAGCCTTTCATTAGTTCCTGAGACAAAAGAATGTTATCACTGATTCGCCGTCCTGAGATAAAAGCAGTCTGATATGGACCAACTAAGGATGGCAAAACAACTTTGATTCTCCCAGCTAGAATCTTAGCGATGCATTTGTACACTGTATTGCAGCAAGATATAGGACGAAAATCAGTCAACCTTGTAGGATTAGCAACTTTAGGAATAAGAGAAATGGATGTAGCATTCATTTCTTTAAGCATTCTACGAGTCTGAAAGAAGGATCTAACAGCGTTGATTACATCTTCCCCAACTATGTGCCACATTCTTTTGAAGAAACCTGCGTTAAAGCCATCCGGACCAGGGGCTTTGTTGTTCTTCAAACTAAACATAGCATGCTTAATCTCCTCCCTTGTTACATCTTGTGCGAGTAGATGCTGTTGCGTTGAAGACAGTTTCAAGTTAATTGCCGAGTCCATCACTTCCTCGTTCAGAACCCTAGGCATCTGATCCACTCCTAACACACGATGGAAGTATGCAATTACTTCTGATTTGACTGCCTCGTGTCCTTCGACAACCTCTCCATCCTCCCTTGTAAGTGATAGAAGCTTATTTCTATTCTGTCTTCCATTTACTGATTTGTGAAAGTAGCTAGTATTCTGATCCCCCAAGCTAAGCCATTGTATCCTTGCCTTCTGTTTGAAAAAACTCTCTTCAGCCCTGACGGTAGAAGCGTATAGACGAACAGCATCCCTTTCTCGCATGCGCAAAATTGGATTCTCATGCGCTGTATGCAGAGCCTGTTGAGCCTTATCCATTTCGTTTTTTGCATCTTTAACTCTATCTGAAATGTTAGAGAAGTGAGCCATATTGAAAAGTTTCAATTCCTGCTTTAGCTTTCTTAATTTGCAACACAGCTGATACATTGGACAACCCCCCGAATTCTGATCCCATACCTTCTTCACCAAGGGCATGAACTCGTCATGATCCATCCACATATCGAAAAATCTGAATGGTTTTTTTATGTTCTGATCATTGCCAATAACCTTTACCACCATAGGAGAATGGTCTGACATACCCGAAGGCAAAAATCTCGCTTCCGATAATGGAAAGTTCAGATTCCACTTCTCATTAACAAGTACTCTATCTAGTTTCCGCATGATCAGATTCTTAGGACATTGGTTCGACCAAGTATAATGCATTCCTGAATACCGAAGATCATCTACTTTCGCTTCTCGAATACATGTATCCAATCTGTCCATGGTACCAGCCCACGTAGTAGACCCTCCTAACCTGTCCGACTGGTTGCGGATAGCATTAAAGTCACCCATAAGAATCCACGGGGTTGACTCCCATCCATCACTACGACTCATAGAAACGTGCAATTCATGATTTATGGCCCCATTTTCATAAAGAACATGATAGACTTAGTCTTGGGAATCTGACTAAAAAAGACCCTGTTTGCCAGTTTTTAAGAAAACTGGATGGGAAGCCTATCCCCGACCCATAGAGGGCGTTTAAGCCGTTCTTGGACGTAAAACCAAGGGAAGATGTGAGCCACAATCACAACTACATGTACATACACATGCTTTTTCAAAATAAATAAATAAATAAATAAAGAGAGAGAGAGAGAGTGTGAGACTCCAGCTGGCCTACATATAGGTGGTATGATTGCATCTTCAATTTCTCATCTATAAAATCTTCTCTTCCTTCCCCTCATTTCTACTCATCCCTTACATTAGACAGATATAGAAGCGTGTAGAAATGGCAGGTTCCTCAAGTTATCACATAAAAAATATTTGTGTTTTCGGTGGATCCAGTCCTGGGAAGGAAATAGCATTTTTAGAAACAGCAAATCATCTTGGTCAGGTCCTAGCTGAGAGAAAGATTCATTTAGTGTATGGGGGAGGCAGCCTTGGGTTAATGGGGGGTGTGGCGATAGCTGCATTTTTAGGAGGTAGTCAAGTTTTGGGGGTCGTCCCTGAAGCTTTAACAAAAGGGGACATCATTGGAAGAACAATTGGAGAGGAACTACAGGTCTCCACAATGTTTGATCGAATGAATACAATGTTTAACCATGCTGATGCCTTCATTGCCTTACCAGGTGGTCTGGGCACATTGGAAGAGATCTTTCATATTTCCTCTTGGGCCCAACTTCACATTCACCATAAACCTATAGGTTTGCTCAATGTTAATGGTTTTTATGATACTTTGTTGTCTTTTCTTGATCAAGTTGTGGAACAGGAATTTCTAACATCTTCGGCACAACAAATCATAATCTCTGCTGCTACGGCTGAACAATTGATCGACAAACTACAATCTTTCACCCTTGTAATTGATCCTTCCATAAGTCGCATCAATTGGTCAACTACAGAAAGCCGTAAAAAGCTTAGATTGGATTTGAGCCTTCGTTTGTGAATCCTTGTGTCTTTTGGTTTTATTTCTAGCATAGTATTTTGTTCTGTTATTTCTTATATTTGTTTAAGTGTGTTTCAGGTTTGTCAGTGTTCGTTGTTTCAGGTAATGTCTTCTATACTCTATCTTTCTACCTTAGTACATTGAGGACAATGTCTCGTTTTGGTTGGGGGGAGAGGGTAGTAGTATTTTTTTTTTTAAAAAAAAAAAAAACTAACCAACTAACTGTTTTTGTTTTAAAAACCATTTGACAAAACTGTTATTACTAGGATGGCAGAGTAAGGAGGAATGACTCTTGAGATGCATTTTAGTAAACATTTTCTAATGGTTATTTGCAATATTCATAACAAGGCCTATTAGAATACTTCTTGAAATATTCAGGTTTACAAATTCTCGCATTGTTATCACTTGGTTCTGCTCATATACTCATTTAACAAATATTCTTAAACCTTCATTTTCACACACACACTTTAACATATGATTGTGGGTTGCACATTGGATTATTACATTATTTATGTTCTTTTGTTAAAGGTAACAACTAAGGGATAGGGATAGTTTATAATTTGCAAAAAAAAAAAAAAGAAAGAAAAAAAAAGAGAAAAAAAAGAAAAAGAAAAAATGATGATAATAAAAACGTAGATAAGTTTGGTTTCGTAGCCTCCCTAACCTAAGCAATTAAGCCCGAAGGGGTGTTTTAACACCTAATACCCTAAAGTCAACTGACTTGGGAGCTATTGGCGCAAAGCTTGTTACATGGGTTAAGGAGAAAAGCTTAAGGGAATCAAACATTGCACTATCTACGTATCAGTATCTGCAACCCGAGTTACTAAGCTCGTAGGGGTGTCTCAACACCTAATGCCCTAAGATCAACTGGTCTGGGAGTCATTAGCCGAAAGCTCGTTACATGGGTTAAAGATGCATTGTGTTTTATGTTATATGTATAGATATTAAAAAAAAAAGAGTAAAATAAAATAAAACAATCCCAACCCAAGGAAGTTAACCTTAAACATTAGAACAAAATATTGTTTTCTTCCAATAAAAGCCCCATCATCTATGTTTCATACATTGAGCACATAACAAGGAAGGTTTATTAATATTTTGTTTAAGAGATATTGAGCAGATATACAAAATTTAATGAGAGTTTGTTTATCTGGATAGATTAATGGAAGTTGAATGATGAATGCCTTGCTTTGTGGAATTTGCAAATTGTTTTTCTATTTTAACACCTTAATCACTAGGGACTAGTAATAAGCTGGTTGGGGGGTGTGATTAGTACTTAAAAGTGCATTTTTATCAAGGTTTTATATCATTATTTTGCACTTAAAGTATCAATAACTCCTTAACTAAAGCATGTTTTATAATAACATATCTAATTATATAAGATACCTTTAATTTATGGTAAATGTTCATCTTAAATACAGGCCTATCACATAAATGAAAGAATTGATTGATGAGTTGAAGTACTGAAATTGAAAGGACAAAGAGATGGCCAAACTTAGAAAAGAGATGCTGGTGCAGTCCAAACTGGAACACTGTTCGGTAATTGGGTCATATCTGGAGTTGTAGATCTTGGATTTAGGTCCATTTTATATGGATGGAAAGATAAGACATAGGCCTACAACTTTCATGTGGAGCCCAAGATTTAAAAAGGTCGTTTTCAAGTCCAAATTGTAGCAACAATGAAGAAGTCCGAATCTGTCCTACAGCCCAGACACTATTCAGTGTTCAGCCCATATCTCGAGTTCTAGAAGTCCAAATGATCTCAAATTTTTACCCTGGAAAGATGAGACAATTTCCTAGAACTTTCATGATTCAAGTTTGTTCAAATTATGACGTCATCAATGACGTTTTTGGCAGACAAGAAGATAAGAATTGTCACCAAGTCAAGATGTGGCCACCCACTCATCAATTAGTCAACAAATCAATAGTTCCGAATTTTGGCCTATAAAAGGAGGCATTTGCCATGTATTTAGGCATCTTGGTGTTCAGATCAAGATCATGCTCTTGCTCTCTCTTTTGTAATACTTAAGTTTTATATTAATCTCTTGTTTATGCCTTTCATTTCCTTTTCTTTACTTAGTTAACTTCTTTCTCATTTATGTTCTTATCTTGTTTATTTATGTTTCTTTCTTTCATTATGTCTAGCTAAATTAATTATGTCAAGGTGAAAAGGATACACTAATGGTGTAAGAATAAGTATAATTTAAACTTAACATGGACCTTAATGTTGGATACTAATATGCTTTATATTTGCTATCTTGTTCACTTATAATACTTTGCTTGTTAAATGGTTAATCTAGATTTATGTTGTATAACATTTGGTACAACAAATACTTGGCACTTTCATAGCCCATACTGTATGGTATAACCGACACCTGAGCTATGAAAGGAACTTGATTTGTTGTTAACATAAGTTATAATCATGAATGCCTGACAACATTTACAAGTATTAGCATTATTCGAATAAGATAACTAATGTAATCATGTTAACAATTTATAATCTGATTGGAACCTCCTTTGTGTGTGGTTTCCAATTGAATAATAAGGGTTTATACTATACTTGTTTGAAGTACCATTAGTGGATCCTCTAACCTTGACATTTGTTGTTATCATTGTTTAATCCTTACGTTAATCTTTCATCTCAAAGTTCTCATCAACTTCTTCCTCTTCTTCTTCACTATTATTATTATTATTATTATTGTTACTATTGTTGTAGTATTATTGTTGCTTATAATTTATACAAGTAACCTCCCTGTGGTTCGACCCCGGTCTTGCCGGGATATTTATTACTTCGACACTCCTGCACTTGGGAAAAGACATCAATCTTTTGGTCGTGTCACTAAGGCATACAACAAGAAGGTCAGGCCAAGAGTGTTTGAAAAAAAGAACCTAGTTTTGAAGAAAATGTTGATAATGTCAGGAAAAGATCAGAGTAAATGGGCATGAAACCATAAAGAGAGATGTGATAAAGAAAGCTGTTTTTTTAGTATCTTTAATTTTAACCAATATGGACGACGATGATTTACCTAGACCCGTGAACTCTAATATTGTTTCCTTCCTTACAATGTTAATCCTGTTCAGATGAGGTTTTTTCTATTGCTTCTCAAACATATCATTAAGGTTGTTCTTGACAGATTCCTTCAGATTGTCATAAAAAGCCATTGATTGTTTTCATTTGTAGACTCTATAGCCTTTACTGTGTAATGAATATCTAAGAAAAGTTCCTTCATCGTTTTGGTTATCAAACTTATAGAAGTTTTCTCGATCTTTCAAGATGTAGCAAGAACTTCCAAATACTCTTAAGTATTTAACAGTGGGCTCCTTGTTTTTCCACAACTCATAAGGTGTGAGTTTTGTACGTAATATTGTGTGTCAAGCTTCCCCCTAATAGTGTATTGTAACTTTCTTGTCATTCAACATTGTCCAACACATTTTTTGTACAACTCGATTTGTCCTCTCAACCACACCATTTTGTTGATGAGTGATTGGAGCAAAAAATTCTTCCTTGTTTATCACAAAAAGAAAAAAAAACTCGAATTTTCAAATTCTTTCCAACGATGAATGATTTTTTTCTACTTGTAATTTTTAGATCAGTTTCCCTATAAGATTAAAATATTCAGATTTATCTCTTAACAATATAGCCCAAGCATATCTTGAATAATCATCTACAAAGATCATGATATACTTCTTTCCACCAAAGGTTTGAGTTGGATCTATTAGATCCATTTGCAATAATTCTAGTGGTCTTGATGTCAAAATGTCAACAGTCTTTTTGTGTTAAGCTTTAGTTTGTTTTCCTTTTTGACATCTCCACACACCATTGTCTTGACTGTTTGCTTATATTATAGTCCTCGTACAACTTTCTTTTCATAATTGTTTTTGACAAATCTCTAAAATTGATATGACCAGGCGTTGATGCCAAAGATAAAGATCATCTAGTGATTTTGATTAGATTTCTTAGAACTTATTGACTTATCTAACTCAACTATGTACTCTAGATTTTGATTTTTACTTGCGAAACAATTTCTTTTTACATGTCCTTCAATTCCCCAATGTTGATATGTAGGGATACACTTACATTTCAACTTACCTTTTTGGACGTTGTTTGATTTGTTTTCTAGCATGAAAGATTCCTTACCCTTTACAAAGGGAATCTCTTTGAAGGACAAAGATACATACATATTTTTTTTTTTTGGTAAGTTGACGTATGTATTAAAAGAAGAAGATACAAACATTATAAGGGGCATACCCCAGATTTACAATGATAACAGAAACATAAAACAACAGATTGCTACAAGCTAGCCACCGACCATAACACTGAAACCTCACTGGATTCGTTAGGGAAACCAATACAACCAGCTAACTAACAAATTAAGAATCTATGGTATTCACCCTCCAAGCTCGTTGGATCCTTTTGTTTTCATTTGTTGGTGCGACATTCCTCATCAAATCAAGCTTATCACGAATGATACATTCGATTTGATTAAAGACCAAATTCGACGTTCTAGACATTCCAGCAAAGATCCTTGCATTCCGTTCTTGCCATACATGATACACTGTAGCTGCAAAACTCAGTTTACGAGAAAAATTGACGAAACTCTTGCCATGCCAAGAGACAGTGGCCCATCGAATCCATTCATCCCAGCCTTTTGTCATTCTTGGAATGTCGCATCTGTCACAAACATCCCACCAGATCGCTTTAGTATAGGAGCATTCAAAGAACAAGTGGTTGTGATCCTCATTGTTGCGGAGGCAGAGCGAGCATCTATTGGGACCATGTATACCAAACCGATGAAGTTTATCTTGAGTTGTGAGTTTCTGTTGGACAGCCATCCATAGAAGAAATGAATGTCTTGGAACAGCATTCTTGAACCACACAATGTCATGCCATTCAACCATCTGACGATGACATCTTAGTTGTTCCCAAGCTACTTTGATCGAGAATCTGTGATTTGGTGAATCCAACCAAACTATCTCATCCTTTTGCCCCATTTTAGGATTAGAATTGGAAGGAATAGCTTCTATAATGGGGTGCCAGCCAATAGCTTGGGTGGTAGGAGTTTTCCATTCTGAGTTATGAATTAGCACATTCACCTTCGCGTTCTTGGCCATACCTGAATCATAGATGAATCTTTCCCCGTAAGAATCCGCGAGTGGGCTGTGAGGATGCCAATTGTCAAACCATAGAGAGGTTGTCATTCCATCTCCTATGATGTACTTCATCTTCGGCCATGCTAAGGATCTGAGCTTTAGAATCTTTCCCCAAGCCCAAGAGCAATTCTGTGGTGTCTTGATTGTCCAGAAATTCCTACCTCGCAACAGATTGGATCTGATCCAAGTAGACCATATTGAGCCATCTGAGTCATTGCACAGGTTCCAAATGTGTTTCAACAAAGCAATCTTGTTCCATTCTGTTATCCGTTTTATTCCTAGCCCCCCCTCCTTTTTTGGAAGACATACCTGATCCCAAGCCACTTTAGCCCCAGTAGTTCTCATATCTGAACCTGACCAAAGAAAGGATTTCATAATTTGCTCCACATTTTTAATTACTTGCCCAGGTAAGAGAAAGAGAGATGCCCAATAGACTTGTATGGAAAATAAGACTGAATTAATCAGTTGTACCCGTCCTGCATACGAGAGTGTTCGACAAGTCCAATGTCGAACTTTAGAGGTGATTCGATCCACGAGGCCCTTACAATAAACAGCCTTTAGTCTGGATGAGAGAAGAGGTACTCCCAAATATTTCATAGGGAGCTCCCCCTCTCTAAACCCAAGAATATGAATAATTTGCTCCTTCTCAGCATTTAACACACCGCTCAAGAAGATGTCACTTTTGTTTGGATTTGGATACAGACCTGATAGGTCTTGAAACTTTGTGAGCACCGTTCTGATCATACGAATTGACTTTACATCCCCGTTGCTAAAAATCATCAAGTCGTCAGCAAAACAAAGATGAGAAATTTTGTCCTTCTTGCATCTCCAGTGGAACTTGAATTCTTGGTTGGCACTCATCTTGCAGAATAGCCCCGAAAGGATTTCCATACATAGGACAAACAAATATGGCGACAATGGATCCCCTTGTCTCAGCCCTCTTCCCCCTTGAAGTAACCTGCAAGCTCACCATTGACGTTGATAGAGAATTGACATGATGTAACACAAACCATGATCCAATCAATGACTGTTCTAGGGAATCCCATTTTTATTAACATGGCGTCAACGAAATCCCACCGCACCGAGTCATAAGCCTTCATCAGATCAACTTTCATAGCACAACGAGCAGGTCCCGTAGATTTATGATAGCCTTTCATTAGTTCCTGAGACAAAAGAATGTTATCACTGATTCGCCGTCCTGAGATAAAAGCAGTCTGATATGGACCAACTAAGGATGGCAAAACAACTTTGATTCTCCCAGCTAGAATCGTAGCGATGCATTTGTACACTGTATTGCAGCAAGATATAGGACGAAAATCAGTCAACCTTGTAGGATTAGCAACTTTAGGAATAAGAGAAATGGATGTAGCATTCATTTCTTTAAGCATTCTACGAGTCTGAAAGAAGGATCTAACAGCGTTGATTACATCTTCCCCAACTATGTGCCACATTCTTTTGAAGAAACCTGCGTTAAAGCCATCTGGACCAGGGGCTTTGTTGTTCTTCAAACTAAACATAGCATGCTTAATCTCCTCCCTTGTTACATCTTGTGCGAGTAGATGCTGTTGCGTTGAAGACAGTTTCAAGTTAATTGCCGAGTCCATCACTTCCTCGTTCAGAACCCTAGGCATCTGATCCACTCCTAACACACGATGGAAGTATGCAATTACTTCTGATTTGACTGCCTCGTGTCCTTCCACAACCTCTCCATCCTCCCTTGTAAGT
This sequence comes from Populus nigra, assembly GCF_951802175.1. Taxonomy (NCBI): domain Eukaryota; kingdom Viridiplantae; phylum Streptophyta; class Magnoliopsida; order Malpighiales; family Salicaceae; genus Populus; species Populus nigra. Next base: position 9,137,784 of record NC_084860.1, read on the forward strand.
GATAGAAGCTTATTTCTATTCTGTCTTCCATTTACTGATTTGTGAAAGTAGCTAGTATTCTGATCCCCCAAGCTAAGCCATTGTATCCTTGCCTTCTGTTTGAAAAAACTCTCTTCAGCCCTGACGGTAGAAGCGTATAGACGAACAGCATCCCTTTCTCGCATGCGCAAAATTGGATTCTCATGCGCTGTATGCAGAGCCTGTTGAGCCTTATCCATTTCGTTTTTTGCATCTTTAACTCTATCTGAAATGTTAGAGAAGTGAGCCATATTGAAAAGTTTCAATTCCTGCTTTAGCTTTCTTAATTTGCAACACAGCTGATACATTGGACAACCCCCCGAATTCTGATCCCATACCTTCTTCACCAAGGGCATGAACTCGTCATGATCCATCCACATATCGAAGAATCTGAATGGTTTCTTTATGTTCTGATCATTGCCAATAACCTTTACCACCATAGGAGAATGGTCTGACATACCCGAAGGCAAAAATCTCGCTTCCGATAATGGAAAGTTCAGATTCCACTTCTCATTAACAAGTACTCTATCAAGTTTCCGCATGATCAGATTCTCAGGACATTGGTTCGACCAAGTATAATGCATTCCTGAATACCGAAGATCATCTACTTTCGCTTCTCGAATACATGTATCCAATCTGTCCATGGTACCAGCCCACGTAGTAGACCCTCCTAACCTGTCCGACTGGTTGCGGATAGCATTAAAGTCACCCATAAGAATCCACGGGGTTGACTCCCATCCATCACTACGACTCACTATATCAGCCCATAATGCCTCACGTAAGGAAGCATTGTTGTCTCCATAAATAATTGAAGTATTGAAACTGATTTTGGTAGCTAATATAGTGACAGAAACATGAATAGCCTGGTCTGACATTCCAACAACATCCACCTTCACCGTATCAGCATTCCAACAAACCCAAATACGACCACGACAAGAGAAATCATAATTATACAAGAAGGACCAAGAACGCAGAAGAAGTTTAGAAACATTATCTTTATTCTTGTCTTTAACTCGAGTTTCAACCAAACCAAAAAAAGCTATCCTCTCTTGATGGATGAGTCTACGCAATTCTGAATGCTTTATAGGATCATTCAAACCTCTAATATTCCAACATCCAATAATCATAGGAAAATAGAGAGGAGTACAAACAACAACACAAAGATTACCTTGACGTGCCTCCTGGAGAGGAGCCAGATTTCTGATTCTTCTTTGAAGAGGCTTTTGAACCCCTTTTCTTTTTCTCTAGAGAGTCTCTAGCCTTAATAGCTAACTGATTAACAGTTTCCCTTTCGGTGGAATTCAGGGTTTGAGGGGTTGTCATGATATCGGTTGGTTCCCCATCTGTATCACCTCCCATTGCGTCCATATCTTGATCTAAAGCAGTACTTGCAGCCCCTTGCTCCTGTTTCATGTCTTCTCGTAAACTCTTTAAGACAAGAGGAGAGGAAGGATTTTCGTCTTCATGACAACCAGCATTGCACACATCTGATGTCGCATGATCATTCATATTACAATCAGGCATATGTATACCAGATGTTGAACAACCATTCTCATCACAATTACCCACTTTAGATGCCAAGGGAGCATTCTCCCCACTCACAGAACCCTTGTTTCGTTTACCAACTACCTGCCACTGAAACTGATTCGGCTTGTTATCCGCAGATTTAGAGTTCATAGCTCCTAGATTCCTCTTACCCTCTGCCACCACTTTAAGATTATCAATGTTATTAGTAGCACATAGCGCTGTGGTGTGTCCAAAGACATTGCAATTACTGCACTTCGACGGTATCCATTCGTATTCAGCTGAAATTGTTATGAATAACCCATTTGGACAGCGAAGATCATATTCCTTAACCAACGTCTTCGAAGCATCTATCTCAACGCAAACTCTTGCGTAACTAAGCCTTTTACGCAACAATGTCGTATGATCCGCATGAAGGGGGACTCCAATAGCACTCGCTACACAGCTCAGCCCCTTAATAGTCCAATACTCGAGAGGGACATTATACAGCTTAACCCATACCGGAACTCTTGCCAAATCATCTTTCAAAAATTGCATGTTCGGTTGCCAACGTTTAAGCACCAAAGGCCTGTTTGCCATGTGCCATGGGGCTCTTTCCAGCACATTAATGGCATGATCAACCGAATCAAAGGTGAAGATGAAGAAGCCATTATCCGAAGACAAAACTTCTGATAGACCGTAGGAGCTCCATAATCTTTTGGCAATAGAATTAACCACGGGATACGGTAATTTCTGCCCCACAAAATGACCAACTAGGGTGGATTTCCAAAATTCACAGCCATCTTCAAACACATCAAGAGGAGGAGCTACTGTCACACGACCATCAGTCATAGTAGGGGGAGCAAAGTGCAGATTACGGACTGAACTAATGCCAAGGGTCTTGCTACCCTCATTGTCATCAACACCAGAACCCTTCAAAGCATTTAAAAAATTCAATTTGGGTCTAGGTTTTAGTTGTTCTTGTTGATGAGACCCTACCTTCACCTCATCAACTTTAGAACCCAACACATGGTTCATTTCTGGAACAACATTAGAAGCTTGGGCAGTAGAGTGTTTCTCTATTCTAGCATCAGAATCAGCTTGAAACTGAGAAATCCTCATCCCATGGCTATTCAACATATCTTGCAGTTCTAATCTTAATGTATGTCCAGACTTAACTTGATTATGTTGTTCAATGTGAGAGCTAACCATTGGAACATTTTCCACAGAAGAACATAGAGACATTATGGTAGCATACAAATATTAGAGAGAGCAAAATTCTAATAAGATAAACTGAGTCCAAGAAGCAACCTAAGCTCAGAAATAACAGAATTACGAGGCCAATATCTCCCAGCACACTGATTGTAACAAAAATCCGTTCGGTCAAGACGTAGAGTAGGTTCCGAAGAACAACATACTCAAATATGGTAACGATCCAACGGTGAACAAAGGAGATCAAGCTACGACAAACCACTCTGGAACTAGCAAGAAAATTGAAACTTTTCCAAAGAACTGTGATTTAATCTTCACATATGGCAAAGGCCTTCATGTCTATGACAGCCATAACAGAAATCATGAAGAAAATCCATGCAATATGCTGCAATTTCACCACTTCTCTATAGTTCCAGAACTGAAAATGCAGAATAGTAGAAATATTGCGAGATCAATATCTCTTACCTCGTTGATTGGATAACAAATCCGTTCGGTTAATGTTGGGAGAAGGTTGGAAGGAACAACATAGTAAAAAATGAGAATAATCCAACGGTGGACGGAGTAGATGTAGCTCCGACAGCACCACTCTCTCTCTCTTTCTCTCTTTTCTCTCTCTCTCTCTCCTCACAGGAAAAAACCCACCCTCTCTCGATACATACATATTGTTGATAGAGTTTCCATGTGTCATGTATCCTAATCATGTACGATCAATAATTACCCTTTGAGCTTTGAACAGTTATCAAGTTTTTGTGTTTTTTTTATAAGATAAGTATATTAACCAAAAAATAGCAAAATACAATAAAGGGTCAAAACCCTATAAGGGGCAACGATGGATAAACTCGCTTAACCTAAATGTAACCAAACAAAGAAAGCCGAGGCATATCCCAAGAACAACTAAAGGGAAATACCCTCAAAATCTAAAAAGCCAATAAACAAATCAAATAGAATTGAAAATATCATCAGAAAATCCCTAAGCAATATGAAGTAAGTAATCGAAGAAGCCATATTACGAATATAATTAACTTTTGAAATAATACAACTCATAGATGGTGTTATCATAATATCTGTAAAAACCATTGTACTAGTACGAGGAGCATTACCATAAAGACGAGCATTCGTTTCCCTCCAAATATAATATACGATAGTAAGCTAACGTTTCCCATCATAAAGACGAGCATTCGTTTCCCATCATAATCTCGTAAGCACATAATGAGAGAGCAACCTGCACTGAAATTAAAAAGCCAATAGATGGTGTTATCCTAATAACAATGACGAAAGGGAATGAGACATCTAGAGTATAAATCATACCAAATATGATGGGACAATGGGCACTCAAATAATAAGTGATCAATGTCTTCCCTATCACCTCCTTATAAAAAACACCATAGTATAAGCTTATTAGGCTTAGTATTAGGCTTAACATCATACAAGAACATACCACTCTTATCAAGATTTGGATATAGAACTAAACAACTCGAAATTGATCAAGGCAATTTTTAACCAATGAAACCAAGGCCACTTTTGCTTTACAAAAGATCATCAAATAACCAGCAAAGCATAAATGAGTACTTTATTCCCTCTCGTAACACCAATGAAACCTGAAAGATAAGTCTAGCCATTTGACCCATCAAACCCAAGAGCACTTTCATTGAAAGAACAAAAAAGTAGGGTGACAGAGGGTCAACCTGTGATACGATCTAGGCAAGGTCAAATTCGGATTTTGAAGTAAATTGTGCAACTATCCAGTTTTATGGCAACAATCATAATTCTTAATCTAACCATTGGATCGAGCTAAAATTTTACATGGATTCTCTTAACATGTTGTCCTACCTTGGGCTAACATTTTAGTTTAATCAAATTTTGGGAAGGCATCTCAATACGGGTTAATAGAGGCTGTACAAATTTTGTTATTTACTTTCTTTTGACTTGTAGACTTCCTATTTGGGAATGATTCTTTTCCTACTAAGATATGGTAGCTTGTTTTGGGAATCTCCTGGCTCTCAAAGGATCTTTAATGGCCTGCAATATAGTTTCCAAGTATGGCAAGGATTCATAAATGTTTCAAAATCCTTTTCTTACAAGGATTTCCTTAATCATCCTAGCATAGAACAAGAAAAGAAAGTCAGCAATTTATTCTCCTAATTAAGTAAGGAATTGGCCAGATCTTATTCCTAAAGAGGGGAGGATTATTTAATGCTTTCCCTAACTTAGGAAGGAAAGTAATTAAATCAGCAACAAAGGAGGAAATTTGTTTTCTTATTTGTCCAAGTTAAACAAGGAAATCCAAGCTAATCAAAGACATCAAAGGGGGAAGCAACACAAATTTTCCAAATCAGATTTCTCCTAGTTTACTTGGGACTTCTTAAAGGTGACAAATCTGATTCTAGCATATTTAGGATGATAATTTTCGGATTTTTATTATTTTTATTATTTTTTTCTTAGTCTTTCGGTTATTATTACTTATTTGGGTCAATTGTAAGTGCGCTTCATATAAGTCAACCTAGAAAGTCAAGTAAATCAGGTTTGATACGAGTGTGATACAAATATAACATGTATCTAGGCACCATCACTATTAGAAACGGAAACACCCACCCATCGAATATTGATTCGCGAATGAGAAGTATAAGGATGATGCCACGAAGTCAGTTGTTCTTTGATAAGTCATTTTTCAGTTCTTTAGAGAACCAAGGAATGGAGAATATCCCACCAACACACAACAAATGCGACAAACAAGAAGTTTTATTAATCTGGATGTCTAACTTACATGTCTAGTTATGGCTTTATTTATATTGACTCTAGAGTAGAACAAACCCTAATGGACCCCTTATGTAGAAGTACTTATATGAGGTCCACTTACAATTAAACCCAAATAATATAAATAAACCCTAAAATAATAAGAAAATAATAATAATAATAATAATAATTCTGAATTTAATATCCTAAATATATGATAGGATTAGATTTGATGCCCTTTAGAAGTCCCATATAAACTAGGAGAATCAAATATAAAGTTGCCTCCTCTTTAGTTTCCTTGTTTGCAAAGTATTCTTAGTTGACTTGGAAACTTATTTAATGAGGATAGAATAATTGTTTCCATACACAATAAGGATTCCACAATAATATGGACTCCATACCACACATGAAAACTATGTTGTTTGCCCATTAAATATCCTTGCAAGACTAGGAAATTCCCAAAACCAGCTGCCACATCTTTGTAGCAAAAAAAATCCTAACTAAATAGAAAGCAATGATCGGATTGAGAATTATAACTATTGCTGTAAAACTGGACAATTGTGCATTTTACATCAGAATCAGAATATGATTATTTTTTCATTGCCATACCGAATGATGTGAACCTCGTGGTCACACAACCCACATGCAAACACACCAATTTCTGGAAAGAAAAGTAAATCAGGTTTAATAGGATTGTGATACAAAGATAACTTGTACTTAGGCACCAGCACTAGTCGAAACGAATTGTGATACAAAGATAACCTGATTTTATGAATCCTTGCCACACATGGAGATTATATTGCAGTTCATTAAAGATCCTAGTGGAACTAGGAAATTTCCAAAACCAGTTGCCACATTAATACGATCCAGAAAATGTCAAATTCGGATTTTGATGTAAAATGTGCAACTATCTAGTTTTACAACAACAGTTATAATTCTCAATCCAATCATTGGATCAAGATGAAATATTACGTGGAGTCTCCTGACATGTTGTCTTACCTTGGTTTAAAATTTCAGGTCAATCGGAGTTCAAGAAGGTATTAAAACACGGGTTAATAGAGGCTGTACGAATTTTCTTATTTACTTCCTTTTGAATTGTGAACTTTCTATTTGGCTAGGATTATTTTCCTAAAAGGATGTGGCGGCTTATTTTGGAAATCTATTAATTCTACAAAGATTTTAATGGGCTGCAACATAGTTTTCATGTGTGGCAATGATTCATAAATGTTCAGAATCCTTTTCTTACAAGGATTCCTTATTCATCCTAGCTACAAAAAAGGACAGAAGACTTCAGAATAAATTCTACCTTCAAATCAGATTTCCTAGTCTATTTGCTTCTTAATGGTGACAAATCTGCTTCTAGCATATTTAGGATGGTAATTTTCGGATTTCTATTATTTTTATTATTTTCCTCTTAGTCTTTGGGTTATTATTACTTATTTGGGTCAATTGTAAGTGGGCGTCATATAAGTCTACCTAAGGGGGGTCCGTTAGGGTTTATTTAAGTCTAGAGTTAGTATAAATAAAGGCATAACCAGACATGTAAGTTAGACAATTCAGATTAATAAAACTTCTTGTTTGCTGCACTTTGTGTGTGTGTTGGTGAGATAATCTCCCTCCCATGGTTCTCTAAAGAACTCAAAAACGACTTATCGAAGAACAATTGTCTTCGTGGCGTCATCCTTATACTTCTCGTTCGCGAATCAATATTCGTTCGGTGGGGGTTTGCGTTTCCAATAGTGCTGGTGCCTAGATACAAGTTATCTTTGTGTCACACTCCTATCAAACCTGATTTACTTTGCTTTCCGGGAATTGGTGTCTTTGCGTTCAGGTTGCGTGACCACGTGTGGGATGCCTGCATTAACACGACTCTTATACCAATACTTGATGCATCACATTCAACTTCAAAAGCTCTCATAAAGTCTGGCAAAGCTAAAACAGGCGAAAAACAAAGTTTATCTTTCAACAAATTAAAAGCCTTATGCTGTTCATCATTCCATTTGAATCCAATAGACTTTATCACAATTTCAGTTAAAGGTGCAACAATAGTACTAAAATCCTTCACAAACCTTCTATAAAAACTAGCAAGTCCATGAAAACTTCTTACCTCACTTACTGATTTTGGTGTAGGCCAATCCTGGATGGCCTTAACTTTTTCGTTGTCCATCTCCATACCCTGCGCAGTTACGACATAGCCAAGAAACACAATTTTTTCCATACAAAAGGTACACTTCTTAAGATTATCATATAATTGCTCACAATGCAACACACTAAGTACATTACGCAAATGATCAAGATGCTCATTTAAGTTCTTGCTATAGATCAAAATGTCATCAAAATACATAACAACAAACTTACCTATAAACGCACGCAATACATGATTCATTAAACGCATAAACATGCTAGGCGCATTTGTAAGTCCAAACGGCATGACTACCCATTCATAGAAACCATGCTTAGTCTTAAATGCAATTTTCCACTCATCACCCTCTTTCATCCTAATCTGATGGTACCCACTTTTTAGGTCAATCTTAGAGAAAATACATGATCCATGTAACTCATCTAGCATGTCATCAAGATTAGGAATAGGATGTCAATACTTTACCATTATGTTATTGACGGCACAACAATCAACACACATCCTCCATGGTCCATCCTTTTAGACACAAGTAGCACTGGCACAGCACAAGGACTCATACTCTCACGAATGTACCCCTTCATCATCAACTCATCTACTTGCCTTTGAAGCTCCTTTGTCTCCTCGAGGTTGCTTTTATAGGCTGTACGGTTAGGAATCGAAGTTCCGGGCACAAGGTCAATTTGATGTTCAATCCCCCTTAATGCTGGTAATCCATTAGGGATGTCTTCAGGGAATACATCATCAAACTCCTGCATAAAAGAAACAACCACGCTAGGAATAACAGAATCAAGATTGTTAGTGTTAAAATAAGCCTCCTTGTACACAAGTAAGATCATTGGCTTATTAGTGAAAAATGCAAATCTGATTTGAGATCCTTTTGCATAAAAATTAGGTTGTTTCTTTAATTTTTCCACACTATTATCATCACACTAGCTTACTTTCTTCACTCCTCGGTTTTTACCTCCACTCTCAACCGGTTTAATTAATGATTTAAGTTTAACCGAATGTGATGGTTTTGTCTCACCATTGTACTCACGTGAATTTTCACTCTTCCCATCCTCACATTCTTTTTTTAATTTCATTTGATAATCATGAACTTGTTTTGGAGAAAGAGGTACAAGAGTGATGGTTTTACCATCCTTTATAATAGTGAACCTATTTCTAAACCCATCATGAATCGCTTTTCGATTACACTGCCATGGACGCCCCAAAAGTAAGTGACTAGCATGCATTGGGACTACATCACACAAAATCGCATCAGAATACTTTCCAATAGCAAACACAATCAAAACCTGCTAAGTAACCCTCTTTTTTTTGGTAAGTTGACGTATGTATTAAAAGAAGAAGATACAAACATTATAAGGGGCATACCCCAGATTTACAATGATAACAGAAACATAAAACAACAGATGGCTACACGCTAGCCACCGACCATAAACTCGACCAAGTATAATGCATACCTGAATACCGAAGATCATCTACTTTTGCTTCTCGAATACATGTATCCAATCTGTCCATAGTACCAGCCCACGAAGTAGACCCTCCTAACCTGTCCGACTGGTTGCGGATAACATTAAAGTCACCCATAAGAATCCATGGGGTTGACTCCCATCCATCACTACGACTCACTATATCAGACCATAATGCCTCACGTAAGGAAGCATTATTGTCTCCATAAATAATTGAAGTATTGAAACTGATTTTGGTAGCTAATATAGTGATAGAAACATGAATAGCCTGGTCTGACATTTCAACAACATCCACCTTCACCGTATCAGCATTCCAACAAACCCAAATACGACCACGACAAGAGAAATCATAATTATACAAGAAGGACCAAGAACGCATAAGAAGTTTAGAAACATTATCTTTATTCTTGTCTTTTTCAGTATCATTTCGGCCAGCCTTGTTTTCTGATGTTTCCATGTGTTTTGTGGATTCGTATTATATGTGGGATCATTAATTATTTCCTATAAATTTAGGATTTATTATTTTATTTCCTTGTTTAGTGAGGAGAAAACAAAGCAAAGGAACACAAAGGAATCCATGTTAATTTAGGAAACACATGTGGCAACAAAGTTTTCTTGTTATGCAAGGAGAATAATTCAACAACTTAATTGTATTTCCTAGTATTGGAAGGATACCAAGAGATAGCAAAGAGTAGCATTAAAGGTAGCATCTTTTTCCTTCCAAAAAAAGGATAAATATTAGGTTGGTATCAAAATCATACCGTAACTTGGAAACCAAAGGAGGCGGCAACTTCTCATTTGGTTCATAGGATTATTGGGCAGCATTATAGGCTATAAAATATATCTTGTATTAGACCTGCAATGTTTTTTTTCTTGTTATCTTGTCACGATAGATAAAACCTTAGGATTTATGGGCTTTATTTTTATTTTGCTAGCTACAATTTGAAGCTTGTTTGGGCTTAATTAATAATTTCAACTAGGATCTAAGGCTTATTTGGATCAGGGTTTGAGCTTACTAGTAAATGTTTTAAGTCAGTTTTTGTAAGTGGGTCATTTCACCCCCAAGTGTAGATCCATTAGGGTTAATTTTTCAGAACTATTTAAACACATGTAAGCCTAAACCTTAGGACTTTTGATCAATAATATGTATGAACTTTTCTCTTTAACATGCAAGAGAGATTCTTGTATTTTTTTTGTTCTTGAACTAACTAAATCTAACTTTTAAAAGATTAAGTGGCTTCATGACATCATTCAACTTTATTCCAATAGTACTGAACCTTGGAACAAGTTTCCATTATGTCAGCCTCCTATTAGATCTCTTTCAGATTTTCGTAGTCAGATCTTAATCTTTTTTTTAATCAAATGTAAGAATATATTAAGATCAAAAGTAACCATGCCATAAAAGTAGCAAGTACAAAATATATGCAAAAAGGAGGGTAACATGTACCCTAAAACAAAAAAAAAATGAGAGCAGAAAAGTGAACAAGCTCCCTAGGAAACGACATTAATTAAAGGGCCAAAAGGACCTAGAAGCAGCCACCCATATTCAATAGGGACCACAAGAAACCAAGCAAGAAAACAAGAGAACCAATAATGCACACTACCAGCCGAAAAAGCAGTAAGACATCATTAAAGCTGATCACGTAGAAAACTAACAAAACCATGTAAGGCTAAGCAAAAACATCCTTCATACCCTAAAAGGTGCCCTACCTAATAGAGCTTTGAAAGCGCAAAATTACAAAAATAACCTTTTCACCAAAACTTGCAGTTTTTAACCTGCCATTAAAAAATATACCATGACACCGTAGAAGGCACCATAGGTTTTTTTTTTGGTAAGTTGACATATGTATTAAAAGAAGAAGATACAAACATTATAAGGGGCATACCCCAGATTTACAATGATAACAGAAACATAAAACAACAGATGGCTACAGGCTAGCCACCGACCATAAAACTGAAACCTCACTAGATTCGTTAGGGAAACCAATACAACCAGCTAACTAACAAATTAAGAATCTATGGTATTCACCCTCCAAGCTCGTTGGATCCTTTTGTTTTCATTTGTTGGTGCGACATTCCTCATCAAATCAAGCTTATCACGAATGATACATTCGATTTGATTAAAGACCAAATTCGAAGTTCTAGACATTCCAGCAAAGATCCTTGCATTCCGTTCTTGCCATACATGATACACTGTAGCTGCAAAACTCAGTTTACGAGAAAAATTAACGAAACTCTATTAGGAAAGGCACCATAGGTTGCTCCGGTAGAGCGTCAAAAGTGCAAATTAATCAAAATACCTTTATCAAAAAAAGTTCAGTTTTTGCTCAACATGTAAAAACATATAATGATGCCACAAATAACTCCTTTGGTAAGGCGTCGAAAACATAAAATTATAAAAATCTTGTTTTCAAAAAAAGTTAATGTTTTTTCTTGAGCCAACAAAACAAATGCCATGAGGCCCTAAAACATGCCTTAAGTGGATCGAGAGAGCGTCGAAAGAGCAAAATGGGGCAAAAGGAAGAGATAGTTTGGTGGAAAACTCCTACCACCCAAGCTATTGACTGGCACCCCATTATAGAAGCTATTCCTTCCTATTCTCATCCTAAGATGGGGCAAAAGGATGAGATAGTTTGGTTGTATTCGCCAAATCACAGATTCTCGATCAAAGTAGCTTGGGAACAACTAAGACGTCATTGTCAGATGGTTGAATGGCATGACATTGTGTGGTTCAAGAATGCTGTTCCAAGACATTCATTTCTTCTATGGATGGGTGTCCAACAGAAACTCACAACTCAAGATAAACTTCATCGGTTTGGTATACATGGTCCCAATAGATGCTCACTCTGTCTCCGCAACAATGAGGATCACAACCACTTGTTCTTTGAATGCTCCTATACTAAAGTGATCTGGTGGGATGTTTGTGACAGATGCGACATTCCAAGAATGACAAAAGGCTGCGATGAATGGATTCGATGGGCCACTATCTCTTGGCATGGCAAGAGTTTCGTCAATTTTTCTCGTAAACTGAGTTTTGCAACTACAGTGTATCATGTATGGCAAGAACGAAATGCAAGGATCTTTGCTGGAATGTCTAGAACTTCAAATTTGGTCTTTAATCAAATCGAATGTATCATTCGTGATAAGCTTGATTTGATGAGGAATGTCGCACCAACAAATGAAAACAAAAGGATCCAACGAGCTTGGAGGGTGAATACCATAGATTCTTAATTTGTTAGTTAGCTGGTTGTATTGGTTTCCCTAACGAATCTAGTGAGGTTTCAGTTTTATGGTCGGTGGCTAGCGTGTAGCCATCTGTTGTTTTATGTTTCTGTTATCATTGTAAATCTGGGGTATGTCCCTTATAATGTTTGTATCTTCTTCTTTTAATACATACGTCAACTTTCCAAAAAAAAAAAAAGATTACAAAAATCCCTCTTTAGACAAAAGTTAAGGTTTTCGCTTGAGCATAAAACTCATACAATGAGGCCCCAAAATGAGCTGTATGGTGTCATATAGGGTGTCAAAATGGTAAATTTACCAAAATCCCTAAGTTGATAAAAGTTAACGTTTTTCATGGAAGCACACAAAAACATATTATGACGCCCTAAAAGTTGCCCTAAGGTTGCCCGGTAGAATTTTTTAGCTCGACTTCTGTCATGTTGAATTTTTCTAACTATGGAGGGATGTTTCAATTATAAATATAATATTAGAATATGTAATAAACACTTTGGCCAAGATTTGAAACTTAATTCAAAGAATTAAGAGTTGTTCTTCCAAATTGATTTTGTGAAGAATCCTACCTGATTTTGTGAAGAATCCTACCTGACTTGTCACTTTTCAATCACAAAGAGTGTGGCGTCGAAATCCTAGATTGATCTTTGTGGCGTCCAGATCGACTTATCAAAGTATCATTCTAGTTTATCCTCCATCTTAATGACCTTAAAATCACTGTAATCCAACCTAAACACCAAAAAAAGACAACCAACCAGACCCATCCTTCATCCATTTTTGTCAGATGTATTTTTGCTGATTTTCAAATCATTCACGACACATCAGTTAGAAGCCAAAGTTTTCATCATCTCACGAAGATCATCACTGGATGACGACCCCATAACACTAGAGTTTGTGAATGGAAGGGGCTGTCTCGCTTGCTAACTCTCTATTGGGGCTGAAATCCATGGGGATAGAACTGTCGACCTTGATTGCCTTATTGAGACAGGTTCCCATAGCACAAGTTGGGATTATCTCTCCATTCGGAATTGTTTGTATTGGAAAATGGATCATACTTACTCTACAGCTATCCATTGAATACTCCACCAATCGCATTAGCTTGTTCAATGTAATGTTCTTGCATTGTTGGGCACATATCCGAAGCATGTCCTTATAAAGAGCATATGCTACAAACTTTCACTTGTTGTACATTTTCACAAGTCAAAGAACGAACAAGAAAAGTTAGACCATTAACTTTGTTCTCAAGGTTATAAAAATACTTCCCTCATTTACTCGTTTTCTTGAGAAGTCTCCACGGGTGCCAAATTGTTTTGAGTCGGCTGCCATTTTTTAGATCAATTGGCGTGCAGCCTCAGGTGTCTTATCAACCAATGCCTCTCTTGCCGTATTAATTATACTGCGGTTAGTGGGCATCAGTCCTTCATAGAAATATGGAATGAGCAACTGATCGAGTATTTGATCATGAGGGCATTTGAATGCATAATTTCTCAAATCTTTCCCAATACTCGGATAGTGTCTCCCCATTAGATTGTCGAATCCTACATATTTCTTTCCTTATGTTTTCAACTCGAGATGTTGGGAAATACTTCTCAAAGAAAATCTTCTTCATGGCATTTCAAGTTCCAATGGAACCTGGGAGAATAGAGAAAAGTCAAGTCTTTGTTGCCCCTTTTAAAGAAGAAAGCTTTCAACTTAACATGTTCTTCGTCAACTCTATTCGGTTTTATGCCAGCACAAACCATATGGAACTCCTTGAGATGAGTATGAGGTTCTTCTCCTATAAGTCCATTGAATGTTGGTAGCAAATGTATAAAACCAAGCTTGAGCTTGAAGTTGACATTGTTGTTGATATTTGTGCATAATGGTTGATTTTCCACGTTAGGAGCAGCAAGCTCCTTGAGTGTCTGTTGTCGTGCAACAGCCGCGGTGTTGACACGAGCTTCCTTTCATAACCTGTGTAAAGTGTTTTCTATTTCGAGATCCACCTGTACTTGACTCTAATTAGTAGAACGGGTTACAAGCATAAATTGTTAAGAAAACTCAAAAGAAACCAACCATACAAGAGATTTAAAGTGGTGCAAATTGAACGAAAATCCTATGTTAGAAAACTAAAACTGCCTAAAAACTCTAGAAAACCACCTGTTTAGAAAATTAAAACTTGACACGACCAAAGAGTTGATGTCTTATCCCAAATGTAGGAGTGTCGAAAAAATAAATAACCTGGCAAAATCGGGGTCAAACAACAGGGAGGTTAACTATATAAATTGTAAATAATAATAATAATAATAACAACAAGAATAAGTTGAAGAGAGCTTTTGATGCGAACCTCGTGATCACGTGGTCACGCAACCCACAATCAAGATTGAGATCTGATCTCGAAAAGCCGAAATAAGTTTGATAGGAGTGTGACACAATGGAAACCTACCCCAAGGCACCAACATTATTGGATTGAGTAGAATGACACCACGAAGCCAGTTAATCTTCGATAAGTCAGATTCAGTTCGTTCAAGAACTGAAGAATGCAATAATCACTCTCACACCTTAAAACTGAAAAATTCTGAAGTAATTATCATCAAAGGTGTAAAATTTTTAGCTTACATGAGTTTAAATAGTTCTTGGAAAATTAACCCTAATGGACCCCTTATGTGGACTTATATGAGGTCCACTCAAAACTGATCCAAAACCCTAAACTGAAAAGCTCATAACTTAATCCAAACAAGCCTTGGATCCTAACTGAAAACAAAGTATTAATTAAGCCCAAACATGAAAGAAAATAATAAAAATAACTAACTTGTCATTAAATACCACCAGCCCTTCTTTCCTTGTGTTGCTAAGATTAATAAGGAATCCTTAAAAGAAAAGGATTTTGAAACATTAATGAATCCTTGTCACACTTGAAAATTATATTGCAGCTCATTAAAGATCCTTGTGGAACTAGGAAATTCCCAAAACAAGCTCCCACATCTTTGTAAGAAAACGATACTTGCCAAATAGAAAGTCCACAAGTCAAAAGGAAGTAAATAACAAAATTCATATAGAATGTTCGGACCTATATTACAAGTCCTTTCCAAACATGGATTGTCCTGAAAATGTACCCCAACATGGTCCCAATAGATGCTCACTCTGTCTCCGCAACAATGAGGATCACAACCACTTGTTCTTTGAATGCTCCTATACTAAAGCGATCTGGTGGGATGTTTGTGACAGATGCGACATTCCAAGAATGACAAAAGGCTGCGATGAATGGATTCGATGGGCCACTGTCTCTTGGCATGGCAAGAGTTTCGTCAATTTTTCTCGTAAACTGAGTTTTGCAGCTACAGTGTATCATGTATGGCAAGAACGAAATGCAAGGATCTTTGCTGGAATGTCTAGAACTTCGAATTTGGTCTTTAATCAAATCGAATGTATCATTCGTGATAAGCTTGATTTGATGAGGAATGTCGCACCAACAAATGAAAACAAAAGGATCCAACGAGCGTGGAGGGTGAATACCATAGATTCTTAATTTGTTAGTTAGCTGGTTGTATTGGTTTCCCTAACGAATCTAGTGAGGTTTCAATTTTATGGTCGGTGGCTAGCTTGTAGCCATCTGTTGTTTTATGTTTCTGTTATCATTGTAAATCTGGGGTATGCCCCTTATAATGTTTGTATCTTCTTCTTTTAATACATACGTCAACTTACCAAAAAAAAAATCTTCTGGTAAAGTTTCAGCTCGATCCAACGGTTGGATTTGAAGTTATGCTCAATAGCGTAAAACTGAACAGTAGAAAATTTTAAACAATGATAAAGACAATTCTCAAGGTTAGAGGATCCACTAATGGTATTTCAAACAAGTATAATATAAAGTCTTTTTATTCAACGAGAAATCACACAAAGGAGGTTCCAATCAGCTAATAAATTGTCAACATGATTTACATTAGTTATCTCATTCGAATAATGCTAATACTTGTAAATGTTGTCAAGTATTAATGATTATAACTTATGTTAACAACAAATCAAGTTTCTTTCATAGCACAGGTGTCGGTTATACTATATGGTTTGGGCTATGAAAGTGCCAAGGGTTATACAACATAAAAACTAGATTAACCATTTAACAAGCAAAGTATTAAAAGTGAACAAGATAATAAATATAAAAAATGTTAGTATTAAACATTAAAGTCCATCTTGAGTTTACACTATTCTTATTCTTACACCATTAGTGTAACATTTTCACCTTGATATAATAAACTTAGCTAAACATAATGAAGAAGAGAAACATAAATAAACAAGATAAGAACATAAATAAGATATAAGTTAACTAAGTAAAGGAAAGGAAATGAAAAGCATAAACAAGAGATTAATATAAACAAAACTTAAGCATTACAAAAACAATGTTCCAGTTTGGACTGAACCAACATCTCTTTTCTAAGTTTGTCCCTCTCTTTGTCATTTCAATTTCAGCACTTAAACTCATTAATCAATCCTTTCATTTATGTGATAGACTTGCATTTAAGATGAACATTTACCATAAATTAAAGGTATCTTATGGTATCAGACTTGTTATTATAAAAAATGCTTTAGTTAAGGAGTTATTGATACTTTAAGTGCAAAATGATGATATAAAACCTTGATAAAAATGCACTTTTAAGTACTAATCAACAGTATTGCCACAAGCAATTTTTCCAACAAAATAAATAACAATCACAGTAAATAAAAATCACAGCACAAGAATCAACTAAAATGACCTCCCCAGCAACGGTGCCAAAATTAGTTGTGATGTCGCGGTCGCACAAATTAATTACCTAGCATAAGACATAACATACAAGATAGTATAAAGCAAGCAAGGGGTCGATCTCACGAGGAAAATCTAGTTCATATTTTTATGCTATATGATATGCAATTTTGGAGGGAGGGGTTTGGAAGTTATCTAGTCTAAAGCAAAAGAAAACATAAGCAAAATTTGAATAAAATAATAAAATCATCAAGAGAACAAACCTTGGCTTCAAGTAAACATCCACCTACAAAAATAAAAACTCCTCATAGAAACAAAATGTATTATACTGTGAATATCTATATTTTCTTATGTTGTTAACAGATCCGCTGTATAACTAATCCTAACCATCAAACAACCACAGTGTCCGCACTAGTAATTTAATTTAATGGCAGCCTTAAGAACTAAATGACTTGATTAATCTAGACAACATAACTGTTTGCAGTCCATGTTTTATTTGATGAATCGAATGCTCTCCCTAAGATTATTAATCTGGATCCGCCACAATTATTAATCTCAATTGCTTCATAAGTTTATATATACCACAACTCCGGTTTTGATAGCAAATTTAGCAATAGATTGTTCACAATAATAACTTAGAGTCTAGCAATTAAAATAAACAATAATAGAAAATAAGCATAGGAGAACACACATATCCATTCACCATATGAATTGAAAAGAAAAGGTAGAATAAATCTCACAGTTCTCCTAGCAATAGATTGTTTCATAATCTTTTTTTTTGGTAAGTTGACGTATGTATTAAAAGAAGAAGATACAAATATTATAAGGGGCATACCCCAAATTTACAATGATAACAGAAACATAAAACAACAGATGGCTACATGCTAGCCACCGACCATAAAACTGAAACCTCACTAGATTCGTTAGGGAAACCAATGCAACCAGCTAACTAACAAATTAAGAATCTATGGTATTCACCCTCCAAGCTCGTTGGATCCTTTTGTTTTCATTTGTTGGTGCGACATTCCTCATCAAATCAAGCTTATCACGAATGATACATTTGATTTGTTTCATAATCTTTTTCTTACAAGTATTCTTTATTCATTCTAACTACAACAATGAAAGAAGACTTTAGAATTAATTTTACCTTTATATCAGATTTCATAGTCTATTTGGAACTTTTTAATGGTGAAAAATTTTATTCTACCATATTTAGGATAGTAATTTTTGGATTTTTAATATTTTTATTAATTTCTTCTTAGTCTTTGAGTTATTATTACTTATTTGAATCAATTTTGTAAGTGGGCTCAAATCAGCTCACTTATGGGATCCATTAGGGTTACTTGAAGAATAAAACTGTAATGATAGTCTCGCGAGTACCAAACGAATTTGAAAACTTGAATAAAAACAGAAACGAAATATGCAAAATGATGAAACAACACCCATATATGTTTGATATATTGAAAATATACTGCAAGAAACGAAAACAACATAAAGAAAGCAAATTTCAAAAGTTGACACAAAATAGACTTGTTTACGACAAGTTAAGCCGAATTTGAAACCTAAAGCAAATATTGTCCAAATGATGCGAACCTCGTGATCGCATGGTCAGACAACCCATACGCAAAGACACCAATTCCTGGAAAGCCAAGTAAATCAGGTTTGATGGGATTGTGACACAAAGATAACTTGTACCAGCACTATTGGAAACAGAAAACCCCCACCCAACGAATATTGATTCGCGAACGAGAAGTATAAGGATGATGCCACGAAGACACTTGTTCTTCGATAAGTCATTTTTTAGTTCTTTAGCGAACCATGGAAGGGAGATTATCTCACCAACACACATACACAAAGTGCGGCAAAGAAGAAGTTCTATTAATCTGAATTGTCTAACCTTACATATCTGGTTATGCCCTTATTTATAGTGACTCCAAACTAAATTAAACCCTAATAGACCGCTTATGTGGACTTATATGATGCCCACTTACAATTAAACCTAAATAATATAAAGAAACCCTAAACTAAGAAGAAAATAATAATAACAATAATAAATCTGAATTTAATATCCTAAATATAATAGGATCAAATTTGTTGCCCTTTAGAAGTCCTATATAAGCTAGGAGAATCAAAATCCATTGGAGTTAAAGGGTTAAATCCATACATAATTTCAAATGGTGAAAATTCAATAATAGAGTGCACACTACGATTATATGCAAACTCTATAAATGGCAAACAATCTTCCGAATTCTTTAATTCTTTTGAATGACAGCATGCAAAAGTTTTGTTAATGTCGTATTAACTACTTCGGTTTGTCCATCTGTTTGAAAGGTGTTATAGGGCAAATTAGGTATTAAATTGTTGTTCAACTACTTATCACCCCCAAAGAGATGGACAAACCGAAGTAGTTAATTGGACCTTAACACAACTTTTGCGTGTAGTCATTCAAAAGAACTTAAAGAATTGGGAAGATTGTTTGCCATTTATAAAGTTTGCATATAATCATAGTGTGCATTCTATTACAGAATTTTCACCATTTGAAATTGTGTGTGGATTTAACCCTTTAACTCGCATGGATTTGATTCCTTTGCCTATTGATGAAAGGGTTAGTTTGGATGGTAATTGTAAAGCATAGGTGGTGAAGACACTTCATGAGAATGTGCGGTGGAAACAGATTGAAAAGAGAAACCGTGTGTATGCGACCAAAGCCAATAAAGGACTCACTTTTTGTGTGTTGGTGGGATAATCTCCCTTCCTTGATTCTCGAAAGAACTGAAAAATGACTTATTGACGAGCAACTGACTTCGTGGCATCATCTTTATACTTCTAGTTTGCGAATCAATATTTGTTGGGTGGGGGTTTTCGTTTCCAATAGTGCTGGTGCCTAAGTACAAGTTATCTTTGTGTCACACTCCTATCAAACATGATTTACTTGGCTTTCCGAGAATTGGTGTCTTTGCATGTGGGTCGCTTGACCGTGTGTTTAAGAGGTTCGCATCACTAACAGTCCACACAATGGCAGGACTGTTGATGTTTGAACCCATCAAACATGGAGCAAACCCGAGCTTTGTTTGTCTCCATCCAAGAGTTCATAGATGAAATCCAGCCCTATAAAAGCAGAGGAGAAGAGCAAAACAAGGGGGGGAGAAAAACAAGAGAGATTGAAAAGGAAGAAAACTTAAAGAGCAGAGGAAGTGAACCTAAAAACCAAATAGGGAAAGAATAGAAAAAAATAACATAGAAGCAAGGATACGGTGTTGATTCAACTGACGAAAAAGAGAGAGAGAGAGAAACACAAAGAACAAAAACACCAAAAGGGTGAGGATGAAATGAAAAAATAACCACAAGAAAAACAAAAAGAGAGAGACAGACAGGGGGGGAGAACCCAATGCTAGAGAGAAGAACAACTAAAGAAGAAATAAATGGAAATAAAAACCAAAGGGGGAAAAGGAGCATTGTCCAACCAGAAGGACACTATCAACTTTATCTCGAACAGTAGCAACCATGTAAAATCTTCTTTTCCCCTGTTCGCATTTTCATTACCCTGTTTTTGTAGCAACCCATATGGCTGGGCTGGATCCAGCCTATAAAACAATTAAAAAGGAAGAAGAAGAACTATTGAGATTGGGATAAGCTTGGGCCCCAGTCCTACCCGACCCATTTTCTTTGGGCTAAGGATGTGTTTGGTAAAATACACTCTTTATCTTTTTTTTAACTCCTTTTTATTTTGATATATAACCAAACAAGCCTTTTAAGATATTAGAAAATTCTGAAAAAATATGGGAACCCTTTTGGATTTATTTGTGGGTCCCTCGTACTTTTTTTTGGCGACTTTACTTAGTATTGAGTTTTAAACTTATACTGTAAAATATGAATCTAGTATATAATACATAACTGTCTTTTCTTTTTTTTTTCTCTAAAAATAATAATAATAACATGTGTTTTGCTTTTAATTCAAATTTTACCGGTATATTCATTGGTGCTGGAGTCAGGAATATTCATATTCATTAATGTTAGAATTAGAAATACCCTCGATGTTCGCTAACTTCAAATTATTCTGAACCCCAACATTCATTGACGTCAGAGTCATGAATACCATACCTTTTTTGTAATATTTATCAACACTGGAGTTGGAAAAATTTATGGTTGAATATTCACTGACATGTTAGAGTCAGAAATATTATAAGCAAACCAATAAAAGCATAAGACAACAAATCCTTAGCAATTCAAGACAAAACCACTAATGCAGTTTACCTTAGGTAGGACATTTAAGGAGTGATAATATCTTCTCTTTTGCCTAACCAGTCCCGTACTATAGAATCTCTATTGACTAGTTAGAGTTCCTAGTAACTGTAATACTAGTTGACGATTTCTTAAACTAGACTTTTTCCCTGTAAGAATAAGATGCCGGGTATATGTTCTTTTCTTTAAAAATTTAAAGTTGGCCACGATGTTAGGTGCGACAGGAGCGAAATGCTTCCTTATACCATTAGCGCGTACCATACCACGATCAAGACTTCTACAGCTGCAACCCCTTATTCTTTTATGGACGAGATGCAAGCGATGCTGCTTTTAGAAGTGAAAATTTCATCATCAAAGGTTCTAATAGGTGTTGAACTAGAAGAGCCAGAGTGGGCGAAGCTGAGATTTGAACAGTTGAATTTGATCAGTGAAAAAAATCTTACAGCCATCTACCATCACTAGCTATTCCAAAGCAGAATGGCTAAGGCATAAAACAAGAAGGTCAGGCCAAGAGTGTTTGAAAAAAAGAACCTAGTTTTGAAGAAAATCTTGATAATGTCAGGAAAAGATCAGAGTAAATGGGCATGAAACCATGAAGAGAGATGTGATAAAGAAAGCTGTTTTTTTAGTATCTTTAATTTTAACCAATATGGACGACGATGATTTACCTAGACCCGTGAACTCTAATATTGTAAAGAAATACTATTCCTAATGTACTTTAACTTCCAATCAATATAATTGAAGTTTTGTCAAGAATTCTTTGATGTATTTTCCTTTTCTCCAAAAGAAACTTTGCATGATCTCATAAATTTGGAAATCCTATTTCCATGGTTTTCACTAAGGTTTTGAAAAATCAAAGTTTTTAGTACAAACACAAAAGTTAAATTGGTGTTTGTATTTAAGAAAAAAGTTTTGGGAATTTGAACGATCTCCTGTTGAGGTGACCAAACACTTAAGAACATGAAAAACAAGTCAAACACCACAAAATAACTTTGAATCTGAGTTTTAACAAAATGAATAATGATTTATAATCATAAATGAGAATTTATTTTGCATGATTAAATTAATTACAATGAAGGAAAGCAAAGCTTACCGATACTAAATGCAAATGTTAGGATGAAGAAAGATCATATTTGATAATCCTCTCACAACACTTAAAATATTTTTTGTGATCCCCAGTTGAGCTTAGTAAGTTTCTTAAGAATAAACCCTGACTAAAATCACACCCACACTAGGGGTAAGCGTGAAGAATAGAAAAGCAATCCGACTGTGAGAATATGCAAAATGATCCTTAATGATAAAAAAAAATCTAAAACAAAGCCACATGAAGAAATTGAAAGAATTCACAAGTTTGAGCATGCCGTGTAAAACAACAAATGTGATGATGATGCTCAAAACTAAAAAAGAAAAACAGAGACAAGGAGTCCAAACCCGACACTAGGGGAGCATAATAGACCATTTTGCAAAGTCAATCCTGAGGTCTAAGAATCCATTGACCAAAAAAAGGTCTGGGAACAAGAATTAGTAATCCTTAGGGTCTGTTTGAGATTATGGTAGCGGTTGCGATTCAAAGTGCTTTTCGCTTAGAAATGTATCAAAATAAAGTTTTTTTTTTTTAAAAAATCATTTTTTACATCAACATATTTAAACTATTTGAAAACATATATATATATATATATATATATATATATATATATATAATTTTCAGTAAAAAAATATTCAAAATTTGAGGGAACACGGTTTGAATCACGTTCCAAAAAAAAAAAACCTTAGTCTTTTATAGCCAACAACCAAAACTCATGTTACATGCACAATAAAGCCCTTTCCAATAATAAATAAGCAATCTAGATCAGGAAGCAATGCTTTCTTATGCGAAACGGTTATGCTTTATTATCCATGTAAGTAAAATGAACACTTTAAAGGTTTTGTTTCTTTCCTCTGAAACCCTCAAGTTAAAATGTGAACTCTTTTGACCAATAAAACATGAAACAGAAGGCCATTTCACATTTTCACCAATAGACAAAAAATTCTCAATTCTCATGAAACAATGTTCATAGGAATCACTTGGATTATTTTCAAAACAAAATTGTTTTTTAAAACGACATCAAAATGGTTTTTATGTTTCTGGTTTGAAATTCCAAAAATCTTTTTGTGAAAGCAACCCCTTTGTTAATAACCAAACTCTCTTCTACATAGTATCATCCTTGAGAAAACTCAAAACAAACAGAACAAGATAAAAATACTTGGGGGGCTTGATCAGGTTAGGGGCAAATCAAGAATATTATAAGGTTGGCTTCACGATTCTTCTTCTAGGAAAATAGAGAATGGGAAACAAAGATGCCCAAGTTCTCTATTAACTTTTGAGATAAAGGTTTCCAAATAATAGGGTAGGCCAACATCATTGAACGAGCATCTCCTTCCCAGAGTCGAGTTCATGAATCAAGCAAGTAAAAGTGAAAGAGCTATGAAAGCTTGCCGCGAGGATCAGTGGTTTAAATGACAGAGTTCATGAAGAAAAGGGACCTATATTTCTCAGGTAAACCACATACATGACCACAACACATTGAATTGTGACATTTATAGGGAGCCCGCAAAAAGAGTTCTTGATGGATCTAGTAAGATTCTAAGCGCTAAAAGGCTCCCGCTCTTTAGAAATAGCAAGGTTAAAAAGACAACATCTTTGACACTATTCGAATGCGCTTTCAGGCCCTTATAATTGAGATAATGTACTTTCAAGCCCTATCTCTCTTTCTTTTCGAGCTACGCTTTTAGACCCTTATCATTTAAATAGTGTGCTTTTAGGTCCTATCTCTGTTCTTTTTTTAATCTGCTTTCTGGTCCTCACATACCGGATAATGTGCTTTTTAACCCCTACCTACCAAATAGTGTGTTTTTAGGCCCTATGTTTGATTTTTTCAAATGTGGTTTCTAGCCCTTGTATACTGGATAATGTGCTTTCTAGCCTTATCCATTGAGTGTGCTTTTCGACCCTTATCTATCAGATAGTGCGCTTTTTAACCCTATCTATTTGAGTGCACTTTATAACCCTTACAACAAGATACTGTGCTTTCTAGACATAACCTTTCTTTTTGAATGTGTTTTAAAACCCTCACTTCAAACACTTTTTGAAAGATTGACCATTTCTTGATTGGGTTCTATTTTTTTTTTTTACAAGCTTATTGTCTAAAGTATCTTACAAGACTTTGTTTTGTAAGCATTGTAAAAGGGGGACAACTATTATAACCTAATTTTTGGGTTTACCTAAAGATTATCCTTTTCTTTTAAAACATCAAAAAAAAATTGAGTGAAAAAAATACTAGCAACATGG
Source organism: Populus nigra (assembly GCF_951802175.1). Classification (NCBI taxonomy): domain Eukaryota; kingdom Viridiplantae; phylum Streptophyta; class Magnoliopsida; order Malpighiales; family Salicaceae; genus Populus; species Populus nigra. The sequence goes on from NC_084860.1 coordinate 9,162,377, forward strand.
TAGGAGCAGGATGAGAAGGGTTGTCAGACACATGGAAGAACTAAATTAGCATTTTGGAGATAATTGGGAGCCCATGTGTACCTTATGGTATCCAAGATTAAAAGACAATGTATATTCAAAGACAAGTTAAATGATTAATGGATGAATCTACATAAAAGTTAAGTCTGAGGACTTAATTAGACTTTTAATAGACTAGTTTGATTTAAATCATGGGCTAATTATAAGATTAATTAATTTTAAAAATTAATTTGGGCCAAAACTAAAATAATTAATTTAAGTACAAGGACTTAATTAGACTTTTCATGGGTCAAATTAATTTTATTAGAGATTTAATTGGTGAAAACTTAAGTCTAGAAGCCTAATTTGTGCTTATTTAAGAAGATTAAAATTTTAAAGGAGCAAATTTAATTTCTATGAAGTTAATTGGTTGAAATCAGGGGCATAATTGCAAGAAAAATAAAATTTTGAGGTCAATTAAGGGTCAAAGTGAAGAAATTCAAGACCAAGACCTTTATACAAAAGGCGCACAAATTAAGGGTTCAAATTCAGTTGCAAACAAGGGTACAATTGAAGAAATTAAAAGTTTGGAGGCCAAAATCGACGTTACCAGGTGATACAATCCAAGCAAGGTCAGTTTTAGATTTTAGCGTAAACTTTCCTATCATCTAGTGTTACTCTATTGATCATAACTCAAAATTCAATAGTTGGATCAAGCTGAAACTTCACTAAAAGATTCCAGATGTATTTTTGACACGGTTCAAGTTCAATTTTGGATTCCTTATGGGAAGTGTTTGGTTATGTGTTTGATATTAGTTGTTCATATGGTTCAGTATATGGTTTAGCCTTGGGTTTTTCATGATGGATCTTTACCTAGGGATACATTCGATCAGATTGAGGTTCTTATGGATAATGGGTTCGGCTTAATTTTTTGGTGGGTAATTCAGCCAGATCAGGAGAGGCTATGCATGAGATGTTTTTAGACAACAAAAAAAAGTTTATTTGGAGTGTATTTTGGGTCTGATTTGTTCCCTATTAATGAATATAGGTTTGCGTCATGTAGGGTTCAAAGTTGGCTTGAGTTAATAAGATGTTAGGATCATATCAAATTTGTTTTGGATTGATTTCATAATTCTACAAGGACTTAAATCAGCAAAATATTCTTATAAAATTTAAGAAAATTTCATTCATTATTTTTCCTATTATTTAGGAGAATATTTATCAATAAAGGATAAAGTTTCCTAGTCAACAAAGGATGTTAGGAGGGCTACCAAATCTGATTTCCTAAATTAGAAAGGATTAATTAATGATTCTCCTTGTCTAGAAAGGAAACTAAATTAGCAGGTGTAAAAGAGCAAGATTCTTTTCATTAATTGTCCATATAAAACATGGAAACCAAGCCCAACAAGGCAAAAAAACTTCATAATCAATTCCACATTCAGATTAGATTTCCTAATTTATTTGAGACTTTTTATGGTTAACAAATCTAATTCTAGCATATCTAGGATATTAGTTTTGAATTTTTATTTTTATTATTTCTTCTTAATCTTTGGTTTATTATTACTTATTTGGTCAATTTTGTAAGTGGGCTCAAATTAGGGCACATATTAGGGTTATTTGAAACATTATATAAGTTTTTTGTATGCTAAAAAGCAAAAAATAAACGATGAATTTATGAAATAAACTTGTGTTTTGTATGATGCAATATATTATATTTGCTGAGAAAAAGATAAAATTTGACTTATCAAGGTATAACTGACCTTACGGCGTCATTCGTTTCAATTCCAACAGTGTTGGTGCCTTGGGTCAGGTTTCCATTGTGTCACACTTCTCAAACCTAATTCTTGGTTTTCTTAGGGAAGTATCATCTTCATTGGGGGTTACTTGACCATGTGATCAAGAGGTTCACATTAATTTTTCTATGTTGGGCTAAGCTTTCAGTTGAATCAGAGTTCCGGAAGGACTTGCGATATAGGTCAGAACAAGTTGTATGAATTTGTTATTTACTTCCTTTTGACTTGTGGACTTTTTATTTGGCAAGGATCCTTGTCCTACAAGAATGTGATGGCTTGTTTTGGGAATCTCCTATTTGTACAAGGATTTTTAATAGGCCGCAACATAGTTTTCAAGTGTGGCAAACATTCATTAATGTTTTAGAATCATTTATCATATTGCTTAACTTGTATGCCAAGAAAGAAGTTTAAACTCACCAATCATACTCATCTCAAATTCAGATTTCATCTTGTTAGCAAACTCAAGAGAAAGAGAATCATGAGTACCTCCAAACACAATGTCATCAACATTGTGATTTCCCCGCGTATTTTTTTACTAAATTTTGCTTAATACTGATTTGTATTTTTATATCGTAAAAATACAAATCCGGTATTAAAATACTCGGTTTTTGTCAAAACTTTGAAAAAAAAATGTTTTGGTTTTTATGCATACAGCCAAATCTCTTAAAGCTCAAAAACTCATATTGTATTTTCATACAACAAATAAAACTTCAAAAATTATGTTTTAGCATGCATTTTGGCTTTAATAATCAGTTTATTAAAGTCACGAGAATTTGACCAATATTTCAAAAAAAATCCAAAAAAATTATTTTGTTTTCTTTTAATATCCGGGATTACGAATTTATACGTAAAACGTACTCCTGATATTAAAAAGATAGCTTTTTTATTTGACGATAGAATAGTTAGGTTTTACCCCATAAAGATAAGAACCTCCTTTTTTAGGAGGGCTTTTATTGAATCTTAGACAGCCAGGACCAACAATTAGAAAATGCTACCAAACCTTAGATTTTGATCAGACAAATAAAACAATGCAGCTTACCTTAGGTAGGGCGTATTTGAGGTGCTAATACCTTCCCTTTACGCAACCAGTCTCCGTACCCGATCTCTGAGACTAGTTAGGGTTCCTAGTGACTAGAATACTAGGTGGCGACTCCCATTCTATTTTTTTTTTCCACTGATAAGAGACAAGAATTCCTTGTCTCCCCATATTTTCCAGATACACACACCTTGAGAGTGTGGAGGACGATCGTCGCGACGCCGCACACATGCGACAGAATGGCGACTCCACTAGGGACCTTGTGGACTAAGCATTGTTTTATCTGATTTTTGTTGTTGGTTTTGTCCTTATTTTGTCATTAAGATGCTTATTTTATTTACACGCTTTAATTTTTGTACATATTTGTTCATACATTATATAGAATTGTTTCATGCATCATCTCTTTTTATGTGAGAGTTTATACCGGAAAACTTTAGGTTAAGTGGTGGACTAGCAGCTTACCTTATGACTTTTAGTCAAGGTTTAAGTTTGTGTAAACCCCAACTCTTCACTGAGTGCTTAGACTGGTAATGATTGGTCCATATGTCATCCCATTACCTACTAAGCCCCCATATTGCCTTCAGAGGACGATCACTAGGACAGCAAGAGACCCTTTTGAGACCAGGTAAAAAGCCACCCATCATGTAATGGCCCAAACCTATCCTTGGAGTATGAACTCCCTAATATGCATGTACATACATTTGCATCGTACACATACATCCATTCATTATAAATAACATACATACATGCATCAGGTTGAAATATAGGTCCCCAAAGAGTTTACAACACTCGACTTTTAGCGAGAAACATGGAAGATGAAGAACGCGCTCACCGTGATGCCCATTTTCAAGGAAGAGTTGGAGTCTCTGAAGACAAGTGTGGCTCGCCTTACTAGCTTACTCGAGCAAACACTGAGAAATGCCTCTGGTGAAGGTCCTTTTAACCGACCAGTCACCTTTAATCAGACTCCAATAACAGTTCATCCCGAAGAAAGGATGAGTGAACATGGTCAAGAGCCTCAACATAATCCAGCATTTGTGCAGTCAGTGATACCTGCACCAGCCCCGACAGTCATGGATGCATTTGCTAACGGGTCCCACCAGGCCAAGTCATCTGATAGCCTTGATCAAGAAAGATAGCGGCACTGGAAGCCAGAATCAAAGTCATTGAAGGGGTAGACTTATATGATCCCGTACGGGTAGCGGAGATGTGTCTGGTCCTAAATGTGGTTGTCCCAAAGATGTTTCGTGTTCCTGAGTTCATCAAATATAGTGGAACACAATGCCCCATGACCCATCTCAAGTCCTATTGCAATAAACTGGCAGAAGTAGTACATGATGAAAAACTACTGATGCATTTTTTCAAGATAGCTTAAGTGGGGCAACATTGAGCTGGTATATGAGATTGGACAACACAAAGATCCGGAGATGGAAAGACCTGGTGGATGCTTTTATCAAGCAGTACAAGTACAACATGGACATTGCTCCCGACAGAACCAGCTTGTCAAATCTAGAGAAAAGAGATAAAGAAAGCATAAGGGAACATGCTTAAAGATGGCGAGAATCAGCTGCTCAAGTCCATCCTCCACTTTTGGATAAAGAGATGGTCACTTTATTTGCCAACACACTCAAAGCACCATATTATGAGCATGTGATGGGTAGTTCGGCCCAGCAATTCACTGACTTTGTAGTAGTGTGTGAACGTATAGAGCAAGGTGTCAAGAGTGGTAGAATTTCTGAACCCACCAACAAAAGAGGCTTCGAAAGGAAAGAGGTCAACCATGTTGGAGACGACTATAGGGGTAGGAAAAACTCATCCCAAACTATCATACTCCATCTCAAGTTGTCGACATCAAAAAACCTGAGCCCCAAAACTTTCAAGCCAAAAGCCAAATTGGAAATTATCAAAGGATCCAAGAACAACTACCTCCATTACCGCTACTGTTTTTCTTATAAAGGGTGTCTTGTTAGCATGACTTCTTTGAAATAGTTATCTAACATGTATCTTGTTAATCCTTCATACATGGTTCGTAGTGCTTGTTTTAAACCATAATGGACACCAACACTATTAGAATTGAATCGAATGATGCCATAATATCAATTATTCCTTGATAAGTCAAATTTGATTTTTGCCCTAACAAAGATAACGTTTTGCATAACACAAAACATAAGTTAATTTCATAAATCCATGGCTACTTGCTTTTCAGCATACAAAACACTTATATAATGCTTCAAATAACCCTAATGGATCTTTATAAATGGGCTGGTTTGAACCCACTTACAAAATTGACCCAAATAATTAATAATAAACCAAAGACTAAGAAGAAAATAATAAAAAATCAAAATTAATATCCTAGATATGTTAGAATTAGATTTGTCACTCCTAAGAAGTCTCAAATAGACTAAGAAATCTGATTTTACTGTGAAATTAATTCTGAAATCTTCTTGCCTTATTGCGCTTGGTTTCCATGTTCTATATGGACAATTAATGAAGAATCATTAAGCAATCATTTCCACCTTAGGAAATTAAATCTGACAGCTCACTCAACATCCTTTGTTGACCAGGAAACTTCCTCCTTTATTGATAAATATTCTGCTGAACAATAGGGAAAATAATAAATGAAATTTCCTTAAATTTTAGGAGAATGTTTTAAGGAACTAAATCAAACCTAAACTACACTCCAAATAAACTCTCTTTACTGCCTAAAAACATCATATGTATAACCTGTCCTGATGCGGCTGAATCACCCACCAAAAGAATTGGGTTGAACCCATCATCCATAAGAATTTCAATCTGACTAAATGCATCCCTATGTAAAAACCCATCATAAGAAACCCAAGGCTGAACCATATACTGGACCGTATCAACAACCAATGTCAAATACATAATTGAATGCTTACTATAAGGAATCCACGGCCGAACCTAAACCATATCATTATACCTTCATCTAATTTTCCAATGATCTCTTTAGGATGATTGTGTTTTATCCATGTGGAAGGTTCTTTTTCTTGGGAATGTTCACACCTATGCATAAAACTTCCTTCCTTACAATGTTAATCCTGTTCAGATGAGGTTTTTTCTATTGCTTCTCAAACATGTCATTAAGGTTGTTCTTAACAGATTCCTTTAGATTGTCATAAAAATCCATTGATTGTTTTCATGACAATTAAGTTTGTAGATTGTAGACTCTATAGCCTTTACTGTGTAATGAATATCTAAGAAAAGTTCCTTCATCGTTTTGGTTATCAAACTTATAGAAGTTTTCTCGATCTTTCAAGATGTAGCAAGAACTTCCAAATACTCTTAAGTATTTAACAGTGGGCTCCTTGTTTTTCCACAACTCATAAGGTGTGAGTTTTGTACGTAATATTGTGTGTCAAGCTTCCCCCTAATAGTGCATTGTAACTTTCTTGTCATTCAACATTGTCCAACCCATTTTTTGTACAACTCGATTTGTCCTCTCAACCACACCATTTTGTTGATGAGTGATTGGAGCAAAAAATTCTTCCTTGTTTATCACAAAAAGAAAAAAAAAACTCGAATTTTCAAATTCTTTCCAACGATGAATGATTTTTTTCTACTTGTAATTTTTAGATCAGTTTCCCTATAAGATTAAAATATTCAGATTTATCTCTTAACAATATAGCCCAAGCATATCTTGAATAATCATCTACAAAGATCATGATATACTTCTTTCCACCAAAGGTTTGAGTTGGATCTATTAGATCCATTTGCAATAATTCTAGTGGTCTTGATGTCAAAATGTCAACAGTCTTTTTGTGTTAAGCTTTAGTTTGTTTTCCTTTTTGACATCTCCACACACCATTGTCTTGACTGTTTGCTTATATTATAGTCCTCGTACAACTTTCTTTTCATAATTGTTTTTGACAAATCTCTAAAATTGATATGACCAGGCGTTGATGCCAAAGATAAAGATCATCTAGTGATTTTGATTAGATTTCTTAGAACTTATTGACTTATCTAACTCAACTATGTACTCTAGATTTTGATTTTTACTTGCGAAACAATTTCTTTTTACATGTCCTTCAATTCCCCAATGTTGATATGTAGGGATACACTTACATTTCAACTTACCTTTTTGGACGTTGTTTGATTTGTTTTCTAGCATGAAAGATTCCTTACCCTTTACAAAGGGAATCTCTTTGAAGGACAAAGATACATACATATTGTTGATAGAGTTTCCATGTGTCATGTATCCTAATCATGTACGATCAATAATTACCCTTTGAGCTTTGAACAGTTATCAAGTTTTTGTGTTTTTTTTATAAGATAAGTATATTAACCAAAAAATAGCAAAATACAATAAAGGGTCAAAACCCTATAAGGGGCAACGACGGATAAACTCGCTTAACCTAAATGTAACCAAACAAAGAAAGCCGAGGCATATCCCAAGAACAACTAAAGGGAAATACCCTCAAAATCTAAAAAGCCAATAAACAAATCAAATAGAATTGAAAATATCATCAGAAAATCCCTAAGCAATATGAAGTAAGTAATCGAAGAAGCCATATTACGAATATAATTAACTTTTGAAATAATACAACTCATAGATGGTGTTATCATAATATCTCTAAAAACCATTGTACTAGTACGAGGAGCATTACCATAAAGACGAGCATTCGTTTCCCTCCAAATATAATATACGATAGTAAGCTAACGTTTCCCATCATAAAGACGAGCATTCGTTTCCCATCATAATCTCGTAAGCACATAATGAGAGAGCAACCTGCACTGAAATTAAAAAGCCAATAGATGGTGTTATCCTAATAGCAATGACGAAAGGGAATGAGACATCTAGAGTATAAATCATACCAAATATGATGGGACAATGGGCACTCAAATAATAAGTGATCAATGTCTTCCCTATCACCTCCTTATAAAAAACACCATAGTATAAGCTTATTAGGCTTAGTATTAGGCTTAACATCATACAAGAACATACCACTCTTATCAAGATTTGGATATAGAACTAAACAACTCGAAATTGATCAAGGCAATTTTTAACCAATGAAACCAAGGCCACTTTTGCTTTACAAAAGATCATCAAATAACCAGCAAAGCATAAATGAGTACTTTATTCCCTCTCGTAACACCAATGAAACCTGAAAGATAAGTCTAGCCATTTGACCCATCAAACCCAAGAGCACTTTCATTGAAAGAACAAAAAAGTAGGGTGACAGAGGGTCAATCTGTGATACGATCTAGGCAAGGTCAAATTCGGATTTTGAAGTAAATTGTGCAACTATCCAGTTTTATGGCAACAATCATAATTCTTAATCTAACCATTGGATCGAGCTAAAATTTTACATGGATTCTCTTAACATGTTGTCCTACCTTGGGCTAACATTTCAGTTTAATCAAATTTTGGGAAGGCATCTCAATACGGGTTAATAGAGGCTGTATAAATTTTGTTATTTACTTTCTTTTGAGTTGTAGACTTCCTATTTGGCAATGATTCTTTTCCTACTAAGATATGGTAGCTTGTTTTGGGAATCTCCTGGCTCTCAAAGGATCTGTAATGGCCTGCAATATAGTTTCCAAGTGTGGCAAGGATTCATAAATGTTTCAAAATCCTTTTCTTACAAGGATTTCCTTAATCATCCTAGCATAGAACAAGAAAAGAAAGTCAGCAATTTATTCTCCTAATTAAGTAAGGAATTGGTCAGATCTTATTCCTAAAGAGGGGAGGATTATTTAATGCTTTCCCTAACTTAGGAAGGAAAGTAATTAAATCAGCAACAAAGGAGGAAATTTGTTTTCTTATTTGTCCAAGTTAAACAAGGAAATCCAAGCTAATCAAAGACATCAAAGGGGGAAGCAACACAAATTTTCCAGATCATATTTCTCCTAGTTTACTTGGGACTTCTTAAAGGTGACAAATTTGATTCTAGCATATTTAGGATGATAATTTTCGGATTTTTATTATTTTTATTATTTTCTTCTTAGTCTTTCGGTTATTATTACTTATTTGGGTCAATTGTAAGTGCGCTTCATATAAGTCAACCTAGAAAGTCAAGTAAATCAGGTTTGATACGAGTGTGATACAAATATAACATGTATCTAGGCACCATCACTATTAGAAACGGAAACACCCACCCATCGAATATTGATTCGCGAATGAGAAGTATAAGGATGATACCACGAAGTCAGTTGTTCTTTGATAAGTCATTTTTCAGTTCTTTAGAGAACCAAGGAATGGAGAATATCCCACCAACACACAACAAATGCGACAAACAAGAAGTTTTATTAATCTGGATGTCTAACTTACATGTCTAGTTATGGCTTTATTTATATTGACTCTAGACTAGAACAAACCCTAATGGACCCCTTATGTAGAAGTACTTATATGAGGTCCACTTACAATTAAACCCAAATAATATAAATAAACCCTAAAATAATAAGAAAATAATAATAATAATAATAATAATAATAATAATAATAATAATAATAATAATTCTGAATTTAATATCCTAAATATATGATAGGATTAGATTTGATGCCCTTTAGAAGTCCCATATAAACTAGGAGAATCAAATATGAAGTTGCCTCCTCTTTAGTTTCCTTGTTTGCAAAGTATTCTTAGTTGACTTGGAAACTTATTTAATGAGGATAGAATAATTGTTTCCATACACAATAAGGATTCCACAATAATATGGACTCCATACCACACATGAAAACTATGTTGTTTGCCCATTAAATATCCTTGCAAGACTAGGAAATTCCCAAAACCAGCTGCCACATCTTTGTAGGAAAAAAATCCTAACTAAATAGAAAGCAATGATCGGATTGAGAATTATAACTATTGCTGTAAAAATGGACAATTGTGCATTTTACATCAGAATCAGAATATGATTATTTTTTCATTGCCATACCGAATGATGCGAACCTCGTGGTCACACAACCCACATGCAAACACACCAATTTCTGGAAAGAAAAGTAAATCAGGTTTAATAGGATTGTGATACAAAGATAACTTGAATCTAGGCACCAATACTATTGAAAATAGAAACCCCCACCAAACGAATATTGATTCACGAACTAGAAGTATAAGGATAGCACCACGAAGTCAATTGTTTTTCGATAAGTCATTTTTCAGTTCTTTAGAGAACCAAGAAAGATTATCCCACCAACACACAAGAAGTGCGGTAAACAAGAAGTTTTATTAATCTGAATTGTCTAACTTACATATATGGTTATGCCTTTATTTATACTGATTCTAGACTGAAACAAACCCTAATGGACCCCTTATGTGGACTTATATGATGCCCACTTACAATTACACCCAAATAATATAAATAAACCCTAAACTAAGAAGAAAATAATAATAATAATTTTGAATTTAATATCCTAAATATATGATAGGATTAGATTTGCTGCCATTTTGAAGTCCCATATAAGCTAGGAGAATCAAATATGAAGTTGCCTCCTCTTTAGTTTCCTTGTTTGCAAAGTATTCTTAGCTGCCATGGAAACTTATTTACACCATAAAGATTCCACATTAATATGGACTCCATACCACACATGAAAACTATGTTGGTGCCCATTAAATATCCTAGCAAGACTAGAAAATCTCTAAAACCACCTGTCACATCATTGTAAGAAAAGAATCCTAGCCAAATAGGAAGTCTACAAGTCAAAAGGAAGTAAATAACAAAAATTAATAGAGCCTCTTTTGACTAGTACTGCCATTTCTTGTTGAACTCCGATTGACCTGAAAGTTTAGCCCAAGATAGGACTACATGTCAGGAGAATTGTGATTATTTCTGTAAAACTGGATAGTTAGGCATTTTACGTCACAATCTGAATCTGATTCTTTTTTTATTGTCCAGATCGTATCATGATACAAGGTTGAATTGGAGGGTGATGCGAACGTTGTGATCACATGGTCACGTAACCCACAATCAAGATTGAGATGTGATCCCGAAAAGCTGAAATAGATCTGATAGGAGTGTGACACAAAGAAAACCTACCATATAGCACCAACTCTATTAGAATGAAGTAGAATGATGCCATAAAGCCATTTAATCTTTGATAAGTCAGATTCGATGTAAGAATCACTCTCACACATTAAAATTGAAAAAAAATCAGAATTAATATTCATCAATGATTGTTGAAATTTAGGTTACATGAGTTTAAATAGTTCTTGAAAAATTAACCCCAATGGATGTACCCTTGTGGGCTGAACTGACCTACATACAAAACTAACTCAAAAACCTTAAACTGAAAAATCCATAACCTGATCCAAACAAGCCTTGAATCCTAACTGAAAAGAATGTATTAATTAAGTCCAAACAAGTCTTGGGCTGTAAATTTTAGTTTTTGCTCTTCAGCCAGAGAGAGAGAAAAGAGAGAAAGAGAGAGAGAGTGGTGCTGTCGGAGCTACATCTACTCCGTCCACCGTTGGATTATTCTCATTCTTGACTATGTTGTTCCTTCCAACCTTCTCTCAACATTGACCGAACGGATTTGTTATCCAATCAACGAGGTAAGAGATATTGATCTCGCAATATTTCTACTATTCTGCATTTTCAGTTCTGGAACTATAGAGAAGTGGTGAAATTGCAGCATATTGCATGGATTTTCTTCATGATTTCTGTTATGGCTGTCATAGACATGAAGGCCTTTGCCATATGTGAAGATTAAATCACAGTTCTTTGGAAAAGTTTCAATTTTCTTGCTAGTTCCAGAGTGGTTTGTCGTAGCTTGATCTCCTTTGTTCACCGTTGGATCGTTACCATATTTGAGTATGTTGTTCTTCGGAACCTACCCTACGTCTTGACCGAACGGATTTTTGTTACAATCAATGTGCTGGGAGATATTGGCCTCGTAATTCTGTTATTTCTGAGCTTAGGTTGCTTCTTGGACTCAGTTTATCTTATTAGAATTTTGCTCTCTCTAATATTTGTATGCTACCATAATGTCTCTATGTTCTTCTGTGGAAAATGTTCCAATGGTTAGCTCTCACATTGAACAACATAATCAAGTTAAGTCTGGACATACATTAAGATTAGAACTGCAAGATATGTTGAATAGCCATGGGATGAGGATTTCTCAGTTTCAAGCTGATTCTGATGCTAGTATAGAGAAACACTCTACTGGCCAAGCTTCTAATGTTGTTCCAGAAATGAACCATGTGTTGGGTTCTAAAGTTGATGAGGTGAAGGTAGGGTCTCATCAACAAGAACAACTAAAACCTAGACCCAAATTGAATTTTTTAAATGCTTTGAAGGGTTCTGGTGTTGATGACAATGAGGGTAGCAAGACCCTTGGCATTAGTTCAGTCCATAATCTGCACTTTGCTCCCCCTACTATGACTGATGGTCGTGTGACAGTAGCTCCTCCTCTTGATGTGTTTGAAGATGGCTGTGAATTTTGGAAATCCACCCTAGTTGGTCATTTTGTGGGGCAGAAATTACCGTATCTCGTGGTTAATTCTATTGCCAAAAGAATATGGAGCTCCTACGGTCTATCAGAAGTTTTGTCTTCGGATAATGGCTTCTTCATCTTCACCTTTGATTCGGTTGATCATGCCATTAATGTGCTGGAAAGAGCCCCATGGCACATGGCAAACAGGCCTTTGGTGCTTAAACGTTGGCAACCGAACATGCAATTTTTGAAAGATGATTTGGCAAGAGTTCCGGTATGGGTTAAGCTGTATAATGTCCCTCTCGAGTATTGGACTATTAAGGGGCTGAGCTGTGTAGCGAGTGCTATTGGAGTCCCCCTTCATGCGGATCATACGACATTGTTGCGTAAAAGGCTTAGTTACGCAAGAGTTTGCGTTGAGATAGATGCTTCGAAGACGTTGGTTAAGGAATATGATCTTCGCTGTCCAAATGGGTTATTCATAACAATTTCAGCTGAATACGAATGGATACCGTCGAAGTGCAGTAATTGCAATGTCTTTGGACACACCACAGCGCTATGTGCTACTAATAACATTGATAATCTTAAAGTGGTGGCAGAGGGTAAGAGGAATCTAGGAGCTATGAACTCTAAATCTGCGGATAACAAGCCGAATCAGTTTCAGTGGCAGGTAGTTGGTAAACGAAACAAGGGTTCTGTGAGTGGGGAGAATGCTCCCTTGGCATCTAAAGTGGGTAATTGTGATGAGAATGCTTGTTCAACATCTGGTATACATATGCCTGATTGTAATATGAATGATCATGCGACATCAGATGTGTGCAATGCTGGTTGTCATGAAGATGAAAATCCTTCCTCTCCTCTTGTCTTGAAGAGTTTACAAGAAGACATGGAACAGGAGCAAGGGGCTGCAAGTACTGCTTTAGATCAAGATATGGACGCAATGGGAGGTGATACAGATGGGGAACCAACCGATATCATGACAACCCCTCAAACCCTGAATTCCACCGAAAGGGAAACTGTTAATCAGTTAGCTATTAAGGCTAGAGACTCTCTAGAGAAAAAGAAAAGGGGTTCAAAAGCCTCTTCAAAGAAGAATCAGAAATCTGGCTCCTCTCCAGGAGGCACGTCAAGGTAATCTTTGTGTTGTTGTTTGTACTCCTCTCTATTTTCCTATGATTATTGGATGTTGGAATATTAGAGGTTTGAATGATCCTATAAAGCATTCAGAATTGCGTAGACTCATCCATCAAGAGAGGATAGCTTTTTTTGGTTTGGTTGAAACTCGAGTTAAAGACAAGAATAAAGATAATGTTTCTAAACTTCTTCTGCGTTCTTGGTCCTTCTTGTATAATTATGATTTCTCTTGTCGTGGTCGTATTTGGGTTTGTTGGAATGCTGATACGGTGAAGGTGGATGTTGTTGGAATGTCAGACCAGGCTATTCATGTTTCTGTCACTATATTAGCTACCAAAATCAGTTTCAATACTTCAATTATTTATGGAGACAACAATGCGTCCTTACGTGAGGCATTATGGGCTGATATAGTGAGTCGTAGTGATGGATGGGAGTCAACCCCGTGGATTCTTATGGGTGACTTTAATGCTATCCGCAACCAGTCAGACAGGTTAGGAGGGTCTACTACGTGGGCTGGTACCATGGACAGATTGGATACATGTATTCGAGAAGCGAAAGTAGATGATCTTCGGTATTCAGGAATGCATTATACTTGGTCGAACCCATGTCCTGAGAATCTGATCATGCGGAAACTAGATAGAGTACTTGTTAATGAGAAGTGGAATCTGAACTTTCCATTATCGGAAGCGAGATTTTTGCCTTCGGGTATGTCAGACCATTCTCCTATGGTGGTAAAGGTTATTGGCAATGATCAGAACATAAAGAAACCATTCAGATTCTTCGATATGTGGATGGATCATGACGAGTTCATGCCCTTGGTGAAGAAGGTATGGGATCAGAATTCGGGGGGTTGTCCAATGTATCAGCTGTGTTGCAAATTAAGAAAGCTAAAGCAGGAATTGAAACTTTTCAATATGGCTCACTTCTCTAACATTTCAGATAGAGTTTAAAGATGCAAAAAACGAAATGGATAAGGCTCAACAGGCTCTGCATACAGCGCATGAGAATCCAATTTTGCGCATGCGAGAAAGGGATGCTGTTCGTCTATACGCTTCTACCGTCAGGGCTGAAGAGAGTTTTTTCAAACAGAAGGCAAGGATACAATGGCTTAGCTTGGGGGATCAGAATACTAGCTACTTTCACAAATCAGTAAATGGAAGACAGAATAGAAATAAGCTTCTATCACTTACAAGGGAGGATGGAGAGGTTGTCGAAGGACACGAGGCAGTCAAATCAGAAGTAATTGCATACTTCCATCGTGTGTTAGGAGTGGATCAGATGCCTAGGGTTGTGAACGAGGAAGTGATGGACTCGGCAATTAACTTGAAACTGTCTTCAACGCAACAGCATCTACTCGCACAAGATGTAACAAGGGAGGAGATTAAGCATGCTATGTTTAGTTTGAAGAACAACAAAGCCCCTGGTCCGGATGGCTTTAACGCAGGTTTCTTCAAAAGAATGTGGCACATAGTTGGGGAAGATGTAATCAACGCTGTTAGATCCTTCTTTCAGACTCGTAGAATGCTTAAAGAAATGAATGCTACATCCATTTCTCTTATTCCTAAAGTTGCTAATCCTACAAGGTTGACTGATTTTCGTCCTATATCTTGCTGCAATACAGTGTACAAATGCATCGCTAAGATTCTAGCTGGGAGAATCAAAGTTGTTTTGCCATCCTTAGTTGGTCCATATCAGACTGCTTTTATCTCAGGACGGCGAATCAGTGATAACATTCTTTTGTCTCAGGAACTAATGAAAGGCTATCATAAATCTACGGGACCTGCTCGTTGTGCTATGAAAGTTGATCTGATGAAGGCTTATGACTCGGTGCGGTGGGATTTCGTTGACGCCATGTTAATAAAAATGGGATTCCCTAGAACAGTCATTGATTGGATCATGGTTTGTGTTACATCATGTCAATTCTCTATCAACGTCAATGGTGAGCTTGCAGGTTACTTTCAAGGGGGAAGAGGGCTGAGACAAGGGGATCCATTGTCGCCATATTTGTTTGTCCTATGTATGGAAATCCTTTCGGGGCTATTCTGCAAGATGAGTGCCAACCAAGAATTCAAGTTCCACTGGAGATGCAAGAAGGACAAAATTTCTCATCTTTGTTTTGCTGACGACTTGATGATTTTTAGCAACGGGGATGTAAAGTCAATTCGTATGATCAGAACGGTGCTCACAAAGTTTCAAGACCTATCAGGTCTGTATCCAAATCCAAACAAAAGTGACATCTTCTTGAGCGGTGTGTTAAATGCTGAGAAGGAGCAAATTATTCATATTCTTGGGTTTAGAGAGGGGGAGCTCCCTATGAAATATTTGGGAGTACCTCTTCTCTCATCCAGACTAAAGGCTGTTTATTGTAAGGGCCTCGTGGATCGAATCACCTCTAAAGTTCGACATTGGACTTGTCGAACACTCTCGTATGCAGGACGGGTACAACTGATTAATTCAGTCTTATTTTCCATACAAGTCTATTGGGCATCTCTCTTTCTCTTACCTGGGCAAGTAATTAAAAATGTGGAGCAAATTATGAAATCCTTTCTTTGGTCAGGTTCAGATATGAGAACTACTGGGGCTAAAGTGGCTTGGGATCAGGTATGTCTTCCAAAAAAGGAGGGGGGGCTAGGAATAAAACGGATAACAGAATGGAACAAGATTGCTTTGTTGAAACACATTTGGAACCTGTGCAATGACTCAGATGGCTCAATATGGTCTACTTGGATTAGATCCAATCTGTTGCGAGGTAGGAATTTCTGGACAATCAAGACACCACAGAATTGCTCTTGGGCTTGGGGAAAGATTCTAAAGCTGAGATCCTTAGCATGGCCGAAGATGAAGTACATCATAGGAGATGGAATGACAACCTCTCTATGGTTTGACAATTGGCATCCTCACAGCCCACTCGCGGATTCTTACGGGGAAAGATTCATCTATGATTCAGGTATGGCCAAGAACGCGAAGGTGAATGTGCTAATTCATAACTCAGAATGGAAAACTCCTACCACCCAAGCTATTGGCTGGCACCCCATTATAGAAGCTATTCCTTCCAATTCTAATCCTAAAATGGGGCAAAAGGATGAGATAGTTTGGTTGGATTCACCAAATCACAGATTCTCGATCAAAGTAGCTTGGGAACAACTAAGACGTCATCGTCAGATGGTTGAATGGCATGACATTGTGTGGTTCAAGAATGCTGTTCCAAGACATTCATTTCTTCTATGGATGGCTGTCCAACAGAAACTCACAACTTAAGATAAACTTCATTGGTTTGGTATACATGGTCCCAATAGATGCTCGCTCTGTCTCCGCAACAATGAGGATCACAACCACTTGTTCTTTGAATGCTCCTATACTAAAGCGATCTGGTGGGATGTTTGTGACAGATGCGACATTCCAAGAATGACAAAAGGCTGGGATGAATGGATTCGATGGGCCACTGTCTCTTGGCATGGCAAGAGTTTCGTCAATTTTTCTCGTAAACTGAGTTTTGCAGCTACAGTGTATCATGTATGGCAAGAACGGAATGCAAGGATCTTTGCTGGAATGTCTAGAACTTCGAATTTGGTCTTTAATCAAATCGAATGTATCATTCGTGATAAGCTTGATTTGATGAGGAATGTCGCACCAACAAATGAAAACAAAAGGATCCAACGAGCTTGGAGGGTGAATACCATAGATTCTTAATTTGTTAGTTAGCTGGTTGTATTGGTTTCCCTAACGAATCCAGTGAGGTTTCAGTGTTATGGTCGGTGGCTAGCTTGTAGCCATCTGTTGTTTTATGTTTCTGTTATCATTGTAAATCTGGGGTATGCCCCTTATAATGTTTGTATCTTCTTCTTTTAATACATACGTCAACTTACCAAAAAAAAAAAAAGTCTTGGGCTGTAACTAACTGAAATAAAGATAAAGCACATAAGTCTTATGATGTGGACCAGCCCAGAAACACCAGCAAGGACCCATTACATGTTTCAAATGGTCCAATTACTCGGTCCAAGACAAAGGCATTGAATGCATTGGTTTTGAATGTTTCAACCAAGTCATAATTGAAAGGTCTATTAGAGTATCAAGAGGAGACCCTAGTACATCTTATCCATGTGCAAGAGGGGTCCAACACAACCTTATTTGCGCCATGAGGTGAGGACAGCAAATGAACAAAAGAATCCTTCTACAACTTGGAAACAACATGGGTGGCTACCTTTTCCTTCTCTTCTTCTCATGGAAGGGTATAAATAAGCCTTGAATCAGTTCTATAATATTTTACTTCCTTCTCTTTTTTCTCATAACAGAACATGGATTTAATATTATGGGGCTTTGTTTTATTTTGTTAGCTACAGCCCAAGGCTTGTTTGGGCTTAATTAATACTTTGTTTTCAGTTAGGATCCAAGGCTTGTTTGGATTACGTTATGGGCTTTTCAGTTTTGGGTTTTGGGTCAGTTTTGAATGCACCTCATTTAAGTCCACATAAGGGGTCCATTAGGGTTAACTTTTCAAGAACTATTTAAACTCATGTAAGCTAAAATTTCGGCGGCTTTGATGATAATTACTTCTGAATTTTTCAGTTTTAACGTGTGAGAGTGATTCTTGCATTTTTTAGTTCTTGAACGAACTGAATCTGACTTATCGAAGATTAACTAGCTTTGTGGAGTCATTCTACTCAATCCAATAGTGTTGGTGCCTTGGGACAGGTTTTCATTGTGCCACACTCCTAACAGACCTATTTCGGCTTTCTGGGATGAGATCTCAATCTTGATTGTGAGTTGTATGACCACGTGATCACAAGGTTCGCATCATCGTAAGTCTTTATCTGCCCAATTACCCTAGAAACCAATATGTCATTAAATACCACTAGCCCTTCTTTCCTTGTGTAGCTAGGATAAATAAGAAATCCTTGTAAGAAAAGGTTCTAAAACAATAATGAATCATTGCCACACTTGCAAACTATATTGCAGCCCATTAAAGATCCTTATAGAACTAGGAGATTCCCTAAACAAGCTATCATATCCTTATAGGAAAAGGATCTTGCCAAATAGGAAGTCCATAAGTCAAAAGGGAGTAAATAACAAAATGCGCACAGCTTGTTCTAACCTATATTGCAAGTCCTTCCCAAACTCTGATTCGTCTGAAAGTTTACCATAACATAGAAAAAATTCCTCTGGAAGTTTCTGGTAAACTTTCAGCTCGATCCAACAGTTGGATTTGGAGTTGTGCTTAATAGAGTAAAACTGGATGGTATAAAATTTTACGCCAAAATCTGAATTTGATGTTGCTTGGATCGTATCATTCCCTCCCTCTTCAATATGATTCGTGATGCGAATCTCATGATCATGCAACCCACACGCAAAGACATCAATTCCCGGAAAGCCAAGTAGATCAGGTTTAATAGGAGTCTGACACAAAGATAACTTGTACCTAGGCACTAACACTATTGGAAACGGAAAACCCCCACCCAATTAATATTGATTCACGAATGAGAAGTATAAGGATGACGACACGAAGCCAGTTGTTCTTTGATAAGTCATTTTCAATTCTTTAGAGAACTAAGGAATGGAGATTATCTCACCAACACACACACACACATTATGCGACAAACAAGAAGTTTTATTAATCTGTCTCCGCAATAATGAGGATCACAACCACTTGTTCTTTGAATGCTCCTATACTAAAGCGATCTGGTGGGATGTTTGTGACAGATGCGACATTCCAAGAATGACAAAAGGCTGGGATGAATGGATTCGATGGGCCACTGTCTCTTGGCATGGCAAGAGTTTCGTCAATTTTTCTCGTAAACTGAGTTTTATGGTCGGTTGCTAGCCTGTAGCCACCTGTTGTTTTATGTTTCTGTTATCATTGTAAATCTGGGGTATGCCCCTTATAATGTTTGTATCTTCTTCTTTTAATACATACATCAACTTACCAAAAAAAAAGGAGATAGTACGGCTTCAAGAGGTCCCCAAGAGCATTGTTTCTGATAGAGATGTTAAGTTCCTTAGCTATTTTTGGAAGGTGTTATGGGGCAAATTGGGTACTAAACTGTTGTTTTCAACTATTGGTCACCCCCAAACAGATGGACAAATCGAAGTAGTTAATAGGACCTTAACACAACTTCTGTGTGCTGTCATTGAAATGAAGTTAAAGAATTGAGAAGATTGTTTGCCATTTATAGAGTTTGCATATAATCGCAGTGTACAATCTACTATTGAATTTTCACCATTCAAAATTGTGTATGGATTTAACCCTTTAACTCCAATGGATTTGATTCATTTGTCCATTGATGAAAGGGTTAGTTTGGATGGTAATCGTAAAGCACACCACTATAGCAATAAGTACATGCTCTATTAATCCTTGGCCAGAGAAAAGGAAAACATATAAAAAGTTAAGGTAAAGCAAAGAAATGATAAACAATCTCAAAAGGGGCTCACTAAGGATAATATACTTTAGGTTGGCCTTTTGGTTCAAGTGGTTAAAATCCTTAATGCCTTTATCATCTTCATGTACACATGTAATGCGAATGTAATCTCAACAAGATATGAAGCAAGTTCTACAGATACATATAATTGAAAGAATGCACAATCAAAGAACATAATGTTGAAGGCTCAAAAGCTTGCATTGGTATAACACTATAAAGTCAACATGACATATTTTCAAAGTCAATCCCTAAACCAATTAAACGTTAAAACTTGCATGCACACATATTCATTTGATTTATATCTTCATCTATCACAACTAATTCTCATACATAATACTCATATTCTCATAAACAAATGATAGTTCAAAAAGATTAAACATAGATTTTTTTTTACGCGACAAAGAAAACTAAAATTCTCTCAATACCCCCACACTTTAAACACAACATTGTCCTCAATGTTGAAATGAAAGAAAAGGAATATAAAGAGAATGAAAAAAATAAAATAAAATGCAAAAATCAAAGATAAGGGAAAAGAAAGCAAATCTAATTTTTTTTGTGCTGGGTTGCCTCCCAGTAAGCGCTTTTGTTTTATGTCATTGGCTCGACACATCGTATGTTCATGCTTTATAGATCGGTTTAGCTAACTCCATATAAGCAGTGATTTCTGTCGTCCAACTTTCATAGAAAGGTTTCAAGCGATGTCCATTGACCTTGAGCACTTTGTTTGTTTCTAAACTCGTAATTTCAACTGCATCATAAGGAAAAACATTAGAAACAACAAAGGGTCCAATCCAATGAGAGCGCAACTTTCCAGGAAAAAGTTTCAAATGTGAATGATAAAGGAAGACTGTCTCAAACATGAAACTCTTTTCTCATAATCATTCGGTCAAGAAAACTCTGTCTTTTCTTTGTAAGGTATTCTTAAAAGCATCATTTTGTATCTCTTATAATGTGGTTCCAGTGTTTTTCGGTATCAAAATGATAGGCGCCACCCATTTATTGTCCATGATAGGGTAAATGACCCCTGCATCATAGACGATAGTTTACAAAGTTTGCAAAGCCAATGCTGATTCATGCATATTTTGGGGAACATATATAACTCAAAGCTACGCTTAATCCATTCTCATAATCAACATCAAGAACTCGCTGCACACACTTATCAACCTGGTCATAGCATCTGATAAAATAAACATTGATTTAGGGATATTTCATTGCATCATGAAAATTAAATTCAATCTTTGTATCTCCTACTTACATGTACAAAGTATCCTTGCCATAATTAATTTTCATATTTGTAGTTTTCAAGAATGGTCTCCCATACAATATATAAGAGTGGTGTTTGACGAATCACAAGAATCATGTTCCACATCAAGAATATAAAAATCACATGGAATAACCAAACTATCTGTTTTTTTTGGTAAGTTGACGTATGTATTAAAAGAAGAAGATACAAACATTATAAGGGGCATACCCCAGATTTACAATGATAACAGAAACATAAAACAACATATGGCTACAGGCTAGCCACTGACCATAAAACTGAAACCTCACTAGATTCGTTAGGGGAACCAATACAACCAGCTAACTAACAAATTAAGAATCTATGGTATTCACCCTCCAAGCTCAGTGGATCCTTTTGTTTTCATTTGTTGGTGCGACATTCCTCATCAAATCATGCTTATCACGAATGATACATTCGATTTGATTAAAGACCAAATTCGAAGTTCTAGACATTCCAGCAAAGATCCTTGCATTCCGTTCTTGCCATACATGATACACTGTAGCTGCAAAACTCAGTTTACGAGAAAAATTGACGAAACTCTTGCGATGCCAAGAGACAGTGGCCCATCGAATCCATTCATCCCAGCCTTTTGTCATTCTTGGAATGTCGCATCTGTCACAAACATCCCACCAGATCGCTTTAGTATAGGAGCATTCAAAGAACAAGTGGTTGTGATCCTCATTGTTGCGGAGACAGAGCGAGCATCTATTGGGACCATGTATACCAAACCGATGAAGTTTATCTTGAGTTGTGAGTTTCTGTTGGACAGCCATCCATAGAAGAAATGAATGTCTTGGAACAGCATTCTTGAACCACACAATGTCATGCCATTCAACCATCTGACGATGACGTCTTAGTTGTTCCCAAGCTACTTTGATCGAGAATCTGTGATTTGGCGAATCCAACCAAACTATCTCATCCTTTTGCCCCATCTTAGGATTAGAATTGGAAGGAATAGCTTCTATAATGGGGTGCCAGCCAATAGCTTGGGTGGTAGGAGTTTTCCATTTTGAGTTATGAATTAGCACATTCACCTTCGCGTTCTTGGCCATACCTGAATCATAGATGAATCTTTCCCCGTAAGAATCCGCGAGTGGGCTGTGAGGATGCCAATTGTCAAACCATAGAGAGGTTGTCATTCCATCTCCTATGATGTACTTCATCTTCGGCCATGCTAAGGATCTGAGCTTTAGAATCTTTCCCCAAGCCCAAGAGCAATTCTGTGGCGTCTTGATTGTCCAGAAATTCCTACCTCGCAACAGATTGGATCTGATCCAAGTAGACCATATTGAGCCATCTGAGTCATTGCACAGGTTCCAAATGTGTTTCAACAAAGCAATCTTGTTCCATTCTGTTATCCGTTTTATTCCTAGCCCCCCCTCCTTTTTTGGAAGACATACCTGATCCCAAGCCACTTTAGCCCCAGTAGTTCTCATATCTGAACCTGACCAAAGAAAGGATTTCATAATTTGCTCCACATTTTTAATTACTTGCCCAGGTAAGAGAAAGAGACATGCCCAATAGACTTGTATGGAAAATAAAACTGAATTAATCAGTTGTACCCGTCCTGCATACGAGAGTGTTCGACAAGTCCAATGTCGAACTTTAGAGGTGATTCGATCCACGAGGCCCTTACAATAAACAGCTTTTAGTCTGGATGAGAGAAGAGGTACTCCCAAATATTTCATAGGGAGCTCCCCCTCTCTAAACCCAAGAATATGAATAATTTGCTCCTTCTCAGCATTTAACACACCGCTCAAGAAGATGTCACTTTTGTTTGGATTTGGATACAGACCTGATAGGTCTTGAAACTTTGTGAGCACAGTTCTGATCATACGAATTGAGTTTACATCCCCGTTGCTAAAAATCATCAAGTCGTCAGCAAAACAAAGATGAGAAATTTTGTCCTTCTTGCATCTCCAGTGGAACTTCAATTCTTGGTTCGCACTCATCTTGCAGAATAACCCCGAAAGGATTTCCATACATAGGACAAACAAATATGGGGACAATGGATCCCCTTGTCTCAGCCCTCTTCCCCCTTGAAAGTAACCTGCAAGCTCACCATTGACGTTGATAGAGAATTGACATGATGTAACACAAACCATGATCCAATCAATGACTGTTCTAGGGAATCCCATTTTTATTAACATAGCGTCAACGAAATCCCACCGCACCGAGTCATAAGCCTTCATCAGATCAACTTTCATAGCACAACGAGCAGGTCTCGTAGATTTATGATAGCCTTTCATTAGTTCCTGAGACAAAAGAATGTTATCACTGATTCTCCGTCCTGAGATAAAAGCAGTCTGATATGGACCAACTAAGGATGGCAAAACAACTTTGATTCTCCCAGCTAGAATCTTAGCGATGCATTTGTACACTGTATTGCAACAAGATATAGGACGAAAATCTGTCAACCTTGTAGGATTAGCAACTTTAGGAATAAGGGAAATGGATGTAGCATTCATTTCTTTAAGCATTCTACGAGTCTGAAAGAAGGATCTAACAGCGTTGATTACATCTTCCCCAACTATGTGCCACATTCTTTTGAAGAAACCTGCGTTAAAGCCATCCGGAATAGGAGCTTTGTTGTTCTTCAAACTAAACATAGCATGCTTAATCTCCTCCCTTGTTACATCTTGTGCGAGTAGATGCTGTTGCGTTGAAGACAGTTTCAAGTTAATTGCCGAGTCCATCACTTCCTCGTTCACAACCCTAGGCATCTGATCCACTCCTAACACACGATGGAAGTATGCAATTACTTCTGATTTGACTGCCTCGTGTCCTTCGACAACCTCTCCATCCTCCCTTGTAAGTGATAGAAGATTATTTCTATTCTGTCTTCCATTTACTGATTTGTGAAAGTAGCTAGTATTCTGATCCCCTAAGCTAAGCCATTGTATCCTTGCCTTCTGTTTGAAAAAACTCTCTTCAGCCCTGACGGTAGAAGTGTATTTACAAACAGCATCCCTTTTTCGCATGCACAAAATTGGATTGTCATGCGCTGTATGCAGAGCTTGTTGAGCCTTATCCATTTCGTTTTTTGCATCTTTAACTCTATCTGAAATGTTGGAGAAGTGAGCCATATTGAAAAGTTTCAATTCCTGCTTTAGCTTTCTTAATTTGCAACACAGCTGATACATTGGACAACCCCCCGAATTCTGATCCCATACCTTCTTCACCAAGGGCATGAACTCGTCATGATCCATCCACATATCAATGAATCTGAATGGTTTCTTTATGTTCTGATCATTGCCAATAACCTTTACCACCATGGGAGAATGGTCTGACATACCCGAAGGCAAAAATCTCGCTTCTGATAATGGAAAGTTTAGATTCCACTTCTCATTGACAAGCACTCTATCTAATTTCCGCACAATCAGATTCTCGGGACATTGGTTCGACCAAGTATAATGCATACCTGAATACCGAAGGTCATCTACTTTCGCTTCTCGAATACATGTATCCAATCTGTCCATAGTACCAGCCCACGTAGTAGACCCTCCTAACCTGTCCGACTGGTTGCGGATAGCATTAAAGTCACCCATAAGAATCCACGGGGTTGACTCCCATCCATCACTACGACTCACTATATCAGACCATAATGCCTCACGTAAGGAAGCATTATTGTCTCCATAAATAATTGAAGTATTGAAACTGATTTTGGTAGCTAATATAGTGACAGAAACATGAATAGCCTGGTCTGACATTCCAACAACATCCACCTTCACCGTATCAGCATTCCAACAAACCCAAATACGACCACGACAAGAGAAATCATAATTATACAAGAAGGACCAAGAATGCAGAAGAAGTTTAGAAACATTATCTTTATTCTTGTCTTTAACTCAGTTTCAACCAAACCAAAAAAGCTATCCTCTCTTGATGGATGAGTCTACGCAATTCTGAATGCTTTATAGGATCATTCAAACCTCTAAGATTCCAACATCCAATAATCATAGGAAAATAGAGAGGAGTACAAACAGCAACACAAAGATTACCTTGACGTGCCTCTTGGAGAGGAGCCAGATTTCTGATTCTTCTTTGAAAAGGCTTTTGAACCCCTTTTCTTTTTCTCTAGAGAGTCTCTAGCCTTAATAGCTAACTGATTAACAGTTTCCCTTTCGGTGGAATTCACGGTTTGAGGGGTTGTCATGATATCGGTTGGTTCCCCAACTGTATCACCTCCCATTGCGTCCATATCTTGATCTAAAGCAGTACTTGCAGCCCCTTGCTCCTGTTTCATGTCTTCTCGTAAACTCTTCAAGACAAGAGGAGAGGAAGGATTTTCATCTTCATGACAACCAGCATTGCACACATCTGATGTCGCATGATCATTCATATTACAATCAGGCATATGTATACCAGATGTTGAACAAGCATTCTCATCACAATTACCCACTTTAGATGCCAAGGGAGCATTCTCCCCACTCACAGAACCCTTGTTTCGTTTACCAACTACCTGCCACTGAAACTGATTCGGCTTGTTATCCGCAGATTTAGAGTTCATAGCTCCTAGATTCCTCTTACCCTCTGCCACCACTTTAAGATTATCAATGTTATTAGTAGCACATAGCGCTGTGGTGTGTCCAAAGACATTGCAATTACTGCACTTCGACGGTATCCATTCGTATTCAGCTGAAATTGTTATGAATAACCCATTTGGACAGCGAAGATCATATTCTTAACCAACGTCTTCGAAGCATCTATCTCAACGCAAACTCTTGCGTAACTAAGCCTTTTACGCAACAATGTCGTATGATCCGCATGAAGGGGGACTCCAATAGCACTCGCTACACAGCTCAACCCCTTAAGAGTCCAATACTCGAGAGGGACATTATACAGCCTAACCCATACCGGAACTCTTGCCAAATCATCTTTCAAAAATTGCATGTTCAGTTGCCAACGTTTAAGCACCAAAGGCCTGTTTGCCATGTGCCATGGGGCTCTTTCCAGCACATTAGTGGCATGATCAACCGAATCAAAGGTGAAGATGAAGAAGCCATTATCCGAAGACAAAACTTCTGATAGACCGTAGGAGCTCCATATTCTTTTGGCAATAGAATTAACCACAGGATACGGTAATTTCTGCCCCACAAAACGACCAACTAGGGTGGATTTTCAAAATTCACAGCCATCTTCAAACACATCAAGTGGAGGAGCTACTGTCACACTACCATCAGTCATAGTAGGGGGAGCAAAGTGCAGATTACGGACTGAACTAATGCCAAGGGTCTTGCTACCCTCATTGTCATCAACATCAGAACCCTTCAAAGCATTTAAAAAATTCAATTTGGGTCTAGGTTTTAGTTGTTCTTGTTGATAAGACCCTACCTTCACCTCATCAACTTTAGAACCCAACACATAGTTCATTTCTGGAACAACATTAGAAGCTTGGGCAGTAGAGTGTTTCTCTATACTAGCATCAGAATCAGCTTGAAACTGAGAAATCCTCATCCCATGGCTATTCAACATATCTTGCAGTTCTAATCTTAATGTATGTCCAGACTTAACTTGATTATGTTGTTCAATGTGAGAGTTAACCATTGGAACATTTTCCACAGAAGAACATAGAGACATTATGGTAGCATACAAATATTAGAGAGAGCAAAATTCTAATAAGATAAACTGAGTCCAAGAAGCAACCTAAGCTCAGAAATAACAGAATTACGAGGCCAATATCTCCCAGCACACTGATTGTAACAAAAATCCGTTCGGTCAAGACGTAGAGTAGGTTCCGAAGAACAACATACTCAAAAATGGTAACGATCCAACGGTGAACAAAGGAGATCAAGTTACGACAAACCACTCTGAAACTAGCAAGAAAAATGAAACTTTTCCAAAGAACTGTGATTTAATCTTCACATATGGCAAAGGCCTTCATGTCTATGACAGCCATAACAGAAATCATGAAGAAAATCCATGCAGTATGCTGCAATTTCACCACTTCTCTATAGTTCCAGAACTGAAAATGCAGAATAGTAGAAATATTGCGAGATCAATATCTCTTACCTCGTTGATTGGATAACAAATCCGTTCGGTCAATGTTGAGAGAAGGTTGGAAGGAACAACATAGTAAAAAATGAGAATAATCCAACGGTGGACGGAGTAGATGTAGCTCCGACAGCACCACTCTCTCTCTCTTTCTCTCTCTCTCTCTCTCCTCTCTCCAAACTATCAATCTTGACTAAGACATCTTTTATCACACCAAATGAATAAACAAAACTACGATCCACAAGTTGTATTACAATACTAGTTTTATTCAAAGGCTCCAAACTAAGAGAATCATAAACATGTTTAGGCATAACACTAATGGATGCACCTAAATCGAATGCTCTCCCTTAGATTACTACTCAGGACCCGCAACAATTATTAATCTCAGTTGCTTCATAAGTTTATATACCACAACTCCAGTTTTGATTGTAAACGTAGCAATAGATTGTTCACAATAATAACTTAGAGTCCGCTCTAGTAATTAAAATAAACAATCATAGGAAAAGGTAGAATAAATCTCATAGTTCTCCTTGCAATAGATTGTTTCAGAATCATTTTCTTACAAGTATTCTTTATTCATCTAAGCTATAACAAGGAAAGAAGACTTTAAAATTAATTCTACCTTCATATTAGATTTCCTAGTCTATTTGGAACTTCTTATTGGTGACAAATCTGATACTATTATATTTAGAATAGTAATTTTTAGAAACATGCCCCAAGGCACCAACACTATTGGATTGAGTATAATGACATCATGAAACTAGTTAATCTTCGATAAATCAGATTTAGTTATTTCAAGAACTAAAGTAATTATCATCAAAGCTGCTGAAATTTTGGCTTACATGGGTTTAAATAGTTCTTAAAAGTAACCCGAATGGATCTACCCTTGTGGGCTGAACTAACTCACATACAAAACTAACCAAAAAACCCTAAACTAAAAAGACCCATAACCTGATCCAAATAGGCCTTGGATCCTAGCTCAAAACAAAATTTTAATTAAGCCCAAACATGAAATAAAATAATAAAAAATAGCTAATTTGTCATTAAATACCACTAGGTTTTCTTTCCTTGTGTAACTAGGATGAATAAGGAATCCTTATAAGAAAATGATTCTGAAACATTAATGAATCCTTGCCACACATGGAGATTATATTGCAGTTCATTAAAGATCCTAATGGAACTAGGAAATTTCCAAAACCAGTTGCCACATTAATACGATCCAGAAAATGTTAAATTCGGATTTTGATGTAAAATGTGCAACTATCTAGTTTTACAACAACAGTTATAATTCTCAATCCAATCATTGGATCGAGCTGAAATATTACGTGGAGTCTCCTGACATGTTGTCTTACCTTGGTTTAAAATTTCAGGTCAATCGGAGTTCAAGAAGGTATTAAAACACGGGTTAATAGAGGCTGTACGAATTTTCTTATTTACTTCCTTTTGAATTGTGAACTTTCTATTTGGCTAGGATTCTTTTCCTAAAAGGATGTGGCAGCTTATTTTGGAAATCTATTAATTCTACAAAGATTTTAATGGGCTGCAACATAGTTTTCATGTGTGGCAATGATTCATAAATGTTCAGAATCCTTTTCTTACAAGGATTCCTTATTCATCCTAGCTACAAAAAAGGACAAAAGACTTCAGAATAAATTCTACCTTCAAATAAGATTTCCTAGTCTATTTGCTTCTTAATGGTGACAAATCTGCTTCTAGCATATTTAGGATAGTAATTTTCGGATTTCTATTATTTTTATTATTTTCCTCTTAGTCTTTGGGTTATTATTACTTATTTGGGTCAATTGTAAGTGGGCGTCATATAAGTCTACCTAAGGGGGGTCCGTTAGGGTTTATTTAAGTCTAGAGTTAGTATAAATAAAGGCATAACCAGACATGTAAGTTAGACAATTCAGATTAATAACACTTCTTGTTTGCTGCACTTTGTGTGTGTGTTGGTAAGATAATCTCCCTCCCATGGTTCTCTAAAGAACTCAAAAACGACTTATCGAAGAACAATTGTCTTCGTGGCGTCATCCTTATACTTCTCGTTCGCGAATCAATATTCGTTCGGTGGGGGTTTGCGTTTCCACTAGTGCTGGTGCCTAGATACAAGTTATCTTTGTGTCACACTACTATCAAACCTGATTTACTTTGCTTTCCGGGAATTGGTGTCTTTGCGTTCGGGTTGCGTGACCACGTGTGGGATGCCTGCATTAACACGACTCTTATACCAATACTTGATGCATCACATTCAACTTCAAAAGCTCTCATAAAGTCTGGCAAAGCTAAAACAGGCGAAAAACAAAGTTTATCTTTCAACAAATTAAAAGCCTTATGCTGTTCATCATTCCATTTGAATCCAATAGACTTTATCACAATTTCAGTTAAAGGTGCAGCAATAGTACTAAAATCCTTCACAAACCTTCTATAAAAACTAGCAAGTCCATGAAAACTTCTTACCTCACTTACTGATTTTGGTGTAGGCCAATCCTGGATGGCCTTAACTTTTTCGTTGTCCATCTCCATACCCTGCGCAGTTACGACATAGCCAAGAAACACAATTTTTTCCATACAAAAGGTACACTTCTTAAGATTAGCATATAATTGCTCACTATGCAACACACTAAGTACATTACGCAAATGATCAAGATGCTCATTTAAGTTCTTGCTATAGATCAAAATGTCATCAAAATACATAACAACAAACTTACCTATAAACGCACGCAATACATGATTCATTAAACGCATAAATATGCTAGGAGCATTTGTAAGTCCAAACGGCTTATGACTCGGTGCGGTGGGATTTCGTTGACGCTATGTTAATAAAAATGGGATTCCCTAGAACAATCATTGATTGGATCATGGTTTGTGTTACATCATGTCAATTCTCTATCAACGTCAATGGTGAGCTTGCAGGTTACTTTCAAGGGGGAAGAGGGCTGACACAAGGGGATCCATTGTCCCCATATTTGTTTGTCCTATGTATGGAAATCCTTTCGGGGCTATTCTGCAAGATGAGTGCCAACCAAGAATTCAAGTTCCACTGGAGATGCAAGAAGGACAAAAATTCTCATCTTTGTTTTGCTGACGACTTGATGATTTTTAGCAACGGGGATGTAAACTCAATTCGTATGATCAGAACTGTGCTCACAAAGTTTCAAGACCTATCAGGTCTGTATCCAAATCCAAACAAAAGTGACATCTTCTTGAGCGGTGTGTTAAATGCTGAGAAGGAGCAAATTATTCATATTCTTGGGTTTAGAGAGGAGGAGCTCCCTATGAAATATTTGGGAGTACCTCTTCTCTCGTCCAGACTAAAGGTTGTTTATTGTAAGGGCCTCGTGGATCGAATCACCTCTAAAGTTCGACATTGGACTTGTAGAACACTCTCGTATGTAGGACGGGTACAACTGATTAATTCAGTTTTATTTTCCATACAAGTCTATTAGGCATCTCTCTTTCTCTTACCTGGGCAAGTAATTAAAAATGTGGAGCAAATTATGAAATCCTTTCTTTGGTCAGGTTCAGATATGAGAACTACTGGGGCTAAAGTGGCTTGGGATCAGGTATGTCTTCCAAAAAAGGAGGGGGGGCTAGGAATAAAACGGATAACAGAATGGAACAAGATTGCTTTGTTGAAACACATTTGGAACCTGTGCAATGACTCAGATGGCTCAATATGGTCTACTTGGATCAGATCCAATCTGTTGCGAGGTAGGAATTTCTGGACAATCAAGACGCCACAGGATTGCTCTTGGGCTTGGGGAAAGATTCTAAAGCTCAGATCCTTAGCATGGCCGAAGATGAAGTACATCATAGGAGATGGAATGACAACCTCTCTATGGTTTGACAATTGGCATCCTCACAGCCCACTCGCGGATTCTTACGGGGAAAGATTCATCTATGATTCAGGTATGGCCAAGAACGCGAAGGTGAATGTGCTAATTCATAACTCAGAATGAAAAACTCCTACCACCCAAGCTATTGGCTGGCACCCCATTATAGAAGCTATTCCTTCCAATTCTAATCCTAAGATGGGGCAAAAGGATGAGATAGTTTGGTTGGATTCGCCAAATCACAGATTCTCGATCAAAGTAGCTTGGGAACAACTAAGACGTCATCGTCAGGTGGTTGAATGGCATGACATTGTGTGGTTCAAGAATGCTGTTCCAAGACATTCATTTCTTCTATGGATGGGTGTCCAACAGAAACTCACAACTCAAGATAAACTTCATCGGTTTGGTATACATGGTCCCAATAGATCCTCGCTCTGTCTCCGCAACAATGAGGATCACAACCACTTGTTCTTTGAATGCTCCTATACTAAAGCGATCTGGTGGGATGTTTGTGACAGATGCGACATTCCAAGAATGACAAAAGGCTGGGATGAATGGATTCGATGGGCCATTGTCTCTTGGCATGGCAAGAGTTTAGTCAATTTTTCTCGTAAACTGAGTTTTGCAGCTACAGTGTATCATGTATGGCAAGAACGGAATGCAAGGATCTTTGCTGGAATGTCTAGAACTTCGAATTTGGTCTTTAATCAAATCGAATGTATCATTCGTGATAAGCATGATTTGATGAGGAATGTCGCACCAACAAATGAAAATAAAAGGATCCAACGAGCTTGGAGGGTGAATACCATAGATTTTTAATTTGTTAGTTAGCTGGTTGTATTGGTTTCCCTAACGAATCTAGTGATGTTTCAGTTTTTGGTCGGTGGCTAGCCTGTAGCCATATGTTGTTTTATGTTTCTGTTATCATTGTAAATCTGGGGTATGCCCCTTATAATGTTTGTATCTTCTTCTTTTAATACATACGTCAACTTACCAAAAAAAAACTTGTTTTGGAGAAAGAGGTACAAGAGTGATGGTTTTACCATCCTTTACAATAGTGAACCTATTTCTAAACCCATCATGAATCGCTTTTCGATTAGACTGCCATGGACGCCCCAAAAGTAAGTGACTAGCATGCATTGGGACTACATCACACAAAATCGCATCAGAATACTTTCCAATAGCAAACACAATCAAAACCTGCTTAGTAACCCTCTTTTTTTTGGTAAGTTGACGTATGTATTAAAAGAAGAGGATACAAACATTATAAGGGGCATACCCCAGATTTACAATGATAACAGAAACATAAAACAACAGATGGCTACAGGCTAGCCATCGACCATAAAACTGAAACCTCACTAGATTCATTAGGGAAACCAATACAACCAGCTAACTAACAAATTAAGAATCTATGGTATTCACCCTCCAAGCTCGTTGGATCCTTTTGTTTTCATTTGTTGGTGCGACATTCCTCATCAAATCAAGCTTATCACGAATGATACATTCGATTTGATTAAAGACCAAATTCGAAGTTCTAGACATTCCAGCAAAGATGCATTCCGTTCTTGCTATACATGATACACTGTAGCTGCAAAACTCAGTTTACGAGAAAAATTGACGAAACTCTTGCCATGCCAAGAGACAGTGGCCCATCGAATCCATTCATCCCAACCTTTTGTCATTCTTGGAATGTCGCATCTATCACAAACATCCCACCAGATCGCTTTAGTATAGGAGCATTCAAAGAACAAGTGGTTGTGATCCTCATTGTTGCGGAGACAGAGCGAGGATCTATTGGGACCATGTATACCAAACCGATGAAGTTTATCTTGAGTTGTGAGTTTCTGTTGGACACCCATCCATAGAAGAAATGAATGTCTTGGAACAGCATTCTTGAACCACACAATGTCATGCCATTCAACCACCTGACGATGACGTCTTAGTTGTTCCCAAGCTACTTTGATCGAGAATCTGTGATTTGGCGAATCCAACCAAACTATCTCATCCTTTTGCCCCATCTTAGGATTAGAATTGGAAGGAATAGCTTCTATAATGGGGTGCCAGCCAATAGCTTGGGTGGTAGGAGTTTTTCATTCTGAGTTATGAATTAGCACATTCACCTTCGCGTTCTTGGCCATACCTGAATCATAGATGAATCTTTCCCCGTAAGAATCCGCGAGTGGGCTGTGAGGATGCCAATTGTCAAACCATAGAGAGGTTGTCATTCCATCTCCTATGATGTACTTCATCTTCGGCCATGCTAAGGATCTGAGCTTTAGAATCTTTCCCCAAGCCCAAGAGCAGTTCTGTGGCGTCTTGATTGTCCAGAAATTCCTACCTCGCAACAGATTGGATCTGATCCAAGTAGACCATATTGAGCCATCTGAGTCATTGCACAGGTTCCAAATGTGTTTCAACAAAGCAATCTTGTTCCATTCTGTTATCCTTTTTATTCCTAGCCCCCCTCCTTTTTTGGAAGATATACCTGATCCCAAGCCACTTTAGCCCCAGTAGTTCTCATATCTGAACCTGACCAAAGAAAGGATTTCAAAATTTGCTCTACATTTTTAATTACTTGCCCAGGTAAGAGAAAGAGAGATGCCCAATAGACTTGTATGGAAAATAAAACTGAATTAATCAGTTGTACCCGTCCTGCATACGAGAGTGTTCTACAAGTCCAATGTCGAACTTTAGAGGTGATTCGATCCACGAGGCCCTTACAATCAACAGCTTTTAGTCTGGACGAGAGAAGAGGTACTCCCAAATATTTCATAGGGAGCTCCTCCTCTCTAAACCCAAGAATATGAATAATTTGCTCCCTCTCAACATTTAACACACTGCTAAAGAAGATGTCACTTTTGTTTGGATTTGGATACAGACCTGATAGGTCTTGAAACTTTGTGAGCATAGTTCTGATCATACGAATTGAGTTTACATCCCCGTTGCTAAAAATCATCAAGTTGTCAGCAAAACAAAGATGAGAAATTTTATCCTTCTTGCATCTCCAGTGGAACTTGAATTCTTGGTTGGCACTCATCTTGCAGAATAGCCCCGAAAGGATTTCCATACATAGGACAAACAAATATGGGGACAATGGATCCCCTTGTGTCAGCCCTCTTCCCCCTTGAAAGTAACCTGCAAGCTCACCATTGACGTTGATAGAGAATTGACATGATGTAACACAAACCATGATCCAATCAATGAACCATGATCCAATCAATGATTGTTCTAGGGAATCCCATTTTTATTAACATAGCGTCAACGAAATCCCACCGCTCCGAGTCATAAGCCTTCATCAGATCAACTTTCATAGCACAACGAGCAGGTCCCGTAGATTTATGATAGCCTTTCATTAGTTCCTGGGACAAAAGAATGTTATCACTGATTCTCCATCCTGAGATAAAAGCAGTCTGATATGGACCAACTAAGGATGGCAAAACAACTTTGATTCTCCCAGCTAGAATCTTAGCAATGCATTTGTACACTGTATTGCAGCAGGATATAGGACGAAAATCTGTCAACCTTGTAGGATTAGCAACTTTAGGAATAAAGGAAATGGATGTAGCATTCATTTCTTTAAGCATTCTACGAGTCTGAAAGAAGGATCTAACAGCGTTGATTACATCTTCCCCAACTATGTGCCACATTCTTTTGAAGAAACCTGCGTTAAAGCCATCCGGACCAGGGGCTTTGTTGTTCTTCAAACTAAACATAGCATGCTTAATCTCCTCCCTTGTTACATCTTGTGCGAGTAGATGCTGTTGTGTTGAAGACAGTTTCAAGTTAATTGCCGATTCCATCACTTCCTCGTTCAGAACCCTAGGCATCTGATCCACTCCTAACACACGATGGAAGTATGCAATTACTTCTGATTTGAGTGCCTCCTGTCCTTCGACAACCTCTCCATCCTCCCTTGTAAGTGATAGAAGCTTATTTCTATTCTGTCTTCCATTTACTGATTTGTGAAAGTAGCTAGTATTGTGATCCCTCAAGCTAAGCCATTGTATCCTTGCCTTCTGTTTGAAAAAACTCTCTTCAGCCCTGACGGTAGAAGCGTATTTACGAACAGCATCCCTTTCTCGCATGCACAAAATTGGATTGTCATGCGCTGTATGCAGAGCCTGTTGAGCCTTATCCATTTCGTTTTTTGCATCTTTAACTCTATTTGAAATGTTGGAGAAGTGAGCCATATTGAAAAGTTTCAATTCCTGCTTTAGCTTTCTTAGTTTGCAACGCAACTGATACATTGGACAACCCCTCGAATTCTGATCCCATACCTTCTTCACCAAGGGAATGAACTCGTCATGATCCATCCACATATCAAAGAATCTGAATGGTTTCTTTATGTTCTGATCATTGCCAATAACCTTTACCACCATAGGATAATGGTCTGACATACCCGAAGGCAAAAATCTCGCTTCCGATAATGGAAAGTTCAGATTCCACTTCTCATTGACAAGCACTCTATCTAGTTTCCGCATGATCAGATTCTCAGGACATTGGTTCGACCAAGTATAATGCATACCTGAATACCGAAGATCATCTACTTTCGCTTCTCGAATACATGTATCCAATCTGTCCATAGTACTAGCCCACGTAATAGACCCTCCTAACCTGTCCGACTGGTTGCGGATAGCATTAAAGTCACCCATAAGACTCCACGGGGTTGACTCCCATCCATCACTACGACTCACTATAAGCTTAATACCCTCACTTCACCACATTTATTCAACCATTGCAATCTATAAGGTCTAGGATGCTTAATACAACTCATATTCAATTTCTTCACAAGGGGTATCACTAGCAACATTAGCACAACTACCTCCATCAATTATCATGCTACATACCTTCTTTTGGATGTGACATCGAGTGTAAAATATATTTTTCCATTGCTGATCTACATCATCTTCTTTGATTTGCATGTTTAGCGCATGCCTTATAACCAAGGCCTCTCTCTCAACAGGATATGCAATCTCCTCATCACTACAATCCACCAAAGGTGGCATCTCTTCACTTTTAGATTTGCCACTTTCAGATTCAACCTCCCCATTGTCTCTTGTAAGCATAACTATTCAATTTGGACACTGAGATGGAATGTGCCTCTTCCCTAAACACTTAAAGCATTTAATATCTCTATCACGAGTAAGTTGAGATTCAGATTTACGTTTCCCATCCATATGAGTATCCTTTTTGGCCTTAGGTGGTTCGGCCTTTTCATAAGGCTTTGGTTGGACAGCCCCCTCTGTCTTCAAATTCGGCCTCCATATTGAGGAAGATGAAGCCGAATTGGTCTGAAAACATGTATTGCCCCTGCTCTTTATTTGTCTCTCCACCTTCGTTGCCATATGGACCATGTCCTCTAATTCCACACAATGTTGTAATTTTACAACATTCGCAATGTCCCTATTCAGCCCATTTAGAAATCTAGCCATAATAGCTTCCCGGTCCTCAATCACATTGGCCCAAATAATGGCGATCTCCATCTCCTTGAAATACTCATCCACGGATCTAGAACCCTGATTCAAACCCTGCAATTTCAGATCCAAATCTCTATAATAGTGGTTAGGCACAAATCGCCTTCTCATCAACACTTTCATCTCCCACGACGTTACCGGCCTCTCTCCACTCCTCCTTCTACTAATAACATTATGATCCCACCAAATCAGTGCATAATCCGTGAATTCGATGACCATTAATTTCACTTTCTTCGCCTTCGAATAGTTATGGCAATCAAAAATCTAGTCCACCTTTTTCTCCCACTCTAAATATGCTTCGGGATCCTTTTTACCTTGAAAAGAAGGTATTTTTCAGTTTGATAGCATCCAAATCACCATATAAATCAGCATGTTCCCCAATACTACGAAAATTTTCCCTTTGCCTGAATTGGCCCCTATTTCTATTCCCATAATCCCTTCGGTTTCTACGCTGCCGAAAACCTTCTCGATAGCCTATGGCCTCATCCTTAAAACCACCAACACCAATATCATCAACGGCCTCCTCAAAATCCTCATAATCAGCCCACCTTGGCCTTTCGACCCTACTGCCATTGTTTGCTTTCGGTTCAGCCCTAAGCTTCCTCACATTTTGGATGCTTGTACCAGCCTCGTTACCATGTTTCTCTACCCTATCAAGTCTGTTACACACGTTTCCCATCACAAAATTCATCCTCTCCATCATCTGCGTCATGGCTTGCATTTGGAATGTAAGTTTTCTCTCAGGATGGGGTGTGTTGTTTTAATCTGACATGATAGTACTTGCAAAAATTGGTTAGTGGTAAAAAATATTAGTACTTGCGAAATTGAAACCAACACTAAATAGAACCAACATGGCAGCGCAATCCAAATATATATATGACTAAAAAAGAAATAAAAACTAGAAAACAATCAAAACAAAACTATGATGATAGTCTCGTGAGTAGCAAGCGAGTCTATCCGAAATATAAATGAAACTGAAGACTCGAATAAAAAACAGAAACAAAAATATGCAAAATGATGAATTAACACCCAAATATGTTGGATATGATAAAAATAAACTGCAATAAACAAAAACAACAGGTAGCAAGTGAATTTCAAAAGTTTACGCAAAACAGACTCGTTTACGAGGAGTTAAGTCCAAATATGGAACCTAAAGTAAATGATGTCCAATTGAGTTAAAATTTCAGATATAGTGCTATATCAACCCAAATAGACAGAATATAAAGTTTGAGCAATTATGATAAGGTTTGATATACTGACGAAAAAATGTTATCAATCAGACCTGATTACACCCGAATTTGAAACCCAAAGTAAATGATATCCAATTGACCCTAAAATCAATATGTGATGGGTTTAAAACCCCAGTAATCAGATTTTCAAATTTGAGCTAATTCTGAGTTGATTTGATCCAATGTTTCCTTGTTTAGTTTTCTGCGGCAGAATCCAATAAACGTCTTTTTGAATGATTTTTTTTTGCTTTTCTCTTTTCTCTCTCTATTTTTTAAGCTACTGATATATTTTGAACAATAACATAATGAAATAGCTAATTTTTTTTTGATATGCTGCAAAATCAAGGAGAAGAAGAAATTGGACACTAAGGAATTTTTGCGGAAACAACAAGAAACAAAAATTTTGGAAGGATATAACCTGATAAATGGAGCCAAGCTCTGATACCAAATGATGTGAACCTCATGATCACGTGGTCATGCAACCTGCACGCCTACACCAATTACCGAAAAGCCAAGTAAATCAGGTTGATAGGAGTGTGAGACAGAGATAACTTGCACCTAGGCACCAACACTATTGGAAATTGAAACCCCCACCCAACGAATATTGATTCGCAAACGAGAAGTATAAGGATGACGTCATGAAGACAATTCTTCTTCGATAAGTCGTTTTTCAGTTCTTTAGAGAACCAAGGAAGAGAGATTATACCACCAACACACAACAAGCGCAGCAAATAAGGTTATTGATCTAAAAATTACATAACCTTACATGTTTGGTTATGCCTTTATTTATACTGACTCTAGACTTAATGATACGATCCAGGAAAGGTCAAATTCGGATTTTGATGTAAAATGTGCAACTATCCAGTTTTACGGCAACAGTTATAATTCTCAATCTGACCGTTGGATCGAGCTACAATTTTGCGTGAAGTCTCCTGACTTGTTATCCTACCTTGAGTTAATATTTCAGGTCAATCAAATATCGAGAAGGTATCGAAGCAAGGGTCAATACAGGTTGTACAAAATTTGTTATTTACTTCCTTTTGACTTGGGGATTTCCCATTTGGTTAGGATTCTTTTCCTAAAAGGATGTGGAAGCTTATTTTGGAAATCTACTAATTCTACAAGGATCTTTAATGGGCTGCAACATAGTTTTCAAGTGTGGTAAGGATTCATAATTATTTCAGAATCCTTTTCTTACAAGGATTTCTTATGCATCCTAGCTACAAAAAGGAAAGAAGACTTCAGAATAAATTCTACCTTCAGATCAGATTTCCTAGTCTATTTGGGACTTCTTAATGGTGAAAAATCTGATTCTAGCATATTTAGGATGATAATTTTCAGATTTCTATTATTTCTATTATTTTCTTCTTAGTCTTTGGGTTATTATTACTTATTTGGGTCAATTGTAAGTGGGCATCATATAAGTCCACCTAAGGGGGCTCCATTAGGGTTTATTTAAGTCTAGAGTTAGTATAAATAAAGGCATAACGAGACATGTAAGTTAGACAATTCAGATTAATAAAACTTCTTGTTTGCTGCACTTTGTGTGTGGGTGTTGGTGAGATAATCTCCCTCCCATAGTTCTTTAAAGAACTGAAAAACGACTTATCGAAGAACAATTGTCTTCGTGGCGTCATCCTTATACTTCTCATTCGCGAATCAAAATTCGTTCGGTGGGGGTTTGCGTTTCCAGTAGTGCTGGTGCCTAGGTACAAGTTATCTTTGTGTCACACTCCTATCAAACCTGATTTACTTGGCTTTCAGGAATTGGTGTCTTTGCATGCGGGTTGCGTGACTAAGGTAAGACAACATGTCAGGAGACTCCACGTAAAATTTCAGCTCAATTCATCGGTTGGATTGAGAATTATGATTGTTGTCGTAAAACTAGATAGTTGCACATTTTACATCAAAATCCGAATTTGGCCTTTTTTGGATCGTATCACACATCCTTGTAGGAAAAGAATCTTAACCAAATAGTCCACAAGTCAAATGGAAGTAAATAACAAAATTCGTACAGCCTCTGTTGACAAGTATTGCGGTGCCTTTTCTAAGTCTGATTGACCTGAATTGTTAACCCATAGTAGGACAACATGTCTGGAGAGTCCATATAAAATTTTAGTTCTATCCAACGGTTAGATTGAGAATTATAATTGTTGCCGTAAACCTGGACTGTTGCACTTTTTATGCCAAAATCCAAATCTGACCTTACTTGGTTCGTATCACAAGGTTGCACCATGTGTGTGTGTGTGTGTGTGTGTGTGTGTGTGGGGTTCGTATCACAAGGTGCATCATTTGGTATCAGAATTTGGCTTCATTTGATAGAAGTGTGACATAAAGATAACTTGTACCTAGGCACCTACACTTTTGGAAACGGAAACCCCCACCCAATGAATATTGATTCGCAAACGAGAAGTATAAGGATGACGCTACGAAGACAGTTGTTCTTCGATAAGTTATTTTTCAGTTCATTAGAGAACCATGTGAGGGAGATTATCTCACCAACACACACACACAAAGTGCAGCAAACAAGAAGTTTTATTAATCTGAATTGTCTAACCTTACATGTCTGGTTATGCCCTTATTTATAGTGACTCTAAACTAAAATAAACCTTAATGGAGCCCTTATGTGGACTTATATGATGCCCACTTACAATTAAACCCAAATAATATAAATAAACACTAAACTAAGAAGAAAATAATAATAAAAATAATAAATCCGAATTTAATATCCAAAATATAATAGAGTCAGATTTGTTGCCCTTTAGAAGTCTCATATAAGCTAGGAGAATCAAATCTGAAAGTAGAATTAATTATGAAATCTTCTTTGGTTTTTTTTGTATTTAGGATGAATAAGAAATCCTTGTAAGAAAAGGATTCTAAAATATTTATGAATTCTTGCCACACTTGGAAACTATGTTGCAGTCCATTAAAGATCTTTGTAGAATTAGGAGATTCCCAAAATAAACAGCCACAACCTTTTAGGAAAAGAATCCTAGCCAAATAGGAAGCTCACAAGTCAAAAGGAAGTAAATAACAAAATTCGTACAGCCTCTGTTGATCCATGTTTTGAAGCCTTCATGAACTTTGATGATCTAAAATTTTAAACCAAGGTAGGACAACATGTCAGGAGACATTATGTAAAATTTCAGCTCGATCCAACGGTCGGATTGAGAATTGTGATTGTTGCCGTAAAACTGGATAGTTGCACATTTTACGTCAGAATCCAAATTTGATATTTCCTGGATCATATCATACCCCAAGGCACCAACACTATTGGAATAAAGTAAAATCACACCATGAAGCCAGTTAATCTTCGATAAGTCAGATTCAGTTCGTTCAAAAACTGAAAACTGAAAAAATCACTCTCACACATTAAAACTAAAAAATTCAAAAGTAAAATTTTTCGATGCTCCCGAAATTAACCCTAATGGATCTACCCTAGTTGCCCGAACTAAAAAGCTTATATAGCCTAATCCAAACAAGCCTTGGATCTTAGCTGAAAAACAAAGTATTAATTAAGCCCAAACATGAAAGAAAATAATAAAAATAACTGATCTGTCATTCAATAACACCAACCCTTCTTTTCTTGTGTATGATGAATAATGAGTCCTTATAAGAAAAGGATTCTGAAACATTAATGAATCCTGCCACACTTGGAGATTATATTGCAGCTCATTAAAGATATTTGTGGAATGAGGAAATTCTCGAAACAAGCTCCTACATCTTTGTAGGAAAAGGATTCTTGCCAAATAGAAAGTGCACAAGTCAAAAGGGACACGAGGCAGTCAAATCAGAAGTAATTACATACTTCCATCGTGTGTTAGGAGTGGATCAGATGCCTAGGGTTCTGAACGAAGAAGTGATGGACTCGGCAATTAACTTGAAACTGTCTTCAACGCAACAGCATCTACTCGCACAAGATGTAACAAGGGAGGAGATTAAGCATGCTATGTTTAGTTTGAAGAACAACAAAGCCCCTGGTCCGGATGGCTTTAACGCAGGTTTCTTCAAAAGAATGTGGCACATAGTTGGGGAAGATGTAATCAACGCTGTTAGATCCTTCTTTCAGACTCGTAGAATGCTTAAAGAAATGAATGCTACATCCATTTCCCTTATTCCTAAAGTTGCTAATCCTACAAGGTTGACAGATTTTCGTCCTATATCTTGCTGCAATACAGTGTACAAATGCATCGCTAAGATTCTAGCTGGGAGAATCAAAGTTGTTTTGCCATCCTTAGTTGGTCCATATCAGACTGCTTTTATCTCAGGACGGAGAATCAGTGATAACATTCTTTTGTCTCAGGAACTAATGAAAGGCTATCATAAATCTACGGGACCTGCTCGTTGTGCTATGAAAGTTGATCTGATGAAGGCTTATGACTCGGTGCGGTGGGATTTCGTTGACGCTATGTTAACAAAAATGGGATTCCCTAGAACAGTCATTGATTGGATCATGGTTTGTGTTACATCATGTCAATTCTCTATCAACGTCAATGGTGAGCTTGCAGGTTACTTTCAAGGGGGAAGAGGGCTGAGACAAGGGGATCCATTGTCGCCATATTTGTTTGTCCTATGTATGGAAATCCTTTCGGGGCTATTCTGCAAGATGAGTGCCAACCAAGAATTCAAGTTCCACTGGAGATGCAAGAACGACAAAATTTCTCATCTTTGTTTTGCTGACGACTTGATGATTTTTAGCAACGGGGATGTAAACTCAATTCGTATGATCAGAACTGTGCTCACAAAGTTTCAAGACCTATCAGGTCTGTATCCAAATCCAAACAAAAGTGACATCTTCTTGAGCGGTGTGTTAAATGCTGAGAAGGAGCAAATTATTCATATTCTTGGGTTTAGAGAGGGGGAGCTCCCTATGAAATATTTGGGAGTACCTCTTCTCTCATCCAGACTAAAGGCTGTTTATTGTAAGGGCCTCGTGGATCGAATCACC
This sequence comes from Populus nigra, assembly GCF_951802175.1. Classification (NCBI taxonomy): domain Eukaryota; kingdom Viridiplantae; phylum Streptophyta; class Magnoliopsida; order Malpighiales; family Salicaceae; genus Populus; species Populus nigra. Next base: position 9,204,900 of record NC_084860.1, read on the forward strand.
TCTAAAGTTCGACATTGGACTTGTCGAACACTCTCGTATGCAGGACGGGTACAACTGATTAATTCAGTTTTATTTTCCATACAAGTCTATTGGGCATCTCTCTTTCTCTTACCTGGGCAAGTAATTAAAAATGTGGAGCAAATTATGAAATCCTTTCTTTGGTCGGGTTCAGATATGAGAACTACTGGGGCTAAAGTGGCTTGGGATCAGGTATGTCTTCCAAAAAAGGAGGGGGGGGCTAGGAATAAAAAGGATAACAGAATGGAACAAGATTGCTTTGTTGAAACACATTTGGAACCTGTGCAATGACTCAGATGGCTCAATATGGTCTACTTGGATCAGATCCAATCTGTTGCGAGGTAGGAATTTCTGGACAATTAAGACGCCACAGAATTGCTCTTGGGCTTGGGGAAAGATTCTAAAGCTCAGATCCTTAACATGGCCGAAGATGAAGTACATCATAGGAGATGGAATGACAACCTCTTTATGGTTTGACAATTGGCATCCTCACAGCCCACTCGCGGATTCTTACGGGGAAAGATTCATCTATGATTCAGGTATGGCCAAGAATGCGAAGGTGAATGTGCTAATTCATAACTCAGAATGGAAAACTCCTACCACCCAAGCTATTGGCTGGCACCCCATTATAGAAGCTATTCCTTCCAATTCTAATCCTAAGTTGGGGCAAAAGGATGAGATAGTTTGGTTGGATTCGCCAAATCACAGATTCTCGATCAAAGTAGCTTGGGAACAACTAAGACATCATCGTCAGATGGCTGAATGGCATGACATTGTGTGGTTCAAGAATGCTGTTCCAAGACATTCATTTCTTCTATGGATGGCTGTCCAACAGAAACTCACAACTCAAGATAAACTTCATCGGTTTGGTATACATGGTCCTAATAGATGCTCGCTCTGTCTCCGCAACAATGAGGATCACAACCACTTGTTCTTTGAATGCTCCTATACTAAAGTGATCTGGTGGGATGTTTGTGACAGATGCGACATTCCAAGAATGACAAAAGGCTGGGATGAATGGGTTCGATGGGCCACTGGCTTTTGGCATGGCAAGAGTTTCGTTAATTTTTCTCGTAAACTGAGTTTTGCAGCTACAGTGTATCATGTATGGCAAGAACGGAATGCAAGGATCTTTGCTGGAATGTCTAGAACTTCGAATTTGGTCTTTAATCAAATCGAATGTATCATTCGTGATAAGCTTGATTTGATGAGGAATGTCGCACCAACAAATGAAAACAAAAGGATCCAACGAGCTTGGAGGGTGAATACCATAGATTCTTAATTTGTTAGTAAGCTGGTTGTATTGGTTTCCCTAACGAATCTAGTGAGGTTTCAGTTTTATGTCGGTGGCTAGCCTGTAGCCATATGTTGTTTTATGTCTCTGTTATCATTGTAAATCTGGGGTATGCCCCTTATAATGTTTGTATCTTCTTCTTTTAATACATACGTCAACTTACCAAAAAAAAAAAGTCAAAAGGGAAGTAAATAACAAAATTCGTACAACATGTTCTGACCTACATTGCAAGTCTTTTACGAACTCCGATTCACCTGCAACTTTATCCCAGTATAGAACAATACCTCTGAAATATTCTGGTAAAGTTTCATGCTACAATCCAGAAAAGGTCAAATTCGGATTTTGATGTAAAATGTGCAACTATCCAGTTTTACAAAAACAGTCATAATTCTCAATCCAAACATTGTATCAAGCTGAAATTGTTCGTGGAGTCTCCAGACATGTTGTCTTACCGTGGTGTAAAATTTTAGTTCTATCAGAGTTCGGAAAGGTATTCAAACACGAGTCAAGAGAGGCTGTACGAATTTTGTTATTTACTTCCTTTTGAATTGTGGACTTTCCTATTTGGCTAAGATTCTTTTCCTAAAAGGATGTGGCAGCTTATTTTGGAAATCTACTAATTCTATAAAGATTTTTAATGAGCTGCAATATAGTTTCCATGTGTGCCAAGGATTCATAAATGTTCAGAATCCTTTTCTTACAATGATTTCTTATTCATCCTAGCTACAAAAAAGTAAAGACTTCAGAATAAATTCTACCTGCAGATCAGATTTCCTAGTCTATTTGGGTCTTTTTAATGGTGATAAATATGATTCTAGCATATTTAGGATGGTAATTTTTGAATTTTTATTATTTTTTTCTTAGTCTTTGGGTTATTATTATTTATTTGGGTTAATTGTAAGTGGGCTTAATATAAGTACACCTAAGGGAGGTCCATTAGGGTTTATTTAAGTCTAGAGTTAGTATAAATAAAGGCATAACCAGACATGTAAGTTAGACAATTCAGATTAATAAAACTTCTTGTTTGCCGCACTTTGTGTGTGTGTGTGTGTGTTGGTGAGATAATCTCCCTTCCATGCTTCTCTAAAGAACTGAAAAACAACTTATCAAAGAACAACTATCTTCGTGGCGTCATCCTTATACTTCTCGTTCGCGAATCAATATTCATTGGGTGGGGGTCTCCGTTTCCAATAGTGCTTGTGCCTAGGTACAAGTTATCTTTGTGTCACACTCCTATCAAACCTGATTTAATTGGCTTTCCGGGAATCAGTGTCTTTGCGTGAGGGTTGCGTGACCATGTGATCACGAGGTTCGCATCATTTCAGCTAGATCCAATGGTTGAATTTGAAGCTATGCTCAATAGCGTAAAACTGGACGGTAGAGAATTTTACGTCAAAATCCAAATTTGACCTTTTTTGGGTCGTATCACAAGGCTGAACCGTATCATTTTGCATGGAAAAAATTGATATCTGGTGCGATTAGGACCCCACTAATTAGAGTATCAAATTTGAGGTAATTCCGAGTTGCTTTATTAGTTTTTTGCTGTAAAAACCAATAAACATCTTTTTGAACGATTTTTTTTTGCTTTTCACTTTTCTCTCTTTGTTTTTTGTTTTTGATGCTTCTAATATAGTTTGAACAATAAAAAAATAAAATAACAATTTTTTTTATATGCCGTAAATTCAAAGACAAGAAGAAATTGGATACTAAGCAATTTTTGCAGAATCAACAAGAAACAAAAATTTCAGAAGGATATAACCTGATTGATGGAGCCAAGCTCTGATACCAAATGATACGAACCTCATGATCATGCAACCCACACGCAAAGACACCAATTCCTGGAAAGCCAAGTGAATCAGGTTTGTAAGACAACATGTTTGCGCCCCTTATTGGCTTTGGCTAGAAATCTCTCCTTGCACACATGCACCCAAACCCAATCGCCGGGCTGAAAGACATCATGTTGTGCCCCTTATTGGCTTTGGTCAGATACACACGTTTTGATACGATCCAAGTAAGGTTAAATTCAGATTTTGATTAAAAATGTGCAACCATCCAGTTTTACAGCAACAGTTGGATCGGGCTGAAATTTTACATGGAGTTTCCTGGCATGTTGTGGACCTTGGGTTAAAATTTCAGATCAAACAAAATTTAGGAAGGCATCGCAATACGGGTCAACAGAGGCTGTATGAATTTTGTTATTTACTTCCTTTTGACTTGTGGACTTCCTATTTGGTTAGGATTCTTTTCCTAAAAGGATGTGGCCGCTTATTTTGGGAATCTCCTAATTATTTAATGATCTTTAATGGGCTATAACATAGTTTCCATGTGTGGCAAGGACTCATAAATGTTTCAGAATCCTTTTCTTACAAGGATTCCATATTCATCCTAGCTACAAAAAAAAAAAAGAAGATTTGAGAATTAATTCTACCTTCAGATTTGATTCTCCTAGTTTATATGGGACTTCTAAAGAGCTACAAATCTGATCCTATCATATTTAGGATATTAAATTCGTATTTATTATTGTTATTATTATTTTCTTCTTACTTTAAGGTTTATTTATATTATTTGGGTTTAATTGTAAGTGGCATCATATTAGTCCACATAAGGGGTCCATTAGGGTTTACTTTAGTTTGGAGTCACTATAAATAAGAGTATAATCTGACAAGTAAAGGATAAAACAATTCAGATTAATAAAACTTCTTGTTTGCCGCACTTTATGCGTGTGTTGGTGAGATAATCTTCCTTTCACTGTTTGCTTTCGGTTCAGCCCCAACCTTCCTTACATCTTGGGTGCTTGTAACAGCCTCGTTGATGTGAACCTCGTGATCACGTGGTCACGCAACCCAGACACAAAAACACCAATGCCCGGAAAGTCAAGTAAATTAGGTTTGACAGGAGTGTGACACAACTATAACTTGTACCTAGGCACCAACAATTTTGGAAATGAAAAACCCCCACCCAACGAATATTGATTCACGAACAAGAAGTATAAGGATGAGGCCATGAAGCCAGTTGTTCTTCAATAAGTCATTTTCAGTTCTTTAGAGAACTAAGGAAGGAAGACTATCCCACTAACACACAACAAGTGCGGTAAACAAGAAGTTTTATTAATCTAATTGTCTAACTTATATGTCTGGTTATGCCTTTATTTATACTAACTCTAGACTTAAATAAACCCTAATGGACCCTTCTTAGGTGGATTTATATGAGGCCCACTTACAATTGACTCAAATAAGTAATAATAACCTAAAGACTAAGAAAAAAATAATAAAAATAATAAAAATCCAAAAATTACTATCCTAAATATGTTAGAATCAGAATTGTTATTCTTAAGAAGTCTCACATAAACTAGAAAATCTAATTTAAAGGTAGAATTATTTTTGAAGTCTTTTTTCCTTGTTGTAGTTAGGATAAATAAGGAATTTTTTTTTTGGGTAAGTTGACGTATGTATTAAAAGAAGAAGATACAAACATTATAAGGGGCATACCCCAGATTTACAATGATAACAGAAACATAAAACAACAGATGGCTACAGGCTAGCCACCGACCATAAAACTGAAACTTCACTAGATTCGTTAGGGAAACCAATACAACCAGCTAACTAACAAATTAAGAATCTATGGTATTCACCCTCCAAGCTCGTTGGATCCTTTTGTTTTCATTTGTTGGTACGACATTCCTCATCAAATCAAGCTTATCACGAATGATACATTCGATTTGATTAAAGACCAAATTCGAAGTTCTAGACATTCCAGCAAAGATCCTTGCATTCCGTTCTTGCCATACATGATACACTGTAGCTGCAAAACTCAGTTTACGAGAAAAATTGACGAAACTCTTGCCATGCCAAGAGACAGTGGCCCGTCGAATCCATTCATCCCAGCCTTTTGTCATTCTTGGAATGTCGCATCTGTCACAAACATCCCACCAGATCGCTTTAGTATAGGAGCATTCAAAGAACAAGTGGTTGTGATCCTCATTGTTGCGGAGACAGAGCGAGCATCTATTGGGACCATGTATACCAAACCGATGAAGTTTATCTTGAGTTGTGAGTTTCTGTTGGACACCCATCCATAGAAGAAATGAATGTCTTGGAACAGCATTCTTGAACCACACAATGTCATGCCATTCAACTAGCTGACGATGACGTCTTAGTTGTTCCCAAGCTACTTTGATCGAGAATCTGTGATTTGGCGAATCCAACCAAACTATCTCATCCTTTTTCCCCATCTTAGGATTAGAATTGGAAGGAATAGCTTCTATAATGGGGTGCCAGCCAATAGCTTGGGTGGTAGGAGTTTTCCATTCTGAGTTATGAATTAGCACATTCACCTTCGCATTCTTGGCCTTACCTGAATCATAGATGAATCTTTCCCCGTAACAATCCGCGAGTGGGCTGTGAGGATGCCAATTGTCAAACCATAGAGAGGTTGTCATTCCATCTGCTATGATGTACTTCATCTTCGGCCATGCTAAGGATCTGAGCTTTAGAATCTTTCCCCAAGCCCAAGAGCAATTCTGTGGCGTCTTGATTGTCCATAAATTCCTGCCTCGCAACAGATTGGATCTGATCCAAGTAGACCATATTGAGCCATCTGAGTCATTGCACAGGTTCCAAATGTGTTTCAACAAAGCAATCTTGTTCCATTCTGTTATCCTTTTTATTCCTAGCCCCCCCTCCTTTTTTGGAAGACATACCTGATCCCAAGCCACTTTAGCCCCAGTAGTTCTCATATCCGAACCTGACCATACCTGAACACCACATGGTTTCCATACTCAGTTTCCTTCATTGAACCTTGAGGACAAGGTTCCTATCAGTGGGGGGAATATTGATAGGCCAAGAAGATCTGAAAGAATCCCTAAGAAGAATCCCAAGTTTTTAGCTTGAAGTGAAGACCAAGCATCCGCTTTTATATTTCTTTCCATTACTGTTATTTTGCATTGTTTACTCTTTCAAAGTTGTTACGAATTTCCCTTAAAATAAGGTTAGATAGTTCCTGAAGTTAAGGCTGATTTGTTAAGCTAAAACTCTATTTATTGGAACATTAGCATGAAATAAATATAACAGAGAATTTCTTAAAACAACTGTGGTTTAGCTTTCACCCTAAGAAAGCCACATTTCGCTAATATTGTATTTGCTGTTGATTGGGACCTAACATTATCTGATCAAATTCTGATGTTAGCAATGACGTTTTGTTCAGACAAAAAGATAAGGATTGTCACCAAGTCAAGATGTGGCCACCCACTCAATAATTAGTCATCAAATCAATAGTTTTGAATTTCGGTCTATAAAAGGAGGCATTTGCCATGCATTTAGGCATCTTGATTTTCAAATCAAGATCATGAGATTAATATAAACAAAACTTAAGCATTACAAAAATGTAAATCAAGATCATGTTCTTGCTCTCTGTCTTTATATTTTTGTAATGCTTAACTTTTGTTTATATTATTCTCATGTTTATGCTTTTCATTTCCTTTCCTTTACTTAGTTAACTTATATCTTATTTATGTTCTTATCTTGTTTATTTATGTTTCTCTCTTTCATTATGTTTTAGCTAAGTTTATTATGTCAAGGTGAAAAGGTTACACTAATAGTGTAAGAATAAGTATAATATAAACTCAACATAGACTTTAATGTTTGATACTAACATGTTTTGTATTTGTTATCTTGTTTACTTTTAATACTTTACTGGTTAATGGTTAATATATATTTATGTTGTATAACCCTTGGTACAACAAACATTTGGCACTTTCATGGAGACACGACCAAAAGATTGATGTCTTCTCTCAAGTGCAGGAGTGTCGAAGTAATAAATAACCCGGTAAGACCAAAGTCAAACCATAAGGAGGTTAACTATATAAATTATAAATAATAATAATAATAAGTTGAAGAGAGCTTTGAAATGTGATATTGATATAAGAACAAAACAATGATAAAAACAATTGTCAAGGTTAGAGGATCCACTAATGGTATTTCAAACAAGTATAGTATAAACTTTTATTACTCAACTGGAAACCACACACAAAGAAGGTTCCAATCAGATTATAAATTGTTAACATGATTACATTACTTATCTTATTCGAGTAATGCTAATACTTGTAAATGTTGTCAGGTATTCATGATTATAACTTATGTTAACAACAAATCAAGTTCCATACGGTTGGGCTATGAAAAGTGCCAAGTATTTGTTGTACCAAGAGTTATACAACATAAATCTAGATTAACCATTTAACAAGCAAAGTATTAAAAGTGAACAAGATAAAAAATCTAAAACATGTTAGTATCAAACATGAAGGTCCATGTTGAGTTTATAGTATACTTATTCTTACACCATTAGTGTAACCTTTTCACTTTGACATGAAAGAGAGAAACATAAATAAACAAGGAAAGGAAATAAAAAACATAAGAAAGAGATTAATATAAGCAAAACTTAAGCATTATAAAATATAAAGAGAGAGCAAGAACATGATCTTGATCTGAACACCAAGATTCCCAAATACATGGCAAATGCCTCCTTTTATAGGCTAAAATTCGGAACTATTGATTTGTTGACTAATTGTTGAGTGGGTGGCTACATCTCGACTTGCTAACAATCCTTATCTTTTTGTCTGCCAAAAATCTCATTGATAATGTCATGATTTGAATAGACTTAAATCATGAAAGTTTTAGGAAATTGTCTCAGCTTTCCAGGAAAAAAAGTTGAGTCATTTGGACTTCTAGAACTCGAGATATGGATTGAACACTGAACAATATCTGGGTTGCAAGACAAATTCGGACTTCCCCGTTGTTGCTACAATTTGGACTTGAAAACGGCCTTTTTAAATCTTGGACTCCCATGAAAGTTTTAGGCCTATGTCTTAGCTTTCTATCCATATAAGGTAGACCTAAATCCAAGATTTACAACTCCAGATATGACCCAATGACCGAACAGTGTTCTAGTTTGGACTGAACCAACATCTCTTTTCTAAGTTTAGCCCTCTCTTTGTGCTTTCAATTTCCATACTTAAACTCATTAATCAATTTTTTTATTTATGTGATAGGCCTGCATTTAAGATGAACATTTACCATAAATTAAAGGTATCTTTGGTATCAAACTTGTTATTATAAAACATGCTTTAGTTGAGGAGTTATTAATACTTTAAGTGCAAAATGATGATATAAAACCTTGATAAAAATACACTTTTAAGTACTAATCACATAGCACAACCATATGGTATAATCGACACCTGTGCTATGAAAAGAACTTGATTTGTTGTTAACATAAGTTATAATCATGAATACCTTATAACATTTACAAGTATTAGCATTACTCGAATAAGATAACTAATGTACTAATCACATAGCACAACCATATGGTATAATCGACACCTGTGCTATGAAAAGAACTTGATTTGTTGTTAACATAAGTTATAATCATGAATACCTTATAACATTTACAAGTATTAGCATTACTCGAATAAGATAACTAATGTAATCATGTTAACAATTTATAATCTGATTGAAACCTCCTTTGTGCGTGGTTTCCAGTTGATTAATAAGAGTTTATACTATACTTGTTTAAAATACCATTAGTAGATCCTCTAACCTTGACAATTATTTTTATCATTGTTTTATTCTTATATCAATATCACATCTCAAAGCTCTCTTCAACTCCTTTTCTGTTATTATCTATTTCTTTAATTGTAGTTTATATAGTTAACCTCCCTGTGGTTCAACCCTAGTCTTACCGGGTTATTTATTACTTCAACACTCCTACACTTGGGAGAAGACATCAACTCTTTGGTCGTGTCAAGTTTTTGGCATCGTTGCTGGGGAGGTAAATTCTTGTATAAATAATAATATTTTTTATTTTCTCTTTTCAGAATACTTCTTGAAATATCCAGGTTTACAAACTCTCGCATTGTTATCACTTGATTCTTCTCATATACTCATTTAACAAGTATTTTTGAACTATCATTTTCACACACACACCTTAACATATGATTGAGGGTTGCATATTGGATTATTACATTATTTATGTTAAAGGTAACAATTAAGGGAAATGGATAGTATATAATTTGCAAAACAAAAATGATTATATTGATGATAATAAAAACAAATTGAATAAATAAAAAAGTAGATAAGTTTGGTTTCGTTGCTTCCTTGACTTAAGCAATTAAGCCCGAATTGGTATTTTAACACCTAGTACCCTAAAGTCAACTTACTTGGGAGCTATTGGCCCAGTGCTTGTTACATGGGTTGAGGATAAATTTTAAGAAAATCAAACATTGCACTATCTACATTTTAGTATCAGCAACCCGAGTTACTAAACTCGAAGGGGTGTCTCAACACCCAATGCCCTAACTGGTTTGGGAGTCATTAGCCTAAAGCTCACTAAATGGGTTAAGGATGCATTGTGTTTTTTTTTAAGAGAAAACTAACAAAAAAAAAGGAGATAATAATAATTCCAACCCAAATGAGTTAGGCTTAGAAAAATAGTAGAACAAAATATTGTTTTCTTCCAATAAAAGCCCCATCATCTATGTTTTCATACATTGAGCACATGAAAAGAAGGTTTATTAATATCTTGTTTCAACAGTATGAAGCAGATATATAAATTTAATGAGAGTTTGTTTATTTGGATAGATTAATGGAAGATGAATGATGAATGCCTTGCTTTGTGAAACTTGCAAATTATTTTTCTATTTTAACGCTTTGATTACTAGGGACTAGTAATAAGCTGATTGGGAGCTGTGATTGGTACTTAAAAGTGCATTTTTATCAAGGTTTTATATTATCATTTTGCACTTGAAGTATCAATAACTCCTTAACTAGAGCATGTATTATAATAACAAGTCTGATAATATAAGATACCTTTAATTTATAGTAAATGTTCATCTTAAATGTAGGCCTATTACATAAATCAAAGGATTGATTGATGAGTTTAACTACTGAAATTGAGAAGACAGAGGGCTAAGCTTAGAAAAGAGATGCTGGTTGAATTCAAATTGGAATACCATTCGGTTATTGGATCATAACTAGAGCTGTAGAACTTGGGTTTAGATCTGGTTTATATGGATAGAAAGTTAAGGCTATCCGGGATTGGCCTACACCAAAATCGGTAAGTGAGGTAAGGAGTTTTCATGGACTTGCTAGTTTTTATAGAAGGTTTGTGAAGGATTTTAGTACTATTGCTGCACCTTTAACTGAAATTGTGAAAAATTCTGTTGGATTCAAATGGAATGATGAACAGGATAAGGCTTTTAATTTGTTGAAAGATAAACTTTGTTCGGCGCATGTTTTAGCTTTGCTAGACTTTACAAGAGCTTTTGAAGTTGAATGTGATGCGTCAGGTATCGGTATAGGAGCTGTGTTAATGCAGGATAAAAGGCCCATTGCGTATTTCAATGAAAAACTTAATGGGGCAGCCTTGAAATTACCCTACATATGACAAGGAGCTCTAGAGACGTGGCAGCATTACCTGTGGCCCAAGGAGTTTGTGATACTAAGATTATGAATCATTGAAGCACTTGAAAGGGCAAGGTAAGTTGAGTAGGAGACATGCCAAATGGGTGGAATTTATTGAAACCTTTCCTTATATGATCAAGTATAAGCAAGGAAAAGAAAACATTGTGGCTGATGCACTTTCGCGCAGGTATGTTCTTTTATCTACTTTGGATGCTAGATTTCTAGGATTTGAACACATAAAAGAATTGTACAAGGATGATAGTGATTTTGCTAATGTTTACAATGCTTGCGAAACTTCGACTTTTGGGAAGTTTTATAAACTTGATGGATATTTATTTAAAGAGAGTTGATTTTGTGTTTCATTAAGTTCTATGCGTGAATTGCTTATACGTGAAGCACATGGGGGTGGGTTGATGGGGCATTTTGGTGTTATTAAGACTTTGGATGTGTTGCATTAGCATTTTTATTGGCCTAAAATGAAAAAAGATGTGCAACACATATGTGATAAATGCATAACTTGTTCTTTGAATGCTCCTATACTAAAGCGATCTGGTGGGATGTTTGTGACAGATGCGACATTCCAAGAATGACAAAAGGCTGGGATGAATGGATTCGATGGGCCACTGTCTCTTGGCATGGCAAGAGTTTCGTCAATTTTTCTCGTAAACTGAGTTTTGCAGCTACAGTGTATCATGTATGGCAAGAACGGAATGCAAGGATCTTTGCTGGAATGTCTAGAACTTCGAATTTGGTCTTTAATCAAATCGAATGTATCATTCGTGATAAGCTTGATTTGATGAGGAATGTCGCACCAACAAATGAAAATAAAAGGATCCAACGAGCTTGGAGGGTGAATACCATAGATTCTTAATTTGTTAGTTAGCTGGTTGTATTGGTTTCCCTAACGAATCTAGTGATGTTTCAGTTTTTGGTCGGTGGCTAGCCTGTAGCCATATGTTGTTTTATGTTTCTGTTATCATTGTAAATCTGGGGTATGCCCCTTATAATGTTTGTATCTTTTTCTTTTCATACATACGTCAACTTACCAAAAAAAAAAGATAAATGCATAACTTGTAGGAAAGCAAGGTCTAGGACTCAACCACATGGCTTGTATACCCCTTTGCCTGTACCTAAGGAACCATGGGTAGATATTTCGATGGAGTTCGTCTTAGGTTTACCTAGGTCAAAACGGGGTAGGGATTCAATCTTTGTAGTTGTTGATAGGTTTTCAAAGATGGCACACTTTATTCCATTACCATTGCTGATTTGTTCTTTAGGGAGATAGTACGACTTCACGGGGTCCCTAAGAGCATTGTTTCTGATAGAGATGTTAAGTTCCTTAGCTATTTTGGAAGGTGTTATGGGGAAAATTGGGTACTAAACTATTGTTTTCAACTACTTGTCACCCCCAAACAGATGGACAAACCGAAGTAGTTAATAGGACCTTAACACAACTTCTGCGTGCTGTCATTCAAAAGAACTTAAAGAATTGGGAAGATTGTTTGCCATTTATAGAGTTTGCATATAATCGTAGTGTGCACTCTACTACTGAATTTTCACCATTTGAAATTGTGTATGGATTTAACCCTTTAACTCCAATGGATTTGATTCCTTTGCCTGTTGATGTAAGGGTTAGTTTGGATGGTAATCGTAAAGCACAGGTGGTGAAGACATTCCATGAGAGTGTGCAGCAACAGATTGAAAAGAGGAATCATGTGTATGCGACCAAAGCCAATAAAGGGCGCAAACATGTTATCTTTGAGCCCGACGATTGGGTTTGGGTGCATGCAAAGAGAGATTTCCGGCCCATAGAAAATCAAAGCTACAACCACGAGGAGATGGGTCATTTCAGATACTTCAGAGGATAAATGATAATGCTTATAAAGTTGATTTGTCAGGTGAGTATGGTGTTAGTGCTACCTTTAAAGTTTTTGATCTTACTCTGTTTGATGTAAGCGATGATTCGATGTCGAATCCTTTTGAAGAGAGAGGGGATGATGCGGATCAACCCAACACCAAGCGTAATCATGCCAACGACCCATTAGAGGTGCCAATTTGGCCAATCACAAGAGCTAGGACAAAGAAGCTTAAAGAAGCATTGAATGAGCTTGTTTAGAACTTATGGAGCAAGATGAACCTAGAGGGGCTTGGGACATTTAAGAAGCATGATTGACAGCCTTTAATTCATCTAGTTTAGGTCCAAGAAGAGCCTAATTCGTGTGGAACAAGGGGTTGATCTGTCCGGCTCAATACCAGCCTTGTTAGGCTTGTTTTTTTTCCTAATGCTACAAGGATAAAAAGTCAGCAATTTATTCTCCTAATTAAGTAAGGAAGTTGGCCATATCTTATTCCGAAAGAGGGGAGGACTATGTAATGTTTTTCCTAACATAGAAAGGAAGTAATTAAATCAGCAACAAAGGAGGAAATTTGTTTTCTTATTTGTCCAAGTTAAATAAGGAAATCCAAGCTAATCAAGGACATCAAAGGAAAGGGAGCAGCAACACAAATTTTCCAAATCAGATTTTTCCTAGTTTATGTAGGACTTCTTAAGGGTGACAAATCTGATTCTAGCATATTTAAGATGATAATTTTCATATTTTTATTATTTTCTTCTTCGTTTTTGGGTTAGTATTACTTATTTGGGTCAATTGTAAGTGGGCTTCATATAAGTCCACCTAAGAGGGGTCCATTGGGGTTTCTTTAAGTCTAAAGTCAGTATAAATAAAGGCATAACCAAACATGTAAGGTTATGCAATTTTCAGATTAATAAACTTCTTTGCTGCACTTGTTGTGTCTGTTGGTGGGATAATCTCCCTTCCTTGGTTCTCTAAAGAACTAAAAACGACTTATCGAAGAACAACTGGCCTCGTGGCGTCATCCTTATACTTCTCGTTCGCGAATCAATATTCGTCGAGTGGGAGTTTCCGTTTCCAATAGTACTAGTGCCTAGGTATAAGTTATCTTTGTGTCACACTCCTATCAAACCTGATTTACTTGGCTTTCCGAGAATTGGTGTCTTTGCGTGTGGGTTGTGTGACCACGTGATCACGAGTTTTGCATCAAAATAATTACACAAATATATACACAGATATCAGTTATCATAGGAAACTGAAAGAACCAACTTAAGAGTACTGTTATCCGCCATTTGACTAGGGTGAGAGAAACTAGCAAAACAAAGGTCACACCAAAAAGAAACACAAAACGAATATGAGAAAAAGAATAAATCTTTATATACAGGAGTACCCAATTCAATAGAGTCATTTTCAACTAAAAAATTATCAAAGAAAACTTTCAAATTATGTCCATTTACCTTGAAAATATTACCCATTCTTTGGATTCTCGATATCACAGGCTCCATATGGATACACGTGTTTCACATTAAAAGGACCACTCCATATTGATCTTAGTTTTCCAGGAAATAAATGGAGTCGAGAATTATAAAGTTAGACTTTTTGACCAACATTGAATGTTTTTCTCAGTATTTTCTTGTCATGAAACTATTTGATTCTTGCTTGAATTTTCATAAGCATTATTTCTTATTTCCTCAAGCTCATTTATTTGTAATTTTCACAGCTGACTAGCATCATAAAGGTTTGAATTAAAAGCTTTAATAGCCCAATAAACTTTATGTTCAAGTTCCACAGGCAAGTGACAAGGTTTTCCATAAACTAGTCTATAAGGTGACATACCTAATGATGTTTTATAAGTAGTTTGATAAGCCCAAAGTGCATCATTAGGATTGTCCACTAGTCTTAAAGACTAGTTTTTCCTATTAGGATTCATTGTTTTCTCCTAGATCTGTTTGATCTCCCTATTAGCAAGTTCTACTTGTCCACTTGGCTGAGGGTGATAAGGGGTGGCAACTTTATGTGTGATTCCATATTTCTTCATTAAAGACTCAAATGACTCAAGGAAATGTGTTCCACCATCACTTATCATGGCTCAAGGAATTCCAAATTGACTCAAGATATTTTCATTCAAAAACTTTATCACTGTTTTGTGATCATTGTTTCGACTTGGAATTGCCTCTATCCATTTTGAAACATAATCTACTGCGATTAATATGTACAAGAAACCAAATGATGGAGGAAATTGACCCATGAAATCTATACCCCAACAATCAAAGATCTCAATGACAAGAATAGAATTTAAAGGCATCATGTGACATTTTGAAATAGATCCTAACTTTTGACAACTTTTACAAATCTTGTAGAATGAATGCGTGTCCTTGAACATGGGAGGCCAGTAAAATCCACTTTGTAAGATTTTTGCAGTTGTCTTTCTTGATGAGAAATGACCCCCACATGCCTCAGAATGACAAAATTTAATGACACTACTTACCTCATTGTCAGGAATGCATCTTCTAAATATTTGATCAGGACAATATTTGAATAAATAAGCGTCATCCTAATAAAAGTTCTTCACTTCGTTCAAGAACTTTTTTTGTCTTGAGTGCACCAGTGAGCTGGCAAATGTCCTGAAACAAGAAAATTAACAATATTAGCAAACCAAGGCATTGTAGCAACATAAAGTAAATATTCATCAGGAAAGTAATTATTGATTTGTGTGATGTCAGATGTGGAATCTATTGTCAATCTTGACAAATGATCCGCGACAACATTTTCGGTGCCTTTCTTGTCTTTGATTGTGATATCAAATTCTTGAAGTAATAAAATCCATCGTACCAATCTAGCCTTAGAATCCTTTTTTGAAAGAAGATATTTCAAAGCTGCATGATCACTAAAAACAACAAGAAGTGAGCCAACAAGATAAGATCTGAACTTGTCACCTACAAATACTACTGCAAGTAATTCCTTTTAAGTGGTAGTGTAATTCATTTGAGCACTATTTAAAGTTTTACTTGCATAGTAAATTACATAGGGTTTCTTATCTTTTCTTTGTCCTAAGATAGCACCTATGGCATAATCACTAGCATCACATATTATTTCAAAGGGTAATGTATTAGGAGGTTGAATGACAGGAGTAGAAGTAAGCAAGTTTTTATGTTTAACAAAGGCTTCTTCACATTGTTCAATCCATTCAAAAACATTCTCCTTTGAAGGTTACACAATGGCTTAGATATGACACTAAAATCTTTGATGAACCTTCTATAAAAACTAGCATGTCCTAAGAATGATCTAACATCTTAATAGATTTTAGAGTAGGCAAGTTGGCAATTAACTTGATTTTAGATTTGTCAACCTCAATTCCTTTCGATGAAACAATGTGACCAAGTACAATGTCGTTTGTTACCATAAAATGACATTTTTCCCAATTCAGCACAAGATTCTTCTCTTCACACCTGCTCAAAACCTTTTCTAAGTTAGTCAAACAATCATCAAATGAATTGCCAAAAACAGAAAAATTATCCATAAAAATTTCAAGAAAACATTCAACCATATCACTGAATATGCTAAGCATGCATCTTTGAAACGTGACTAGTGCATTACATAATCCAAAAGGCATCCTTCTATATGAAATTTTTTTTTTTTTTTTGGTAAGTTGACGTATGTATGAAAAGAAGAAGATACAAACATTATAAGGGGCATACCCCAGATTTACAATGATAACAGAAACATAAAACAACAGATGGCTACAAGCTAGCCACCGACCATAACACTGAAACCTCACTGGATTCGTTAGGGAAACCAATACAACCAGCTAACTAACAAATTAAGAATCTATGGTATTCACCCTCCAAGCTCGTTGAATCCTTTTGTTTTCATTTGTTGGTGCGACATTCCTCATCAAATCAAGCTTATCACGAATGATACATTCGATTTGATTAAAGACCAAATTCGAAGTTCTAGACATTCCAGCAAAGATCCTTGCATTCCGTTCTTGCCATACATGATACACTGTAGCTTCAAAACTCAGTTTACGAGAAAAATTGACGAAACTCTTGCCATGCCAAGAGACAGTGGCCCATCGAATGGACATGTGAAAGTAGTCTTCTCTTGATCTTCCAATGCAATTTCAATTTGGTTGTACCCTGAATAGCCATCTAGAAAACAATAAAATTCATGACCTGCAACTCCTTTTAGGATTTGATCTATGAAAGGTAAAGGGAAATGATCTTTTCTAGTCATTGAATTAAGTTTCCTATAGTCAATGCACATGCACCAACCAGTTCTAATTGGAATTAACTCATTTTTCTCATTTGTTATCACAGTGACTCCAGATTTATTGGGGACAACTTGGGTAGGACTTACCCATTTGCTATTAGAAATAGGATAAATGATTCCATTATCTAGAAGCTTAATGACTTCATTCCCCACTACTTCTTTCATATTAGGATTAAGCCTTCTAGAGGGTTTAGCATTTTCCTCCAAATAAATCCTGTGTGTACAAATCAAAGGACTAATTCCTTTTATGTCACCTATGGTCCATCCTAATGCATTTTTGTCCATTTTCAGAGTTTGTAATAACTTACCTTCTTGATGTGCATTAAGTTTGGAAGAGATTATTACCGGAAAAGTTTCATTTTCTCCCAAAAATGAAAATTTGAGATTGAATGCTAACGACTTCAAATCAGGTTTTAGTGGTTGAACACTTGAAGGTATAGACTCAATTGATCGTGGTGAAAATTCTTCAATTTGTGGTCCTCAATTACTTGCCTTTGATTCTTCCTGAAAATAAACCATTTACAAATTCTCAGATTCATTAAACTCAATTTTACTGGAAATAGTTTCAAATTGATCATGAACTAATTTTTCAATAAACTCCACTTCCTGTAAATCATTATTATCTCCAGGTTGCTTGCAAATGTTAAAAACATTCATCTTCAATGTCATGTTTCCAAATGATAGCTTCATCAGTCCATTCCTACAATTAATTAATGCATTAGAAGTTGCAAGAAACGAACATCCTAAAATAACAAGAATTGAATTACATGCTTCAACAGGTTGTGTATCCAAGACAACAAAATCCATAGGATAAATGAATTTATCAACTTGTACTAACACATCTTCAACTATTCCTCTAGGCACTTTTACAAATCTATCGACAAGTAAAAGAGTTACAGAAGTTGGTTTTAACTCACCTAGCTTGAGACTCTCAAAGACTGAATATGGAAGTAAATTCACACTAGCTCCAAGATCAAGTAAAGCTCTGTCAATTTTATGTTCTGTAATAACGCAAGAAATTTGTAAGACAACCAAGGTCTTTATATTTCAAAGCATTATTGTTCTGAAGAATGGAACTTACTTGTTCGGCTAAAAAGGCTTTCTTTTTCACATTCAGTTTTCTCTTCACAGCGCATAGATCTTTTAAAAATTTAGTATAAGAAGGTACCTGTTTTATAGCATCTAACAAAGGTATATTGATCCTTACCTGTTTGAAAGTTTTAAAGATTTCAGAGTTGTGATTGACTTTCCTTTGTTTGGTCATGTCATGAGGAAATGGAAGTGCTGGCGGGGAATTAGTCTTTTCTTTGCAATGTTCAGATTCAACCCCTTCCTTACCCTCGAAGATTAACTCATCATCTTTCTCACAAGGTTTAAGAGTGGGTTTTTCAATAACCTTACCACTACAAAGAGTGATGACTGATTTGACTTGATCCATGTGTTGGCTTCTGGAACTACTTGCATTTACATTGTATTGCCACTTGGAATTTTGCTGTGGTTGAGATGAAAACTTACCTTTTTCTTGAAAATTGAGATGTGAATTTTGCAAGAGCAAACTTTCTTGGATATAAACATTAAAGTCTATGTTGAGTTTATATTATACACATTCTAACACCATTAGTGAAACCTTTTCACCTTAATATAATTAACTTAGCTAGACATTATGAAGAAGAAAAACATAAATAAACAATATAAGAACATAAACATGATATAAGTTAACTAAGTATAGTAAATGAAATGAAAAGCATAAACAAGAGATTAATGAAAGCAAAACTTAAGCATTACAAAAATATAAAGAGAGAGGAAGATCATGATCTTGATCTGAAAAACCAAGATTCCTAAATGAATGGCAAATGCCTCCTTTTATAGGCTAAAATTCAGAACTATTCATTTGGTAATTGATTATTGATATAGTGGCCAACTATTGATTTAGTGGACTTAATGGACACCAACACTCAAGCATTTTGGCTGGATGAAATGACATTGATGCAATCAGAATTTGGCAAAGTGTTCCTCATGACAGTTGTTAGAAATCATCTTATCTTTCCACTCATAAAATTGCAGAGCATTTGGATCACTAGAGCTCGAGATATGGCTAAAATACTGAGTAGTGCTGCTGGTGGACATGGTGGATAGCCCTCAAGTTCTTGTCTAGATGAAATGTCATTGCTACCATCAGAATTTGAGCAGGTTGTCCGTATGAAAGTTGTTGGAAATTGTCTTATCCTCCCACCCACCATATTTGATGTCATTTTGCTATCTAGAACTCCAGCTATGAGTAACATTCTGAGCAGTGTTTGGGCTGAATTGTAGAATATATTCTGACTTCTCTTTTGTGGCCAAACTTTGAATTTGAAAACAACAGATTTGGGTCTTCCACTATTCATGAACATTGTAGGCCAAATATGACACAATAACTAAACAGTGTTCCAATTTGAATTGAATCGATATCTCATTTCTAAGCTTAACCTTTCCTTTGTCCTTTCACTTTCAATAGTTAATCACATCAATCAATCCTTTGAATTGTGAGATATGCCTGCATTTAAAATGAGTATTTACCATAACTTAAAGCTATCTTATATTATCAAACTTGTTATTATAAAAACATGCTCTAGTTAAGGAGTTATTGATACTTCAAATGCAAAATGATGATATAAAACCTTGATAAAAATACATTTTTAAGTACTAATCATTCCTGAAACAAAATACATATTATTGAAAGGTAACTATCACATAAAAAAATAACAACACGAATATCAAACAATTTTAAAAGGGTAACATGCATTCATATTTTGTTCCCTTCTCCTTTCTAGTTTTCATTAGAATCTCTTCCTTATTCAAACTATTAATAATCGTTCTCTCTTTCACTATTAAACTCCATTCCAGACTTTATAAGATCAAACATGATTATCTTCGTTTAACTCATTTTTGAGACCCCTTTCACTAGTATCATCATCATCATCATCCCATAGGAGTCGATGTAGGGTGATCCCCTTACTTGGGATCATCCTAACATACACTGAATATATGCTAGCCGAAACATGGTGATCCCCTTACCCGGGATCCTAACATACACTGAATGTATGCTAGCCGAGATATCACGATCCCCTTGCCCGGGATCCTAACATACACTGAATGTATGAGATATCACGATCCCCTTGCCCGGGATCCTAACATACACTGAATGTATACTAGCCGAAAACATGGTGATCCCTTTACCCGGGATCCTAACATACACTAAATGTATGCTAGTCCAACCATGGCGATCCCCTTACTCGGGATCCTAATATACTTAATGTATGCTAGTTTACGCCTCAAATCACACTTATATTTTATTTGTCGGTGATAATTTCATCACTTAGCAATTTACACAACAACCTTTCTCCTTGAGTACTCATACATTCGGTAATTCACATTTCACATCAGTATTATATATTAAAACATGGAATTTACGTAGAAGGTAAAGGTGTGATTCACTACCTGCAATAGAAGCTCTACTTGTGCTCCCCTGCTGCTGCTGCTGCTGCACCACGCCTATGGTCCCTCCTGCAAATCACAGGTTTATCTCATGAGTTTTCCTCACTCAATGATATGTTTTATAATAACCATATCAACAACCAATAAGTCTTTCTTTAAGTCATTTCTTAGTACTTTATGTTTTTCTTATTTCACTCATCATTATTGTCGTTCTTTGTCCAATCCTAGTTATCATTCCTTTCTTTATATTTGGACTGTCACTTTCCAATTGTTATTGCCTTGTTTTTGAATTGTTATTGTCTGACCTCTCCTTAGATTTTTAACTATATCTAGAGTTATAGAACTCTGATTCAAGCGAAATTTGTGTCGTTGGAAAGCTAAGACATGAGGCTACAAGTTCTATGTTAAAGGAGAACTCAGTTCTGCCTCTAAGATAGTCAAAATCGCTCATCAACAAACACTTGGACTGTTACTGTCCGTTTTTGAACTGTTACTGTCTGACCTCTCCTCAGATTTTTAACTATATCTGGAGTTATAGAACTCCGATTCAAGCAAAATTTATGTTGTTAGAAAGATAAGACATGAGGCTACAAGTTCTATGATTTAAGGAGAACCAGTTCTCCCTCTAAGATAGTCAAAATTGCTCATCAACAAACACTTGGACAGTTACTGTCTGACCTCTCCTCAGATTTTTAATTATATCTGGAGTTATAGAACTCTGATTCAAGAAAAATTTATATCGTTGGAAAGCTAAGACATGAGGTTACAAGTTCTATGTTTAAGGAGAACCCAGTTCTGCCTCTAAGATAGTCAAAATCGCTCATCAACAAACACTTGGACTGTTACTGTTAGTTTTTTAACTGTTACTGTCTGACCTCTCCTCGGATTTTTAACTATATCTGGAGTTATAGAACTTCGATTCAAGCAAAATTTATGTCGTTGGAAAGCTAAGACATGAGGCTACAAGTTCTATGATTTAAGGAGAACCCAGTTCTGCCTCTAAGATAGTCAAAATCGCTCATTAACAAACACTTGGACTGTTACTGTCCGTTTTTGAACTGTTACTGTCTAACCTCTTCTCATATTTTTAACTATATCTGGGGTTATAGAACTCAAATCTATAATTTAACATCCAGGCATCAATTCATAATCGACTTTAAAACAACTCATAAGACCATGTTTAGAATATTTTACCCGATACGAATCAAGGTCTCAATCCCTCCTTTTCTTTCTAATGACAGCCGACCCTACCCTCTTCTCTTCTTGTTTAATTTTTTTCTTGTTAATCCCTTGCCTACCAGTGTTTATTTTTACCTATAACCCTTAATCTTGGATGAGTTCTTGAAATTTGGTGTTTCTCTCTTGATCTGTAAAAATAGTTACCCAAACTTCGTCTCTTCTTTCTTCACGATAGTTGCTGATCTGTTTTTGGTAAAAAGAGTAGTATTTATGCTCTATAATTATTTTTATTTGTATTTAGACCCCATTTTCTTTAAATGTATTCGTTTTGCCCCCACTTCTTTTTAGTTTAGTTTATTTTTTTAATTTAATCTAGCCTTGATTATCTCAGGATTTACAGAAATATTTATAAACAAATTCTAGACATGATTTTCTACATTAGGTTAAGATTTTAGGTCAATTGAAGTTAGGTAAGGGGTTATTTTAGAGGTTTGAATTTACTAGATGAATTTTATCAAATATATTTATCTAGACCTTCATCTACTTTTTGGACTATATCTAGAGTTACAGAAAAAGTTATGCTAAGATTCCAATTGAGTTGGAAAATAGACAACCGTATCTTTTCAAAAATATATGGTAGGCTTAGTAATTCATCTAAACAAGAGAGAAAGACATGTTTTAGTCATGACTGAAATTTGTGAGGAATATGCGAAAATTAGAGAAAAATTGTTTCCTTGTGTATTATATATTTCAATGAATACAAGGATTCTTTAATGCTCATGTGTGATAGCTATTGATTTACCAATTTTACATGAATTTCATGTCAAACAATGAGATATTTTTTACAACTATTATCCATAATTTACAAGGATTCCATATCTATTATGGAATGTACGTGGTGGCAAGGAGGCTTTAGATTATTTTGTTGTTTTTTTTCCTTACTTTATATGATTTTCTTATTCAAAATGGAGATTATGGAGGCTATTTAAAAGAGATATTTCAACCACTTTTATTCTTATTTTTTAGGGCATACTTTTAGCTAAATAAGAGAAGAAACTTCAGCATTTGAAGATAACATCTTTCAAGGAAAGAAAGAGGAATTAATGGATGGCACAAAGGGACATTCTTTCTTTTACAAGTTTCAGATTCAGCTATAGGGAATCCAATGCAAGGAGATATGATTTTGGGGTTATTTGATAACTTTGTATTAATTTGAATATTTTTAGGTTTATTTATTGTTTTAATTAATATTTGAGATAATTATATTTTATTTTTAGGGATTTTATTTCTGTTGGTTCTGTTTCCGCTCAAAATCAATGTTTAGACATTAAACTTGTACTTAACTGAGTTTTAGTTAAGATTTATTGGTTTGCAACCTAATATTGGACCATTAAGGTTTTTATGTTAGAACTATATTATGTTTTATTTTGCTGTAAATTTGCCTTTAGATATTAATAAAATTTAATTTTACTTGAGCAAACTTCTTGTTCTTTGCCCGAACAAAAAGTTAATCTGACTTATCAAGGTATAACATGACCTTGTGGCTTCATTCGAATCATCTAATACCTTTAGTTCTTAGTTACAGGTTAACTTTTGGTCAAAGTTCAATCAAACCTGATTGTTTAACTTTCTTGAAAAAGTTATCATTTTCGTTGTGAATTGTGTGATCACGAGATTCACATAAATAATGATATTTAATTTATTTTAAATTAAAATTCTAAAACAATAATATGATATATAATATATGTTCACGAGGTCCAATGATTATTTGTTAAAAAAAAGAGTAAACGCTGAGTTTTTTTGTAAGAAAAAACAAAAATCAATCTCAAGACCTTTTACCCCTTTTAATCTTTCATTTCCCATTAATATACTTCATTATCCCGGCATTCCATAAAATTACTCCGTCAAACTATGATTGACTTAAACTAAAAAATAATCGAAACAATCTTCGACTAAAAGTATCACATATGTAAAAGTACACCTCTCCTCGTGTATATAAATAAGAAAATACATATGAATACCGAAATACACACACACACACACACTAACCAGAGAAGAATCTTTTCCATGTCTGCCACGGTAGAAACCCTCCTGCCAAGTGTTGAGAAACATATTTTATTAGTCAGTGTGTGAATAAAAAAGAAAAAAGAAAAAAGTCTTACCACATCCTGGGCAACGAAAATAGTCCTTGTCCCTTAAAACAAGTCCAGATCCCCCACATACTTGACACCTTCGCTGTGCTATCTGCCATGTATGTAAACCGTGAGGCTAAAAATTCCTTCAGTTTGTATGTGAAAATCAAAATATTTATTTTAAAAAATTACATCACCAATTAAAATATATTACAAGGACCCTTGTATTGAATAGACACGGAATGTTGAGCATCACAATTCATCCACAATAATCAAATAAATTGATAAATAACACTTGTTTGTGAAATATAAATTGATTAATAACAGCAATTGATTTATTTTGGAATGATATTCTTGAAATGCATGTATGTTTTTTCTCCTTTTTGTTTTTCAGAATTTGAAATCCTATTAAATGTTGGCAACCGTTAGGAATAATGTATTGTGTAGAAAATTCATGAAAAAAACTTGAAAAAACATAAAGGAAGCAGTAATCTTCAACAATGAAGGAGTAGTAGAAAAGTAAGGTTGAGATATGATGCAGTAGTACTTACTATTCTTTTGCTGAACTCAATCCCAGCTACAACGAAGGGTGTTACACCAGCTGCATATTAATTAATTTGTAATTTTGCTTAGACACACAAATTATAACGCATGGAGCCCTTTATTATTAACAGTAATACTATTACCTATAGCTCCAACAATAATTTGCCAGGTGACCTCCACTTGGGCTATATCTGCTGCAGCCGAAATACCATAGTCATTGATGGCTAAGATCTCGGACCTGGTTTTTAATCTTCTTCCATTAATTGTAATCCCAGTAGGAGAAGGATTGTGTCCGGTACTTGATTTTGAATTTGGAAACTGATCGGAGAATTGGATTGTATCTCTCTTCTTCCTAGTAGTAATTAGAGCTTTCTTGTTTGCAGGAAATGTTATTAACAGCTTTAAAGAAGAAGAAATTGCTGTTGCTTCCATGGCACCCCACGATCCACTGCAAACTGCAGCTTTAGCAGGGCAGGCTGGGCATTTCATTTTTCTTTTTCTTTTTTTTTTATATTTTTTTTTTATTAATCAACCACGGAGAGACAGAGATTGTGCCACGTCAACATAATATGGCCGGTCTGGCGCCAACCACACAATACAAGATACAGCGGAATGGAATTCAGATGAAGATAGTTAAAAAACGTCACCGTTCGGACCCTTCAGCGTTGTTTTTCTTTGATACTTGTATTCTAGTGAAGCGAAACGAAGTCGTTCCATAATTGTCCAAATAATCTGATTTTGGATAAGCCAGCAATGGTAAAAAAAAAAAAAAAAACACTTTAATGAACTCTAAACTAGAGGTTCTGTACATCCATAAAGTGCGTAATTCATTTGTAATAAAATTGTGTTAAAAAAATAAAAATATTTAAATGAAGATAAATGATTTTGATAATATTTTTTAATTATTCACACTAAAAGAAGAAAAAAGAAAATTCATTTTATGTATTTAATAAATATATCTGAACAATTAAAATTAAAAAAATTTCCATCGGATTTGCAAAGATATTATTATTATTTAGAGGCGAGGACATGGTTTATGGGTATATTCTCACACAATTCTATCTGCACGCACTATATTTGTCTATCTAAAATAATAAGAGAAAACATAACAATTTCATCTGTTTATCCATTAAATGTACAATCATTTGAAGATATAGAAATAGATGAAACTATATACTAACATTAATATGATGTTCCATGGTAGCCTGAGTTTGTGCTTGTTATTTCTATCTAAATATTTATCTATATCCTGCTCTTCTCTCTCACCACTTAAAGGAACAGTCGCTCGCTTGCTATTTCCCAAGCTCACTTAAAGGAATAGTCACTCGCTTGGTATTGTCTACGCACTCAAATGCTAAGATTCTCAAGCCTCATCGAAAGTCATGCTATGGACATATGGAATATTTATGTCACTGATGATGATTGCTTACTTGATGTGAGTTTCTTTTGACTAATTTAGACTCTTTGTATATTTCAATTTCAGCTTTTTAGTTTCAAGAAAAGAAAAGAAAAAGAGAAATTAATAACATTATTAAAACTAACACAATGTGTTAATTACTTAATTAGTAAAAAGCACTGGAATTCTAATGTGAGAGTTTGCCAAGTCTTAATGAATCAAAAGGCTACATGTACAATGTGTATGGGTGATTATGAACTAATGATTCTCTCCATATAAACTATTTTACATTTATGTTTAACAAAAAAAATAATATTAAATGATTATTTCCCTAATAATATTAGTAAATGAAGTTATTTTTATTTTTTTCAGTAATATTAGGCCAATTGTTTATATATTGCGGCCTGTTGTTCACATGGATTGTAAGAAACATATGCATTCTTCTTATTAACTAACATGCCCATCATTGATTTTCCATAGTTTCATTATGGCTTATGGGCATTATTATTTTTTGCGTCGAGCTAGTCACTAGCACTACTTGCACAACTCATGCTATGTTAACTTTGCATTTTTTATATCTGTTTTTAATCCCTGACGGAACGTGTATCAAGGATGAATTTGTAGAACTTGTGGATTTTGAAGTGGATGGAAACAAGAGAGTTAATTCACAAAAGACAAGTGGTGCAAGATAAAGAGAACTTGCTAGAACACCTATGAGCAAGGTTGTTAATTCTGTTTTGATAAGTGTTTTGTTTTTTCAATTGGAATGAAATGTTTCAGTTTTGAAGTGTTTCGGCGTGCCGTTTCAGGGTTGTACTGTTCATATATATATATATATAACAAACATAATTCAAATTCAAGATAAATTAATTATAAATTATGCAATACAAACACAATGCCAAACAAATATAATTTTAAAATTTAAAATATTTCTAAATAGTCAAGGTTAAATAGATCTTTAACTTAAAGTAATTCAACTTAAACAAAATATCAAAATATTATAAAAGTAAAATGTTTTAACACAAATATTTTAAATATAAAGTTAGGTCAATGTTATCAAGGCTAATGGTATCTAAAGCATCCCTTATTTTGTTCAAATTCCTACAAAGTATAAACATGAAAAAAACAACATGAATATAAATCATATATATTAATAATAAATCTAATTTTAAAAAATTAATATCATTGTTAATGAAAATAGTAATAACAATTTTCAATATTATTATCAATATCATTGTTATTGAAAATAGTAATGAAAAAAAGCTTTTTATAATTGGGTGATTTAATTAATTAAATTGAACAAGGTTCAATTTAATTCAATGGCTTTTCAAGAACGGAACGGAACATGTGGAATGAAACCGGAACATTCCAGGCGGAATTTAGTCGAAAAATCCGGAACGGACTGAGATTTAAAATGAGATGAAATTTATTCCGTTTTGTTCTGTTTTTTGAATTGGTATGGAATATGTCAGTCATTTCGGACAAAACAGAACGAAATTGACAATCTTGCTTATGAGAGGAGTATAGTTAGAAAATCTTATCATACAAAAATAGAACGAAGAAAGTTGTTTCCTCTGACATTAATGAACAAGGAAAGGTATGGTTAGAATTTTATATTTTCACACGCACTAACATATATTTCAAAAGAGCTTAGAAATTGGCTTTCGTTGCAGTTGATGACTAGGAAATCTACGGAGGAAAGATATCCAGAAAGATATCCAAAGCTATATGAAGAAATAGATCTGGATAAAAAGTGTTTCCCACTTTTGGATTACCTAAGCACATTTGATCTCAAGGAACCACACTTTTGTCAAGATATTCTGTCAAAACCAAGAGAAACCTAAAACAGAGAGCTTTGTTTCTCTAAAACAACACTTCTCTTTTCAGTTCCCCTCTTCCTTATATATTAATTCCATCTATACACATAAGTATAACTGATTCCTAATAATTAGTCTTTATACATAGAAAGATAATCTTATATCTAATATTAACAAAGTCCTAAATTTTATATACGGTAACATCTTTCGAATTGATGCTGGTAAGTTAACCAGTAACAATTTGCTAACAAGAAATTGATGTCGTTGTCGAATCATAACTTTGGTAAAGATATCAGCCACTTGGAGATCAAAAGAGATGTGAAGAAGACATATCACCCAACTTTTCAAGATGTTTCAAATAGAATGACAATCAACCTCAATGTGCTGGGTACGTTCATGGAAAACTGGATTGGTGGCAATCTGAATAGCACTGTCGTTATCAGCATGAAGGGGGGTAGAAGTAGTTTTAGGAAAACCAAGCTCTTTAAGAAGACCACATAGCCATACAATTTCAGAACAAGTAGTAGACATGGCATGATACTCGGCCTTAATAGAGGATTAGAAACATAGTCTTGTTTCTTACATCTCCAAGAAATTAAAGCATTACCTAAAAACATACAAAAACACGTAGTAGATCGACATGTATCCGGACACTCAGCCCAATCAGCATCACTATAGGCAACCAATTGAAGAGAGGAGCCAGTAGGAAAGAACAACCCAGAAGTAGGTAAACCTCGAAGATAGCGGATGATGCATCGAACTACAACAAGATGGATATGTCGAGGAGAAGACATAAACTGACTAACCTAATGAACAATATAGCAGATATTAGGTCGATTAGTGGTCAAGCAGATAAGACTCCCAACCAAGCACCGGTAAAGAGTAGGATCATCCAGAAGGTCCCCTTCATCTTTCCTGTATTTGACATTTACCTCCATAGGAGTATCAACTGTAGAAGTGTCCTCCAAACCAGCCAAAGCAATAAGATCTTGAAGATACTTATGCTAGTTCACAAAAATATCATTAGCCCGATAATGAACTTCCAATCCTAAAAAGTATGTGAGCTTGGCAAGATCTTTCGTATGGAAAGTTACATGTAAAAACTACTGAAGCTTAGTAATCAAACTACGGTTAGTGCTAGTAATGATAATATCATCCATATAAACCAAAAGAATGACTATACCCGATGCATATGTGTGGAAGAAGAGAGAAGAATCATACTGACTTTGTGTAAAAGTGAAGGAAATAAGTGTATTACGAACCTTCTCAAACCAAGCTCGGGGCGTCTGCTTGAGCCCATACAAAGAACGCCTTAGCTTACAGATATTATGAGGAGAAGAAATAGTCATACCCAAGGGAAGCTTCATGTAAATCTCTTCCTGCAGATCACCGTGAAGAAAGGCATTCTTCAAATCCATCTGATGTAGATTGTCATGACTGTGAAACGACAATAACTAAGATAATTCAAATTGTGGTCATTTTAGCAACATGAGCAAAAGTCTCCTCCTAATCAACCCCATATTCTTGTTTGTTACCCAAAGCTACGAGACAAGCTTTGTTCTAATCTAAAGAGCCATTAGAATGAAGTTTTACAGAGAAAACCCATTTACTCCCAATAGGTTTGACTGTAAGAGGATAAAAAACAATATCCCAAGTGTGATTCTCCTCAAGTGCTTGAAGTTATGCTTGCATTGCATTTTGCCAACACTCTTATTAGATGGCCTGTTTGTAGCAAAAAGGAATGGAAATAGTGGATAAAGTAGCAACAAGAGATCAGATAAGAGAGAAGAAACCATACCAATCAGGGGGTCGAGAAGGACGAGTAGACCGACGAAGAGTGGTGGAAGCAGGAGCGAGATCAGGCATCGAGTCATGATCAAAAGGGGGCACAGAGGAAGTGGAAAAAATATTGATTTTCAAAGAAAACCACATTTCTAGAAACCTGTATACGACGAGCATAGGGATCATAACAAACATAACCCTTTTGAGGGATAGCATAACCAAGAAAAATACACTTAACAAATTGAGTAGTAAGTTTATGTCGTTCATGAGCAGGAAGATGCACAAAACAAACACAACCAAATGTATGAAGATCAGAGTATAAAAAAGAATGACCAAACTTAAAGAAAGGAGAAACATGATTTAACATAGGAGAGGGTAAGCGAATGATCAAGTGAATTAAAGTAAAAAGTGTTTCACACCTACAACGAGGAGGAATAGATGATTCAAGTAAAAGAGTTCTTACCACATCAAGAAGGTGATGATTTTTTCTCTTAACAACATCGTTTTGTTATGGTGTAGAAGGACAAGAACGCTGAGACATGATTCCTTTGCTTTGAAGAAAATCATGAAACTCATTAGACATGTATTCACTGCCAGAATCAGAGTGCAAAACCTTGATGCTAACAGAGAATTGAGTCTCAAGAAGTGCAAGGAAGCACTTAAAGACTGAAAAAACTTTGGTCTTGGCCCGGAGGAAGTAAACCTAAGTAAAAGCAACTAAATTTATCAATAAAAATAACAAAGTACTTATAATGCTCATGAGAAATAACGAGTGCAATACCCTAAACATCATTATGAATAATATCAAAACATTATGAGGGGCGAGATGCATAATGAAGAAAAGGTAGAACTTTACTTTTGCCAAGTTTGCATGATGTACAATTAAAAGAAAGATCAAAAGAAGAACATGCTTTATTTCCCAATAATCCAGAATTAAACAAGGTGCGAAGTACGTTAGAGTTTGGGTGGCCTAAACGTCTATGCCATATCTTAGTTCCAGAACCAACAATATTATATGCAAAGGAAAGTAAAGGAAACTAGGGATAATAGTGGAAGGAGAAATGTGAAGAGGAAAGAGTCATCCCACTTTAGGCCCCTTCATGACCATCTTCCCTAACACTTGATCCTGCATAATATAACCAGAATGGAAGAAATGGACATTACAATTATTATCAACCAATTGACCAACAAAAATAAAATTTGTAGAGAGGTCGGAAGACATAAAACATCAGTTAAGGAAGAGGAAAGATCACCAACAACACAAATAAGTAGAGAATTGCCATTAACCATGTTAATTTTAAAACTTTTATCATAATTTCTGATATTGAAAAGAGAAACAACAATATTGGTCATATGATTAGAGGCTCCAGAGTTAAAATAGCATAGCTTAAAAGAAACTTGATGATTACAAAAAAGCCCAAAAGCAGAAAGAGTAGAAAAGATCATCTATTGTACCATTTCAGGAGTAAGTGTGTTTGGATTTGCTAAGGCTGTATAAACAAGAACAGGAACAACCAGCGAGGCAGTAGGCAATGCAACAGAACTAGAGGCACCAGTTGAGGTATGATAAGTAGAGATGATATGACCATGTTTCTTGCAATAGTTACAAAACTTCTAGGGATAATCCCGAGCAATATGACTAAAAGCTTTCCAATTAAAGCATTAGACAACACATATGTCTCTACCCTTATTCATTTTCTGTGCTGCATAAGTCACAGAAACAGGTGCACTAACATTAGCTTGATGTTTCATGATAGCCTGAGTTACAATACGCTACTCTTCACGAAGAAGTTTCACTTAAACAAACATTTAGAGATGATACAGGATGTCTACTTACCAAAAAAAAGAGATGATACAGGATGTCAATTCATCATATTAGAGCGTGTAGTTTCAAAATCAAAACGAAGCTTCATTAAGAATTGATCTCTCTTGCTTGCTTCATGCACTCTTGAACAACAAATAGAGCTGTTGATGCGAACCTTGTGAACACGTGGCGCAACAACACCAATTCCCGAAAAGCCAAGTAAATTAGGTTTGATAGGAGTGTGATACAAAGATAACTTGTACCTAGGCACCACCACTATTGGAAACGAAAAAGCCCAACTTAAGGAATATTGATTCACGAACGAGAAGTATAAGGATGATGCCATGAAGCCAGTTGTTCTTCGATAAGTCATTTTTAATTCTTTAGAGAACCAAGGAAGGGAGACTATCCCACTAACACATAATAAGTGGACCAAAGAAATTTAATTATCTGAAAATTACATAACCTTACATGTTTGGTTATGCCTTTATTTATATTGACTCTAGACTTAAAAAAACCCTAATATACCCCCCTTAGGTGGACTTATATGAAGCCCACTTACAACTGACCCAACTAAATAATAATAGCCCAAAGACTAAGAAGAAAATGATAAAAATCCAAAAATTACCATCATATATATGCTAGAATCAGATTTATCACCCTTAAGAAGTCCCAAATAAACTAGGAGAAATCTGATTTGAAAAATTTATGTTCCTGCCTCCTTTGATGTCCTTGATTAGATTGGATTTTCTTGTTTAACTTGGACAAAGAAGAAAACAAATTTCCTCCCTTATTACTGATTTAATTACTTTCCTTCCTAAGTTAGGAAAAGCATTCAATAATCCTCCCCTCTTTAGGAACAAGATCTGGCCAACTTCCTTACTTAATTAGGAGAATAAAATGCTGACTTTCTATCCTTGTAGCATTAGGAAAAAACAAAACTAAGAAGGCTGGTATGGGGCCGTACACATAAGCCCCTTGTTCCACACGACTTGAACTCGTTTTGGACTTGAATTAGATGAATTAAAGGTTGTCTTTCATGCTCCTTAAATGTCCCAAGCCCCTCTAGGTCCATCTTGCTCCATATGTTTTGAACAAGCTCATTCAATGCTTCTTTGCCCTAGCTCTTGTAATAGGCCCAATTGGCACCTCCAATGGGTCCTTGACGTGATTACGTTGGGTTAATCCTCATCATGCACCAAGAGAAAATAAAGATAATTTAGAGTAACAATGTAATAAAGCTAAATAAGAGCATTAAAATTGCTAAAAGCTTTTCATGGAAGACATTTTTCTCCATTCATGGCAGGCCAAGAAGAAGTCAGAGAGAAAATGGAAATGGGACAAGCACTACTACGAAGCCTTTCGCGTCGTCGTTCGCTATTTGATCAATTCTATTTTTACATATTGTGTTATAATTAACATCATTTACAAGCTGACCATTGGATATTCTCATATCACATTTTGTTCGGAAGTTACATCTAGAAAAGTGAAACTATATAAAGGTGGGATTTCTTTAACACCGTGTTTCTCCTTTATATACCTTTGGATTACTACCAAATTTAGAAGAGAGGTACAAAAGAGTAGGATATATTACCTATGAATGGTGGAGATTGGAAACAAAGTCACCATGAAGAAATGGTTCATCTTTAACAATAAGGGTTTAAAAAACATTGATTTCCAGGTCAGTTTTAGTATAGAGGCAATTGGGTCTAATTTACCTGTTGGATCATTTTAATTTTGAGTTATGTTATGAATGACTTCGTGTTTGAACATATGATGATGGTTAAGGATGTATTTCCTTTTGAATTTGCTGCTAGTGTGTGAGAAATTTAGGAGACTTGATAAAATACATGGTTTGATGAAATGAGACTTGTGTGGGTGTTACGTTTAGTATAAATGTTTGATAATGAAATTTTGATTTGACCAAAGGTGTTAAAGATAATAATGAGAGGAAAAAACTAAAGGAAATATGAAAGAAAATGGGAAAAAAAATACCAAGAGGAAACCTATACTTGGGGCTGGTCATCCATGAACCAAAAAGGAGGGATGACTTTTGATTTGAAAATGTTTATGATGCATGCTTAAAAGTCATATACAGACCATATTTTGATTAGAATGGGTTATTGATTGAGTTAATGCATTGTGAGTGTTCTTGAATGAGAGGAGGTTGTAAATTGTGGTGGCTAGAGAGAGACCTTGTTGCATCAATATATTTGAAGAATGGTGTTTTCTTTGTGTTAGTGATATAATGATTAGTATAGGGGTCTATGAAAAAAATCTTGTTGTATTGCATGGTTAAAACATAGAATATAATTAGGAAGTTGTAAATTGTGGTTTAAGTGAAAAAAATGAAGTAATTGGAATGAAAGAATTTAGGGAATATAGGCATGAAGAGTTCGGCTAAATAGGGTGATCTAAGGAAACTTGCAAATTATGTGCTCTTGTATAAACATAAGGAGAAATGTTGTTCAAAATAGAGAAAGAACTTTAATGTTTGGACTTGTCATGATGATAATGGTAGGAAATGGTTTATATGATTTATGTAGTTAGAATTAGTACTATTTGTTTGACATGAATTATATGAATTATAAGAGAGAATGTTAGAGAAATTGTTATCATTGATCCTTACTTATATAAGCATCATTATATTTTAACATGGATTATTGGATAGAGTAGAGATGTAAGGACAAGACCTTACTTGACTAAAAACAAAATATAAGAGGTAGTAGGAAACTTGTGAGGGTTGTTGTCAAACCCATAGATTGAGAAATTGAACAATTTTGTTATCAAACTTTCAATGATATTAGGAATTAAAAATGATAAAATTTGAAATACGTTTCTTCATGAATTTGAAATAGTTGTAGCTATGAATGTTACCTTTTAAATGAAATTGACCTTCCTTAATTTGGAGTTCTATAACTCTATATATGAGCCAAAAATAGGGTAAAGGTTTAAATTGACTAAAATCTGAATAGATTTTGGATGCTATATGATTGTTTATTTTGAGCATTAAAATTATGTAATTTAGAATTGTTTTCTGAATGAAAGTTGTAAAACTCGAATGCTTGGTTGGAGTTGTTGTTATTTTGAGAGTCTTAAAATTAAAACTACAAGAATGAGTTATGTGATTTATCATCAAAAAAATATATTGAAGAAATTGTATATATGACGTGTGTGGAAATTTGAGATGTATGGTATGGATATGCTAATGATTCAAATTAATTTATGGTGTGAGTTGTAATAATTGTTTGATTTGGAAATTGTAAGAGAAGCATTCAGAAAGAATCAAGGTGAGGGTCGCCTCCTTGCTTCTATAATTGTTTAAATTTTGTTAATGCTAGAATGTAATAAACATTATATGTATTTTGTACTACTGTGGATCACAAGAAATATTTTTATGTAAATATTGTGTACGAGCATAAGGAAGATTGTTATATGAATATTGTTTACGGGAATGAGAAGTATTGATATGTGAGTATTGTTTACAAGAATGAGATGTATTAATATGTGAATATTGCCTATGGGCGTGATAATTATCGTGACTTCAATATTGCCTACAAGTAGCCGAAATATTATTATTATGTGAATGTTGCGTACAATGTGTGTGTGTGTGTTTCTATGTATGTATACATAAAATCAAAATTGACTAGTTAACCTATTGGAATCTAGTGATGATTAGTACTTAAAAGTGCATTTTTATCAAGGTTTTATATCATCATTTTGCACTTGAAGTATCAATAACTCTTTAACTAAAGCATGTTTTATAATAACATATCTAATTACATAAGATACCTTTAATTTATGGTAAATGTTCATCTTAAATGCAGGCCTATCACATAAAAGAAAGAATTGATTGATGAGTTGAAGTGCTGAAATTGAAAGGACAAAAAGATGGCCAAAGAGATGCTCGTGCAGTCCAAATTGGAACACAGTTCGGTAATTGGGTCATATCTGGAGCTGTAGATCTTGGATTTAGGTCATTTTATATGGATGGAAAGATAAGACATAGGCCTACAACTTTCATGTGGAGCCCAAGATTTAACAAGACCGTTTTCAAGTCCAAATTGTAGCAACAAAGAAGAAGTCCGAATCTGTCCTGCAGCCCAGACACTGTTCAGTGTTCAGCCCATATCTCGAGTTCTAGAAGTTCAAATGATCTCAAATTTTTACCCTGGAAAGATGAGACAATTTCCTAGAACTTTCATGATTCAAGTTTGTTCAAATTATGACGTCATCAATGACGTTTTTGGCAGACAAGAAGATAAGAATTGTCACCAAGTCAAGATGTGGCCACCCACTCATCAATTAGTCAACAAATCAATAGTTCCGAATTTTGGCCTATAAAAGGAGGCATTTGCCATGTATTTAGGCATCTTGGTTTTGAGATCAAGATCATGCTCTTGCTTTCTCTCTTTGTATTGCTCATGCTTTGCTTTCATTAATATCAAGTTTATGCTTTTCATTTCCTTTCCTTGTTTATTTATGTTTCTTTCTTTCATTATGTTTAACTAAGTTTATTATGTCAAGGTGAAAAGGGTACACTAATGGTGTAAGAATAAGTATAATATAAACTTAACATGGACCTTAATGTTGGATACTAACATGCTTTATATTTGTTATCCTGTTCACTTATAATTTCTTTTTGGTAAGTTGACGTATGTATTAAAAGAAGAAGATACAAACATTATAAGGGGCATACCCCAGATTTACAATGATAACAGAAACATAAAACAACAGATGGCTACAAGCTAGCCACCGACCATAACACTGAAACCTCACTGGATTCGTTAGGGAAACCAATACAACCAGCTAACTAACAAATTAAGAATCTATGGTATTCACCCTCCAAGCTCGTTGGATCCTTTTGTTTTCATTTGTTGGTGCGACATTCCTCATCAAATCAAGCTTATCACGAATGATACATTCGATTTGATTAAAGACCAAATTCGAAGTTCTAGACATTCCAGCAAAGATCCTTGCATTCTGTTCTTGCCATACATGATACACTGTAGCTGCAAAACTCAGTTTACGAGAAAAATTGACGAAACTCTTGCCATGCCAAGAGACAGTGGCCCATCGAATCCATTCATCCCAGCCTTTTGTCATTCTTGGAATGTCGCATCTGTCACAAACATCCCACCAGATCGCTTTAGTATAGGAGCATTCAGTAATGCTTCAATTATTTATGGAGACAATAATGTTTCCTTACGTGAGGCATTATGGTCTGATATAGTGAGTCGTAGTGATGGATGGGAGTCAACCCCGTGGATTCTTATAGGTGACTTTAATGCTATCCGCAACCAGTCGGACAGGTTAGGAGGGTCTACTACGTGGGCTGGTACTATGGACAGATTGGATACATGTATTCGAGAAGCGAAAGTAGATGACCTTCGGTATTCAGGTATGCATTATACTTGGTCGAACCAATGTCCCGAGAATCTGATTATGCGGAAACTAGATAGAGTGCTTGTCAATGAGAAGTGGAATTTGAACTTTCCATTATCAGAAGCGAGATTTTTGCCTTCGGGTATGTCAAACCATTCTCCCATGGTGGTAAAGGTTATTGGCAATGATCAGAACATAAAGAAACCATTCAGATTCTTTGATATGTGGATGGATCATGACGAGTTCATGCCCTTGGTGAAGAAGGTATGGGATCAGAATTCGGGGGGTTGTCCAATGTATCAGCTGTGTTGCAAATTAAGAAAGCTAAAGCAGGAATTGAAACTTTTCAATATGGCTCACTTCTCCAACATTTCAGATAGAGTTAAAGATGCAAAAAACGAAATGGATAAGGCTCAACAAGCTCTGCATACAGCGCATGACAATCCAATTTTATGCATGCGAGAAAGGGATGCTGTTTGTAAATACACTTCTACCGTCAGGGCTGAAGAGAGTTTTTTCAAACAGAAGGCAAGGATACAATGGCTTAGCTTGGGGGATCAGAATACTAGCTACTTTCACAAATCAGTAAATGGAAGACAGAATAGAAATAAGCTTCTATCACTTACAAGGGAGGATGGAGAGGTTGTCGAAGGACACGAGGCAGTCAAATCAGAAGTAATTGCATACTTCCATCGTGTGTTAGGAGTGGATCAGATGCCTAGGGTTCTGAACGAGGAAGTGATGGACTCGGCAATTAACTTGAAACTGTCTTCAACGCAACAGCATCTACTCGCACAAGATGTAACAAGGGAGGAGATTAAGCATGCTATGTTTAGTTTGAAGAACAACAAAGCTCCTAGTCCGGATGGCTTTAACGCAGGTTTCTTCAAAAGAATGTGGCACATAGTTGGGGAAGATGTAATCAACGCTGTTAGATCCTTCTTTCAGACTCGTAGAATGCTTAAAGAAATGAATTCTACATCCATTTCCCTTATTCCTAAAGTTGCTAATCCTACAAGGTTGACAGATTTTCGTCCTATATCTTGCTGCAATACAGTGTACAAATGCATCGCTAAGATTCTAGCTGGGAGAATCAAAGTTGTTTTGCCATCCTTAGTTGGTCCATATCAGACTGCTTTTATCTCAGGACGGAGAATCAGTGATAACATTCTTTTGTCTCAGGAACTAATGAAAGGCTATCATAAATCTACGGGACCTGCTCGTTGTGCTATGAAAGTTGATCTGATGAAGGCTTATGACTCGGTGCGGTGGGATTTCGTTGACGCTATGTTAATAAAAATGGGATTCCCTAGAACAGTCATTGATTGGATCATGGTTTGTGTTACATCATGTCAATTCTCTATCAACGTCAATGGTGAGCTTGCAGGTTACTTTCAAGGGGGAAGAGGGCTGAGACAAGGGGATCCATTGTCCCCATATTTGTTTGTCCTATGTATGGAAATCCTTTCGGGGCTATTCTGCAAGATGAGTGCGAACCAAGAATTGATGGAAAACTCCTACCACCCAAGCTATTGGCTGGCACCCCATTATAGAAGCTATTCCTTCCAATTCTAATCCTAAGATGGGGCAAAAGGATGAGATAGTTTGGTTGGATTCGCCAAATCACAGATTCTCGATCAAAGTAGCTTGGGAACAACTAAGACGTCATCGTCAGATGGTTGAATGGCATGACATTGTGTGGTTCAAGAATGCTGTTCCAAGACATTCATTTCTTTTATGGATGGCTGTCCAACAGAAATTCACAACTCAAGATAAACTTCATCGGTTTGGTATACATGGTCCCAATAGATGCCCGCTCTGTCTCCGCAACAATAAGGATCACAACCACTTGTTCTTTGAATGCTCCTATACTAAAGCGATCTGGTGGGATGTTTGTGACAGATGCGACATTCCAAGAATGACAAAAGGCTGGGATGAATGGATTCGATGGGCCACTGTCTCTTGGCATCGCAAGAGTTTCGTCAATTTTTCTCGTAAACTGAGTTTTGCAGCTATAGTGTATCATGTATGGCAAGAACGGAATGCAAGGATCTTTGCTGGAATGTCTAGAACTTCGAATTTGGTCTTTAATCAAATTGAATGTATCATTCGTGATAAGCTTGATTTGATGAGGAATGTCGCACCAACAAATGAAAACAAAAGGATCCAACGAGCTTGGAGGGTGAATACCATAGATTCTTAATTTGTTAGTTAGCTGGTTGTATTGGTTCCCCTAACGAATCTGGTGAGGTTTCAGTTTTATGGTCCGTGGCTAGCCTGTAGCCATATGTTGTTTTATGTTTCTGTTATCATTGTAAATCTGGGATATGCCCCTTATAATGTTTGTATCTTCTTCTTTTAATACATACGTCAACTTACCAAAAAAAAAAAATCCACCTAAAGGGGGTCCATTAGGGTTTCTTTAAGTCTAGAGTGAGTCCATATAAATAAAGGTATAACCAAACATATAAGGTGACAGAATTTTCAGATCAATAAACTTCTTTGCTGCACTTATTGTGTGATGGTGGGATAATCTCCCTTCCTTGGTTCTCTAAAGAACTGAAAACGACTTATCGAAGAACAACTGTCTTCGTGGTGTCATCCTTATATACTTCTCGTTCGCGAATCAATATTCGTTGGGTGGGGGTCTCTGTTTCCCATAGTGCTGGTGCCTAGGTACAAGTTATCTTTGTGTCACACTCCTATCAAACCTGATTTACTTGGCTTTCCGAGAATTGGTGTCTTTGCGTGTGGGTTGCGTGACCACGTGATCACGAGGTTCGCATCATTTGGTATTAGAGCTTGGCTCCATTAATCAGGTTATATCCTTCTGAAATTTTCGTTTCTTGTTGATTCCGCCAAAAAAAAATAATTCCTTAGTATATCCAATTTCTTCTTCTCCTTGAATTTGCAGCATATATAAAAACACAAATTGTTATTTCATTATGGTATTGTTAAAAATATTTCAGTAGCATAAAAAGCAAAAAAAAACAGAGAAAAGCGCAAAAAAAAAAAATTGTTCAAAAAGATGTTTATTGGATTCTGCCGCAGAAAACTAAACAAGAGAAAATTAGATCAAATCAACTCGGAATTAGCTCAAATTTGATACTCTAATTAATGGGGTCCTAATATCACCACATATAAAATTTGGGGTCAATTGGATATCCTTTGCTTTGGGTTTCAAATTCGGGTCTAATCAAATCTGATTCATAACGTTTTTGCGTCAGTATATCAAACCTTGTGGTAAATTGCTCAAACTTTATATTCTGTCTATTTGGGTTGATATCGCACAATATATGAAATTTTAATTCAATTGGACATCATTTACTTTAGGTTCCAGATTCGGACTTAACTCTTCGTAAACGAGTCTGTTTTGCGTCAACTTTTGAAATTCGCTTGCTTTCTGTTGTTTTCATATCTTGCAGTTTATTTTTCATCATATCCAACATATTTGGGTGTTGTTTCATGATTTTGCATATTTTTTGTTTCTGTTTTCATTCGAGTGTTCAGTTTCGTTCATATTTCGGATAGACTCGCTTTCTACTCGCGAGACTATCATCGCAGTTTCGTTTTGCTTGTTTTCTAGTTTTTATTGCTTCTTGAGTCATATATATATATATATATTTGGATTGCGCTGCCAAGTTGGTTCTATTTGGTGTTGGTTTCAGTTTCGCAAGAACCACAAGAAGGTGAGACGAGAGGTGTGAGTGTGCGAGGATATTAAGAGTGTTTAAGCGAAACACGAGTGACGTGAGGATAATTTTTTTTTACCACTAACCAATTTTTGCAGGTACTATCGTGTCAGATCAAAACAACACACCACCCCATACGTGAGGGAGAACTTACGTTCCAAATGCAAGCCATGACGCAGATGATGGAGAGGATGAATTTTGTGATGGGAAATGTGTGTGACAGACTTGATAGGGTGGAGAAACGTGGTAACGAGGCTGGTACAAGCACCCAAAATGTGAGGAAGCTTGGGGCTGAACTGAAAGCAAACAATGGCGGTAGGGTCGAAAGGCCAAGGTAGGCTGATTATGAGGATTTTGAGGAGGCCGTTGATGATATTGGTGATGGTGGTTTTGAGGATGAGGCCATAGACCATCGGGAAGGTTTTCAACAGCCTAGAAACCGAAGGGCTTATGGGAATAGAACTAGGGGCCAATTTGGCCAAAGAGAATATTTCCGTAGTGACATGCTGATTTAGATGGTGATTTGGATGCTATCAAACTGAAAATACCTTCTTTTCAAGGTAAAAACGATCCCGAGGCATATTTGGAGTGGAAGAAAAAGGTGGATTGGATTTTTGATTGCCATAACTATTTAGAGGCGAAGAAAGTGAAATTAGTAGTCATCGAATTCACGGATTATGCACTGACTTGGTGGGATCAGAATGTTATTAGTAGAAGGAGGAGTGGAGAGAGGCCGGTAGCGCCGTGGGATGAGATGAAAGTGTTGATGAGAAGGCGATTTGTGCCTAACCACTATTATAGAGATTTGTATCTGAAATTGCAGGGTTTGAATTAGGGTTCTAGGTCCGTGGATGAGTATTTCAAGGAGATGGAGATTGCCATGATTCGGGCCAATG
This sequence comes from Populus nigra, assembly GCF_951802175.1. Classification (NCBI taxonomy): domain Eukaryota; kingdom Viridiplantae; phylum Streptophyta; class Magnoliopsida; order Malpighiales; family Salicaceae; genus Populus; species Populus nigra. Next base: position 9,245,889 of record NC_084860.1, read on the forward strand.
TGATCGAGGATCGGGAAGCTACTATGGCTAGATTTCTAAATGGGTTGAATAGGGACATTGTGAATGTTGTAGAATTACAACATTGTGTGGAATTGGAGGACATGGTCCTATGGCAACGAAGGTGGAGAGGCAAATAAAGAGAAGGGGCAGTACACGTTTTCAAACCAATTCGGCTTCATCTTCCTCAACATGGAGGCCGAATGTGAAGAGAGAAGGGGCTGTCCAACCAAAGCCATAAAGGATACTCGTATGGATGAGAAATGTAAATCTGAGTCTCAACCTACTCGTGATAGAGATATTAAATGCTTTAAGTGTTTAGGGAAGGGGCAAATTGCATCTCAGTGTCCAAATCGAAGAGTTATGCTTACAAGAGACAATGGGGAGGTTGAATCTGAAAGTGACAAATCTGAAAGTGAAGAGATGCCACCTTTGGTGGATTGTAGTGATGAGGAGATTGCATATCCTGTTGAGGGGGAGGCCTTGGTTATAAGGCGTGTGCTCAACATGCAAATCAAAGAAGATGATGTAGATCAGCAACGGGAAAATATATTTCACACTCGATGTCACATCCAAAACAAGGTATGTAGCATGATAATTGATGGAGGGAGTTGTGCTAATGTTGCTAGTGATACTCTTGTGAAGAAATTGAATTTGAGTTGTATTAAGCATCCTAGACCTTATAGATTGTAATGGTTGAATGATTGTGGTAAAGTGAGGGTTACTAAGCAGGTTTTGATTGCGTTTGCTATTGGGAAGTATTCTGATGAGATTTTGTGTGATGTAGTCCCAATGCATGCTAGTCACTTACTTTTGGGGCGTCCATGGCAGTTTGATCGGAAAGCGATTCATGATGGGTTTAGAAATAGGTTCACTATTGTAAAGGATGGTAAAACCATCACTCTTGTACCTCTTTCTCCAAAACAAGTGTATGATGATCAAATGAAATTAAAAAAGGAATGTGAGGATGGGAAGAGTGAAAATTCACGTGAGGACAATGGTGAGAGAAAACCATCAGATTTGGCTAAACCTAAATCATTAATTAAACCGGTTGAGATTGGAGGTAAAAACCGAGGAGCGAAGAAAGTAAGCTGGTGTGATGATAATAGTGTGGAAAAATTAAAGAAACAACCTAATTTTTATGCAAAAGGATCTCAAATTAGATATGCATTTTTCACTAATAAGCCAATGATCTTACTTGTGTAGAAGGAGGCTTATTTTAACACTAACGATCTTGATCCTGCTATTCCTAGTGTGGCTGTTTCTTTGATGCAGGAGTTTGATGATGTATTCCCTGAAGACATCCCTAATGGATTACCACCATTAAGGGAGATTGAACATCAAATTGATCTTGTGCTCGGAGCTTCAATTCCTAACCGTCCAGCCTACAGAAGCAACCCTGAGGAGACGAAAGAGCTTAAAAGGCAAGTAGATGAGTTGGTGATGAAGGGGTACATTTGTGAGAGTCTCATCCTTGTGCTTTGCCAGTGCTACTTGTGCCTAAAAAGGATGGAACATGGAGGATGTGTGTCGATTGTCGTGCCGTCAATAACATAACGGTAAAGTAACGACATCCTATTCCTAGGCTTGATGACATGCTAGATGAGTTACATGGATCATGTATTTTCTCTAAGATTGACTTAAAAGGTGGGTACCATCAAATTAGGATGAAAGAGGGTGATGAGTGGAAAACTGCATTTAAGACTAAGCATGGTTTGTATGAATGGTTAGTCATGTCGTTTGGACTTACAAATGCGCCTAGCACGTTTATGCGTTTAATGAATCATGTATTGCGTACGTTTATAGGTAAGTTTGTTCTTGTGTATTTTGATGACATTTTGATCTATAGCAAGAACTTAAATAAGCATCTTGATCATTTGCGTAATGTACTTAGTGTGTTGCGTTGTGAGCAATTATATGCTAATCTTAAGAAGTGTACCTTTTGCATGGAAAAAATTGTGTTTCTTGGCTATGTCGTAACTGCGCAGGGTATCGAGATGGACGAGGAGAAATTTATGGCCATCCGGGATTGGCCTACACCAAAATCGGTAAGTGAGGTAAGGAGTTTTCATGGACTTGCTAGTTTTTATAGAAGGTTTGTGAAGGATTTTAGTACTATTGTTGCACCTTTAACTGAAATTGTGAAAAAGTCTGTTGGATTCAAATGGAATGATGAACAGGATGAGGCTTTTAATTTGTTGAAAGATAAACTTTGTTCGGCGCCTGTTTTAGCTTTGCCAGACTTTACGAGAGCTTTTGAAGTTGAATGTGATGCGTCAGATATTGGAATAGGAGTTGTGTTAATGCAGGATAGGAGGCCCATTGCGTATTTTAGCAAAAAACTTAATGGGGTAGCCTTGAATTACCCTACATTTGACAAAGAGCTTTATGCCTTGGTAAGAACTTTAGAGACGTGGCAACATTACCTGTGGCCCAAGGAGTTTGTGATACATTCTGATCATGAATCATTGAAGAACTTGAAATGGCAAGGTAAGTTGAGTAGGAGACATGCCAAATGGATTGAATTTATTGAAACCTTTCCGTATGTGATCAAGTATAAGAAAAGGAAAGAAAACATTGTGGCTGATGCACTTTCACGCAGGTATGTTCTTTTATCTACTTTGAATGCTAGATTTCTAGGATTTGAACTCATAAAAGAATTGTACAAGGATGATAGTGATTTTGCTAATGTTTACAATGCTTGTGAAACTTCGGCTTTTGGAAAGCTTTATAGACTTGATGGATATTTGTTTAAAGAGAGTCGTTTGTGTGTTCCATTAAGTTCTATGTGTGAATTGCTTGTACGTGAAGCACATGGAGGTGGATTGATGGGGCATTTTGGTGTTGTTAAGACTTTGGATGTGTTGCATGAGCATTTTTATTGGCCTAAAATGAAAAAAAGATGTGCAACGCATATGTGATAAATGCATAACTTGTAGGCAAGCAAAGTCTAGGACTCAACCACATGGCTTGTATACCCCTTTGCCTGTACCGAAAGAACCATGGGTAGACATTTCGATGGACTTTGTATTAGGTTTACCTAGGTCAAAACGGGGTAGGGATTCGATCTTTGTAGTTGTTGATAGGTTTTCAAAGATGGCACACTTCATTCCATGTCATAAAACTGATGATGCAACTAACATTGCTGACTTGTTCTTTAGGGAGATAGTACGGCTTCACGGGGTCCCTAAGAGCATTGTTTCTGATAGAGATGTTAACTTCCTTAGTTATTTTTGGAAGGTGTTATGGGGAAAATTGGGTACTCAACTGTTGTTTTCAACTACTTGTCACCCCCAAACAGATGGACAAACCGAAGTAGTTAATAGGACCTTAACACAACTTCTGCGTGCTGTCATTCAAAAGAACTTAAAGAATTGGGAAGATTGTTTGCCATTTATAGAGTTTGCATATAATCGTAGTGTGCACTCTACTACTGAATTTTCACCATTTGAAATTGTGTATGGATTTAACCCTTTAACTCTAATGGATTTGATTCCTTTGCCTATTGATGAAAGGGTTAGTTTGGATGGTAATCGTAAAGCACGGGTGGTAAAAACACTTCATGAGAGTGTGCGGCAACAGATTGAAAAGAGGAATCGTGTGTATGCGACCAAAGCCAATAAGGGGCGCAAACATGTTGTCTTTTAGCCCGACGATAGGGTAGATCAGTAACGGGAAAACATATTTCACACTCGATGTCATATCCAAAACAAGGTATGTAGCATGATAATCAATGAAGGTAGTTATGGTAATGTAGCTAGTGATACTCTTATGAAGAAATTTGATCTGATTTGTCTTAAGCATCTTAGGCCTTATAGTTGCAATGGTTGAATGGATGTGTACTAAGCAAGTATTGATTGCGTTTGCTTTTGGGAAGTATTATGATGATGTTATGTGTGATGTAGTCCCAATGCATGCTAGTCACATACTTTGGGGGTGTCCTTGGCAGTTTAATCAGAAGGCTATGCATGATGATTTTAAAAATAGATTCATTATTGTAAAGGATGGTAAAACCATCACTCTTATACCTCTTTCTCCAAAACAAGTGTATGATGATCAAATGAGATTAAAAAGGGAACTTCTTTTCCCGAAGAAGAAGCAATGATGTGGAAGCATCGGCTAACTCTGTGCCAGCTGTTCTTAAGGCCTAACTCCTAGTTATTACTCTTCCTACTCGATCGACTTGCTGTTGAGAGTGTTTATTTCAGCTTAGAGGGAATTCTCCTTACTCGAATGTGAGGATGAGAAGAGTGAAAATTCACGTGAGGACAATAGTGAGAGAAGACCATCAGATTCGGCTAAGTCTAAATTATTAATTAAAACGGTAGAAAGTGGAGGTAAAACTCGAGGAGTGAAGAAAGTAAGCTTATGTGATGATAATAGTGTGAAAAATTAAAGAAACAACCTACTCTTTATGCAAAGGATCTCAACAACATAACGGTAAAGTTTTGACATCCTATTCCTAGGCTTGATGACATACTAGATGAGTTACATGGATCATGTATTTTCTCTAAAATTGACTTAAAGAGAAAAGTGCATTTAAGACTAGGCAGGGTTTATATAAATGGTTAGTCATGTCGTTTGGACTTACAAATATGCCTAGTATGTTTATGTGTTTAATGAATAATGTATTGCCTGCGTTTATAGGTGAGTTTGTTGTTGTGTATTTTGATGATATTTTGATGAATAGCAAGAACTTAAATGAGCATCTTAATCATAATGTACTTAGTGTATTGCGTAGTGAGCAATTGTATGGTAATCTTAAGAAATGTATCTTTTGCATGGAAAACAATGTGTTTCTTGGCTATGTCGTAACTGCGCGGGGTATCGAGATGGATGAGGAGAAAGTCAAAGCCATCCGGGATTGGCTTACACAAAAATCAGTAAATGAGGTAAGGAGTTTAAGTTTTTATAGAAGGTTTGTGAAGGATTTTAGTACTATTGCACACGAAAGATAGTCTGTTGGATTCAAATGGAATTCCACACGATAAGGCTTTTAATTTGTTGAAAGATAAACTTTGTTTTGCGCCTGTTTAGCTTTGTCAAAATTTACTAGAGTTTATAAAGTTGAATGTGATGCTTCAGATATAAGTATAGGAGCTGTTTCAATACAGGATAGGAGGCCTATTGCGTATTTCAGTTAAAAACTTAATGGGACAGCCTTGAATTACCCTACATATAACAAGTAGCTCTATGCCTTGACAAGAACTTTAGAGATGAGGCAATATTACCTGTGGCTCAAGGAGTTTGTGATACATTCAAATCATGAATCATTGAAGCACTTGAAAGGTAGCAGACATGCCAAATGGGTTGAATTTATTGAAACCTTTCCGTATGTGATCAACTATAAGCAAGGAAAAGAAAACATTGTGATTGATGCAGTTTCGTGCAAGTATGTTCTTTTATTTCTTTGGATGCTAGATTTCTAGGATTTGAACGCATAAAAGAATTGTACAAGGATGATAATGCTTTTGCTAATGTGCACAATGCTTGGGAAACTTTTACTTTTGGTAAGTTCTATCGACTTAATGGGTAAATATTTAAAGAGAATCATTTGTGTGTTTTATTAAGTTCTATGAGTGAATTGCTTGTACGTGAAGCATATGGGGGCGGGTTGATGGTAATAGACGTTCATTATGCATTCCCTTTTAGGCTACTTGTTCATTAATAGCTTTGTTCGCCCCTTTTCAAATGGTTATTGAGGACATGGTTTAGTTTCAAGTTTAGTTGAATGATTAAATCTATTCATTAAAGCATGAAATATAAATATAGAGTAATGTTTTAAATACTTTGATGTTAAGATGATCATTTTTGAAGTTATGGCATTGTGTTTTAATTTTTGAAGTTGTTATGGTTTAAGTTGTTTTAAGATAGTCTAGTGGGTTTGTTAAGGTTGTAAGCATGTTGTTTAAGCATCAGGACATTGAGTTTATCCAATAGAACAATGTTTTTACGTAAGGATATGTTATTTTTGCTTAGTATTTCATGGCTTACTCATTTTTCTATTTGATTTTTGTTTCTTGTTTGTTTTCATGATTGAAGTAAGTTGTATTAAGAATATTTAAGCTATGTTTGCTAAGTTTAGTTGCTATTCTAGGTTATATTGCATTTTTTATGGGTTTAAGTTTTTGTTTTTAGGATTCTGGGTTTATAAAATGTCTAGGTTGGTGTTCTTGCCATGAACTTTACATTAAGTCCTTGATTGTGGTATTCTTTTGGTTGATTGATGGTTATTACATGTATTCGCAAACTTGTTGGTCGTTAATATGAGGATTTCATGGCTTAAAAACAAATAATCAAGCATTTTTTCTGTCTTTTTGTATAAAAACAAATAATCTTGACTTTTGCTGGATTATTAGGAAGATCTAGCCCCAACATCTTGTTTGAATTATGTTAGTGCATCATTTTATGCCTTTAATTTTATGCAATCCAGTGTGAAATTGAGTTTACATTTCTAGTTTTCTTCTTGGAGTTCTTAGTGTTCTTTGACAAGTTTCAAGCATTTTTTCTCCTTTTGATCTTTGATCCTTCTATCAACTTAATGTCATCTTTGGATGGACAAAATTTTAGCAAAGGAAAACGCATCTTTTTGTCCTTAAAGCGTGTTTGCCAAACATGAACTTAAGGTATTTTTTAAGCGTATGATTTTGGATAAGGTTATGTTTGGTGAACATGCATTACAATTAAAATTCTCTTATTCAAAGAAAATACAAAAATATGTTTTTATTTGTGTGTATATGGCCAAGTTTCTTAAAAATAAAAAATCAAATTTGCATAAATAATAATAAAAATATAAATACAAGGCATGATTTAGCATCTTTAAAAGTTCAAAAATATATATATATTTTTGATATTTTTGCATGTATTTTTTTATTTAATAACTAATTTAATAAAGCAATGAAAACTTGGCCTACATTTCAAAAACGTCAAAAAAATGTTTTCTTTTAATACACGAGATTATGGAGTTATATGTTAGACGTATTCCCGATATTGAATAAAAAGACACTTTCTTTTTTTATATATGTTTTAACATTAGAACAATTAGATTTTAGCATGATACGACAAGGATCTCCTTACTGAGAAAGACTTTTCTTAAACCTTAAATAGAACAGCGATTAAAAAACACAAGAAATACCTTAGTTTATGTCAGACAAACAAATAATGCAGTTTACGCTAAGTAAGATGTACTAGGGGTGGTATGTCCTTCCTATACACAACTAGCTCTCTTATCTAGACTTTAAGACCATTTAGGGTTCCTAGTTACCAAAATACTAAGTAGAGACTCCATCCTGTTTTTACTAATAAGAAACAAGAATTTCTTCATCTTTCCACCCATCACCAAAAAGATCTTGCTCCAGGAGGATGATCGTCATGACACCGCACACATGTGACAAACAAGTTTGATCTCATATTGAGGAGAAGACAACAGAGTATGCCAAACATGCTAATAAAAGGCTGAAAATGGTCAGATTTGTAAACAAACACACACACACACACACACACACACACACACACACACACATATATATATATATATATATATATATATATATATATATATATATAATTGATGACTCCACCGTTGCTGTCGATTTCTGAATCGGCAGCGACGTAGTTTTTGCTGCCGAGTTCTAAATTGACAACAACGTAATGTTATTAAAAGTTAGGGAAACAAATTAGACTGTCTTAAGGAGCTGAGAGGGAGAGGCAAAACCGGTTTTAGACAGACCAAAACACGAACAAGAACACCTTTAACTCAATCTCAAACACCCCGCCTTAGTTTATATGAAGTATAAATGCAAGGAGAAAGAGAGAAGGTGACCCTTGCTCTTCCCAAAGTCTGCTTGCTACAACTGCATGTCTCTCTTTTCCACCTTCTTCCCAACAAAAATTCAAACCAAAACCAGCAAAGAATACCTCTTGAACATGTGAGAGAGAGTTGGGATCGTGAATGAAGGCTGAGCAGTTGTTTAGGGGGAAGGAAAGGGGGCTGGAACGAGGGAGAAGAAACTGACAGAAAACAAAGAAAAAGAAAAGGAGAACCGAGAGAGGAAGAAGAAAGGGAAAAACAGGAGAAAGAGGGAGGAGATATACTACGAAACTGTCCAGACCTACTTAGAGTTGAAAGGTATGGGTCATGTAGTCTCCTTTTGCCACCTTGTTCTTCAAACCTAGAACTGAAAATGATGAAGGATCCTTAAGAAAAATTAACCTAAACCCCTTAGGCTAATTGTAAAGGAAACTAAAAACAACTAAGAGCAGAAGCAACAAAGACAAAATGAGACCAAATTCCAGAGCATCTAACTAAGGATAATGAATAAAATGGAAAGAATAAAACTTGGTAGAGGGTCAATGATACTGTTCCGCCTTGTGATACGAACCAAACAAGGTCAGATTTAGATTTTGGCGTAAAATTTTCTACCGTTCAGTTTTACGCTATTGAGCATAACTTCAAATCCAACCGTTGGATCGAGCTGAAACTTTATCAGAAGATTCCAAAGTTGTCAATCTATGTTGGGGAACATTTTCAGGAGAATCCACGTTCGGTAAGGACTTGTAATATAGGTCTAAACAGGCTATATGAATTCTGTTATTTACTTACCTTTTGACTTGTGGACTTCATATTTGGCAAGGATCCTTTTCTTACAAGGATGTGGGAGCTCGTTTTGGGAATTTCCTGCCTCCACAAGAATCTTTAATGAGCTGCAATATAATCTCCAAGTGTGGCAAGGATTCATCAATGTTTTAGAATCCTTTTCTTATAAGGATTCCTTATTAATCCTAGCTACACAAGGAAAGAAGGGCTGCTGGTATTTAATGACAAGTTAGTCATTTTTATTATTTTCTTTCATGTTTGGGCTTAATTAATACTTTGTTTTCAGTTAGAATCCAAGACTTGTTTGGATTAAGTTATGGACTTTTCAGTTTAGGGTTTTGGGTTAGTTTTGAGTGGACGTCATATAAGTCCATATAAAGGGTCCATTAGGGTTAATTTTTCAAGAACTATTTAAACTCATGTAAGCCAAAATTTCGGCAGCTTTGATGGTAATTACTTCTGAATTTTTCAGTTTTAACGCGTGAGAGTGATTCTTGCATTCTTTAGTTCTTGAACGAACTGAATCTGACTTATCGAAGATTAACTGGCTTCGTGGCGTCATTCTACTCAATCCAATTGTGTCGGTGCCTTGGGGCAGGTTTCCATCGTGTCACACTCTTATCAGACCTATTTCGGCTTTCCGGGATCAGATCTCAATCTTGATTGTGGGTTGCATGATCACGTGATCATGAGGTTTGCATCAGTCGACCACAACAATGGGCTTGGCTAGAATGCATTGTGTAAAAAGATGCATGTGTGTGTTCACATTAAAATCATGTGACTCTGTTGGGAATCTGCGAATGGCTGCCGAAGCTGAGTTGTCTGCAGCGAATTAGCATTCGCTGCTGAAATTGAATTGTCTGTAGCGAATCTGTGATTCACTACCGGAAATGAGTTGTCTGCAGCAAATTGGCATACGCTGCCGAAATGTGTGTTGTGCAGCAAATTTGTGATTCGCAGGAGAAACTGAGTTGACTGCAGCGAATTACATTCGCTTCCAGATTGTGTGTTCTGCAGCGAATTCATGATTCGCTGCCGCAACTGAGTTATCTGCACCAAATTTGTGATTCGCTGTCGAAACTGAGTTGCCTGCAGCGAATTAGCATTTGCTATCAAATTGTGTGTTCTCCAAAGCATAGCAAATTTGTGACCTGCTGTGGAAATTGAGTTATCTGTAGCGAAGTAGCATTTGCTGTCGGAATTGTAGTGCCAACAGCGAAATAGTTTTCGTTGTTGAATTGGGAGCTTGTAGCAAACCAGTTTTTGCTGCCAATGTAGTGTTATTAGGCCTCTCGGGCAAAAATTACTTAAATGCTAGTAATAATGATGTGCCGTGAATGATTCAAAAATCGACAACAATGAATCTGACGAAAATGGATGAAGGATGGGTCTGGTTGTGTTGTCTTTCTTTTGGTGTTTAGGCTGGATTATAGTGATTTCATGGTAAGTAAGATGGAGGATAGATTAGAATGATACTTTGATAAGTCGATCTGGACTCCACAAAGATCAATCTAGGATTTCGACGCCACACTCTTTGTGATTGAAGAGTGATAAGTCAGGTAGGGTTCTTCACAAAATCAATCTGGAAGAACAACTCTTAATTCTGTGACTTAAGTTTCAAATCTTGGCCAAAAGTGCTTTATTACATATTCTGATATTGTATTTATAATTTGAACATCCCTCCAAAGTTAGGAAAAATTCAACATGGTAGAAGTCAAGCCCAAAAAACAAACTTTGACAAAATAACCTAGACAAATTAACTAACACATGTTTTTTGACCTTTCTAACATAAACAAACCAAATTTAAAACAACAACATGGCAGAAGTCAAGTCTAAAAAACAGACTTTGACAAAATAACCTAGACAAATTGACTAGCACACGTTTTTTTGACCTTTCTAACATAAACAGACCAAATCAACCATATCTTCTTACACAAAAGTCCAATGGAGTCATGGTTGGACAATCTAGAAAGAGCACGTTCTGAACTTGAAATCCACCTAGATTAGTCTTGTTTTCACATGCAATGGATGACTTCAAATTCAAGTTCAAATTCATTTGTTGTTCTGACCATAAACAACATCAATTCCTTCACTTATTTGCATATCAACCCATATTCAAGTAGCCCAGCATCAAAAGAACCATTAAGGGATTTTCCCATCTCCGAGTTCCAATTGTAGGCAAATAAACATCCTTGAACCAATTTCAAACTGATTGTTAATTTTGAACTCCGACACAGCTTCAATTATTCCAATTTGACTCGTCAAGGCCCTTTGCAGTTGTTTTGCTCTCGCTCTTGTCATTGGACCATCTGAATCCTCTTGCGTATTAGATTTAGCTTTACAAGATGGATTATAATTCCCATGATGCACATCATCAGCCCCGGGTTGAAAATGATTTGTCCTCAAATCAGAATCGTCATCGTCATCATCATCCAAGTATGGAGTCAAGTCTTTCACATTAAAAGTAGCTGATACGTTGTAATCACCAGGAAGATCTACCTTATATGCATTGTCATTCACTTTCTCTATAATCCGAAATGGACCATCAGCTCTTGGCATCAACTTGGACTTACGTTTGCTTGGGAATCTGCCCTTGCTAATATGAATCCAAACAAGATCTCCAGGTTCAAACCTAACCATTTTCCGCCCCTTGTTAGCTTGTTTAGCATACTTTGTCGTTTTCTCCTCAATATGTAATCGAACCTGCTCATGTAGTTTCTTCATCAATTATGCCTTTCTAATTCCATCCATAGATGTCCTCTCATCAATTGGAATATGAACAAGATCAATAGTAACACAAGGATTAAAGCCATACACAACCTCAAATGGTGAAAATTTTGTATCCCCATGCACACTACGATTATATGCAAACTCCACAATAGGCAAACAAGTATCCTAACTCTTCAAATTCTTATGTATAACAGCTCGTAACAAAGAAGATAAAGTTCGGTTTACTACCTCAGTTTGTCCATCAGTTTGTGGATGACATGCTGTACTGAAAAGTAACTTCGTTCCAAGCTTCCTCCAAAGAGTCTTCCAAAAGTGGCTTAAGAACTTTGTATCACGATCAAAGACAATGCTTTTAGGAACTCCATGTAAACGAACAATCTCTTGAAACAACAAATCAACAACATGTACTGCATCGTCAGTTTTGTTGCAAGGAATGAAATGAGACATTTTGGAGAATCGATCAACCACGACCATTATTGAATCCTTTCCACGCTGTGTTCTTGGTAACCCAAGTACAAAGTCCATGCTAACATCCATCCATGGTTGCTCTGGAATAGGCAATGGCATTTACAGTCCATATGCATTCTCTTTACCCTTAGCTTTCTTGTAAATAACACATCTCTCAATCACCTTGTGCACATCCCGTAACATACTAGGCCAAAAAAAATATTCTTTCAGCAGCTCATAAGTCTTCTTCTCCCCAAAATGACCACTAAGACCACCACCATGAGCCTCTCGCACAAGCAACTCCCGTAACGATCTTGAAGGAATACACATTCTGCCCATTTTGAACAAGTAACCTTCATGCACATTCGGGAACCACATTAGCAAAGTAAGAATCATTAGCATATTGTTCCTTCACTTGTTCAAAACCCATCAGCTTTGCATTCAACATAGAGATCAGTGCAAACCTCCTAGAAAGAGCATCAGCAACCACATTAACTTGCTCTTTCTTGTACTTTATGACATAAGGAAATGACTCCATAAACTTGACCCATTTAGCATGTCTGCGATTCAGCTTCCTTTGCCCCTTAAGATACTTCAAGGATTCATGATCAGTATGTATAACAAATTCTTTAGGCAACAAGTAGTGTTGCCATACCTCTAGAGCCCGAATCAAAGCATAGAACTCCTTGTCGTAAATAGAGTAGTTCAAACGAGCTCCATTTAACTTTTCACTGAAGAATGCAATCGGCCTCTTTTCTTGCAGCAAGACAGCCCCAATTCCAACTCCGGAAGCATCGCACTCTATTTCGAATGTTTTAGCAAAGTTTGGCAGTGCTAAAACTGGAGCAGTACACAACTTTTCCTTAATTAACTCAAAAGCTTTTTGGGCATCTTCACTCCATCTAAAGTCATTCCCTTTTTTCAAGCATTGTGTCATAGGAGCAACAATAGAGCTGAAGTCTTTCACAAATCGCCTGTAGAAAGAAGCTAGACCATGGAAACTCCTCACATCACCAATACTAGCAGGTTTTGGCCAGTCCCAAATTGCCTCAATTTTCTCCTCATCAACCTTAACTCCCCTGCTAGAGATAATATATCCAAGAAACACAACACTTTCTTTACAGAAGTAACACTTTGTGAGTTTCCCATACAACTTAGAATCTCGCAAAGTTTCAAACACAACTCTAAGATGCGTCATATGATCATCAAAGGTCTTGCTATACACCAGGATATCATCAAAATATAATACAACAAACAACCCAATATACTTCCTCAAAACATGATTCATAAGTCTCATAAATGTACTAGGCGCATTAGATAACCCAAACGGCATTACCATCCATTCATATAACCCCTGTTTAGTTTTAAATGCTGTTTTCCATTCATCTCCTTCTTTCATTCTAATTTGGTGATAACCACTCATCAAATCAACATTAGAAAACAATGCAGCACCATGCAACTCATCAAGCAAATCATCAAGTCTAGTATAGGAAATCGATACTTAACTATTATTTTGTTGATAGCACGACTGTCCATACACATCCTCATGGTACCATCTTTCTTTGGTACAAGCAAAGTAGGTACGGAACATGGACTAAGTGATTCTCGCACATAGCCCTTCTCTAAGAGCTCACCAACCTGCCTTTGAATCTCTTTTGCTTCCTCTGGATTACATCTGTATGCTGGTCTGTTAGGAAGTGAAGCTCCCGGCACCAAATCAATTTGATGCTCAATTCCAGGAATAGGTGGTAACCCTTTAGCTAATTCATCTGGAAACACATCTTTAAATTCTTCAAGCAATTCCTTAACCTGTATTGGTAAGTCCAATCCTTCTACTTGTAGTAATTGCTTTGCCCAGATCATGAAAACAGCCCTCGCCGAAGCTAATGCTTGTTTGATGTCTCCTTTTTTGGCTAATAACAGCCCCTTGCGTGATTTCACCTCCTTTTGTTGGCTTCGTATCTGATCCTCTCTAACTTGTTGAGAACTCAATGGTAACAAGTTCACCTTCTTTCCATTTAGCATAAAAGAATAAGTGTTTTTTCGTCCATTGTAGGTCACATCCTTATCAAACTGCCATGGACGACCCAGCAATAATTGGCTAGCTGACATTGGCGCAACGTCACACAAAACCTCGTCATGATAGGTTTTAATGGAAAAAGGTACACGGACTTGCTGTGTCACCCGAATCTCCCCATTCTCATTCAGCCATCGCAAACTGTATGGCCTGGGATGTGGAAGGGTAGTTAAACCCAATTTCTCCACCAAGGTAGTTGACGCAACATTAGTGCAACTTCCATTGTCAATGATCATCTCACACACCTTATCTCGAATCTGACATCGAGTATGAAAGATGTTCTCGCGTTGCTCATCACTAACGTCAATTTGTGCATTCAGAACCCGTTGTACAACCAACAAATCTCCCTTCACTGGTTTGAAATCCTCTTCTTATTCAGCCACTTGTCCCTCATCTTCATCTTCAATTTTAACCTCATCTCCACTAATCAGCTCTCCATGATCTCCATGCAAAATCATCACCCTTTTATTTGGACATTCCGAAGCAATGTGCCCATGTCCTAAGCACTTGATGTCCCGAGACCTCCTAGGATGTTGAGGTTCTGTCACCTTCTCCTTGCCCTTCAAAGAATCAGAACTGGTATTCCCCTTAGTAAACTCCACCTTCTCATCTCGTTTAGGTGTGCTCCATGTTCGTGTAGGTGTAGAAACAGCCCTTGTTGTGCTTGATATATAGTTACACCAGTTCAAACACCTCCTCGTTTCTGCTGCCTCTCTACTCGAGTTGCAAGCTTTATAACTTCCTCAAGGAAGATGTATGGCTGTAGTTCAACAACATTAGCTATATCCTTTCTCAACCCTCCAAGAAATCTAGCTATTGTTTGCCCCTGGGGTTCCATCAATTCACATCGAATCAGCAGCAACTCAAACTCTTTCACATACTCTTCCACGCTTAAAGATCCTTGTCGCAGAGTTTGAAGTCTGATGTATAGCTCCTGTTTATAGTAATCAGGAACAAATCTCTTCTTCATCACTCTTTTCATAGTTGCCCACGTTGTAATCTCCTCTTCTCCATCCCTTCTCCTCTGAATCTTTAAATTTTCCCACCACAAAAGAGCATAATCTGTAAACTCAAGTGCTGCCACCTTGCACTTGCTTTCTTCAGACTATTCATACCATTCAAACACCTTTTCAACCTTCTGAATCCACTCCAAGTATTCCTCGGGTGAACTTTTTTTTTGGTAAGTTGACGTATGTATTAAAAGAAGAAGATACAAACATTATAAGGGGCATACCCCAGATTTACAATGATAACAGAAACATAAAACAACATATGGCTACAGGCTAGCCACCGACCAAAAACTGAAACCTCACTAGATTCGTTAGGGAAACCAATACAGCCAGCTAACTAACAAATTAAGAATCTATGGTATTCACCCTTCAAGCTCGTTGGATCCTTTTGTTTTCATTTGTTGGTGCGACATTCCTCATCAAATCAAGCTTTTCACGAATGATACATTCGATTTGATTAAAGACCAAATTCGAAGTTCTAGACATTCCAGCAAAGATCCTTGCATTCCTTTCTTGCCATACATGATACACTGTAGCTGCAAAACTCAGTTTACGAGAAAAATTGACGAAACTCTTGCCATGCCAAGAGACAGTGGCCCATCGAATCCATTCATCCCAGCCTTTTGTCATTCTTGGAATGTCGCATCTGTCACAAACATCCCACCAGATCGCTTTAGTATAGGAGATTCCTCGGGTGAACTACTTCCTCTAAACGGTGGAATCTTAAGTTTGAGACCATTAGGAGGATTATAATTCTGCCTTCTTGGTCTACCCCTATCGTCAGCCTCATCATACCCATTTGGATCTTCATCAGCTCCTATAATATCATTTCGTGGCACCCTAAGTGCTTGCCTCTGTTGGGGTTGCAAATTATTTCTTTGCATCATTTGCATAAAGGGTATTCAATTGTTCACGAATTCCAGTCATTTCATCCCGAATCTCAGCATGAGATCGTTGTAAGCCCATAACCTGTGCCTGTTCCAAACTTAACCCTCTTGGCAAATCTTCTTTATCTCCAGCCATAATTAAGTTTATCAACCTTAATTCCAGCAAGCCTTTCTTCTGTTTTTGGCTCCTGCCTTAAATCGCAACTGATGCTCTGATACCAGATGATGTGCCGTGAATGATTCAAAAATCGGCAACAATGAATCTGACGAAAATGGATGAAGGATGGGTCTGGTTGTGTTGTCTTTCTTTTGGTGTTTAGGCTGGATTATAGTGATTTCATGGTAAGTAAGATGGAGGATAGATTAGAATGATACTTTGATAAGTCGATCTGGACACCACAAAGATCAATCTAGGATTTCGACGCCACACTCTTTGTGATTGAAGAGTGATAAGTCAGGTATGGTTCTTCACAAAATCAATCTGGAAGAACAACTCTTAATTCTGTGAATTAAGTTTCAAATCTTGGCCAAATGCTTTATTACATATTCTGATATTGTATTTATAATTGGAACATCCCTCCAAAGTTAGAAAAAATTCAACATGGTAGAAGTCAAGCCCAAAAAACAGACTTTGACAAAATAACCTAGACAAATTAACTAGCACATGTTTTTTTGACCTTTCTAACATAAACAGACCAAATTTAAAAGAACCATATCTTCTTACACAAAAGTCCAATGCAGTCATGGTTGGACAATCTAGAAAGAGCACGTTCTGAACTTGAAATCCACCTAAATTAGTCTTGTTTTCACATGCAATGGATGACTTCAAATTCGAGTTCAAATTCATTTGTTGTTCTGACCATAAACAGCATCAATTCCTTCACTTATTTGCATATCAACCCAAATTCAAGTAGCCCAGCATCAAAAGAACCATTAAGGGATTTTCCCATCTCCGAGTTCCAATTGTAGGCAAATAAACATCCTTGAACCAATTTCAAACTGATTGTTAATTTTGAACTCCGACACAGCTTCAATTATTCCAATTTGACTCGTCAAGGCCCTTTGCAGTTGTTTTGCTCTCGCTCTTGTCATTGGACCATCTGAATCCTCTTGCGTTAATGATTTAGCTTTACAAGATGGATTATAATTCCCATGATGCACATTAAATAATTTCATGGTATAATGGTGTCAAATGTGGAACACTTAAATGTGAACATATGAACTCTAGAAATAAGTATGATGATGAATGTGATTCAAAGATACAAATGTACTGATTTGTGACCATTGATGTCTTAAGTGGTGCAGTCGGGATCGGACCATCAGAGAAGAACAACCCACAGGTGGAGCAGGTAGGTGACTTTCACCTTCTCTTTTCATAACGTTGAATAATAAAATACTTTATCATGAATGTTACCGTATTGTGTTAGTATAGATATCATATTGCCAAATGTTTAAATGTTGACAAATGGTTGATTAGTGTTGGCTAATGGCATCCAAATGAATGACCGGGACAAATGAATAATTAGCTTCGGCTAATGGCATCTGAAAGGATGCTTGGGACAAAGGAATGATTAGCTTCGGCTAATGGCATCCGAGTGGATGACCAGGATAAACGATTGATTAGCTTCGGCTAATGGCATCTGAAGGGATGACCGAGAATAATGAATGATTAGCTTTGGCTAATGACATTCGAATGGATGATCGAAACAAATGGTTGATTAGCTTTGGTTGATGGCATCCGAAGTGAATGGCTGGGGTGAGTGAATGGTGAACCTTGGCAAATGATGGCTTAAGAGGATAGCCGGATTTAAGATTATGGCCGATTACAAGAATTAGTGCATCTATATATACTACAAGTTGTTTATACGAAGTATATAAAGGAACTACAAATGTCAGGTTTCGAACATGGGATAATGTTAATGTTTCATTAAAGTGCCACACCGTTTATTATCATTATTATTATTAAGTAATTGCATTCTTATAAATGTTTTGTACTGCAGAAGGGATGTCACACCAACGAGGTGCCTAGGAATCCCAATACACGGGACCCTACTTTTACAAGGAATCATGTAGTTGCATTCTAAATCACGATGTATTTTGTATGAATCAATGTAATGAACGTATAACTATTATTAGATCCTTTTTGTTTAAATTTGTGATAACTATTAGTAGGATAGGAATGCAAATTCATGTCTATGTATGTAATTTTTAATATGAACTTCTAATCATGCAAACATAATATTATGTGTTTATGTAAGATTCACCTTTAAATGAAATGTTGATTGTTATTGATGTATGGATTGTATCTTGATGATGTGAGGGAATAGATTCGCCGATTACCGAAACGATGAGTGTCAAGTACAAAAAAAAAATTACCGTTGTTTGGGGCTTGAAAAGCCGGGTTGTTACAGGATTTAAGCCATGATATCTTGTTTGGATCAATCTTAGGAAGAGCAGATTTCCAATTAGGTGAAAGTCTAAATTGATGCCGAGAATTGATGGACCATTTCGGGTTATCAAAAGGGTGAATGATAATGCTTACAAGGTTGACCTTCTGATGAGTGCTATTTCAACTACTTTTAATATAAAAGACTTGTCACCTTACTTGGAATATGTTAACAATTTTGATTTGAGATGAAATCAGTTTCAACTCAAGGGTGATGATACGCATGAGGATTTTAACATGGAAGGGGTTGGTTCTAACATGTATTTCATGTGGTTCAATAACGAGACTACAAAGTGCCTTAATAAGTCAGATTAGCATAACTAAAGCTTTGATGAGTTTGGAGACTTGTAAACTGAATGGAAATAGTTTAAATATGTTTTGTTTTGGCTTTCAAATAAGGCTTAGATCATGACTATGGAGTTTCAGAGAGTTTGAGTTTGTTGTTATTCTACATTGTTTTAAAGTTTAAAATTTCATCTTTCCAATTTGTCCAACCATGCATGCATTGGAGTTTTGTAGGAAAGGCATACTTTTTTAATTTTTATGTGCTTGTGTATGTGTTTTATAAGTAAAAAACATGTCCAACCATGATTGGGGTTTTTGGAGGGTTTGGTTTGTTGTCAACTCTTGGGCCAATTTCAGCCTGAATTTTCACCACTTTATTGCTTTGGAAAATATGCCTATTCTGAATGGTTTTCAAGTTTAGAAAGTCATCTTTGCAATTTGTCCAACCATGCATGCATTGAACTTTTATACCAAAAGTTATGGTTGTTCTAATTTTTGTGTGTTTGTGTGTGTTCTATAAGTCAAAAACATGTATTATTTATTATTTATCTAGTTTTCTAAAAAACGTTATATATTTGGGTCTAAATTATATCATTTTGGTATTTCTTATACTTGGAGGGTTGCTCCAAGTATATAATGATGTTTCATACCAAATATAGGGAACTTTTGAAAGAATATAAAACTTTTTACTTCTACTTTAAAGAGTTTTTATCCTTGTTCTTCCATTTCTAGAATTGGTTAAAGAACAACTTAGACTTGTCACTTTTAATCACAAAGAGTTTGGTGTCTTTATACTAATAGGAATTCGTTTGTTCAATTCTCATAGATAATGCCATTAATGAAGTCATGAAAACTTGAGGATTGGATTGGGTTGTTCATGAGTGTGTTTTAGGCTTAGGTGATTGAGCTTGATCGTAGGCTTTTTTCTCTATGCTTACTATTTCTTACAAAAACAAGTCCTCTATCGAAATTGGAGACCCTATGATGCCCTTTTGATGCTTACATTTTTTATTTTTTAAAAAAGGAAAGGAGTACATTTAAGCTCCTTAATAATGTCTATTAGGGAAATAATGTATAGGAAATAAAAGGAGAGTAAAGAATGTAAGAGAGGTTGTGTGTTATGTATGAGATTATTTAATGAACTCTTATAAATCTATTGAATGAACTTGCCTAGCTTGAATGTTTTTACTTGGTAACCAGATAAATTTATAGACCTTAGTCATGTTAGCTTATCTCGTGAAGAGTTTATGTTGTGATAACTTAGAGATTTCAAGTCGAAGGATCACCTACCTAACTATCATGCGAGCCTTTTCATAAACATAGGTGATTTCTCCATATGGAATTCTCTTGCGGGTCAGTTCAATATACATGTCGTTTGAGAAGCACCTATATATTAGTTCCATTTATCTCTCATATCTTAGTTTATAAAACCAGTTGTTTCCTTTCATAAAAGAAGGAACATAATATGTATTAGTTTCAACAACTTGAATTAATATCCACTCGTAATAGAACATTGACCATGAATAATAACAATGCTTTGATGCAATCAGAATCTTATAATTATAACAACTTCATAATTTTATTTGCATAGTATTTTTGTCTCGTGGAATTAATCTTTACTGTAGATTCATTAACTAAAGATTAGATTAATTCTTACTCTAGATTCATTAATTACACATTACATTCACTAATCAAATATAAAGAAATATTAAATATAAAAAAGCCTTTACTAATAATAAATATGTTTTACATGAATAAAATTAGTGCTGGGTGTAACCAATCGATTTGCGACAGAGCATATTCACTAACAATCTCTCATTTCATTAAATCAATTGCTTATGTATCTACTACCATATTTCTTTATATGGTGATCAAGCTTCTATTGGGACAGGGCTTTAATAAGAGTATCTGCAAGCTTCTGGTGGGATAAGGCCTTAATAAAAGTATCTGCAAGATTCTTTTTAGTGGGTACTCGCTCTATCTTTACATCTTTATTTTCTATGATTTCTCTAATCAAATGGAATCATCTAAGTACATGTTTGGATCTTTGATAAGACTTTGGTATCTTTGCATGTGTATTGGCTCCATTGTAATCATAATACAAGGATATTGGATCAATAATTCTAGGAACCACACTTAATTCAATGATGAACTTCTTAATCCAAATAGCCTCTTTTGTTGCCTTAGACGCAGAGATGTATTCAACTTCAGCTATATTTATAATGGTATTTTATTTAAAACTTTTCCAACTCACAACACCACTATTTAGAGTAAAAATATATCTTGACTAAAATTTGTTATTATCAATATCAAATTGAAAAGTAGCATTTGAATAATTTTGAACTTCTTATTCATGTCCTCTTATAGACTAGAAAGACATTCTTAGTTCTTCTTGAGTACTTAAGACTATTTTTAACTATCTTCTAGTGACTCTCACCTATGTTAGATTGGTATCTACTTGTTATGTTCAAAGTATAAGATACATCTGGTCTTGTACCTAGCATTGCATATATAATGGATCCTATAGCCGAAGCATAGGGAGTGGTTTCCATAATATCTCTTTCAAGTTGTGTTTAGGACACATATTTTTTTGAGAAATAATATGATCCAAGCAATGTCAAGTTTACATTTTGACGTCAAAGTTTCTATTATCTGATTTTACATTATTGAGCATAACTTTTAACTCGATCGTTGGATCAAACTAAAATTTTTACAAACATTTGGAGACATTCTTTTCTATATTGGGTTAAAATTTTAAGTCAATCGGACATTAAAAATCAATTATTTTAGAGGGTTAAAGTTACTGGATGAATTTTGTCAAATCTATCTTTATGGACCTTTATATAGTGTTTAGATTATATCTAAAGCTACTAAAGGAATTCTATTGAGATTTCAAGTGGGTTAGAAAGTAGATATTCGTACCTTTTTATCAATATATGGTAGGCCTACTAATTCATCTAGACAAGAGAGAACGATGTTGATTTGGTTCAGCTTTGTGATACGACCCAAGCAAGGTCAAATTTAGATTTTGGTGTAAAATTTTCTACCGTCCAGTTTTACGCTATTGAGCATAACTCCAATTTCAACTATTGGATCAAGCTGAAACTTTACCAGAAGATTCCAGAGGTATGTGTCTATGTTGGAGTAAATTGTCAGATGAATCGGAGTTCGGAAAGGACTTGCAATGTAGGTCAGAACAGGCTGTATGAATTTTGTTATTTACTTCCTTTTAACCTGTGGACTTGCTATTTGACAAAGATCCTTTTTCTAAAAGGATGTGGTAACTTGTTTTGGGAATTTCCTAGTTCCACAAGAATCTTTAATGAGCTGAAACATAATTCCAACTGTGGCAACGATTCATTAATGTTCCAGAATCCTTTTCTTATAAGGATTCCTATTCATCCTGGCTACACAAGGAAAGAAGGGCCGGTGCTATTTAATGACAGATTAGTTATTTTTATTTTTTTTCTTTCATGTTTGGGTTTAATTAAAACTTTGTTTCATATAATTCCACATAAGGGGTCTATTAGGGTTAATTTTCAAGAACTATTTAAACTCATGTAACCAAAATTTTGGCAGCCAATTGACAAATATTACTTCAGAATTTTTCAGTTTTAACATGTAAGAGTGATTCTTGCATTCTTTAGTTCTTAAATGAACTGAATTTGACTTATCAAAGATTAACTAGTTTCGTGGCGTCATTTTACTTCATTCCAATATTGTTGGTGCATTGGGGCAGGTTTTCATTGTGTCACACTCCTATTATACATATTTCCGCTTTCCAGGATCATATCTCAATCTTGATTGTGGGTTGCGTGATCACGAGGTTCACATTAGATGTGCTTGAAATAAAGACTCAAATCTAATAAATATTATTTTCTTGTGTATTATGAATTCTAGTCAATACAATGATTCTTTAATGCTCTTGGAAGCAATTGTGGCTATTATTGGCTCACCTATTCTACAAGGATTCCATGTTAAACAAAGAGACATTTATTGCAACAACTATTATCTATAGTTTGCAAGGATTCTATATCCATTATGATATAAGGTTCACAATTTTGATTTTAGAACAAATCATTTTCAACTTGAGGGTGATGATATGTATCATGATTCTAATATAGAAGGGTCTGATTTTTAATATAAAAGAATTGTCACCTTACTTGGAAGATGTTAACAATTTTGATTTAAGGTGAAATCAGTTTCAACTCAAGGGTGATGATATGCACGAGGATTCTAACATGGAAGCAGTTGGTTCTAATATGTATTTCATATGGTCCAATAACGATAACTTAAGCGAAATAACTACAAACCGCCTTAATAAGTCAAATTAGCATGACTAAAGCGTTGATGAGTTTGGAGGCTTGTAAACTAAATGGAAATAGTTTAAATATATTTGTTTGTTTTCAAATAAGGCTCGGATCATGACTGGGGAGTTTCAAATTACTATCCTAAATATGATAGAATCAAATTTTTCAATCTTAAGAAGTCCTGTATAGATTAGGAAATCTAACTGAATGTGGAATTAATTCTGAAGACTTTTTGCCTTGTTGTGCATGTACAATTAATGAAGAAAATCCCTCTTTTATACCTGCCAATTTAGTTTCCTTTCTAAACTAAGAAAATCATTAATTAATCCTTCTTAGGTTAAGAAATCAGATATGAAACCCTTTGATCCACACAAATTGAGCTCTTCGTGGACTTGGATTAGATGAATTATAGGTTGTCCTTCATGCTCCCTAGGCATCCTAAGCTCCTTTAGGTCCATCTTGCTCTATATGTTTTGAACAAGCCCATTCAATGCCTCTTAAAACTTCTTTGCCCTAGCTCTTGTAATTGTCCCACTTGGTACCTTCAATTGGTCTATGGTGATTAAGCTTGGTGTTGGGTTGATCCACATCAATTTGCCTTTAATAATAAATTTAAATTCATTCAGAAATGAATACGATGTTTCTAAAAAGTGCAAGAACATAATAACAATTATAAATTCTAGTATCATCCCATTTCTTTATGAGATGCATAATTATTATATGGGCATCTATATTCTTATGTTATGTTTGAAGTAAAAGTAACATGCTAGCTAATATCACATTTGTAGCCCACTCATTGTCATTAATATGATGTTGATATTCAGTCTAAACTTTGTTATTAGTGTCCTGATCAAGGATATGAGGAATTGATGTGCATCATGTGGATTATAATCCATCTCGAAAGCTCAACCTAATCTACAAGAAGATTTAGATGGTCCAATAACAAGAGCGAGAGAGAAACAACTACAAAGGGACTTGACAAGTTAAATCGAAATGATTGAAGTTGCTTCGGAGTTAAAAGCTGGCAGTTTGTTCCGAATTGCTTCAAAGGTTCTTATTTGCCTACAATTGAAACTTGGACATGAGAAAAGCTCTTAATAGTTCTTTTGATGTTGGGCTACTTGAGTTTGGATTGATAATGCAAATAAATGAAGAAATTGATGGTGTTTACGGTTAGAATAGTAGATGAATTTAAACCCGATTTTGAAGTCATCCTTTATATGTGAAGTTCAGAATAGTATCCATTGCATGTTTACGGTCAGAATAGTAGATAAGACTAATCTAAGTGGATTTCAAGTTCAGAACGTGATCTTTCTAGGTTGTCCAACCATGATTGCATTGGACTTTTGTGCAAGAAGTTATAGCCGTTTTAAATTTGGTCTGTTTATGTTTCAATTAAGATTAGAAAACGTGTGCTAGTTAAATTTGTCTAGTTACTTAGTCAAAGTCTAATTTTTAGGCTTAACTTCTATCACATTGAATTTTCCTAACTATGAAGGGATGTTCCAATTATACATATAGTATCAGAATATGTAATAAACACTTTTGGCTAAGATTTAAAACTTAATTCAGAGAATTAAGAATTGTTCTTCCAAAATGATTTTGTGAAGAACCCTACCTGACTTATCACTCTTCAATCACAAAGAGTGTGGCGTCGAAATCCTAGATTGATCTTTGTTGCGTCCAGATTGACTTATCAAAGTATCATTCTAGTCTATCCTCCATCTTATTTACCTTAAAATCACTATAATCCAGCCTAAACACTAAAAGAAAGATAACACAACTAGACCCATCCTTCATCCATTTTCGTTAGATTCATTGTTCCTGATTTTCGAATCATTCACGGCACATTAGGAATCAAATTTTCAAGAACATATAACTAACCTTCTTTCTTGTTTGAGAATAATTCTCATATTCCAATACTAGTCTAAGAAGTTTAGTTCAATCAATTTAAAATACCATCAAGTATGTTATGTAGGGATATATAAATTCTTAATCATGGTAATCTATCAACCAATTTATATAAAGATAGCAAGTTTTGGTTCCAAGCATAACTACTTATAACCAAATTCAGATAAGATCTTTAATCTTAACTTAGTCCCCTGCTATTTTCTTGCAAATTAATAGTCGTCATTATTAATTAAGGGAATCTTGCTTAGATCTCCTAGTGAGCCAAAATCCTATTTAATTTACATGACCTTAGTTAACCTAACAAATCAAAATAAAAGTAAATTAGGTAAATAACATAACTTATCAATCATATCTTTATGTAACTCTTAGATCAGTTAGGTGACAACTCTTTGTCTAAACATATCATTTATGTTTCGCCTAACTATTGCCTCTAATATTAAATGATCATAAGTAACTCATCTAAAACATATAAGTTAGTTAAGTAAGATCTAATTTTATAGCATTAGACATTTTGAATTAACGGTAACCTAGAGAAACTCTATAGGTTATCCATGAATATAACTCTTTTTTTATGCATATAAAATAAAACAACAAACTCAACATGTACTTAATATATTAATGAGAGATTTATTATTAATTTTTAATTAGATCTCATTTCATGCCATAATTGATATATCATACATAACAATTATATATTAACATACACGCCTAGCATGCCATTCTAATTGAATGATTATGGATATATCTAAACTAATTCCCTCAAGCTATCGAAGGGAATTAAATGGTCATTTAAGGGGAAAATTAATATTTTTTCATTTATAGAATTTTTAGGTTACCCTATAAATAGAAAGCTATGCCTTTTATTTCCTATGGTAAGTAAAGTATAATACAGAAACACCTAAAAAAAAGAGCTAACACTAAAAGGTATATAGCAATCTCACTCTCCTAAAAGGGTTTATGAGATTTCTTATTAGTGGTACATATGGATTAGCATTAGAGGTCGGACATTTATACACAGTAATTTGGTTTCTAATGGTAATCTACACAAACCAATAGTGAAAAATCTCCTAAACCCTTTTAGAATGGAAAGATTTTTATACCTTTGAATGCTACCTCTTTTTTTATATATATGTTTTATGTGTTTCTTTACTCTACTCTACTCACCTTAAGAAATAAGAGGCATACCTTTCAATTTATTAGGTGATGCCTCTTGATCACATGGTTAAACAACTCCTAATGAAGATGATACTTCCCCAAGAAAGTTGAAAATCAGGTTTGGAACCATCACCCAGAGTTAACCTATAACTAATTAGAACCAGAGGTATTGAAATTCTGAAATTAACGCCACAAAATCAGTTATACCTTGATAAGTCAGGTTTTATTCTTTTTTCACAACAAACAACATTTTTGCTTCAAGCAAAACACAATAATATTATTAATCTAGGTTGTTGAAATTCATAACAAGGAAAACATTATATAGTCTTAAGGTAATCAATACCACGCCCTCTCACCCTTTCCAACCTTTCATGCGTACTACCCATCACCAAATTAAACCTCTCCACCATTTTGTGTCATACCTCGAATCTGAAGTTGTAGTTGTTTCATCTCCATCTAAGATGGTTTTTCTTACTTTTCCTTAGCCATTGCGAATCTGCAAAATTTTGTTAGTGGTATAAAGAAAAGTATGTTTCCTCACCCACTACCTCACATGTTTACTCTCCTCTCGTGTTTTACTCAAAGACTTTAACTATAATTAAATTCAATGTTGGAAGTCTTTATTGATGGCATTTGTAGAGATAATATCAAGACGAGACGAAGACACACAAATAGAGTTTACGATATGAAAATACTGATTTGAATCAATTCTGGACCCTAGACCAAACAACATCCAATTAAGCTAAAAACTTATAATTAGCGCGTTTTCAACCCGAATAAAACAAAATATCAATTTCAACACACTTATGATCATGTTTGACGCGAAAGAAATAAGTAACAACCCTTTTCTAATCCGAATATGGAACCCTAAGAAATTGATGCCCCGATGAGTTGAAAATTCATAATTGGTGTACTGCCACCCTAAATAACTATAACATGAAATTTTAGTCAATTCTACGGTGTTTTGATAGGTTGACGCGAAACAGATGTAATCATACCAGATTTAACCCAACTAATGTTTTTGGTGTGTAATTTCTTTTATTTTTTTTGGTAAGTTGACGTATGTATTAAAAGAAGAAGATACAAACATTATAAGGGGCATACCCCAGATTTACAATGATAACAGAAACATAAAACAACAGATGGCTACAAGCTAGCCACCGACCATAACACTGAAACCTCACTGGATTCGTTAGGGAAACCAATACAACCAGCTAACTAACAAATTAAGAATCTATGGTATTCACCCTCCAAGCTCGTTGGATCCTTTTGTTTTCATTTGTTGGTGCGACATTCCTCATCAAATCAAGCTTATCACGAATGATACATTCGATTTGATTAAAGACCAAATTCGAAGTTCTAGACATTCCAGCAAAGATCCTTGCATTCCGTTCTTGCCATACATGATACACTGTAGCTGCAAAACTCAGTTTACGAGAAAAATTGACGAAACTCTTGCCATGCCAAGAGACAGTGGCCCATCGAATCCATTCATCCCAGCCTTTTGTCATTCTTGGAATGTCGCATCTGTCACAAACATCCCACCAGATCGCTTTAGTATAGGAGCACTCAAAGAACAAGTGGTTGTGATCCTCATTGTTGCGGAGACAGAGCGAGCATCTATTGGGACCATGTATACCAAACCGATGAAGTTTATCTTGAGTTGTGAGTTTCTGTTGGACAGCCATCCATAGAAGAAATGAATGTCTTGGAACAGCATTCTTGAACCACACAATGTCATGCCATTCAACCATCTGACGATGACGTCTTAGTTGTTCCCAAGCTACTTTGATCGAGAATCTGTGATTTGGTGAATCCAACCAAACTATCTCATCCTTTTGCCCCATTTTAGGATTAGAATTGGAAGGAATAGCTTCTATAATGGGGTGCCAGCCAATAGCTTGGGTGGTAGGAGTTTTCCATTCTGAGTTATGAATTAGCACATTCACCTTCGCGTTCTTGGCCATACCTGAATCATAGATGAATCTTTCCCCGTAAGAATCCGCGAGTGGGCTGTGAGGATGCCAATTGTCAAACCATAGAGAGGTTGTCATTCCATCTCCTATGATGTACTTCATCTTCGGCCATGCTAAGGATCTCAGCTTTAGAATCTTTCCCCAAGCCCAAGAGCAATTCTGTGGTGTCTTGATTGTCCAGAAATTCCTACCTCGCAACAGATTGGATCTGATCCAAGTAGACCATATTGAGCCATCTGAGTCATTGCACAGGTTCCAAATGTGTTTCAACAAAGCAATCTTGTTCCATTCTGTTATCCGTTTTATTCCTAGCCCCCCCTTCTTTTTTGGAAGACATACCTGATCCCAAGCCACTTTAGCCCCAGTAGTTCTCATATCTGAACCTGACCAAAGAAAGGATTTCATAATTTGCTCCACATTTTTAATTACTTGCCCAGGTAAGAGAAAGAGAGATGCCCAATAGACTTGTATGGAAAATAAGACTGAATTAATCAGTTGTACCCGTCCTGCATACGAGAGTGTTCGACAAGTCCAATGTCGAACTTTAGAGGTGATTCGATCCACGAGGCCCTTACAATAAACAGCCTTTAGTCTGGATGAGAGAAGAGGTACTCCCAAATATTTCATAGGGAGCTCCCCTTCTCTAAACCCAAGAATATGAATAATTTGCTCCTTCTCAGCATTTAACACACCGCTAAGAGTAATTTCTTTTACTCTAGGAAGAACAAGAAATGGAGATGCAAGGATGAAGACGAAATGGACACTAAGAAAAAAAACAAAACAAAAACACAAGAAATAAGGGATATAACCTAATTAAATAGCCTAGCTTTAATACCAACTAATGTGGACCTCTTGATCATGTGGTCAAGAAACCCCCAATGAAGATGATAGTTCCCGAAGAAAGTCAAAAATCATGTTTGAGAACCTTGACCTAGATTTAACCTGTAACTAAGAACCATAAGTATTGGAATTCACAAATTGACACCATAAGGTCAGTTATACCTTGATAAGTCAGGTTTTCTTCTTTGTCATTGCAAAGAACATGTTTGCTTTAAGTAAAACACAATAGTATTATTAATATAAAGGCTATTGAAATTCACGTCAAGGAAGACATTATATAGTTCTAAGATAAGGAACCCTAATGGACCTATATTGGATTACAAATCATCAGGCTTTCAGCTAACACAAGCCTAATGCCTAAAACACTTAATTTGGGCCAAAACAAACCCAATTGAACTTAAAACCTAAACAAAAATATTATGGTTCAAATAATACTTAAAACAACATACGAACTAGGTAAAGTATTCAGAATAATACAAGGAAACAATCAGCCTCTAAAATCATCCTGAGCTTGATTAATTTTCTTGTATGCTTGCTATCTCTTTTAGACCTCTTTCCATAGTTTGAACATGCTGCCTTGAATGCTTGATCTTCTTCCCTTGTTTGACCAAATTAATGCTCTAAAAAATAGGGAAGAGAGTTGCTGAATTCTTCCCTTTTAAAAGCCTTCCACAATCTTCTTTAAAGTAAGGAAATCCTATGGGAGAAAGGAATGAAAACAACAAAGAAGTCCTTCAAATCTTGTTGCCTCTTGTTCTCCTTGTAAGGAAAGGAATCCTTGCCTGTAATGGACAAATAAATAGGGGAATTTACATAATAATCCTTGGCTTCCATGTTAGATATGGAATCCTTGTCCAATATAGAGACATAATAATCCCTCTCCAATTAGTCTTGTAACCGCCCATCATGAACCTAAACTTAGCTAGGATTTTTGTCAAATCCAAAAGAAAAGGACCCTAACACTTTCATTAATCCTAGCCACTTTTGGGCCATATATAGCCCAACCCATGCACATCCACAAGGCCCAAATCATATCTGACCGAAACCAACTCCTCCATAATTAGATCGAACCCATGAACACCAACAAACCCAATCTAGCTGAATGTATCCCAAGGTGAAAACCCAACATGGCTGAATGGAATACAAGCTAAAACCTAAGGAAAAACCATTTACTTGGCCAAAAGGTTTTCCCCTCAAACCGAATCCCCATCATAAGTAATCCAAGGCCAAACTATAGAATGAACTGTATTATAAGGAAACATAAAAATCTTATAAATAGCAAAATATCAATTTTCCCCTTAAATAATATTACTTTAGGATAATTTTATAAATTTATTCAATCAAGTTCTTACTTGATTGTTTATTGGTCTAGAACTATAATCCCCTATATTAATTACATTCTAGTCCTCGGTTTCTAAAATTTATTTACATTTAAGTCACATTTGATTAATCATCCAATTTTAATTTTTGTCTAATAATTCTTCTATGTGTGACCCATTAGGTTCTCTAGTAAGTTGATCCAAATATAAACTATAAACCTAAATAAAATAAGATTAAATAAATAAAATAATTGAATTAATCATCAATTCAACAATTGATTAACTTATATTTAAATATCAAATACAATGTTTAGCAACCTATCATGATCCCCATATATTAAGAAAGTCACAAGTGGTTTGATTTAACCTTTTAGTAACTAGTCTCTCATTATAATTATTATTCCTTCATCGCAAATGTTTCAATTTAGTTATTATAACATGGAGTATGTTTGCTTTGTTAAATCATGTTAGTTCTTAACATTATAGTCATTGATTTTTTGAATAAGATCTGAACCTTTTTTCAAATCTCATTCTACATTGGTCAAGGATTTCACAATTAATACGATTTGAGAACATATGAAATATTTTTTCTAATTCACCTAGGGTGATGAATCCTCTTATAATTACTTAAATATTTTTTATAATTTCACAATATTTGCCCGTTTATTACTCTTTGTTAGAAAACTATGTTGTTAGGATTAAAGCATAACACTCATACAAGATAACTTAGTAATCTTAAGTCTAAGGATCACTTACAGAACTATCACGTGAGCCATTCCATAAACAAATGTGATCTCTTCATATAAGATTCTCTCACTAGTTAATTCAGTATGCATGCTTTTGACAAGAACCTACATATTAGTTTCAGGTATTTCTTATACCTTTGTTTATATGAATAGTTGTTTTCTTTCATAAAAGAATGAACATAATATGTATTAGTCTCAACAACTCTAATTAATATTCAGTTTTAATATAACATTGACTAGAAACATTTAGGAACAATGCTTTGATGCAATAGAAATTTCATAATTATAACAACTTTATAATTTTTTTTGTAAAGTATTTTGCCTCGTGGATTTTATCTTTACTCTAGATTCATTAATTAAAACATTAGATTCACTAATCAACTATAAATGAATGTCAAGGAAAAAAAAACCTTTATTAATAATAAATATATTTTACATGAATAAAATCAGTGTTACGCATAACCAACTGATTGACTACAGTACATATTCACTAATAGTAGATACCTTGTGGAAAGTGGATTTGTAGGAACCTCATTGTGCGTGGACTTATAGCTCTTTGGTTATGTACCTTAAAGTGGTGAGCGAAAATGATCATTGTTCTCATCCTAAGCAACCTCGACATAACCCCTTGGTTTGGTTTTTCAATACGGATAACCAATCAACTCTTGAATGATCCTTTCTAAAGGAAAAGGTGTATGTGTAATAAACTTGTTGTCATTACTTGGCGAAAACAAAGACATTGTTGACATTGCAGAGTTTAGCTTTTGAGTTAATTTTGACCAAACCATGATGGAGATCTACTCTGATTCCTCTATCAGTGGTGTTATACCAATAACATTTAAATAAAAAGACTCTATTATGCTCACTATGATATTACAATTCAATTATCTCTTCTAATTTCTCATAATAGTCAACTTAAAATTCACTAGAAGTCGAAAGATTTGGGATGTCTTTCTACCCTGTTATATGTCTTTCTACCCTGCCCATATTCTTTAGTATAAAACATGTGTTCATTGACAAAATACTCATTATAGCACTTCACCTTTCTTTCAAGACCCAGGCTTAGTAAAAAGACAATGTAGCACTAGCATTCCCTCCCAGTTTATAAACCTGATACATCAAGTACAACCATGAATAGTGAATGAGAATTATGTAATGAAATTAAGTATCATGATAGATAATGAGTTTATAATAGTACTTACATGTGTTCTGAACCACGGGCTAATTTGTTCATCTTATAATCGAAAGATTTGGGATTCGGTCAGTTGTGAGTTATTAGACAGTAAATATTGACGATGTTGCCTACAAGGTATTCAATAATGTATGAGTTTGTGATATTACAAGAGATAAATAGTCCACTAATAACAAAGTTTAAGTAATATACTTAGTGAATAAAAGGTCTCAGTTTATCGCAATTAAATAACACATAATTATGTGCTCGTCTAAATTTTATTTTAGTCAAATACCTTTCCATGAGAGCATTTTTTGGTGCGGGCCATTCAAGATTGGAGAATAGTGACAAGTTCCCACTCGAAGGTACTTCACCATCATCGTCATGCCTTGGAACGCGATTGATTCTTGTTCTTAAATGAGGCTCGAAATAATATGAGATAAATGTTGAGATTTCCTCAACTATATAGGCCTCACATATCGAAGCCTCAATATGCACCTTGTTTTTAATCTTTTTCTTAAGGTTGAAGAAGTACCTTCATGGAATTAAACGTATGTTTTCAATTAACAAAAACAATGAAAATACATTTTTAATTACATTGCATGTGTAATCTCTAACCTCTCGAATGGATACATCCATCTATACTAGACCGAGCCTCCAACTTTTGCCTCATATGGTAAATGTATGGGTAGATGATCCATCAAGTCAAGAATGATGGAGGAAATATCATCTCAAGTTTGTATATTGTCCTGATGATATTCATTTGAACCTTATCAATGTATTGTGTCTGCAACTTATTGGAGCATATATCCCTTAAAGAAATGAGTGATCTCCATGAGTGCATCCCATATCTCTGTTGGCAATAAATCACGATAAGCTAATGAAATGAGTATTTGTGTAAACACGTGGTAGTCATAACTTTTAATTCCATACAATTTGCGATCCTCTAAATTAACCAACCTTGATATGTTCGAGGCATGTCCATCGAGAAAAGACAGACTCTTAAGCCATTGGTAGACTAATACTTATGTATTTTTGTCTAAAGCGAAGCTTCCTTTGGGCTTTGCGACTGGTGACCCATCATAAACCAGCTTCATATTTTTATGGTGACAAAACAATGCTATATCCATTCTAGCCTTGATGCTGTCCTTTGTATTTCCCTTCACATCCATGATCATATTAAAAATGTTCTCAAACATGTTCTTTTCTATGTGTGTGACATTAAGCTTATGACGGACGAGATTAGTCTTCCAATAAGGAAGCTCTTAGAAAATACTTCACTTTACCCAATTATGAATGATGTGAACCTCGTGATCACGTGATCACGCAACCCACACACAAAGACACCAATTTTCCAGAAAGCTAAGTAAATCAGGTTTGATAAGAGTGTGACACAAAGATAACTTGTACCTAAGCACCAACACTATTTGAAACGAAAACCGCCACCCAACGAATATTGATTTGCAAACGAAAAGTATAAGGATGAAGCCACGAAGTCAGTTGTTCTTTGATAAGTCATTTTTCAGCTCTTTAGAGAACCAAGGAATGAAGATTATTCCACCAACAAACAACAAGTACGACAAAAAGAAGTTTTATTAATCTGAATTGTCTAACTTACATGTTTGGTTATGTCTTTATTTATATTGACTTTAGACTTAAATAAACCCTAATGAACCCCCCTTAGGTGGACTTATATGAGGCCCACATATAATTAACCCAAATAAGTAATAATAACCCAAAGACCAAGAAGAAAATAATAAAAATTCAAAAATTACGATCCTAAATATGCTAGAATCAAATTCATCACCATTAAGAAGTTCCAAATAGACTAGGAAATTTGATTTGAAAGTAGAATTTATTCTGAAATCTTCTTTCCTTGTTGTAGCTAGGATGAAAAAGGAATCCTTGTAAGAAAAGTATTCTGAAACATTTGTGAATCTTTGCCACACTTGGAAAGTATGTTGGAGCCTATTATAGATCGTTGTAGAACTAGGAGATTCCCAAAACAAGCTGTCACATCCTTATAGGAAAAGAATCCTTGCCAAATAGGAAATCCATAAGTCAAAAGAAAGTAAATAAAAAAATTCGTACAGCTTGTTCTGACCTATATCGCATATTCTTCCTAAACTCCGAAATCTGCATGTCAAATTTTAGCTCGATCCAACGGTTGGATCTGAAGTTATGCTCAATAGCGTAAAACTGGACAATAGAAAATTTACACCAAAATCTGAATTTGACCTTACTTGGATCGTATCATTCCCTCTCTCTTCAAGATGATTCATTGTCGAATCACCAACAGGTTTGATGGACAATTCCTTAGCGTCTTGTTTTCAGCCGTTGGAGTTCTTTTCTTACACGCAATTGCCTCTAATAACATTGTATGAATGTAGTTGCCGATAATAATTTCAAATAAGCATGTCTTCCCATCCACTTTTGTGTATATTTTTGAATGATAATCACTGCTATCCTCTTTCGTTTGTTATCCCTTTGGCGCTGAATTGAAGTTCTCCATTCCTCACGTAAGATATTTGTTTCTTTATAAACCTTTTCATGTCGTTTAGCCTTGCACTCTTTATCTAACATCGTAAAAGCATTATGAGCATAAATATATGAAACTCGTAACCTTCATTTTTCTTCCTTACTCATATTGAATCTTCTTCGATTAGCCCACCTTGGCCTTTCGGCCTTACTACCACTATTTAGACCTTTTGCATGGATACTTAATATCGCATTCACTAATATTTCTCAGATTAGATGTTGCATAATTAATAAAACCTTGAACCCCATTACAATAAACCATCATCTGCAATCTTTAGGGTGAAACTCGATACATCCATGACTTCTATCAAACCTATATCAAATAATGATGACAACATGTATTAATTAACTACATTAACTATATAAATTTGCAAAAATATAAGTTTAGCTTAAGATTATTCAACCTACTTTAATACTTTTCTTAATTTATTATCAATTATCTACGTACATATAAATTTCTACATATTTACGGAAATTACAACTCCATAATAAAATTGACAAAATATAAAACAGATTCGTTAAACAAGCTATTATTTATTTCATCATAACACTCCTAAGTCGGTAATTCGACTTAATTTTCAACACTTTACAAACAAATGCAATTTTACAAAATTTAAAACAAACCATAATATGTACAAAATTGTAAATCCATACAACAATTTTGTTTGAGAAAAAAACAATAAAACAAGTAAACACCCAAACAAAATATATATACTACAAAAATATGAAATAAAAAATTAACATTTTAAAATTGTGTTCAATTTTTTTTAAAAAAATAGATTTGCTTACTTAAAATGGAAAATCCGTAATAAAGTTTCAATCAGAACACAAATGCTGTCAAACAAAGTGTTGTCGTGACTGAAAAAGTTGTAGAAGGATAAGTTGTGTTGAGATGAGGGGGGGTGTTGAGGGGGGGTGTCTGTTTTGTTACAGAGAGGTTTTTTAATGAAGAAGAAGAAATAGGGGAGGGGAGAGGGCCAGGTCATATATTAAATATTATATATGGATTTACCGATGAAATTATTTTGTTTGTCAATTTGTCGACAATTATGTCAGTATAAGTAACACATCACTATACGGGCTTCTCTATTTGAATTCAACTGTAATTTTGTCTGTAACGACGTTCGTAAAAACTTGCACGCCATTGTACTATTTGTTTTTGTTTTTTCAGTTTTTTCTATTTGGATTGGGATTTCCTTGGTATATACTGACGACATATTTCTGTCGGTAAATACTGATGAAGTTAGCGATGGAAAAAATTCAGTCGGTAAAGATCACCGTAAAATACCTATAGAAAAAATCCATCAATAATTCCGTTTGTATTCATAGATTTTCGGTAAAGAACATACTACCCTCGTCTTTCATATTTCTGAGCAAACTCTTTTAGTAGCAATTGCTGCCGAAATGCCAAATATTTTTCTAAGCTAGTTCCTGCCCACTGCTGACAAAAGCATTCAGCTGTTGGAACAATGAACTTAAGAGGAAATGGCCCCTCTGGAGCTTTCTTTATGGAAACCGAGAACCTATGGCGAGGGCGAATTCTCTGTTCCAAAGATAATCTCTAGTACATAGGGTATTTGGTCAAGGACCGCACCTCATTACGAAGCTCATTGATCAAATACTTGTTCTTCGGCTTCAGATTGTCTTCCTGACAGAGATAATACCTGATAAGACGAGCAGCGCATCATTAAAAAATTTACTAGATATCTTCAAAATCATGAAGATGGATAAAATCAAATAACAGCATTAAGATTTCGACTAGGACGAAGATAAATAATATATATATATTTTTTCTAAAATTGTGATTGTGTTTATTTTTTAAAATATTTTTTACTTAAAAATTATTAAAATAATATATTTTTTTAATTTTTTAAAAATTATTTTTTATATAAACATATTAAAATATCTAAAAATATAAAAAAATTAATTTAAAGTAAAAAAAATAAAAAATTTTGATTTTTTTAAATTAATATCTTTAAAACACAAAAACCAACGAAGTTTCTGTAGCGAACAAGAAAATCATGTCAAGGATAAGTGGGGAGAACTTTTTAATGTGGATACAAAAGTATATTAACCTGTGTAAAACTGGTCAAGACTTTCAAGAAGTCAGAATTACGCATTCCAATACTCCTGAGGAAATTAATCATCGGAAGAAATCCATCATCAATGCTGTAATGGAGGAGCGGGGGATGTTTTGTTACCATCTTTACTACACTATCTCTGGATGCTCCCAACTCCTTTGAGAGAAAAAGACAGCGAGCATTCCATGATATCTCAATCCGCTGAACCAGGATTTGGGGGCTCACTGCACGACTTTGCATATGTATTTTCCATTAATTCCAACCTCCTCAACCAGATATCTGACTATGGGTTTTGAGACCAATACTCAGAAGGTAATCCAACCTCTCCTGCGCAGAACATACATTTATTTGAAGGGGTGGCATGTGCCTCTCATAGATTTGGATAAAGTTGCTACCGTACATAAAATTTAGGACTTTGTCAAAATTAGTTATAAGATTATCTTTCCATGTATAAAGGCTAATTATTAGGAATCAGTTATGTGTATAGATGGAATTACTATATAAAGAAAGAGGGAAACTGAAAAGGGAAGCGTTTTTTTTGAAGAAATAAAGCTGTCTGTTTTAGGTTTCTCTTGCTTTTGACAAAATATCTTGACATGGTATGAAGAGCTGGTAACTAGATTGCCTATCTTTCACGAAAGAGAGCTTCTTTGTGGGTTCCTCATTCTCAGCACTGTCTCAGTTGGTTTTTTGGAGTTCTTGCTTTTTGGTTCAGCACCTGGATTTTCAGCAACTTTTGTTGTGTTTTCCCCTTCTTTTTTTGGTGGTCTTTGGATTTCAGCACTTTTCCTCTGGTTCAGTTGTGTAGTTTCAATGTATTTTTTCTTGGTTTGGGTATCATTTTTCGGTGTTTCTGCTCAGCATTTTGGTGAGTTATTTCCTTTCAGCACCTCTGTTGTTTCTCTCGGGTTTGGAGTGTTATTTGCGCTCCCTGATTTCAGTGCTTCTCGCAACTATTTTTTTCGTGTGATTATTTTTCTGCTACATCATGTCATATGATAAAATAGACTTGTTTTATATTCGGTTTACTGGCAAAAATTATTTTGCTTAAAAGTTTTAATTTAAATTATTTGTCAAAAGAAAAGAATTGTGGCGTCATATTGATGGGATTACTCCCGCACCTCGAGAGGTTGAAGCTTTGTCTAAATGGAAAATCAAGGATGCTCGGGTTATGACTTGGATCCTTAACTCAGTTGAGCCGCGCCTTGTTCTCAATTTGAGGCCTTATACAACTGTCACTGACATGTGGAATTATCTGAATAAGGTTTAAAATCAAGACAACACGGCTGATCATTTTTAATTGGAGTATGAGATGAATAATTTCACAAAGGAAAGTCTCTCCATTGAGGAATATTATTCTGGTTTTTAAAATATTTGGGCTGATTATTATGATATTATTTATGCTAATGTCCCCGCTGCAGTTCTATCTGTTGTTCAAGCAGTGCATGAAACAAACAAGAGAGATCAATTCTTGATGAAGCTTCGTTTTGATTTTGAAATTGCACATTCTAATATGATGAATCGACATCCTATACCATCTTTTGATGCATGTTTGACTGAAACTTCTTCGTGAGGAGTAGCGTATTGTAACTCAGACTGCTATGGAACATCAGGCTAATGTTTGTTCACAAGGGAGGAATAAAGGTAAAAACATGCATGTTGTCCAATGCTTTAGTTGTAAAGCTTTTGATCATATTGTTCGGAATTATCCCAAGAAGTTTTATAATTATTGCAAGAAACACGGTCATATCATCTTTGCTTGTCCCATTCAACTTGAACAGAAGCAAGGTACTGCTTATCATACCTCTACGGGTGCCTCTAGTTCTGCTGCATTGTCTGCTGCCTCGCTGCTTGTTCATATTCTTGCTTCTACAGCCTTAGCAAACCCGAACACACTTACTCTTGAAACGGTATAACAAATGATTCTTTCTGCTCTTTATGCTTTCGGGCTTTTAGGTAATCATCAAGTTTATTCTAAGCCATGGTATTTTGACTCTTAAGCCTCTAACCATATAACCAATACTGTTGTTCCACTTTTCATTGTTAGAAATTATGATGGGAGTCTAAAAATTAATATGTAATGAGATTAGGACCCTAGTAATTAAAGTTTCAAATTTGAGCTAATTCTGAATTAATTTTATCAAATTTCCCTTTGTTTAGTTTTCTGCGGCAAAAGCAAACAACTGTCTTTTGAACAACTTTTTTTTCCTTTTTTTTATATAATATGCCTCAGATTCAAGGAGAAGAAGAAATTGGACACTAAAGAAATGTTTTTTTTTTAATTTTGTAGAATCAACAAGAAAAGAAAATTTTAGAAGGATATAACTTGATTAATAGAGCCACACTCTGATACCAAATAATTCAAACCTCATGATCACGTGGTCACGTAATCCACACGCAAGGACACCAAATTCCTGGAAAGCAAAGTAAATCAGGTTTGATAAGAGTGTGACACAAAGATAACTTGTATCGAGACACTAGCACTATTTGAAATAGAAACCCTCGCCCAACGAATATTAATTTACAAACAAGAAGTATAAGGATGACATCACGAAGTCAGTTGTTCTGGATAAGCCATTTCAGTTCTTTAGAGAACCAAGAAAGGGAGAATATCTCACCACTCACACACAAAGTTGCGACAAAAGATGTTTATTAATATGAAAATTTCTTAGCCCTTACATGTCTGCTTATGGCTTTATTTATATTGACTCTTAACTGAAATAAACCCTAATAGACCCCCTTATATAGACTTATATGAGACCCACATACAATTGACCTAAATAAGTAATAATAAACCAAAGACTAAGAAAAATAATAAAAATTCAAAATTAATATCTTATATATGCTAGAATCAAATTTGCCACCCCTAAGAAGTCCCAAGTAGATTAGGAAATCTGACCTGGATATGGAATTAATTTTGAAGTCTTCTTACCATGTTGTGCTTGGTTTCCTTATTTTGCATGGACAATTAATGAAGAAAATCTCCTTCTTTTATACCTGCAAATTTAGTTTTCTTCTCAGAAACCAAAATGTCATTAAATACCACCAACCATTCTTTCCTTGTGTAGCTAGGATAAATAAGAAATCCTTGTAAGAAAAGGATTCTGAAATATTAAAGAATTCTTGCCATAGTTGGAAATTATGTTACAACCCATTAAAGATTCTTGTAGAACTAGGAGATTCCCAAAAAAAGTTGCCACATCCTTGTAGGAAAAGGATCCGTTCCAAATAGGAAGTCCATAAGTCAAAAGAAAATAAATAACAAAATTCATACAGTGTGTTCTGACCTATATCGCAAGTCCTTCCCAAACTCCGATTCACCTGAATGTTTATAGCAACATAGACAAATACCTTTGGAATCTTCTGGTAAAGTTTCAGCTCTATCCATCGGTTGGATTTGGAGTTATGCTCCATAGCGTAAAACTAAACAATAGGAAATTTTACTCAAAAGTCTGAATTTGACCTTGCTTGGACCGTATCATTCCCTCTCTCTTCAAGATGATTCGTCCTCGAATCACAATTATTTTTTTTAATTTTTAAATCATGAGATAAAAAATTACTTTTTAGAAAAATAATTTTTGCACAAAATTAATTCACAATTAACACTAATAACAATTAAAACATGCAAACAACAACTCTAATTGTCTAACTAAGCTTGATACCACCGTTGGGTTCTCAAATATCATATATGCAATGAAAACAATAAAACAAAACTATTTAGGAATCCCTAGGATCTCGTTAGATAAATTTAGAGTTGTAAGAGATTTATTACTTGAAGATCTGATCTTGATATGGTTCAGGCATGGATTTCTCATGAAGGGCCTTCAATTTTGTGCTTGGGTTTTATAGAGAGGCCATTCGACCAAGATTGTGTTTTTCCTTAAAATTTAGCTTGAATTCCATTTGACCATGATGGGTTTTTGGCATTGGATAGTTTTAGCCAGCTTTGGTTTGTGCATGATGATGGGTTCAATCCAATCTCTTTAATGATTCATTCAACCAAATCAGGCAAGCCTATGTATGGGTTTGATTTGGGTAGAAAAATACGCTTATTGGGAGCTTGTATCAAGTCTTATTTGGGTTATATTAATGAGTATGAGTTTGGGCCACATGGGGTCCAAAGTTGGCTTAGGTGAATTAAGATGTTGGGATCCTTTTCTTACAAGGATCAACAAAATATTCTCCTAAAATTGAAATGGACATTCAAGGAAACTAAAGAGGGGTGTTAGATCTAAATCCTAAACTTGGAAGGATTATTTAGTGCTAAAGATTTTATTCTTTTAGTGCTACAAGGGGGATTAATTTCTAAGATTGTTTTCCATGTTGTGAAAGGAATTCATAGTCCTATAAGGAAAAAAGACTTCAACAACTAAATTCCTATTCAGATAAGATTTTTTATCATCTAAAGGACTTTAAAAGTTGGTTAAGCAATCTTAGAGTATCTGATACAATTCAGCCTTGTGATATGACCCAAGCAAGGTCAGATTCAGATTTTAGCGTAAAGGTTTCTAGTGTCCAGTTTTATGCTTCCAATAGTGTTAGTGCCTTGGGGCAGGTTTCTATTGTGATGCAAACCTCGTGATCACGTGGTCACGCAACCATCAAACAAGATTGAGATTTGATCCTAGAAAGCCGAAATAGGTCTGATAGGAGTGTGACACAATAAAAACCTATCTCAAGGCACCAACACTATTGGAATGAGTAGAATGACGCCACAAAGCCAGTTAATCTTTAATAAGTCAAATTCAGTTCGTTCAAGAACTGAAGAATGCAAAAATCACTCTCATACGTTAAAATTGAAAAATTCAAAAGTAATAATCATCAAAGGCTGCCGAAATTTAGGTTACATGTGTTTCAATAGCTCTTGAAGTAACCTTAATGGATCTACCCTTGTGGGCTGAATTGACCCAAAAACCTTAAACTGTAAAGCCCATAACATGATCCAAACAAGCCTTGGATCCTAGCTCAAAACAAAGTTCTATAAGGCAAAACATGAAAGAAAATAATAAAAATAACTGATTTGTCATTAAATACCACCAACCCTTCTTTTCTTGTGTAGCTAGGATAGATAAGGAATCCTTATACGAAAACGATTCTGAAACATTAGTGAATCCTTGCCACACTTGAAGATTATATTGCACCTCATTAAAGATCCTTATGGAACTAAGAAATTCCCAAAACAAGCTCCCACGTCCTTGCAGGAAAAGGATCCTTGTCAAATACGAAGTCCACAAGTCAAAAGAAAGTTGATGCGAACCTCATGATCAAGATTGAGATATGATCTCGGAAAGCCGAAATAGGTCTGATAGGAGTGTGACACAGTGGCAACCTGCCCCAAGGCACCAACATTATTGGATTGAGTAGAATGATGCCACGAAGCTAGTTAATCTCTGATAAGTCAGATTCAGTTCGTTCAAGAACTGAAGAGTGCAAGAATCATCTCACACGTTAAAACTGAAAAATTCAGAAGTAATAATCATCCAAGCTGGTGAAATTTTGGCTTACATGAGTTTAAATAGTTCTTGAAAAATTAACCATAATGGACCCCTTATGTGGACTTATATGAGGTCCACTCAAAACTAACCCTAAACCCTAAACTGAAAAGCCCATAACTTAATCCAAACAAGCCTTGGATCCTAACTAAAAACAAAACTTAATCCCTTATGTGGATTCTGAAACATTAGTGAATCCTTGCCACACTTTGAAATTATATTGTAGCTAATTAAAGATCCTTGTGGAACTAGGAAATTCCTAAAAGAAGCTCCCACATCCTTGTAGGAAAAGGATCCTTGCCAAATAGGAAGTCCACAAGTCAAAAAGAAGTAAATAACATAATTCCGAATGTGGATTCTCCTGAAAATGTACCCCAACATAGACAAACACCTCTGGAATCTTCTGGTAAAGTTTCAGCTCCATCCAACGATTGGATTTGAAGTTATGCTCAATAGCGTAAAACTAAACGGTAGAAACTTTTATGCCAAAATCCGAATATGATCTTACTTGGTTCGTATTACTTGGCTGAACCATATTATTAGTAAATAATAGAATTCGTATAGCCTTTTTTGACCTATATTGCAAGTCCGTTCCAAACGTGGATTCATTTGAAAATGTACCCCAACATAGACAAATACCTTTGGAATCATATGGTTTAGTTTCATCTGGATCCAATGGTTGGATTTGAAGTTATGCTCAATAGCGTAAAACTAAACGGTACAAAATCTTACGCCAAAATCCGAATCTGACCTTACTTGGGTCGTATCACAAGGCTGAACCATATCACATTGTGTCACACTCCTATCAGACCTTTTTTGGCTTTCTAGGATCAAATCTTAATCTTGATTGTGGGTTGCGTGACCACGTGATCATGAGGTTTGCATTAATATCTAGGGAGGTGGATCTCGGCCAAGAGTTATTTAAGCTAGGATATTAAGAAATTTTATCTTGTTATTT
This sequence comes from Populus nigra, assembly GCF_951802175.1. NCBI lineage: Eukaryota > Viridiplantae > Streptophyta > Magnoliopsida > Malpighiales > Salicaceae > Populus > Populus nigra. The sequence continues at coordinate 9,288,861 of NC_084860.1, forward strand.
AAGCTAGGATCTCACCCATTAGAGGTGCCAATTGGGCCAATCACAAGAGCTAAGGCAAAGAAGCTTAAAGAAGCATTGAATGAGCTTGTTCAATATGGAGCAAAATGGACCTAGAGGGGTTGGGACATTTAAGGAGCATGAAGGACAACTTTTAATTCATCTAGTTCAGGTTCAAGAAGAGCCCAATTTGTGTGGAACAAGGGGTTGATGTCTCCGACCTAATACCAGCCTTGTTAGGCTTGTTTTTTTTCTAATGCTACCAGGATAAAAAAAAATCAACAATTTATTATCCTAATTAAGGAAGTTGGCCATATCTTATTCCTAAAGAGGGGAGGGCTATTTAATGTTTTTCCTAATTTAGGAAGGAAAGTAATTAAATCAGCAACAAAGGAGGAAATTTATTTTCTTATTTGTCAAAGTTAAACAAGTAAATCCAAGTTAATCAAGAACATTAAAGGGAGTAGCAACACAAATTTTCATAATTAGATTTTTCCTAGTTTATTTAGGACTTCTTAAGGGTGCCAAATCTGATTTTAGCATATTTAGGATGGTAATTTTTGGATTTTTATTTTATTTTCTTCTTAGTGTTTGGGTTATTATCACTTATTTGGGTCAATTATCCACCTAAGAGGGGTCTATTTGGGTTTCTTTAAGTCTAGAGTCGGTATAAATAAAAGCATAACCAAACATGTAAGGCGACGCAATTTTCAGATCAATAAACTTCTTTGCCGCACTTGTTGTGTGTTGGTGGGATAATTTCTCTTTCTTGGTTCTCTAAAGGACTGAAAATGACTTATCAAAGACCAATTGTTTTCGAGGCCTCATCCTTATACTTCTCGTTCGCAATTCAATATTTGTTGGGTGGGGGTCTCTGTTTCCAATAGTGCTTGTGCCTAGGTACAAGTTATCTTTGTGTCATACTCCTATCAAACCTGATTTACTTGGCTTTCCGAGAATTGGTGTCTTTGCATGTGGGTTGCGTGACCATGTAATCACGAGGTTCGCATCAGTTTTTCTTTCTTTTATATGTGACATCAATAAACTATTGTTCAAACTTGTTGTTTTCATTATTACTTCTTCCTTTAAGCTTAATTAATTCTTTGGTTTTCAACTAAGATATAAGGCTTCTTTGGATTAAGATTTGGGCTTACTAGTAAAGGTTTTGAGTCAATTTTTGTAAGGGGGTTAATTATGCTCATAATGCAAAGCCTAAATTTCAAAACCTTTTATGAATACTACTTCTGAACTTTTTAGTTTAACGTGTGAGAGATATTCTTGCATTTTTTAATTCTTGAATGAACTAAATCCAACATATCAAAGATTAACTAGCTTTATGTCGTCATTCGATTTCATTTCAATAATACTAGTGCCTTGGGACAAGTTTACATTGTGTCACAATCCTATCAGACCTCTTTCGGCTTTCCCATATCAAATCTGAATCTTGATTGTGGGTTATGTGATCACGTAATCATGAGGTTTGCATCAGTTCTTCTTCGGTTTTGAATAATTCTTTACAAGCTAGGTTGTTGCAAACCACAAGACGTCCAATTGTCTAGCTTCTAACGGTAATCCACACAAACTACTAGTGAGAAATTTTCTATTTAGGGATTGTTATGCCTAGAATGTTAGCTCTCTATTTTGTGACTTTTGTAGTCTTTATGTCTAATAGACAACAACTACAAATAATAAGAGGCATAGCTTACTATTTATATTAAAATCTAACAAATTTTATAAATTGGCATAATTTAAATTTGCCCCTTCAATAATATATGGATATTATTTAAGGATAATTTTAGAAATTTAATCAATCAACCCTACTTGATTATTTTAAGACTAGAATTATCATCCATTAATTAAATACATTATAGTGCTTTAATTTCTAAATTTTTTTTCAATCAAGTCAGACTTAATTAATTATCCAGTTTAATTTTTGATTAATGGTTCTTAATGTGTATGACCTATTAGATTCATAATATATTAGCCTGAATATAAATTATAATTATTATAAAATTAAATTAAATAAATTAAATAATCTAATTTATTATCAATTCAAAAAATGATTAATTTATATTTGAAGATCAGGTGCATCCTCTAACAATATGTCATGATCCCCTAAATATTAAAAAAGTGATTAGTGGTTTGACTTAACCTTTCAGTGACTAGTTTTTCAGTGTAATTAATTCTCTTTCATCAATACTTTTCTAATTTAACATTAAAGCATGAAGTATGTTTGTTAGGTTAAATCATGTTTATTCTCTACATAATAGTCATTGATCGTTTGAATAAGATTTGAAACTATTTTTAAATCTTATTCCAACTTGTCGTTAATAATATAAGATAATAAAATAGTTAGTGATCTCAAGTATAAGGATCTCTCTGTATGAAATTTATATAGCCTGTTCTGACCTATATCGTAGTCCATTCAGAACGTGGATTCACTTGAAAATGTACCCCAACATAGACAAATACCTTTGGAATCTTATCGTAAAGTTTCAGCTCGATCCAATGGTTGGATTTGAAGTTATGCTCAATAGCATAAAACTAAACGGTAAAAAATCTTACGCCAAAATCGGAATTTGACCTTACTTGGGTCGTATCACAAGGCTGAACCGTATCACATTGTGTCACACTCCTATCAGACCTTTTTTGGCTTTCTGGGATCAGATCTCAATCTTGATTATGGGTTACGTGACCACATGATCATGAGGTTTGCATCAATATCTAGGGAGGTGGATCTCAGCCAAGAGTTATTTAAGCTAGGATATTAAGAAATTTTATCTTGTTTTTGATGCGGATCAGCCCAATTCCAAGCTTAATCATGCCAAAGACTCATTAGAGGTACAAAATGGGCCAATTACAATAGTTAGGGCAAAGAAGCTTAAAGATCCATTGAATGAGCTTGTTCAGAACATATGGAGCAAGATGGACCTAGAGGAGCTAGGGAAGCCAAGGGATCATGAAGGACAACCTCTAATTCTTCTAATCCAAGTCCAATAAGAGCTCAATTAAATTGACAGGTATAAAAGAGGGAGATTTTCTTCATTGATTGTCCATGCAAAAAAAAAAAAAAACCGAGCAAGACAAGAATACAAGAAGACTTCAGAATTTTTTCCACATTCAGATCAGATTTCCTTGTCTATTTGGAACTTCTTAGAGGTGACAAATTTGATTGTAGTATATCTAGGATATTAATTTTGGATTTTTATTATATTAATTATTTTCTTCTTAGTCTTTAGGTTACTATTATTTATTTGGGTCAATTGTAAGTGGACCTCTTATAATTCCACATAAGGGAGTCCATTAGGATTTATTTTACTCTAGAGTCATTATAAATAAAGCCATAATCAGAAATGTGGCGGCTATGAATTTTGCAGATTAATAAACATCGTCGGCCGCAACTGTGTGTGAGTTGTGAGATATTCTTTGACATGATCTGGGAAACGATATAACAATCAGATTCTGATATAAAATGCAGAACTATCCAGTTTCACAACAACAGTTGTAAGTCTCAATTCGACTGTTGGATTGAGCTTAGATTTTACGTTAAGTCTCCTAACATGTTGTCCTATCTTGGGTTAAAATTATAAATGGGGATCATATAAGTCTACATAAGGGGTCCATTAGGGTTTTTATGTGAATCTCATGATCCCGTGGTCATGAAACCCCCAATCAAAACTGAGATCTGATTTTGAAAAGTTAAAATAGGTCTAATAGGAGTTTGACAAAATGAAAACCTGCCCCAAGGCACTAAAACTATTGGAATGAGTAGAATAACGCCATAAAACCAGTTAATATTCAATAAGTCAAATTCAATTCGTTCAAAAAATGATGAATGCAAGAATTACTCTGACAAGTTAAAACTGAAAAATTTAAAAGTAATATTCATTAATGACTGCCAAAATTTTGGTTACATGATTTTATATTGTTATAGAAATATTAACCCTAATATGACTAACTGGTTTTATGGCGTAGGCCCCCTTTTTTTTTGGTAAGTTGACGTATGTATTAAAAGAAGAAGATACAAACATTATAAGGGGCATACCCTAGATTTACAATGATAACAAAAACATAAAACAACTAAAGTTCAATGCCTTTATCCTAGACCGGGTCATTGGTCCATTTGGAACATGTAATAGGTCCTTGCTGGTGTTTCTAGAATGGTCCACATCATCCCCCTCTGATACGATTCGGGCAGGTCAAATTCGGATTTTGATGTAAAATATGCAACTGCAGTAACAATCATAATTCTCAATCCGACTATTGGATCGGGATGCAATTTCATGTGAAGTCTTCTGACATGTTTTCCTACCTAAATTTAAAATTTCAGGTCAATTAAAGTTCAGGAAGGCATCACAATAGGAGTCAACAAAGGCTATATAAATTTTGTTATTTACTTCCTTTTGACTTGTGGACTTCCTATTTGGCAAGGATCCTTTTTCCTACAAGGATATGGAAGCTTGTTTTGGGAATTTCCTAACTCTACAAGGACCTTTAATGTGCTGCAATATAGTTTCCAAGTGTGGCAAGGATATGACCTTGTTTGCCGCACTCTGTGCGTGTGTATTGGTGAGATAATCTCCCTTCCATGGTTCTCTAAAGAACTGAAAATGACTTATCGAAGAACAACTGGCTTCGTGGCGTCATCCTTACACCTCTCGTTTGCGAATCAATATTCATTGGGTAGGGCTTTTCCGTTTACAAGTTATCTTTGTGTCACACTACTATCAAACCTAATTTACATAGCTTTCTGGGAATTGGTGTCTTTGCTTGTGGGTTGCGTGATCACGAGGTTCGCAACATTTGGTATCATAGCTAGGGTCTGAAACAAGGTCATATCCTTATGTCATTTTCATTTTTTTAAAATGTTCCTTTAAGTATTTTAGTGTTTGCGTCCATCTTCTTTGTTCTTTGTGTCTGCATCATCTAAGTAAAAAAAAAGGTTATATTTTCTAATTCTACAAGGATCTTTAATGAGCTGTAATATAATCTTCAAGTGTGGCAAAGATTCATTAATGTTTAGAATCCTTTTCTTATAAGAATTCCTTATTCATCCTAGGTACACAAGGAAAAAAGGGCTAGTAGTATTTAATGACAAATTAGTTATTTTTATTATTTTCTTTCATGTTTGGGCTTCATTAAAATTTGTTTTGAGCTAGGATCCAAGTCTTGTTTGAATCAGATTTTGGGCTTTTCAATTTAGGGTTTTTTGGGTTAGTTTTGTATGTCGGTCAGTTCAGCCCACAAGGGTAGATCCATTACGGTTACTTTTAAGAACTATTTTAACACATGTAACCTAAATTTTGGCAGCCTTTGATGATTATCACTTCTAAATTTTTCAGTTTTAACGTGTGATCGATTCTTGCATTATTCAGTTCTTGAATGAATTGAATCTGACTTATTAAAGATTAACTGACTTCGTGGTGTCATTCTACTCAATCCACTAGCATTGGTGCCTTGGGGCAGGTTTCCATTGTGTCACACTCCTATCAGACCTATTTCAGCTTTTTAGAATCAGATCTTAATCTTGATTGTGGATTGCGTGACCACTTGATCATGAGATTCGCATAAGTTGGTATCAGAGCTCAATTGTTATTACAAGAAACAAAAATTTCAGAAAGATATAAATGGAGCATATAAAAAAATTAAAAACAATTGTTATTTCTTTCTGTTACTGTCTAAAATAAATTAGTAGCATAAAAAAATGGAGAAAAGAAAAAAAAATCGTTCAAAAAAGACGTTTATTGGTTTTTGCCACAGAAAACTAAACAAGGAAAAATTTGATGAACTCAACTCCGAATTAGCTCAAATTTGATAATCTGATTAATAGGGTACTAATCAAACTACATATTAATTTTGGGTTCAATTATATATCGTTTGCTTTGGTTTTCAATTTCAGGTCCAATCAGGTCTGATTCATAACGTTTTTATGTCAATACATCAAACCTTATCATAAATTGCTCAAACTTTATATTCTGTATATTTGGGCTGATATCATACTATATCTGAAATATTAGCTCAATTGGAAAATATTTACTTAAGGTTCCAGATTCGGACTTAGCTCGTCGTAAACGAGTCTGTTTTATGTAAACTTTTAAAATTCACTTTCTTTCTGTTGTTTTCATTTCTTGTAGTATATTTTCAACATATCCAACATATTTGGGTGTTATTTCATCATTTTGTATATTTCGTTCCTGTTTTCATTCAAGTCTTCACATTTTCGTTTTTGCTTGATTTCTGATTTTTATTCCTTCTCGACTCTTATATACATATTTGGATGGCACTACTAGTTGGTTCTATTTGGTGTTGGTTTGAGTTTTGCAAGAAGGTGAGACAAGAGGTGTGAGGATATTAAGAGTGTTTGATTGATACACAAGCATGGTGAGGATTTTTTTTTACCACTAACCAATTTTTGCCGGTACTATCATGTCAGATAAACGCATGGCCTCCCGATGTAGAACATAAATCCAATTCAAGCCATGACGAAGATGATGGAAAAAATGAATTTCATGATGGGGGAATGTGTGACATATACTTGAGAAGGTGGGAAAACATGGTAACATGACTGGAACATGTACCAAAGACGTGAGAAAAGTTGGGGCTGAAAGGCCAAGGTGAGTTGATTATGAGGATTTTGAGGAAGACGTTGATGATAATGGTGATGGTGGTTTTAAGGATGAGACCATAGGCCATCAGGAAGGTTTTCGGCAGCTTAGAAACCGAAGGGATTTTGTGTATTTTGATGAGGTTTTTGACAAAAGAAAAGGAGGATTCAAAAGTAGAGGTGGTATCAAAGGGAGAGAAATAAAGAGATTAGTGTTCTAAAAAAAGAATCCAAGAGTCGATTCTAGGGGAGATGGAGCAAGAACTTGATGTGTTAACGGCAGCAGTCAATGCCTAGCAAGCTTCAGAAAGAGAGGAGAAAAAACGCTATAATGATGATATACGAATTAGAACGACTGCTACTTTCATCCAAAGTTGTTGGCAATGATTGTTGGTAAGAAAAGAACTCTAAAGGCTTCAAAAAGAGGCTAAGGAATTGTCCATTCAACTTGTTGGTGATTTGAGGACAAATCATCTTGAAGAGAGAGGGAATGATACGATCTAAGTAAGGTCAAATTAGATCAAATCAATTCGGAATTAGCTCAAATTTGATACTCTGATTACTGGGGTCTTAATCGCAACATATATTAATTTTAGGGTCAATTGGATATCATTGGATTTGGTTTTCAATTTCAGTTCTAATCACGTATGATTCATAACGTTTTTGTGTTAGGATATCAAACCTTATCGTAAATTACTCAAATTTTATATTCTGTTTATCTAGGTTTAAATTGCACTATATCTAAAATTTTAGCTCAATCGAACATCATTTATTTTAGGTTCCAGACTTAACTCGTCGTAAACAAGTCTGTTTTGAGTCAACTTTTGAAATTCACATTCGTTTTATTGTTTTCATTTCTTGCAATATACTTTCAACATATCTAACATATTTGGGTGTTGTGATACGATCTGGGCAGTGAAAAACAATCAGATTCAGATTTTGACTTACAATGCGCATTTGTCTAGTTTTACGACAACAATCATAATTCTCAATCCAACCGTTGGATCGGGCATAAATTTCAATTCCATCGGAGTTCCGGAAGGTACCGCAATACTAGTTAACAGAGGTTGTATAAATTTTATTATGTACTTTCTTTTGACTTGTGGACTTCCTATTTGGCTAGGATTCTTTTCCTAAAATGATGTGGTCGCTTGTTTTAGGAATCTCCTAGTTCTACAAAGATCTTTAATGAGCTGCAACATAGTTTTCAAGTGCTGCAACGATTCATAAATGTTTCAGAATTCTTTTCTTACAAGGATTCCTTATTCATCTTAGCTATAAAAGGAAAGAAGACTTCAGAATTAATTATACCTTCAGATGAGATTTCCTAGTCTATTTGGGACTTTTTAATGGTGACAAATCTAATTCTAGCTTATTTAGGATGGTGATTTTTGGATTGTTATTATTTACTTCTTAGTGTTTGGGTTATTATTACTTATTTGGATCACTTCTAAGTGGGCCTCATATAAGTCCACCTAATGGGATCCTTTAGGGTTTATTTAAGTCTAGAGTCGTTTAAAGAAACCCTAACGGAGGTGGACTTATATAAGGCCCACTTACAACTAACTCAAATAAGTAATAGTAACCAAAAGACTAATAAAATAATAAAAATTCAAAAAATTACCATCCTAAATATGATAGAATCAGATTTGTCACTCTTAAGAAGTCCCAAATAAACCAGGAGAAATCTGATTTGGAAAATTTGTGTTGCTGCCCCCTTTGATGTCCTTGATTAGCTTCAATTTCCTTATTTAACTTGGACAAATAAAAAAGTTGTAGAGAATGCATTGCTACCATTTGGCGCTAGTCTTGCCTCAATTGGAGTTGTATAACTCTATATATGGGCAAAATACCATGAAGAGGCCATACTGATCGTAACAGAACCGTTTGGTTTTCAGAATTAAAACTAGTGTTAGACACAGAAGATGATAGAAATTGCTCTAACTTTTATATAAAAAGTTATAGAAGATTGAGTTAAATAACATTTGGCACTAGTCTTGCCTTAACTAAATTATAGAACTTCATATATAGGCAAAATTCCATTGAGTGGACAAGCTGATTGTAACGGACAGATTTCACTATCTGACTTCTAACTAATTTTAGAATAAATGAACAACAGAATTTTAGGCAACCTTATACATGAAAGTTGTACTTAAGGATGTTAATTGTTATTAAGATTTGGCCCCACCTAAATTGAAGCTCTAGAATTCCATTTAGAGACAAACTGCAAACTGGCCATGTTGCGAATTGATGGACAATTTTACATGTGTGTAGAAGACAAGTGATTTTGAGCATACTAATGATTCATGTTGAAATTAGTTCTTACGAATCATGGGAGATGTATATGTTAACATTCAAAACAAATATATAAAAGGGTCTAGACGAAAATAGATGCTGAAATTTCGTTGACACAATCCCAAGTCATAGATACTGAAATCTCGTTGATGCGAAACTGAATCGTGCGAACACTTGAACGTGATATACTAACTCTAAAGAAATACATTTGATATGTGTATGTACGTTACGATGAGGAAATGAACATGCATAGAAAGTAGCATATGTATAATGAATGAATATGGATTACCTATAACATTTGGCTTGAAGGAATCATAACCAAGGAGTTCTTTGTGAATTAGGAGGAGCAACCAAGATTGGATCTTCTATTGGAGGAAGTCACGAGGCAGGCAGAGCTAGTGCGTGGTTTCCCTCTCCTTAACGCTTATGCAATTTAAAATCTCCTTGATAAATGCAATTACAATAATATTATGTTCAATATAAATAAGTCTGGTGTATTAATGAGATTAGCTTCAGCTAAATGAATTATAAGATTAGCTTCAGCTAATGGCATCCGTGATAGGGATGTCGGGAAATGAATTACAAGATTAGCTTCGGCTAATGGCATCCCTGATAGGATTTTCAGGAAATGAATTATAAGAGTAGCTTCTGCTAATGGCGTCCACGTTGGGACACCTGGGAATGATCAATAAGGCTTGATTCATAAGGGTATCCATATTTGGATGACTTGGAAAATTTAATAAGTATAATTGCCTAAAACATATATAGGCTGGACTATGTAAAGTTGAAGATCTAATAAAACCAATTAAATGAAATTACTAGGTTTATGTGATAAGATAAGAGTAATAAATTAAGATTAAATAAATGATATTTAATTGGTCTTTAAATGTTTCCCAAGAAATTTATAAGTTGATTATTAGAATCCTTATGACACTAATAGAAAACTTATGCTTTATTTGTATTTTATACATGATCATTTATAATTCTGCTCTCAATATAATTGTATGCTTATTAAGCTGTTCTTGTAACAAGTCCATCTAACACCCAGGGAGCTCATTAGATTTTAGGATTCTTCTTTGCTAAGCTTATGTAAAAAAATTTAAATAAGCATAATAGCATTAGCTAGATCATGCAATATGTTTTTTGGTGTAAGCTTTGATGTATATAAAAATCTTAGCTCAGAATGTAGTATGTTAGTTATGTAAACTCTGATTTTGTTTGAACTATAACTCTTTAGTTATCTTATAATTAAACCTTTTGAAACTTTTAAAAATACTTATGTTATGTTTAAATTCTCTCATTAAATGTTAGTGCTCCTTTTCCTTTTGACTTTATTATATGATTTGTGGGCCATGTTTATATTGATCTTGTTTGTAAAACTCACACACACACACACATATATAGTGTGAATGGATTTTATGAGGTGTCGAGTATGATGGTGGAAATAAAGTCCAAAACCCTTGGATCATATTGTGATGATTGAACAGATAAATTGGAAGTAGTCAATAACTTGAGATGTTCTATATACAAAGAAAACTCTGTCGAAATTTTGGTAGAATTCTTTACAAAAAATAAATTACCCTCACATTAAAAATATATGTTAGGATCTTTTAGCATTTATAGAATAGAATAGTCGGGACTGTTACACTATCAAACTGAAAATACCATCCTTTCAAGGTAAAAATGATCCCGAGGCGTGTTTGGAGTGGGAGAAAAAGGTGGATTGGATTTTTGATTGCCAAAACTACTTGGAAACGAAGAAGGTAAAATTGGTAGTAATTGAGTTCACAGATTGCGCATTGATTTGGTGGGATCAGAATGTGATTAGTAGAAGAAGGAGTGAAGAGAGGCTGGTAGCATCGTGAGAGGAGATGAAAGTGTTAATGAGAAAGTGATTTGTGCCTAACCACTATTATAGAGATTTGTATCTGAAATTGCAGGGTTTGAATCAGGGTTCTTGGTCCGTGGATGAGTATTTTAAGGAGATGGAGATCGTAATGATTCAAGCCAATGTGATTAAGGATAGAGTAGCTATTATGTAAAGGTCGAACCACCTAAGGCCAAAAAGGATGCTTATACGGTTAGGAAAGGTAACTCTGAATCTCAACCTACTCGTGATAGAGATATTAAATGTTTTAAGTGTTTAGGGAAGGGGCACATTGCATCTCAGTGTCCAAACCGAAGAGTTATGCTTAAAAGAGACAATGGGGAGGTTGAATATGAAAGTGATAAATATGAAAGTGAAGAGATTCCACCTTTTATGGACTGTAATGATGAGGAGATTGCATATCCTGTTGAGGGGGAGACCTTGGTTATAAGGCGTTCCCTGAATATAAAAATCAAAGAAGATGATATAGATCAGCAACAAGAAAACATATTTCACACTCGATGTCACATCCAAAACAAGGTATGTAGTATAATAATCGATGGAGGTAGTTGTGCTAATGTAGCTAGTGATACTCTTGTGAAGAAATTAAATTTGAGTTGTATTAAGTATCATAAACCTTATGATTGCAATGGTTGAATGCATGTGGTGAAGTGAAGGTTACTAAACAAGTATTGATTGTGTTTGCTATTAAGAAGTATTCTGACGTAGTTATGTGTGATGTAGTCCCAATGCATGCTAGTCAATTACTTTTTGGGCATCCATGGCAGTTTAATCGAAAGGCGATTCATGATGGGTTTAGAAATGTGTTCCTTATTGTAAAGGATGGTAAAACCATCACTCTTATACCTCTTTCTCCAAAACAAGACGTATGATGATCAAATGCAATTAAAAAGGGAATGTGAGGATGGAAGAGAAAACTCACGTGAGGATAATGGTGAGAGAAGACCATCAGATTCGGCTAAACCTAAATCATTAATTAAACCGATTGAGAGTGGAGGTAAAACTCGAGGAGTGAAGAAATTATGCTTATGTGATGATAATAGTGTGGAAAAATTAAAGAAATAACCTAATTTTTATTCAAAATGAGCTCAAATTAGATCTGCATTTTTCACAAACAAGCCGATGATCTTACTTGTGCATAAGGAGACTTATTTTAACACTAACGATCTTGATTCTACTATTCCTAGTGTGGCTGTTTCTTTGTTGCAGGAGTTTGATGATGGATTCCCTGAAGACATCCCTAGTGGGTTACCACCATTAAGGAGAATTGAAGATCAGATTGACCTTGTACCCAGAGCTTTAATTCCTAACCGTTCAACCGATAGAAGCAACCTTGAAGAGACGAAGGAGCTTTAAAGGCAAGTTGATGAGTTGATGATGAAGCGGTACATTTGTTAGAGCATGAGCCTTTGTGTCGTGCTAGTGTTACTTGTGCCTAAAAAGGATGGAACATGAAGGATGTGTGTTGATTATCATGTTGTCAATAACATAACGGAAAAGTATCCACTTCCTATTCCTAGGCTTGATGACATCTTATTTTGGGAATCTCCTAATTCTCCAATGATCCTTTAATGTGCTGCAACATAGTTTTCATGTGTGGCAAAGATTCATAAATGTTTCAGAATCCTTTTCTTACAAGGATTCCTTATTCATCCTAACTACAAAAAGAAAAGAAGACTTCAAAATAAATTCTACCTTCAGATTAGATTTCCTAGTCTATTTGGGACTTCTTAATGGTTACAAATCTAATTCTAGCATATTTTAGGATGGTAAATTTTGGATTTGTATTATTTTCTTCTTAGTCTTTGGGTTATTATTACTTATTTGGGTCAATTGTAAGTGAGCATCGTATAAGTCCACCTAAGGGGGGTCCATTAGGGTTTATTTAAGTCAGGAACCTGTGCAATGACTCAGATGGCTCAATATGGTCTACTTGGATCAGATCCAATCTGTTGCGAGGTAGGAATTTCTGGACAATCAAGACGCCACAGAATTGCTTTTGGGGAAAGATTCTAAAGCTCAGATCCTTAGCATGGCCGAAGATGAAGTACATCATAGGAGATGGAATGACAACCTCTCTATGGTTTGACAATTGGCATCCTCACAGCCCACTCGCGGATTCTTACGGGGAAAGATTCATCTATGATTCAGGTATGGCCAAGAACGCGAAGGTGAATGTGCTAATTCATAACTCAGAATGGAAAACTCCTACCACCCAAGCTATTGGCTGGCACCCCATTATAGAAGCTATTCCTTCCAATTCTAATCCTAAGATGGGGCAAAAGGATGAGATAGTTTGGTTGGATTCGCCAAATCACAGATTCTCGATCAAAGTAGCTTGGGAACAACTAAGACATCATCGTCAGATGGTTGAATGGCATGACATTGTGTGGTTCAAGAATGCTGTTCCAAGACATTCATTTCTTCAAAATGTAAATAGTGCAATGTTTGATTCCCTTAAGCTTTCTTCTCAATCCATGTAACAAGCATTGGGCCAATAGCTCCAAAGTTAGTTGACTTGAGGGTATCAGGTGTTAAGACAGCCCTTCAGGCTGAATTGCCTAGGTTGGAGAGGCTACCAAACCAAAATTATCTATTTTTTTATTTTTTTATTTTATTATCATTGATATTATATTTATTATCATTTTTTTCAATATATATAATATCCCTTTCCCTTAGTCATTACCTAAAATCAAAAAAACACAAATAATGTAATAATATAATGTGTAACCCACAATCATTTGTTAAAGTGTGTGTGTGAAAATGATGGTTTATGAATACTTTCTAAATAAGTATATAAGTAGAATTAAGTGATAACAATATGAGAGTTTGTAAACTTTAATAATTCATAAAGAAGCATATGATAAAACCTTGTTATGAATGTTGTAAATAACTATTGGAAAATGTTTACTAGGATACGTCTCAAGAGTCAATAAAATTCCTCCTTACTCTGTCATCCTAACAATAACAGTTCTATCAAATGGTTCTAATAACAACAATAGGATTATTTTTTTTATTCCAACTACCCTCTCCTCCAATCAAAATGAGACATTATCCTTAATGTTTTAAGTCAGAAATATAGAGTATAAAAACATCACTTGAAATAACTATTACTGAAAAACTTGAAACATACTTAAACAAATATAAAAAATAACAAAACAAAAATTACTATGCTATTAGTAAAACCAAAAGATATAAATATTTACACACTAAGACTCAAATCTAATTTAAGCTTTTTATGGCTTTCCGTGGTTGACCAGTCTATTCGATTCATGGAGGAATCAATTACAAGGATTGATGGTTGTAGTTGATCAATCAATTATTCAGCAATTCCAGCAAAAAATATGATTTGTTTTGCCAAAGATGTTATAAACTTTTGTTCCACAACATGATCAAGAAAAGACAACAAATTATTATAGAAACCATTAGCATTTAGCAAACCTATAGGTTTCTGGTGAATGTTTAGTTGGGCCCAAGAGAAAATATGACATATCTCTTTTAATGTGCCTAGACCACCTGGTAAGGCAAAGAAGGCTTCAGCGTGTTCAAGCATTGCAGTCATTCGTTCAGACATTGTTAGGACCTTTAGTTCTTCCCCAACTATTTTTCAAATGATGTTCTCTTTGGATAAAGAATTTAGGATGATACGTAAAACTTGATTGCCTCCTAAAAATGAGTTGTTGACACACTCCTCATTAACCCAAGACTGCCTTCTCCATAAACTAAATGAATCTCTCTCTTAGCTAGTACCCGACCAAGATGATTTGTTAATTCTAAAAACTCCTTTTCTTTCCCAAGATTAGATCCACAAAAAACACAAATATCTTTTATTTTATTAGCAGAGGAACCTGCCATTTCCAGACCCTCCTGTACTTTTTGAATGTATGGGTTAAATAGAGATGAAGGGAAGGATGAGAAGATTTTATAAATAAGAAATAAAATGCAATCATATCACCTATATGTAAGCCAACTAGATTTTGTCAAAACATGTGTATGTACAAGTAGTTGTGATTATAGCTCACATCTTCCCTTGGTTTTACATCGAAGAATGGATTAAATGCCCTCTATATGGGTTGGGGATAGACTTCTATCCAGTTTTCTTAAAAAATGACAAAAATGGGTTCTTTTAGTCAATTTCCTAAGACTATGTCTAGCATATTCTTTATGAAAATGGGGTCATAAATCATGAATTACATGATGAACATCTTCACTAGGATGCATCTCAAAAGTCAATAAAAGATTATCTAAAGACTCCTTACTCAGGCCATTCTTAATGAATTGTACCATTTCTAAAGAATGACATTGTGCATTACAAGTCTATCTGGCATATTTGTGACAAACTTTCAATCATTTTGCATGATTTTTCTTTGCAAAAGTGTTTTTACCTGTCCCAAGCATTTGTCAAATAAAAGAATTGGAACACTCACATGATAACCAAACCTTGCTTAAATTATTCAGCGAATATTTTCAGGCATTTCATGTTGCATTAACAACCTCAATTTTTGTTATCGCATTGTGAGGTAAAACAAGAAAATACCTTTTCAATTTCTCGAAAGTGCTCTATTTTTTCAGATGAAAAGTAGAGAAGAGATGCAAAGAAAAAGAAAGGAACAAGGAATTGAACAAATATATAAACAAATGTCAGTTATCATGAGAAATTGAAAGAATCGACTTAAGAGTCACAGAGTATCGTTATTTGCCATTTGACCAGGGTTGAAAAGATACTAGCAAAACAAAAGTTACACAAAAAAAAACACAAAAACAATGTGAAAGAAAAATAATAATCAATCTTTATAAATGGATCTCTTAAACCAATAGATTCATTTTCACTAGGAAAATTATCAAAGTAAGCTTTTAAACGATATTCATTTACCTTCAAAACATTATCATTCTTTGAATTCTCAATATCAAAGGACTATAAGGATATACATTTTTCACAATAAATGGACCGCTTCATCTTGATCTTAGCTTTCCAAGAAACAAGTGGAGTCGAGAATTATAAAGCAAATCTTTTTAACCAACATCAAATTTTTTTTCTCAAGATTTTGTTGTCATAAAACTCTTTGAATTTTGCTTTATGAATTTTTGAATTTTCATATGCATCATTTCTTATTTCCTCAAGCTCATTTAATAGCCAATAAACTTTATGTTCAAGTTCCACAAGCATGTGACAAGGTTTTCCATAAACTATCCTATAAAGTGACATACTTCATGATGTTTTAAAAGCAATTTAATAAGCTCAAAGTGCATCATTAAGTCTTAAAGAGTAGTCTTTCTGATTAGGGTTCACTGTTTTTTCCAAGATTTGTTTGATCTTCCTATTAGCAAGTTCTACTTGTCCACTTATCTGAGGTTGATAAGGGGTGACAACTTTATGTGTGATTCCATTTTTTTTCATTAAAGATTCAAATGACTTGTTGCAGAAATGTGTTCCACCATCACTTATCATGGCTCGAGAGATTCCAAATCGACTCAAAATATTTTCTTTCAAAAATCATTGTTTTGTGATCATTATTTTGACTTGAAATTGCATCTATCCATTTTGAAACATAATCTATTACAACTAATATGTACAAAAAAATAAATGATAAAGGACATGGACCCATGAAATATATATCCTAACAATCAAAGATTTCAATGACAAGAATAGGATTTAAAGACATCATATGATGTTTTGAAATAAATCCTAACTTATGATAATTTTCACAAGTTTTGCAAAATGTATCTATGTCCTTGAAAATGACAAACCAATAAAATCCACATTGTAAGATTTTTACAGACGTCTTTTTTTTTATGAGAAATGACCTCTACATGCTTCAAAATGACAAATTTTAATGACATTACTTATCTCATTGTCGAGAACGCAACTTTAAAGTATTTGATCAGGACAATACTTGAATAAGTAAGAGTCATTCCAATAAAAGTTCTTTGCTTCACTCAAATTTTTTTTTTGTCTTGGGTACTCCAATGGGCTAGCAAATTTTCTATTGTAAGAAAATTGCTACTATTAGCAAACCAAGGCATTGTAGTAATAGAAAGTATTATTTTTCACTAATTGAACAATATTTTCCAAAATTGACTCCTAAATCAAATTTGGCCACCCAAATACAACTCTCGCATGGCCATATAAATTGACATCACCAATGCAACCAACACTTTCTGATGAATCAGGGTTTGTTTGGGAAAGCTAGAACTTTTAGATGTGGGTGTGACTTTTAGATGTGGGTGTGAATTTTAAAAAGCTACATTTGTAACTTCTGAAAATGACATATGGAAAGGGTTGTGATATTATATTAAAGCATTATCAAACATCTAAAAGCCAAAACCACAAGCCAAATTGGTGATTCCCAAATGGAATTAGAGTCCATTTAAGCTTTCACAA
The DNA here is from genome assembly GCF_951802175.1 of Populus nigra. Classification (NCBI taxonomy): domain Eukaryota; kingdom Viridiplantae; phylum Streptophyta; class Magnoliopsida; order Malpighiales; family Salicaceae; genus Populus; species Populus nigra. The sequence continues at coordinate 9,306,027 of NC_084860.1, forward strand.
TCATTCATCTACCTAGACAAGCATAACACACTAGAACCATAAACGTTTTTAATAACCTAGTTTAGCTTACATTAAACACATATTATAGAAACATAAAACAAATAAACAAAGCCTAATTAGGCTATACGTTGAAGAAAGTTAATGGAAGGCTTGAATCAACCAATTAAACACGTTCCAAGCATATAATTTAAAATGAAGGTTTACAGGAATAGTTTGCATAATCTTTGAATTTGGAGTTTTTTTTCCTAATTACATGTGTATAATTAGTTAGTTAGGCAATAAAAAGGTTAAACAAAGTTTATTAAAGGTTTCAATTAACTAGTTAATAAATAAGCAACGATTTTAAAATTAGGTTTCCATGAACAATAATCCAAACTTTCATATTAGGTTTTTTCATGATTTCCAATTACACATGTGTAATTAGGATAAACAATGGTTACTATGTGTATGGGAGTCTAAATCTTATCAAATGAACAAATTGATAAGATTTCCAGTTTCAGGATTCCTTTCTCAACAGTAAACAAATTGACTTATTTTTTATTAAATTGAGAAAGAATACATGATATTGAGATGGAAAAACCCTATTTTTATCAATCAAAATCACTACAACCACTTTTCAATTCTCGATTGAAGAAAACAAGTTTAAAACATACATCATTTTGTTGTTCCAGGCGAGTGAGAGGTGTCTCACTATTTTGTCAAGTTTTAGACACGAAGAGGGAAGGATTCCATACAAGATATGCACACATGCCAAATTGATTAAAGAATCTTTTGTTTTTAGCATTTAGATTCGATCACACGAATAATAGTCTATGATTTTTTAGAGAGAGAAAGCAGGTTAGGAGAGATACTGTAAGTGCGAGTGTGTGTGATTTGTCATTTCCATGATTTTCTTATATATTACATTTTTTTCATCCTTTTTGAATTTTTTATTTGACCATGGATATAAAGTGTGATTTTGAAAGTATAGAGTGAAAGTAAACACATGATCAAACTATATGGTGTTTTGTTTTTTGTAATTATCCTTTTAAAAAAATTCAAGCTAAACTCCAAGAAGCATGAAATATGTAAAATAGCTATGCAAACCATAGACAATACAACTTGGATATTTTTGTTGGTGATTATACATTTTTAAAAACTTCTCCTATGAAAAATGTGCTTCAATATAGGAAGAAAAGGAAATTGAATCCTCAATATATTAAGCCTTTTAGATTTTGTAAAGATTTGGAATTATAGCTTATAGATCAGCTTTTCCACCAAGTTTTTCATCAATATACACCTTGTGTTTTTTATATATCTATGCTTTGTATGTATCTTTGTGATCCATCTTATAAATTGAAGCCATTAATAGTTGAATTTCAAGAAGATATGTCATATAAAGTTCAATTGGAAAGAATTAAGTTAAGATAAGCTTTGGTTTAAATTGCTGGAGTAAAAGTAACATGGAAGATCACTTATGTAACGATCTCATATTTAGGACATGAATTAATATAATTAATGTCTTAGATAACATAAAATTGGGAAATTTGTTTTTTTGTTTTTTAACTTTTCCAAATGTCAACATAAATGTATTTCTAAATGAAACCAATATCTATTTAGAACAATAATTATCACATTACAAATAATGATAACCAATATTTAAGTAACTTAATATCATTAACTATTCTATAGTGTTTTGACTAATGATTCCATTGATTCTTTTATATCATTTAACTCAATTATCATAATTGTATTATTCAGGTCATTTGTCACTCTGATGACTCTAATCCCTTTAAGGTAAACTTATCATTTAAATTCATGGTTGTCTAATGAATTGATGCCTCTAATACCACTCAAGTACTAATCAATATTTGAATGCCTGATCATCACCATCTCTTGTACCACTTAGGTACTAATCAATATTTTAATGCTCGATCATCAAATAAACTGACACCTCTAGTACAACTCATGTACTAACCAATATGATACGTCCAGGCAATGAAAAAACAATCAAATTCGGATTCTGACGTAAATTGCACAACTGTCCAGTTTCACGACAACAATCATAATTTCCAATTAGAGTGTTGGATAGGGCTGAAAGTTTACATGGAGTCTCCTAACATGTTTTTCTACCATGGGTTACAATTCCAGATCAATTAGAGTTTGAGAGGGTATTTGATGCGAACCTCGTGATCACTTGGTCATGCAACCCACAATCAAGATTAAGATTTGATCCCGGAAAGCCGAAATAGGTCTCATAGGAGTGTGACATAATGAAAACCTGCCCCAAGGCACCACTACTATTGGAATGAAGTAGAATGACGTCACGAAGCTAGTTAATCTTCGATAAGTCAGATTCAGTTCGTTCAAGAACTGAAGAATGCAAGAATTACTCTCACATGTTAAAACTAAAAGATTCAGAAGTAATATTCAACAATGGCTACCAAAATTTAGGTTACATGTATTTAAATAGTTTTTAAAAATTAACCCTAATGAATCTACCCTTGTAGGCTGACCTACATATAAAACTGACTCAAAAACCCTAAACTAATCCAAACAAGCCTTGGATCCTAGTTCAAAACAAAGTTTAAATTGAGCCCAAACATGAAAGAAAATAATAAAAATAACTAATCTATCATTAAATAGCACTAGCCCTTATTTTCTTGTGTAGCTAGAATGAATAAGGAATCCTTATAAGAAAAGGATTCTGGAACATTAATGAATCGTTGCCACTATTGGAAATTATGTTTCAGCTCATTAAAGATTCTTGTGTAGCTAGAATGAATAAGGAATCCTTATAAGAAAAGGATTCTGGAACATTAATGAATCGTTGCCACTATTGGAAATTATGTTTCAGCTCATTAAAGATTCTTGTGGAACTAGAAAATTCCCAAAACAAGCTGTTACATCCTTTTAGAAAAAGGATCCTTACCAAATAGGAAGTCCACAAATCAAAAGGAAGTAAATAATGAATTCGTACAATGTCTTCTAACCTATATCGCAAGTCCTTTCCAAACTCCGATTCACCTGCAAATTGACCCCAATATAGAACAATACCTCTGGAATCTTCTGGTAAAGTTTTCGTTCAATTCAACAGTTGTATTTGACGTTATGCTCAATAGAGTAAAATTGGATGGTAGAAACTTTTACGCTAAAATCTGAATCTAACCTTGCTTGGGTCGTTTCACAAGGATGAACCGCATCATTCCCTCCTTTTTTAAGAAGATTCGCCCTCGAATCTCGAATAGGTTTACTAGTGACTTCATTAGCCACTTGTTTAAGCTTTCAGAATTCTCTTATTGCTAACACATTTCTCCAACAACACTATATGGAAGTAGTGACTGACAAGAATTTTAAATAAGCATGTCGTACAAACCACTTGCGTACATACTTTTGAATGATAACAGCAACAGCTCTCCTTTGTCTTTCATTTTTTTTGGCGATATACCTCCTTTTACCATAAAGCTTGAAGATCACAGAATAATCTTCTACACTTATCAACTTCTTGTTCTAAAACCCCCAAACCATGGCTTAGTTTTTCGCATCCTTGAGCTAGAATCGTCCGTGGTTCCCTCTCCCTTATTGAATACATAAATAGAAGAAGACGAAGACACAACAATAATAGAGTTGAACCCCTTATATGATCAGTTTTGCAGTAGAATTGAACCACTAATTAAAACCTTAAAAAACTGATATCCAAATAAACCCAAATTTAATATATGGTGCGATCTCACCCCCAATACACAGAATATGAAGTTACAATCGATTCTAATGTGGTTTTCTTATGGTTCACTAAGAGTAGTGTTTGATGAAGGATCTGAAATGGCCCATCTCTTCATGGTTGTAGCTTTGATTTTCTATGGGCCGAAAATCTCTCCATTAGCATATGCACCCAAACCCAATCACCAGGTTGAAAGACAAAATGTTTGTGCCCCTTATTGGCTTTGGTCACATACACACGATTCCTCTTTTTAATCTGTTGCTGATGTGGCCCAAAAACACCAGCAAGGACCCATTACATGTTCCAAATGGTCCAATGACTCGGTCCAAGACAAAGGCATTGAATACATTGGTTTTGAATGTTTCAACCAAGTCAGAATTGAAAGGTCCATTAGAGTATCAAGAGGAGACTCTAGTATATCTTATCCATGTGCAAGAGGGGTCCAACATAACCTTATTTGGGCCATGAGATGAGGACAGCAAAGGAAACAAAAGAATCCTTCTACAATTTGGAAACAACATGGGTGGCTACATTTTCCTTTTGTTTCTAGGATTAAGGGGCTGTATGGAAGGCTATAAATAAGCCTTGAATCAGTTCTATAATATTTTACTTCTTTCTCTTCTTCTCATGACAGAACATGGATTTAATATTATGGGCTTTGTTTTATTTTGTTAGCTACAACCCAAGGCTTGTTTTGGCTTAATTAATCCTTGTTTTCAGTTAGGATCTAAGGCTTGTTTGGATTAAGTTATGGGCTTTTCAATTTAGAGTTTTGGGTCAGTTTTAAGTGGACCTCATTTAAGTCCACATAAGGGGTCCATTAGGGTTAACTTTTCAAGAACTATTTAAACTCATGTAAGCCAAAATTTCGGCAGCTTTTGATGATAATTACTTCTGAATTTTTTTTAGTTTTAACGTGTGAGAGTGATTCTTGCATTCTTCAGTTCTTAAACGAACTGAATCTGACTTATCGAAGATTAACTGGCTTCGTGGCGTCATTCTACTCAATCCAATAGTGTTGGTGCCTTGGGGCAGGTTTCCATTTTGTCACCCTCCTATCAGACCTATTTCGGCATTCCGGGATCAGATCTTAATCTTGATTGTGGGTTGCGTGACCACGTGATCACGAGGTTCGCATCAGTTGCCGCACACTCTCATCGAGTTTTTTCACCACCTGTGCTTTACGATTACCATCTAAACCAACCCTTTCATCAACAGGCAAAGCAATCAAATCTATTGGAGTTAAAGGGTTAAATCCATACACAATTTCAAATGGTGAAAATTCAGTAGTAGAGTGCACACTGCAATTAAATGCAAACTCTATAAATGGCAAATAATCTTCCTAATTCTTTAAGTTCTTTTAAATGATAGCACGCAGAAGTTATGTTAAGGTCCTATTAACTACGATTTGTTCATCTGTTTGGGGGTGACAAGTACTTGAAAACAACAGTTTAACATGCAATTTACCCCATAACACCTTCCAAAAATCGCTAAGGAACTTAACATCTCTATTACAAACAATGCTTTTAGGGACCCCGTGAAGCCGTACTATCTCCCTAAATAACAAATCAGCAATGTTAGTTGCATCATCAATTTTATGACATGGAATGAAGTGTGCCATCTTTGAAAACCTATCAACAACGACAAAGATGGAATCCTTACTCTGTTTTGACCTAGGTAAACCTAAGATGAAGTCCATCGAAATGTCTACAGGCAAAGGGGTATACAAGCCATGTGGTTGAGTCTTAGACTTTGCTTTCCTACAAGTTATGCATTTTATCACATATGTGTTGCACATCTTTTTTCATTTTAGGCCAATAAAAATGTTCATGCAACACATCCAAAGTCTTAACAACACCAACATGCCCCATCAACCCGCCGCCATGTGCTTCATGTATAAGCAATTCATGCATAAAATTTAATGGAACACACAAACGACTCTCTTTAAACAAATATCCATCAAGTCTATAGAACTTCCTAAAAGCTGAAGTTTTGCAAGCATTGTAAACATGAGCAAAATCACTATCATTATTGTACAATTCTTTTATGTGTTCAAATCCTAGAAATCTAGCATCCAAAGTAGATAAAAGAACATACCTGCGCAAAAATACATCAGCCACAATGTTTTCTTTTCCTTGCTTATACTTGATCACATACGGAAAGGTTTCAATAAATTCAACCCATTTAGGATGTCTCCTATTAAACTTACATTACTTACCCTTTCAATTGCTTCATGATTCATGATCAGAATGTATCACAAACTCCTTAGGCCACAGGTAATGCTGCCACGTCTCTAAAGTTCTTACTAAGGTGTAGAGCTCCTTGTCATATGTAGGGTAATTCAAGGCTGCTCCATTCAATTTTTCGCTGAAATACGCAATAGGCCTCCTATCCTGCATTAACACAGCTCCTATATCAATATCTAATGCATCACATTCAACTTTCAAAGCTCTTGTAAATTCTGGCAAAGCTAAAACAGGCGCCAAACAAATTTTATCTTCAACAAATTAAAAGTTATAACCTTTTTCATCATTTCATTTTAATCCAACAGATTGTTTCACAATTTCAGTTAAAGGTGCAACAATAGTACTAAAATCCTTCACAAACTTTCTATAAAAACTAGCAAGTCCATGAAAACTCCTTACCTCACTTACCGATTTTAATGTAGGCCAATCCCGAATAGCCTTAACTTTCTCCTTGTCCATCTTGATACCTTGCGCAGTTACGATGACACGATCAAAAGATTGATGTCTTATCCCAAGTGTAGGAGTGTCGAAGTAATAAATAACATGGCAAGACTGGGGTCGAACCACAGGGAGGTGAACTATATAAAATTATAAATAACAAATGAAAAATAGTTGAAATGAACTTTTGAGATGTGATATTGATGTGAGTATTAATCAAAGATAAAAGCAATTGTCAAGGTTAGAGGATCCACTAATAGTATTAGAAATAAGTATAGTATAAACTCTTTTTATTAATCAAATGGAAACCACACACAAAGGAGGTTATAATCGGATGATTTATCCTTATAAAATTTTAACATGATCATATTAATTATCTTATTTTAGTAACACCATAATTTTAAATATTGTTAGGAATTCATGATGTTAACTTATGTTAACAACAAATCAAGTTCCTTTTATAGTGATTGTGCATCAAAAGTATCATTAAGTCTCTTATTTTACATATGTATTTATTATTTTTATTTGGTTTTTTTATAATAATTGATGTGCTTTTTAGTAATGAAGTTTCTTTTAATGTCTCGATAGGTTTTTGGAGCTTAAATGAATTATTTCAGAAAATTCAACGTCGGAATTCGGAACAAAGAATTGAAGAGAAATTTAGATGAAGATTGAAGAAAATCTTGGTTCAAATAAGTGCTCCAAATTTGCCCCAAAAATCAATTCTAGTCCAATTCTAGAAAAGAATATCATATGATCTATTTCAAGCCCAAACATGCCTTATGTTGTGTGCAAACTTCAACCATCAAATGAAAACAAAAGGATCCAACGAGCTTGGAGGGTGAATACCATAGATTCTTAATTTGTTAGTTAGCTAGTTGTATTGGTTTCCCTAACGAATCTAGTGAGGTTTCAGTTTTATGGTCGGTGGCTAGCCTGTAGCCATCTGTTGTTTTATGTTTCTGTTATCATTGTAAATCTGGGGTATGCCCCTTATATTGTTTGTATCTTCTTCTTTTAATACAGACGTCAACTTACCAAAAAAAAAAAAACTTCAACCATCAAACACTCAAGGTTTCAATGTCAATCTTAGCCCAAATAATAGGTACATTTGTATCCTTATTTGATGCTTAAATTCAGCCCCAAATCAGCCCCAAATCACCCTCCAAATCAGCCCAAACACAATCCATGATCCTACATGTCCACACAATAAATAACATTTGATTTATTTGGGTAATTCATTGATCCAAGAGGGCAAGCACATGGATGGAAAGCTGGAGGGGAAAGAGACAACTCATAAAGGAGGAAGAAAAACGTGTACCAAAGTGTTCTCCAAGCTGGCCTTGTTTGATTTTCCAGAACACCTTTCGGTGTTTTACCAATAACTTTTGACTCAGATGTCCAAATGAGCTGTTCTTTAATGATCTGAAAATCTAACAGAATGACTTTTAAATATGTCTCTAATAGCCATCTCCAAGAGAGGCTTCTAAGAGGGTCGAATTGCTGTCCAAAGTTAGAGTCAGATTTGTGTCCGAATTTTTACTGCAATTTTGTTGTGTTCTTCTTTATAGATTTCGGTTCTTTAGATTGTAAAACTTATTATTTCAGTTTGATTTAAGTTATTTCATATTTATTAAAGTGTTATTACATATAATCATGGTTGGCTAATCTCTTTCTTGGATCCAAATCAAGGATGATGGTGGTTGAGGTGAGTTCTTTAAGATATGAATGAATCTTAATGTCTATCTTTTCATTTTATTCATGAATGGTTATTATTGCAAAGAAATTTTAGAAATCATTTAGGTAATGTTATAATCTTGAATTTTTATGCAGAAACCTTAGTTTTGGTATAGAGATTGTTTGATTCAATGTCTTACTTAATATGAAAGTACTTGTTCATTCTTAAGCAATAATCAATCTTCATCTTTTTAAAGTTCATTGTAATATCTTCCGATCTAATATCACCATCGTTGATATTAGGTTGAGTTATCTTATATATGTTGAAGGAATCACCAATACATCACCATTAAAATTGATTTGGACCAAGACTTACTTTTTCTGACCATTTAAAATCTATTTATACCTTTTCATCTTTGAAAACAAATCCATCAATTATTTTCAACCAAGTTATTGTTAATTTAATTTCTCTTGAGTTTTTTTGTTACCTAGCTTAATTTCCAGATCTAGCTCTCTGTGGATATGACCTCGATCTTACCGAGTTAATTGCTACATCGCACACTCGTGCACTTGCGAGTTAAAACAAGCCGAACATAAAAAGCGGTCAAGCATATAGCACAAGTGTCGGTACTTTCATATACCACACAGTAAGCTATGAAAGTACCAAGTATTTGTTATACCAAGAGTTGTACAACACAAATCTAGATTAATCATTTAACAAGCAAGGTATTAAGAATTAGTAAGATAAAAAGATAAGACATGTTAATAACAAACTTTCTTGGATATAAAAATTAAAGTCCATGTTGAGTTAATATTATAGCTATTCTAACACCATCAGTGAAACCTTTTCACCTTGACATAATACACTTAGCTAAACATTATGAATAAAAGAAACATAAATAAACTAGATAAGAACATAGTTATGATGAAAAGCATAAACAAGAGATTAATGAAAGCAAAACTTAAACATTAGAAAAATACAAAAAAAGAAAGCAAGAATTTGATCTTGATCTTAAAACCAAGATGTCTAAATGTTTGGCAAATTCCTCCTTTTCTAGGCTAAAATTTGAAACAATTGATTTGATGACTAATTATTGAGTGGGTGGCCACCTCTTGACTTGGTGACAATCATTATCTTTTTGTCTGAACAAAATGTCATTATTAACGTTAGAATTTGAACAGATAGTCTTCTTGAAAGTTCTGAGAATTTGTCTCAGCTTTCTAACAAAAAAAACATGAGCTTATTTGGACTTCTAGAACTCGCGATATAGGCTAAACACTAAACAGTATTTGGGTTGCAGGACATATTCTAACTTCTCTTTTATTGCTACAATTTGAACTTGAAAATAGTCGTTTTGAATCTTGGACTCTTCATGAAAGTTTTAGGCATATATCTTAGCTTTTCATCTATATAAACCAGACCTAAATCCATCATCTACAGCTTTATTTATGATCCAATAACCGAATGATGTTCCTGTTTGAATTGAACCAGCATCTCTTCTTTAAGCTTAGCCCTCTCTGTCGTTTTCACTTTCCTTAGTTAAACACATCAATCAATCCTTTAAATTGTGAGATATGCTTGCATTCAAAATGAGCATTTACCATAAATTAAAGATATCTTATGTTATCAGACTTGTTATTATAAAACATGCTTAAGTTAGGAAATTTAATGATACTTTAAGTGCAATATTTAATTTCAAAGCATTAAAACAATTTGTGACATTCAAAAGCAAGGTATTCATCATTCAACTTCCATTAATCTGTTCAAATAAATAAACTCTCATTAAATTTATATATCTGCTTCATACTTCTTAAACTATAAACCTTCATTTTGCAGCTTTTCATGGAAGAAAACAAACTTTTATTCCAATGTTTAAGGTTACCTTCCTTGAGTTGAGATTATTATCTTCTTCTTTTTTAAGCAATAATTTATAACACAATGTATCTTGAACCCATGTAACGAGCTTTAAGCTAATGACTACCAAACCAGTTGGTCTTAGGGTATTAGGTGTTGAGACACCTCTTCGAGCTTAGTAACTCGAGTAACTTTTTTTTTGGTAAGTTGACGTGTATTAAAAGAAGAAGATACAAACATTATAAGGGGCATACCCCAGATTTACAATGATAACAGAAACATAAAATAACATATGGCTACAGGCTAACGACCGACCATAAAAACTGAAACCTCACTAGATTCGTTAGGGAAACCAATACAACCAGCTAACTAACAAATTAAGAATCTATGGTATTCACCCTCCAAGCTCGTTGGATCCTTTTGTTTTCATTTGTTGGTGCGACATTCCTCATCAAATCAAGCTTATCACGAATGATACATTCGATTTGATTAAAGACCAAATTCGAAGTGCTAGACATTCCAGCAAAGATCCTTGCATTCCGTTCTTGCCATACATGATACACTGTAGCTGCAAAACTCAGTTTACGAGAAAAATTGATGAAACTCTTGTCATGCCAAGAGATAGTGGCCCATCGAATCCATTCATCCCAGCCTTTTGTCATTCTTGGAATGTCGCATCTGTCACAAACATCCCACCAGATCGCTTTAGTATAGGAGCATTCAAAGAACAAGTGGTTGTGATCCTCATTATTGCGGAGAGAGAGTGAGCATCTATTGGGACCATGTATACCAAACCGATGAAGTTTATCTTGAGTTGTGAGTTTCTGTTGGACAGCCATCCATAGAAGAAATGAATGTCTTGGAACAACATTCTTAAACCACACAATGTCATGCCATTCAACCATCTGACGATAATGTCTTAGTTGTTCCCAAGCTACTTTGATCGAGAATCTGTGATTTGGCGAATCCAACCAAACTATCTCATCCTTTTGCCCCATCTTAGGATTAGAATTGGAAGGAATAGCTTCTATAATGGGGTGCCAGCCAATAGCTTGGGTGGTAGGAGTTTTCCATTCTGAGTTATGAATTAGCACATTCACCTTCGCGTTCTTGGTTATACCTGAATCATAGATGAATCTTTCCCCGTAAGCATCCGCGAGTGGGCTGTGAGGATGCCAATTGTCAAACCATAGAGAGGTTGTCATTCCATCTCCTATAATGTACTTCATCTTCGGCCATACTAAGGATCTGAGCTTTAGAATCTTTCCCCAAGCCCAAGAGCAATTCTGTGGCGTCTTGATTGTCCAGAAATTCCTACCAAAAGACACAATTTCTTACAAACTAAGGCTTAAACTGTAGTTGTGATTGTGGCTCACATCTTCCCTTGGTTTTATGTCCAAGAACGGCTTAAACGCCCTCTATGTGTCGGGGATAGGCTTTCCATCTAGTTTTCTTAAAAACTAACAACATGGCCTTTTTGTAGTCAGATTCCCAAGATTATGCTGAGTATGTCCTTTACAAAAATGAAGCTATAAATCATGAATTGCATGATGCACATCTCCACCAGGATACGGCTCAAGAGTTAATAAAAAATTATCTAAAGACTCTATGTTTTGAAATAAATCCTACCTTTTGACAATTTTCACAGGTTTTGCAAAATGCATGTGTCCTTGAACATGGTGGGCCAATAAAATTCACTTTGTAAGATTTTTGCAATTGCCTTTTTTTTTTTGAGAAATGACCCCTACATGCCTCAGAATGACAAAATTTAATGACACTACTTAACTCATTGTCGGGAATGCTTCTTTGAAATATTTGATCAGGATAATGTTTGAATAGGTAAGGGTCATCCCAATAAAAGTTTTTCACTTCGCTCAAAAATTTTCATTTAGTCTTGGGTATTCCAATGAGCTGGTAAAAATCCTGAAGCAAGAAAATTGTTATTAATTAGCAATGAGCTGACAAAATTAGCAGACTAAGGTATTGAAGCAACAAAAAGTGAAGATTCATCAGGAAAGTAATCATCAATTGGCGTGATGTCAAATGTGGAATCTATTATGAATCTTGACAAATGATTAGCGATAACATTTTCGGTGCCTTTCTGTCCTCAATTTCTTTCTGTTTGAAAGTTTCAGAGATTTCAGAATCGTGATTGACTTCCCTTTGTTTGGTCACGGCATAAGAAAATAGAAGTACTAGTAGGGAATCAGTCTTTTCTTTGCAATGTTCAGGTTTAACCCCTTCCTTACCCTCAGAGATGGACTCATCATCTTCCTCATAAGGTTCAAAAATTGGTTTTTCACTAACCTTAACACTGTGGAGAGTAATGACTGATTGGACTTGATCCATATGTTGGCTTCCGGAGTTGCTTGCACTTGAATTGTATTGTCCTTTGGGATTTTGCTATGGTTGAGATGGAAACTTACCTTTCTCCTAAAAACTAAGAGTAGAAGTGAATTTTGCAAGAGTATCTTTAAAATCAGTTATACTTTGAGCAAGTTGAGTGTTGATTATCTCTTGCTTTTCAATGAATGTATATAAAGTTTCCTCAAGATTTCCTCTAAGAAGGGGAACATAAAGAGATGCATATCCATGAGAATTTTGAAAATTATAGTGTGCATTATTGTTACCACTCTTCCAACTGAAATTTGAGTGTTTTCTCCAACCAGGGTTGTATATTTGTGAATATGGATCATGGTTTGGCCATTGGAAACTATTTAATGCATTGGCTTGTCCATGGAGACATTCTTTAAAAGAAGGCAAAAGTTACACAATCATTGGTTGAGTATTCATTAGTTTCACAGATTTGACACACAATTTCTTGAATAGATTTCAATTGACCACTCTTTTTCAATTCCAATGCCTCGACTTTTCTAGCTAAAGATGCAAATTTTGCTTGGAGGTCATGATCTTCCTTAAGGTTGTACATGCCTCCACTATATGTATAAGGTTGAGTTTTACCTGTTGTGATGCGAACCTCGTGATCACGTGGTCATGCAACCCACACGCAAAGACACCAATTCCCGGAAAGCCAAGTAAATCAGGTTTGATAGGAGTGTGACACAAAGATAACTTGTACCTAGGCACCAGCACTTTTGAAAATGGAGACCCCCACCCAACGAATATTGATTCGCGAACGAGAAGTATAAGGATGACGCCACGAAGACAGTTGTTCTTCGATAAGTCGTTTTCAGTTCTTTAGAGAACCAAAGAAGTTTATTGATCTGAAAATTGCGTAACCTTACATGTTTGGTTATGCCTTTATTTATACCGACTCTAGACTTAAGAAAACCCTAATGGACCCCCCTTAGGTGGACTTATATGAAGCCCACTTACAATTGCCCCAAATAAGTAATAATAACCCAAAAACTAAGAAGAAAATAATAAAAATAATAAAATTCTGAAAATTATCATGCTAAATATGCTAGAATCAGATTTGTCACCCTTAAGAAGTCCCAAATAAACTAGGACAAATCTGATTTGGAAATTTTGTGTTGCTGCCCCCCCTTGATGTCCTTCATTAGCTTGGATTTCCTTGTTTAACTTTGACAAATAAGAAAAACAAATTTCCTTCTTTGTTGCTGATTTAATTACTTTCCTTCCTAAGTTAGGAAAAGCATTAAATAGTCCTCCTCTCTTTAGGAATAAGATATGGCCAACTTCCCTACTTAATTAGGAGAATCAATTGCTGACTTTTGATCCTTGTAGCATTAGGAAAAACAAGCCTAACAAGGCTGGTATTGGGCGGAACACATCAACCCCATGTTCCACACGAATTGGGCTCTTCTTGGACCTGAACTAGATGGATTAAAGGCTGCCCTTCATGCTCCTTAAATGTCTCAAGCCCATCTAGGTCCATTTTGCTCCATATGTTCTGAACAAGCCCATTCAATGCTTCTTTAAGCTTCTTTGCCCTAGCTCTTGTGATTGGCCCAATTGGCACCTCCAATGGGTCGTTGGCATGATTACGCTTGGTGTTGGGATGATCCGTATCATCCCCTCGCTCTTCAAAAGGATTCGACCTCGAATCATCACCTACATCAAACAGAGTAAGATCAGAAACATTAAAGGTAGCACTAACACCATACTCACCTGGGAAATCAACTTTATAAGCATTGTCATTGATCCTCTTAAGGATCTGAAATGGCCCATCTCCTCGTGGTTGTAGCTTTGATTTCCTATTGGCCGAAAATCTCTCCTTGCGCATATGCACCCAAACCCAATCGCCGGGTTGAAAGACAACATGTTTGTGCCCCTTATTGGCTTTGGTCGCATACACACGATTCCTCTTTTCAATCTGTTGTCGCACACTCTCATGAAGTGTTTTCACCACCTGTGCTTTACGATTACCATCCAGACTAACCCTTTCATCAATTGGCAAAGGAATCAAATCCATTGGAGTTAAATGGTTAAATCCATACACAATTTCAAATGGTGAAAATTCAGTAGTAGAGTGCACACTACAATTATATGCAAACTCTATAAATGGCAAACAATCTTCCCAATTCTTTAAGTTCTTTTGAATGACAGCACACAGAAGTTGTGTTAAGGTCCTATTAACTACTTCGGTTTGTCCATCTGTTTGGGGGTGACAAGTAGTTGAAAACAACAATTTAGTACCCAATTTTCCCCATAACACCTTCCAAAAATAGCTAAGGAACTTAACATCTCTATCAGAAACAATGCTCTTAGGGACCCCGTGAAGCCGTACTATCTCCCTAAAGAACAAATCAGCAATGTTAGTTGCATCATCAGTTTTATGACATGGAATGAAGTGTGCCGTCTTTGAAAACCTATCAACAACTACAAAGATGGAATCCCTACCCCGTTTTGACCTAGGTAAACCTAAGACGAAGTCCATTGAAATGTCTACCCATAGTTCTTTCAGTACAGGCAAAGGGGTATACAAGCCATGTGGTTGAGTCCTAGACTTTGCTTGCCTACAAGTTATGCATTTATCACATATGCGTTGCACATCTTTTTTCATTTTAGGCCAATAAAAATGCTCATGCAACACATCCAAAGTCTTAACAACACCAAAATGCCCCACCAACCCGCCTCCATGTGCTTCATGTACAAGCAGTTCACGCATAGAACTTAATAGAACACACATACGATTCTCTTTAAACAAATATCCATCAAGTCTATAAAACTTTCCAAAAGCCAAAGTTTCGCAAGCATCGTAAACATTTGCAAAATCACTATCATCCTTGTACAATTCTTTTATGTGTTCAAATCCTAGAAATCTAGCATCCAAAGTAGATAAAAGAACATACCGGCGTGAAAGTGCATCAGCCACAATGTTTTCTTTCCCTTGCTTATACTTGATCACATACGGAAAGGTTTCAATAAATTCAACCCATTTGGCATGTCTCCTACTCAACTTACCTTGCCCTTTCAAGTGCTTCAATGATTCATGATCAGAATGTATCACAAACTCCTTGGGCCACAAGTAATGTTGCCACGTCTCCAAAGTTCTTACCAAGGCATAGAGCTCCTTGTCATATGTAGGGTAATTCAAGGCTGCCCCATTAAGTTTTTCGCTGAAATATGCAATGGGCCTCCTATCCTGCATTAACACAGCTCCTATACCAATACCTGACGCATCACATTCAACTTTAAAAGCTCTCATAAAGTCTGGCAAAGCTAAAACAGGTGCCGAACAAAGTTTATCTTTCAACAAATTAAAAGCCTCATCCTGTTCATCATTCCATTTGAATCCAACAGATTTTTTCAAAATTTCAGTTAAAGGTGCAGCAATAGTACTAAAATCCTTCACAAACCTTCTATAAAAACTAGCAAGTCCATGAAAACTCCTTACCTCACTTACCGATTTTAGTGGAGGCCAATCCCGGATGGCCTTAACTTTCTCCTCGTCCATCTCGATACCCTGCGCAGTTACGACATAGCCAAGAAACACAATTTTTTCCATGCAAAAGGTACACTTCTTAAGATTAGCATATAAGTGCTCACTACTTTTTTTTGGTAAGTTGACGTATGTATTAAAAGAAGAAGATACACACATTATAAGGGGCATACCCCAGATTTACAATGATAACAGAAACATAAAACAACAGATGGCTACAGGGTAGCCACCGACCATAAAACTGAAACCTCACTACATTCGTTAGGGAAACCAATACAACCAGCTAACTAACAAATTAAGAATCTATGGTATTCACCCTCCAAGCTCGTTGGATCCTTTTGTTTTCATTTGTTGGTGCGACATTCCTCATCAAATCAAGCTTATCACGAATGATACATTCGATTTGATTAAAGACCAAATTCAAAGTTCTAGACATTCCAGCAACGATCCTTGCATTCCGTTCTTGCCATACATGATACACTGTAGCTACAAAACTCAGTTTACGAGAAAAATTGACGAAACTCTTGCCATGCCAAGAGACAGTGGCCCGTCGAATCCATTCATCCCAGCCTTTTGTCATTCTTGGAATGTCGCATCTGTCACAAACATCCCACCAGATCGCTTTAGTATAGGAGCATTCAAATAAGTATGCTCATTTAAGTATAAGTGCTCACTACGCAACACATTATGTACATTACGCAAATGATCAAGATGCTCATTTAAGTTCTTGCTATAGATCAAAATGTCATCAAAATACACAACAACAAACTTACCTATAAATGTACGCAATACATGATTCATTAAACGCATAAACGTGCTAGGTGCATTTGTAAGTCCAAACGGCATGACTAACCATTCATACAAACCATGCTTAGTCTTAAATGCAGTTTTCCACTCATCACCCTCTTTCATCCTAATTTGATGGTACCCACTTTTTAAGTCAATCTTAGAGAAAATACATGATCCATGTAACTCATTTACCATGTCATCAAGCCTAGGAATAGGATGTCGATACTTTATCGTTATGTTATTGACGGCACGACAATCGACACACATCCTCCATGTACCATCCTTTTTAGGCACAAGTAGCACTGGCACAGCACAAGGACTCATACTCTCACGAATGTACCCCTTCATCATCAACTCATCTACTTGCCTTTGAAGCTCCTTCGTCTCCTCGGGGTTGCTTCTATAAGCTGGCCGGTTAGGAATTGAAGCTCCGGGCACAAGATCAATTTGATGTTCAATCCCCCTTAATGGTGGTAATCCATTAGGGATGTCTTCAGGGAATACATCATCAAACTCCTGCATCAAAGAAACAGCCACACTAGGAATAACATAATCAAGATCGTTAGTGTTAAAATAAGCCTCCTTATACACAAGTAAGATCATTGGCTTATTAGTGATAAATGCAGATCTGATTTGAGATCCCGTTGCATAAAAATTGGGTTGTTTCTTTAATTTTTCCATAGTATTATCATCACACAAGCTTACTTTATTCACTCCTCGGTTTTTTACTTCCACTCTCAACCGGTTTAATTCATGATTTAGGTTTAGCCGAATCTGATGGTTTTCTCCCACCATTGTCCTCACGTGAATTTTCACTCTTCCCATCCTCACATTCCTTTTTTAATTTCATTTGATCATCATACACTTGTTTTGGAGAAAGAGGTACAAGAGTGATGATTTTACCATCCTTTACAATAGTGAACCTATTTCTAAACCCATCATGAATCGCTTTCCGATCAAACTGCCATGGACGCCCCAAAAGTAAGTGACTAGCATGCATTGGGTATACATCATACAAAATCTCATCGGAATACTTCCCAATAGCAAACGCAATCACAACCTGCTTAGTAACCCTCACTTCACCACATTCATTCAACCATTGCAATCTATAAGGCCTCGAATGCTTAACACAACTCAGATTCAATCTCTTCACAAGAGTATCACTAGCAACATTAGCACAACTACCTCCATCAATTATCATGCTACATACCTTCTTTTGGATGTGACATCGAGTGTTAAATATATTTTCCCGTTGCTGATCTATATCATCTTCTTTGATTTGCATGTTCAGCGCACGCCTTATAACCAAGGCCTCCCCCTCAACAGGATATGCAATCTCCTCATCGCTACAATCCACCAAAGGTGGCATCTCTTCACTTTCAGATTTGTCACTTTCATATTCAACCTCCCCATTGTCTCTTGTAAGCATACGTCTTCGGTTTGGACACTGAGATGCAATGTGCCTCTTCCCTAAACACTTAAAGCATTTAATATCTCTATCACCAGTAGGTTGAGATTCAGATTTACCTTTCCCATCCATATGAGTATCCTTTTTGGCCTTAGATGGTTCGACCTTTGCATAAGGCTTTGGTTGGACAGCCCCCTCTCTTTTCAAATTCGGCCTCCATGTTGAGGAAGATGAAGCCGAATTGGTCTGAAAACATGTACTGCCCCTTCTCTTTATTTGCCTCTCCACCTTCGTTGCCATATGGACCATGTCCTCCAATTCCACACAATGTTGTAATTCTACAACATTCGCAATGTCCCTATTCAGCCCATTTAGAAATCTAGCCATGGTAGCTTCCCGATCCTCAATCACATTGGCCCGAATCATAGCATTCTCCATCTCCTTGAAATACTCATCCACGGACCTAGAACCCTGATTCAAACCCTGCAATTTCAAATACAAATCTCTATAATAGTGGTTAGGCACAAATCGCCTTCTCATCAACACTTTCATCTCCTCCCACGACGCTACCAGCCTCTCTCCACTCCTTCTTCTACTAATAACATTCTGATCCCACCATATCAGTGCATAATCTATGAATTCGATGACTACTAATTTTACTTTCTTCATTTCCGAATAGTTATGGCAATCAAAATTCCAATCCACCTTTTTCTCCCACTTCAAATATGCCTCGGGATCGTTTTTACCTTGAAAAGAAGGTATTTTCAGTTTGATGGCATCCAAATCACCATCTAAATCAGCATGTCCCCCAACACTACGGCAATTTTCCCTTTGGCCGAATTGGCCCCTAGTTTTATTCCCATAATCCCTTCGGTTTCTAGGCTGCCGAAAACCTTCCCGATGGCCTATGGCCTCATCCTCAAAACCACCATCACCAATATCATCAACAGCCTCCTCAAAATCCTCATAATCAGCCCACCTTGGCCTTTCGGCCCTACCGCCATTGTTTGCTTTCGGTTCAGCCCCAAGCTTCCTCATATTTTAGGTGCTTGTACCAGCCTCGTTACCACATTTCTCTACCATATCAAGTCTGTCACACACATTTCCCATCACAAAATTCATCCTCTCCATCATCTACGTTATGGATTGCATTTTGAACGTAAGTTCTCCCTCGGGATGGGGTGGTGTGTTGTTTTGATCTGACATGATAGTACCCGCAAAAATTGGTTAGTGGTAAAAAACAATTATCCTCACGTCGCTCGTGTTTCGCTCAAACACTCTTAATATCCTCACACGCTCACACCTCTCGTCTCACCTTTCGCGGTTCTTGCGAAACTGAAACCAACACCAAATAGAACCAACTTGGCAGCGCAATCCAAATATATATATATAACTCAAGAAGCAATAAAAACTAGAAAACAAGCAAAACGAAACTACGATGATAGTCTCGCGAGTAGCAAGCGAGTCTATCCGAAATATGAACGAAACTGAAGACTCGAATAAAAAACAGAAACAAAAAATATGCAAAATGATGAAACAACACCCAAATATGTTGTATATGATGAAGATAAACTGCAAGAAACAAAAACAACAGAAAGCAAGCGAATTTCAAAAGTTGACGCAAAACAGACTCGTTTACGAAGAGTTAAGTCAGAATCTGGAACCTAAAGTAAATGACGTCCAATTGAGTTAAAATTTCAGATATACTGTGATATCAACGCAAATAGACAGAATATAAAGTTTGAGCAATTTACGATAAGGTTTGATATACTGACGCAAAAACGTTATGAATCAGACCTGATGAGACCCGAATTTGAAACCCAAAGCAAACGATATCCAATTGACCCCAAATTTTATACGTGGTGCGATTAGGAGCCCAGTAATAAGATTATAATAATTTCGAGTTGATTTGATCCAATTTTCTCTTGTTTAGTTTTCTGCGGCAAAATCCAATATCTTTTTTTGAACGATTTTTTTTTTGCTTTTCTCTTTTCTCTGTTTTTTTTTGTTTTTGATGCTACTGATATATTTTGAACAATAACAGAATGAAATAAAAAAAAAAATTTTATATGCCGCAAATTCAAGGAGAAGAAGAAATTGGATACTAAGGAATTTTTTTGCGGAATCAATAAGAAAAATTTTAGAAGGATATAACCTGATTAATGGAGCCAAGCTCTGATACCAAATGATGCGAACCTCGTGATCATGTGGTCATGCAACCCACACGCAAAGACACCAATTCCCGGAAAGCCAAGTAAATCAGGTTTGATAGTAGTGTGACACAAAGATAACTTGTACCTAGGCACCAGCACTATTGAAAATGGAGACCCCCACCCAACGAATATTGATTCGCGAATGAGAAGTATAAGGATGACGCCACGAAGACGGTTGTTCTTCGATAAGTCGTTTTCAATTCTTTAGAGAACCACGGAAGGGAGATTATCCCACCAACACACAATAAGTGCAGCAAAGAAGTTTATTGATCTGAAAATTACGTAACCTTACATGTTTGGTTATGCCTTTATTTATACTGACTCTAGACTTAAGAAAACCCTAATAGACCCCCCTTAGGTGGACTTATATGAAGCCCACTTACAATTGACCCAAATAAGTAATAATAACCCAAAAACTAAGAAGAAAATAATAAAAATAATAAAATTCCAAAAATTATCATGCTAAATATGCTAGAATCAGATTTGTCACCCTTAAGAAGTCCCAAATAAACTAGGACAAATCTGATTTGGAAATTTTGTGTTGCTGCCCCCCCTTGATATCCTTCATTAGCTTGGATTTCCTTGTTTAACTTTGACAAATAAGAAAAACAAATTTCCTCCTTTGTTGATGATTTAATTACTTTCCTTCCTAAGTTAGGAAAAACATTAAATAGTCCTCCTCTCTTTAGGAATAAGATATGGCCAACTTCCTTACTTAATTAGGAGAATCAATTGCTGACTTTTTATCCTTGTGGCATTACGAAAAACAAGCCTAACAAGGCTGGTATTGGGCCGGACACATCAACCCCATGTTCCACACGAATTGGGCTTTTCTTGGACCTGAACTAGATGGATTAAAGGCTGCCCTTCATGCTCCTTAAATGTCTCAAGCCCATCTAGGTCCATTTTGCTCCATATGTTCTGAACAAGCCCATTCAATGCTTCTTTAAGCTTCTTTGCCCTAGCTCTTGTGATTGGCCCAATTGGCACCTCCAATGGGTCGTTGGCATGATTACACTTGGTGTTGGGCTGATCCGTATCATCTGGCCTCACAAGAGCCTGTATATCCCAATTTTGAGCATTTTTAGCTAGTAAGTCTAGGTACTAAATTGCTTCATCAAAGTCTTTATTTTCAAAAGTTTCATTGCACATCAATTCCACCATTTGCCTATCTTTAGGTGTTAACCTTTATAAAATTGTGAAACCAATCTCCATGTTTCAAAATCATGATGAGGACATGTATTAAGCAAGTCTTTATACATATCCCAATACTTGTAAAATGTTTCTCCTGGCTTTTGAGAATGTGGTGATTTTGTCTTTTGAAAGAGTTTCTTCTATGAGAAGGGGAAAACTTCTTTAAAAACTCTTGTTTCATTTCATCCCAAGCACGAATGGATCCTAACCTTAGACTTTGTAGCCAAGTTTTAGCTTTATCTTTTAATGAAAAAGAAAAAAGCTTTAATCTGATGATGTTCATGCTACAATTAAGTCATTATAGGTGTTACAGACCTCCTCAAATTCCCTTAAATGCAAGCATGAATTTTCTAGATCTAAGCAATGAAAAGTAGATAAAAGTTGAATAATGTCGGGATTAAAATTAAAGTGAGATGCATCAAAAGGAAAAACTATGCATGATGGTGCACTTGTTCTTGTTAGATTCATGTGATCTCTAAGTGTTCTAACATGATTATTCTCATTATTCTCATTATGAAGTGACTGATTATCCTCTTCGACCATGTTTTCTAAAGAGGATGAAGATTTCCTACAAAGTCTACCACTTAATGTGCATGTCCAAACTCTCATGCAAGTGCAGAAAGAAAAAAAAATAAAAATTAGAAAAATAATAAAAGTGAAAAGAAAAATAAAATAAAATAAATAATTTATACAGTAACTTACCTCCCCGGCAATGGCACCAAAAACTTGACACGAGTCAAAAGATTAATGTCTTATCCTAAGTGTAGGAGTGTCGAAGTAATAAATAGCCTGGCAAGATCAGGGTCGAACCATAGGGAGATGAACTATATAAAATTATAAACAACAAATGAAAAAAAGTTGAAGAGTGCTTTTGAGATGTGATATTGATGTGAGTATTAATCAAAGATAAAAGCAATTGTCAAGGTTAGAGGATCCACTAATAGTACTAGAAATAAGTATAGTATAAATTCTTTTTATTAATCAACTGGAAACCACACAAAACAGAGGTTTTAATCGGATGATTTATCCTTAATAGTTCATTATAAATTTTTAACATGATCATATTAATTATCTTATTTTAGTAACACCATACTTTTAAATATTGTCAGGAATTCATGATTTTAACTTATGTTAACAACAAATCAAGTTCCTTTCATAGCGCAGGTGTCGGTTATACCATACAGTAGGCTATGAAAGTGTCAAGTATTTGTTGTACCAAGGGTTGTACAGCACAAATCTAGATTAATCATTTAACAAACAAGATATTAAGAATTAGTTAAACACATCATCAATAAATCCTTTAAATTATGAGATATGTCTGCATTCAAAATGAGCATTTACCATAAATTAAAGATATCATATGTTATCAAACTTGTTATTATAAAACATGTTTAAGTTAGGGAATTTAATGATACTTTAAGTGTAATATGATGATATAAAACCTTGATAAAAATGCACTTTTAAGTACTAATCATACGACATAGCCAAGAAACACAATTTTCTCCATGCAAAAGGTACACTTCTTAAGATTAGCATACAATTGATCACTACGCAATACATTAAGTACATTACGCAAATGATCAAGATGCTCATTTACGATCTTATTATAGATCAAAATGTCATCAAAATACACAATAACAAACTTACCTATAAATGCACGCAATACATGATTCATTAAAAGCATAAACATACTAGGCGCATTTGTAAGTCCAAACGGCATGACTAACCATTCATACAAACCATGCTTAGTCTTAAATGCAATTTTCCACTCATCACCTTCTTTCAACCTAATTTGATGGTACCCACTTTTTAAGTCAATTTTAGAGAAAATACATGATCCATGTAACTCATCTAGCACGTCATCAAGCCTAGGAATAGGATGTCGATACTTTACCATTACATTGTTGACAACACGACAGTCGACACATATCCTCCAAGTTCCATCCTTTTCAGGCACAAGTAACACTGTCACAACACAAGAGCTCATACTCTCACGAATGTACCCCTTCATCATCAACTCATCTACTTGTCTTTGGACCTCCTTTGTCTCCTCGGGGCTGCTTCTATAGGCTAGACGGTTAGGGATCGAAGCCCCAGGTACAAGGTCAATCTGATGTACAATTCCCCTTAATAGTGGTAATCCACCAGGGATGTCTTTAGCGAATACATCATCAAACTCCTGCAACAAAGAAACAATCACACTAGGAATAATAGAATCAAGATCGTTAGAGTTAAAATAAACCTCCTTATACACAAATAAGACCATCGGCTTATTAATGAAAAACGCAGATATGATTTGAGCTCCTTTTGCATAAAAATTAAGTTGTTTCTTTAATTTGTGTTATATAAACTTGTGAAGAAACTAAGCTTGATAATTGTGGCGAAACTACATTATTAAACTTAGGTAGAACATTCGATCAATGCAACACAACCTGCGGACAGCTTGGTTGTTAAGAATAATGAATTTATCTAGATCTTAAGGCTGCCATTAGATTAAATCATTAGTGCAGACACTGTGATTGTTTATTGGTTAGGATTAGTTTTACAGCGGATCTGTTAACTAATCAAAATTAAGAAAAGATAAAAAAAATTCAGAATATAAACTGGAGTTTCGTTTCAAGAATCGGTTCTGATTTCTGTAGGTGGATGTGTGCTTGCGACCAAGATTTGTTTTCTTGATAAATTTCAGTTTTAATTTATTTTGTTTGCTAGTTTAATTTCTATTATTGTTTCGATCATTACAAATCAAACTCCCCCAGTTGCATAACTTATAGCATAAAAATCTAAACTAAACTTTCCTCGTGGGATTGACCCCTTACTTGCTCTATACTATCTTATGTGTTTTAAGCTAGGGTAATTAATTTGTATGATCGCGACATCGCAACAAATGTTCCACACTATTATCATCGCACAAGCTTACTTTCTTCGCTCCTTGGGTTTTATCTCCACTCTCAACTGGTTTAATTAATGATTTAGGTTTAGCTAAATCTGATGGTCTTCTTTCACCATTATCATCACGTGAATTTTCACTCTTCACATCCTCGCACTCCCTTTTTAATTTCATTTGATCATCATACACTTGTTTCAAAGAAAGAGGTACAAGAGTGATGGTTTTACCATCCTTTACAATAGTGAACCTATTTCTAAACCTATCATGAATCGCCTTTCGATCAAACTGTCATGGATGCCCTAAAAGTAAGTGACTAACATGTATTGGGACTACATCACACATAATCTCATTAGAATACTTTCCAATAGCAAACACAATCAATACTTGCTTAGTAACTTCACCACATTCATTCAACCATTGCAATCTATAAGGCCAAGGATGCTTAACACAACTCAGATTCAATTTCTTCACAAGAGTATCACTAGCTACATTAGCACAACTACCTCCATCGATTATTATGCTACATAACTTGTTTTGGATGTGACATCAAGTGTGAAATATGTTTTCCTATTACTGATCTACATCATCTTCTTTGATTTGGATGTTCAGCACACATCTTATAACCAAGGCCTCCCCTTTAATTGGATATGCAATCTCCTCATCACTACAATCCACCAAAGGTTGCATCTCTTCACTTTCAAATTCAACCTCCCCATTGTCTCTTGTAAGCATAATTCTTCGGTTTGGATACTAAGATGCAATGTGCCCTTTCCCTAAATAGTTAAAACATTTCATATCTCTATCATGAGTAGGTTGAGATTAAGATTTACCTTTCCAATCCGTATGAGCATCCTTTTTGGCGTTAGGTGGTTTGGCCTTTGCATAAGGCTTTGGTTGGACATCCCCCTCTCTCTTCAAATTCAGCCTCCATATTGAGGAAGATGAAGTCAAATTAGTCTGAAAACACGTACTACCACTTTGCCTCTCCACCTTTGTTGTCATATGGACCATGTCCTCCAATTCCACACAATGTTGTAATTCTACAACATTCGCAATGTCCCTATTCAGCCCATTTAGAAATCTAGTCATAGTAGCTCCCTATCCTTCACATTGGCCCGAATCATTGCGATCTCCATCTCAATGAAATACTCATCCACGAACTTAGAACCTTGATTCAAATCCTGCAATTTCATATACAAATCTCTATAATAGTGGATAGGCACAAATCGGCTTCTCATAAACACTTTCATCTCCTCCCACGACACTACCAGCCTCTATCCACTCCTCCTTCTACTAATCACATTCTGATCCCACCAAATCAGTGCGTAATCCATTAATTTGATGACTACCAATTTTACTTTCTTGTAATTGGGACAATTAGCACCTCCAATGGGTCGTTGGCATGATTACGCTTGGTGTTGGGCTGATCCTCTTAACGTAATGTGAATTCTCATAATATCATTGAAATCTCATTCATATCAGTTCATTACTATGAATTCATTTTCCTTCAACTAATTTTCTCATTACGCTTTTCATCATCATTTTATTACTCAAGAATACTGTTTCATATTTTATTTATAAGTAAAGTTCTAGATCTCAGTTTTGAACGTGGCTTGACTATTTTAAAAGATAGGACACTAATATACAATTTTACAAAAGGGTAGGGAAACCTAGTTCTATCCTTAAAGTACCCAAATTCAACTGTTATTACTCAACTGTTTTTAAGTCATACCGAGTTATATTCATGGTCGCGCAACCCGCAATCAAGATTGAGATATGATCCTGAAAAGCTGAAATAGGTTTGATAGGAGTGTGACACAATGAAAACCTATCTCAAGGCACCAACATTATTAGAATGAGTAGAAGGATGCCACAAAACCAATTAATCTTTGATAAGTCAAATTCAGTTCGTTCAAGAACTGAAGAATGCAAGAATCGCTCTCACACATTAAAACTGAAAAAATCAGAAGTAATAATCATTAAAGGCTGCCAAAATTTAGGTTACATGTGTATAAATAGTTATTAAAAGTAACCCTAATAGATCACCGTTGTGGGCTGAACTGTCCCACATACAAAACTGACCCAAAAACCCTAAACTAAAAAGCCCATAACCTGATCTAAACAAGCCTTGGATCCTAGCTCAAAATAAAGTTATAATCAAGCCCAAACATGAAAAAAATAATAAAAATAACTGATATGGCATTAAATACCACCGGCCCTTCTTTCCTTGTGTAGTTAGGATGGATAAGGAATCCTTACAAGAAAAGGATTCTGAAACATTAATAAATCCTTGCCATACTTGGAGATTATATTGCAACTCATTAAACATCCTTGTGGAACTAGAAAATTCCCAAAACAAGCTCCCACATCCTTGTAGGAAAAGGATCCTTGCTAATAGAAAGTCCACAAGTCAAAAGAAAGTAAATAACAGAATTCGTAAAGCCTGTTCTGACCTATATTGCAAGTCCTTCCTGAATATGGATTCACCTGAAAATTCACCCCAACATAGACAAATACCTCTGGAATCATCTAGTAAATTTTCAGCTTGATCCAATGCTTGAATTTAAAGTTATGCTT
Organism: Populus nigra; assembly: GCF_951802175.1. Classification (NCBI taxonomy): domain Eukaryota; kingdom Viridiplantae; phylum Streptophyta; class Magnoliopsida; order Malpighiales; family Salicaceae; genus Populus; species Populus nigra. Next base: position 9,332,880 of record NC_084860.1, read on the forward strand.
AATAGTGTAAAACTAGACGGTAGAAAATTTTATGCCAAAATCCGAATCTGACCTTACTTGGGTCATATCACAAGGCTGAACTGTATCATATATGGTTCCAAATTTATTAAGAACAATTCCATTTGAAAGTTAACATTCATACCTATGATATTTAAATGGAAACTAGTTCCAACTTATACCGTTTTAGGGCTCAGTTTAAATCATCACAATAGCATCTACAATTTGCCCAATTTTATGCCATCTAAAATCTTGGTTTTTGGCTCATATTTGGAGTTACACAACTCCAAATTTAACAAAGTCAATTTCATTTAAAAGGTAACATCTAAACCTATAACTTTTATGAAGACACCTCCCTCAAATTCTATCTTTTTTAATCCCTATCTTATTGCAAGTTTAAGCAATGAAATTTTCCAGTTTTTCAATTTACTCATTTGACAACTATCATCTTAAGCTTCATACAACTGTTGTTTCTCAATAAGATCTTGTTAACATCATTATCATTATTATCATTATCATTATTATTATTATTATTATTATTATTTCCTACTTAATTAAGGTTCATGACTCATATGTGTGAACCGCAAGAAAGTGAGACGAGAGTTGTGAGCGTGTGAGGATATTAAGAGTGTTTGAGCAAAACACGAGCAATATGAGGATTTTTTTTACCACTAACCATTTTTTGCAGGTACTATTAGGTCAGATTAAAACAACATACCACCCCCTCTCGATGTAGAACTTAAATTCCAAATGCAAGCCATGATGAAGATGATGGAAAGAATGAATTTCGTGATGGGGAACGTGTGTGACAGACTTGAGAAGGTGGGAAAACATAGTAACGTGGCTGGAACATGTATCCAAGAAGTGAGAAAGGTTGGGGCTGATCTGAAATCAAACAATGACAGTGGGGATGAAAGGCCAAGATGGGTTGATTATGAGGATTTTGAGGAGGACATTGATGATATTGGTGATGGTGGTCTTAAGGATGAGACCACAGGCCATCATGAATGTTTTTGGCAGCCTAGAAACCGAAGGGATTTCATGTATTTTGATGAGGTTTTGTGGCAAAAGAAAAGGTGGATTCAAAAGGAAAAGTGGTATCAAAGGGAGAGAAAAAAGAGATTAGTGTTCTAAAAAAAAATCCAATAATCTATCCTGTATTCTAAAGGAGATGAAGCAAGAACATGATATGTTAATGGTAGCAGTCAATGCCCAGCAAGCTTCAAAAAGAGGAGAAAAAACGCTGCAATGATCAACGTCTTCTTTAGATTAGCAATTGGAAAACATATTTCACACTTGATGTCACATCCAAAACAAGGTATGTAGCATGATAATCGATGAAGGTAGTTGCGCTAGTGTAGCTAGTGATACTCTTGTGAAGAAATTGAATCTGAGTTGTTTTAAGCATCCTAGGCCTTATAGATTGCAATGGTTGAATGAATGTGGTGAAGTGAAGGTTACTAAGCAAGTATTGATTGTGTTTGCTATTGGGAAGTATTCTGATGAGGTTATATGTGATGTAGTCCTAATGCATGCTAGTCATTTACTTTTGGGGCATCCATAGCAGTTTGATCGGAAGGCGATTCATGAAGGGTTTAGATTTGGGAAGTATTCTGATGAGGTTCACTATTCATTTGACAACTATCATCTTAAGCTTCATACAAATCTTGTTTCTTAATAAGATTTTGTTAATATCATCATCATCATCATCATCATCATTATTTCCTACCTAATTAATTGGTTCATGCACCAATTAATATCTCCCATTTTGATAAGTATTACTCTTGATACAAGTTTGACTTTAAATACTCTTTCATCTTTGTAAACCCATCATGAAGTTTCTAAATCTTTTCCCCTACTTTATCAACATAACCCATACTAGGAAGAAGTGATGCCATTAGACCTATTTCATCAAATTCTTTCATCTCAATTACTTCATTTTCTCATCCTAATCTTACAATTATTTATTAAAAATTATATTTTAGTCCTTAAACATGTTGTATGGCATGAACTATGTCCTTCCTTGTCTCTATGCAAAAGTAGAATTCTTTAATTTAATAATTTCAACTTTAATAATTTTATTTCTTCCATTCCCCTACATGCATTTTCTACTACACTCATAATCACACAATACATCATTAACCTTATAATTATGGATTGTGCTGCTATTTTTTTTGTTTCATTTTTGCAAGAACTACAAAAAGATGAGATGAGAGGTGTGAGTGTGTGAGGATATTAAGAGTGTTTGAGTGAAACACGAGCGACATGAGGATATGTTTTTACCACTAACCTATTTTTGCAAGTACTATGATGTTAGATCAAAACAACACACCACCCCCATCCCAAGGGAGAACTTAAGTTCCAAATGCAAGCCATGACGCAGATGATGGAGAGGATGAATTTTGTGATGGGGAACGTGTGAGAAAAACTTGATAGGGTAGAGAGACGTGGCAACGAGGCTGGTACAAACACCCAAGATGTGAGGAAGGTTGAGGTTGAACTAAAAGCAAACAGTGGTAGTAGGGCCGAAAGGCCAAGGTGGCCTAATTATGAGGATTTTAAAGAGGACGTTGATGATAATGGTGATGGTAGTTTTGAGGGAGACCATAGACCATCGGGAAGGTTTTTGACAGCCTAGAAATCGAAGGGATTTTAGGAATAGAACTAGGGGCCAATTCGGCCAAAGGGGAAATTTTCGTAGTGTTGGGGGACACGATGATTTAGACGGTGATTTGGATGCTATCAAATTAAAAATACATTCCTTTCATTGTATGCTAATCTTAAGAAGTGTACCTTTTGCATGGAGAGAATTGTGTTTCTTGGCTATGTTGCCACAGCACAGGGTATCAAGGTGGACGAGGAGAAAGTTAAGGGCATCTAGGATTGACCTACACCAAAATCGGTAAGTGAGGTAAGGAGTTTTCATGGACTTGCTAGTTTTTATAAAAGGTTTGTGAAGGATTTTAGTACTATTGTTGCACCTTTAACTGAAATTATGAAAAAGTTACAACTCATAGGAAATCAAAGCTACAACCACGAGGAGATGAACCATTTCAGATCCTTGAGAGAATAAATGACAATGCTTATAAAGTTGATTTTCCAGGTGAGTATGGTGTTAGTGCTACCTTTAAATAAAGGCATAACTAGACATGTAAGGTAGACAATTCAGATTAATAAAACTTCTTATTTGCCTCACTTTGTGTGTGTGTGTGTTGATGGGATAATCTCCCTTCTTTAGTTCTCTAAAGAATTAAAAACGACTTATCTAAGAACAATTATCTTCGTGGCAACATCCTTATACTTCTCGTTCGCGAATCAATATTCATTGGGTGAGGGTTTTCCATTTCCAATTGTGTTGAAGCCTAGGTACAAGTTATCTTTGTGTCACACTCCTATCAAACCTGATTTACTTGGCTTTCCGGGAACTGGTGTCTATGCGTGTGGGTTGTGTGACCACGTGATTACGAGATTCGCATTAGTCTGCCCTCAATGTGTTTTCTCTCAAAGACCAACTTAACCTCACCTAAAGCTCTCAATCATGGTTGATTCCCTCAACTTTTTAGGAGAAGATGAAGGCTTTACAAGAATTTTTTATGGCTGCTTGGTTTGCATTTCTTTTATGCCTTTAAAAGAAATAATTTTATTTTTTCTCTAGTGACCCATTTACCCCTTATAATTATATATAAATGTTGCTTTCTATCTAATCTAGGTCTGTTGGTATTTCCGCGATGCCTTCCTGAACCTTAATTCACCTAAAACATTTACCCCTTTAAAAGTTCAGCCCAATCCAATGGTTAAATTGAGAGATATGCTCAATACCGTAAAACTAGACAGTCGATAATGTTTTTCGCCAAAAATATGAATTTTTCCCGCTATATGATTTACTTAAATCATCAAGGTTCTCAAGTTAGTTCATTGAAGATTTCTATTCATATTTATCATAACTTTCTCCTAAGAGTTAAAAGTGTGATTTTACATATTACCGACAATTAATGTTTTTCACGCAAAGGGTCACACGTTAAATTAGTTATTTTTACTCCCTTGTAATCTTCAAATTTACAAATTTCCTACTTTAAATGATATTTATATTTGATCTGTAAATTTAAGTTATTTATCACTAATTAATATTTTACGTACCTATGCTTGCCCTATTTAATGATTACTCTGATTTTTCAATTTTTAGACCAGGGGGTTTACATACCATGTTAATTATGTTATTTATGATTTATCAGGACTTTACTGTAATGTCCTAATTACCAGGACACATCAAATCATAATATAGGAAAAACATGGTAATTTTTTTTAAATTTTGGATTCATGCAAGGTTCACCGAAATTTCTACTAAAATTTTGAAAGTATTGGGCATGCCAAGTTATCGACAATTGCCTACATTTCAAAATCTTTATAATCACATAGGTCATTCATCTTTATAATCACATAGTTTTTTTATCTCATTGTGAAAGCAATTCAAATTTATTGATTTCCAAGACTTCATAAATATTCTCAACATTGGTTTTCACTCATTGTGAAAGTAATTGATTCATTGGTTTCTGAGACTTCAAAAACAACCCCATCATTAGTTTTCTCTCTTTGTGAAAGCAATTCAAAATTCATTGGTTTTTGAGACTTTGAAGCAATCCCAAACCAATTCAAAATTCATTGGTTTCTAAGACTTTGAAAACAATCCCAACATTGGCTTTCACTCATTGTGAAAGCAATTCAAAATTTATTGGTTTCCAAGTCTTTGTAAGCAATCCCAACATTTGACCGAAAGCACTCGATTTTATCTAACCTCACATCATATTCATAAATCATCCATTTTACTATCATGATTAGTATTCATCACTAAACCAAAAATTCAGATCTAACTTCATGAGTTGCAAGCAATTAGAATTCATCAATTTTCGATAACTTCAAAAACAATTCCCATATTGGTCTTTCACTTGTTATGAAAGCATTCCAATTACATCTATCATACATTATATTCATAATTTATCCTCATTACTTTCATGTTTTAGTATTCATCATAAATTCAAAAATTCATATTTGACTTCATTCATTATAGACAAGATTTCACTTCCCTCCTACTCCGGTCAAGTGAGCTTCTTCGATAGAAGACCCTGTACCCGATGTCCCCCCGAACCATACAAGTATTTTTCCGTTAGTATATTCTTTAACAAGTTTACATATTCATTCTTTACACAATAATTAAATTACATAAGAATTACTTCTTTTAACTTCATATCAAAACTCATTATGTTCAAACAAAACATGAAAAGTGTCATATAACACCCTAAATTTTCTTCGCTATAAACCTAAATTTTCAGTTTAAGGTCTGGTGCACATTATACCCAGAATTTTCCAGTTTGATCTTCGGGTTTTTACCAATATCTGGAGTTCTATAACTTCTATTTAGGTGATTCTAGTCCTATTTAAAAGTAATTCTACAACTTTCATGAGGGCAACATCCCAAATTCTACCTGTAATTAGGTCATTTTTTGGTCATAACCAATTATTTTCATGCATTACCTTCTTTGTAACATCCTTTGTATGCAACATAAGATATTTCCCAGCAATGATCATTCTTGAGATTTTAGATATTCAAAGTTAGCTTCATAATAGCATGCACACATAAATTTGTTTACATGTTCAGGTTTTTTTTTTGGTAAGTTGACGTATGTATTAAAAGAAAAAGATACAAACATTATAAGGGGCATACCCCAGATTTACAATGATAACAGAAACATAAAACAACAGATGGCTACAGGGTAGCCACCGACCATAAAACTGAAACCTCACTACATTCGTTAGGGAAACCAATACAACCAGCTAACTAACAAATTAAGAATCTATGGTATTCACCCTCCAAGCTTGTTGGATCCTTTTGTTTTCATTTGTTGGTGCGACATTCCTCATCAAATCAAGCTTATCACGAATGATACATTCGATTTGATCAAAGACCAAATTCGAAGTTCTAGACATTCCAGCAAGGATCCTTGCATTCCGTTCTTGCCATACATGATACACTGTAGCTGCAAAACTCAGTTTACGAGAAAAATTGACGAAACTCTTGCCATGCCAAGAGACAGTGGCCCATCGAATCCATTCATCCCAGCCTTTTGTCATTCTTGGAATGTCGCATCTGTCACAAACATCCCACCAGATCGCTTTAGTATAGGTGCATTCAAAGAACAAGTGGTTGTGATCCTCATTGTTGCGGAGACAGAGCGAGCATCTATTGGGACCATGTATACCAAAACGATGAAGTTTATCTTGAGTTGTGAGTTTCTGTTGGACAACCATCCATAAAAGAAATGAATGTCTTGGAACAACATTCTTGAACCACACAATGTCATGCCATTCAACCATCTGACGATGATGTCTTAGTTGTTCCCAAGCTACTTTGATCGAGAATCTGTGATTTGGCGAATCCAACCAAACTATCTCATCCTTTTGCCCCATCTTAGGATTAGAATTGGAAGGAATAGCTTCTATAATGGGGTGCCAGCCAATAGCTTGGGTGGTAGGAGTTTTCCATTCTGAGTTATGAATTAGCACATTCACCTTCGCGTTCTTGGCCATACCTGAATCATAGATGAATCTTTCCCCGTAAGAATCCGCGAGTGGGCTGTGAGGATGCCAATTGTCAAACCATAGAGAGGTTGTCATTCCATCTCCTATGATGTACTTCATCTTCGGCCATGCTAAGGGTCTGAGCTTTAGAATCTTTCCCCAAGCCCAAGAGCAATTCTGTGGCGTCTTGATTGTCCAGAAATTCCTACCTCGCAACAGATTGGATCTGATCCAAGTAGACCATATTGAGCCATCTGAGTCATTGCACAGGTTCCAAATGTGTTTCAACAAAGCAATCTTGTTCCATTCTGTTATTCGTTTTATTCCTAGCCCCCCCTCCTTTTTTGGAAGACATACCTGATCCCAAGCCACTTTAGCCCTAGTAGTTCTCATATCTGAACCTGACCAAAGAAAGGATTTCATAATTTGCTCCACATTTTTAATTACTTGCCCAGGTAAGAGAAAGAGAAATGCCCAATAGACTTGTATGGAAAATAAAACTGAATTAATCAGTTGTACCCGTCCTGTATACGAGAGTGTTCTACAAGTCCAATGTCGAACTTTAGAGGTGATTCGATCCACGAGGCCCTTACAATAAACAGCCTTTAGTCTGGACGAGAGAAGAGGTACTCCCAAATATTTCATAGGGAGCTCCCCCTCTCTAAACCCAAGAATATGAATAATTTGCTCCCTCTCAACATTTAACACACCGCTCAAGAAGATGTCACTTTTGTTTGGATTTGGATACAGACCTGATAGGTCTTGAAACTTTGTGAGCACAGTTCTGATCATACGAATTGAGTTTACATCCCCGTTGCTAAAAATCATCAAGTCGTCAGCAAAACAAAGATGAGAAATTTTGTCCTTCTTGCATCTCCAGTGGAACTTGAATTCTTGGTTGGCACTCATCTTGCAGAATAGCCCCGAAAGGATTTCCGTACATAGGACAAACAAATATGGGGACAATGGATCCCCTTGTCTCAGCCCTCTTCCCCCTTGAAAGTAACCTGCAAGCTCACCATTGACGTTGATAGAGAATTGACATGATGTAACACAAACCATGATCCAATCAATGACTGTTCTAGGGAATCCCATTTTTATTAGCATAGCGTCAACGAAATCCCACCGCACCGAGTCATAAGCCTTCATCAGATCAACTTTCATAGCACAACGAGCAGGTCCCGTAGCCTCTTGTACGATCCACACTTGTTTATTTTAATATGCAATACATAATTCAAACATTAAAAGTGCCCCCATCTCCTTTGTGTCTGGCCGAAGATGTCAACCTTCCCTCACCCATTTTGTTCTTCAATGATTTTGATGCGAACCTCATGATCACGCAACCCGCAATCAAGATCGACATCTAATCCCGGAAAGCAAAAATTGGTCTGAGAGGAGTGTGACACAATGAAAACTTGCCATAAGGCACCAACACTAATGGAATGAGTAGAATGATGCCACAAAGCCAGTTAATCTTTGATAAGTTAGATTCAGTTCGTTCAAGAATTGAAAAATGCAAGAATCACTCTCACACGTTAAAGCTGAAAAATTCAGAAGTTATAATCATCAAAGGCTCCTGAAATTTTGGTTGCACAAGTTTAAATAGTTTTTGAAAAATTAACCCTAATGGACCCCTCATGTGGACTTATATGAGGTCCACTCAAAACTAACCCAAAACCTTAAACTGAAAAGCCCATAACCTGATTCAAACAAGCCTTAGATCCTAGTTCAAAACAAAGTTTTAATTAAACCCAAGCATGAAAGAAAATAATAAAAATAACTAATCTGTCCTTAAATAGCACCAGTCATTCTTTCCTTGTGTAGCTAGTATGAATAAGAATCATTATAAGAAAACAATTATTGGAACATTAATGAATCGTTGCCACTATTGGAAATTATGTTTCAGCTCATTAAAGATTCTTGTGGAACTAGAAAATTCCCAAAACAAGCTGCAATATTCTTTTAGAAAAAGAATCCTTGCCAAATAGGAAGTCCACAGGTCAAAAGAAAGTAAATAACAAAATTCATACAACCTGTTCTAACCTATATCGCAAGTCCTTTCCAAACTCCGATTCATCTTAATATTTAACCCAACATAGACAAATACCTCTAGTAAAGTTTCAGATTGATCCAACAGTTGTATTTGAAGTTATGCTCAATAGCGTAAAACTGGACGGTAGAAAATTTTATGCCAAAATCCAAATATGACCTTGCTTGGGTCCTATCACAAGGCTGAACCATATCAGATTTCTAACATTATCAAACTTTATTCTTATCCCCCATTTCACACTTTATTCTCACTTCTATCTACCCCAGAAAAATCCTTAAGAACCTTAATCTAAGAGTAAAAACTTTTGTACAACACTTTCCCAATGTATTAGAAATTGGTCTAGAAAGGTTTTGGGTTTGTCCTAGCTGTGTTTTCTGCTCCATAATACCTCTTCTTCCTTAGATTTTCTTGGTCTCTCTTAATGTAAAACCCTGTCAAAAAGAGAGAGAGAGAGAGTGAGGGAGAGAAATGGACCGCCTATTCTAAGTGGAAAACATGAAAGAATTGGCCCAAGGATAAGGAAAAAGGGGAGCAAGGCAAACACAACCCACCACATTTAAGTGGGGGTATAAATATATAGAGAGGAAAAGAGATGACTTTTCCTCTCCCTCAAAACCGGTAGCAACTCTAGCTTCAACAGCCTCCTCTTTCAAAGGAACGTTCCCCCATCCAAACCACCCTGCCACCCCCCTTGGATACTTGCGTGAGAAGAGAGTTGGAGAGTGGAAGCAGAGCCAAAACCTTGAAGAGATGTTAAAGGGCCAGCTAGAACAACAGAGAGAGGAGAGAAAAATCAAAAGGGAGAGAAGGAAAACCACCAAAACCTTTCCCAAATCTTGTCTAAAGATCATGTGGTAATAGTAAAATCACTTTCCTACTTGTTATTTTAAGATTTTGAAACAAGATGAGGAGGAAACCTCAAATGGAATGACCTAGGGTTTTGCACTTTCAATTTCAAAATGATTAAATGGAAAGATTGGGAAAATGGGGATAAAAAAGATGTAATTTCAGAATCTATAACAAAAGAAATTGATGCATATTGAAGAACAAACCCTAACTAAAGGCCGACCTGTTAAAAGAATGATTGAAGGATGGAATGAAGTGATGAAATGTGTCAATTGTGATCTTGTTGCTTGAGCTGAAACAGAATTTTCTACATGCTAATGTCTTGATTTTGCATATTGAATTAAAGAACTTGTTTGATTATGAACCTAAACTGTGATAGAAATGATAAATTGCATGAGCAAACTAGAAGGAAAGGAACTACAATATTCGGCCAAAAGGAAGAACAATGAAGGAAACTTATGTATGATGAGCACCTTTAAAGAAATAAAACATATGGTGGAAATGGAACTCACGTGTAATGTGAAATTGTCATTAACTTGTGTTTGATGAATTGGGATGATACAATTGAGAATGATGGAAAGAACAATTGATGTCAATGTTGTGTTTCAGCCATGAAAGCTTGGATAGGAGAACCCTTAAAAATGTACATGTTGGAACTTGATTATGTATTGCTTGACAACATGGTGATGAACTTCATGAGATTATAAAAAAGAATTTGATTCTTGCTCTTGAACATGCTAGACTAACTTAGGAAGCTAGAATGCCCAGAACAACTTATATCATGCTATAATGAATGAGAATTGATGATATCACTTGAAGAACTCAAAGTATGCTTAATAGGTTCTTTTTATAAATGTCAATAAATGTATGATATGGTCATAGAATATGAACATTACATGTTGCCTTTGCTTCATAAACTTTAAAGGTGAATTTGGTTGTGGTCTATATCCAAACGAGGTTGAAGTATGGTTTAGGAGGAAAACATAGTATTGACCATATGCATATACTTAGGAAAAAGAAATGTAAAAAATGACTTAGTGTTTGTTGACGATCTTTAGTGCCAGAAATGACTCAGTTTTCGTTGATGATTTTCGGTGGAAAAAATAACTTGAAGATTTTTAGTGTCATGAGGATACAATTTTCGTGGGTAACCTTCATTAAAATTAAGGGAAAATTTCTTGTTACAATATTATCACTATGCAATTATACGAATATGGGAGATGTCTGAATGAAGATATATGTGTTCGGGAATACGTGTAGAAATGATCTTTGAAATTATCTAAATGCAAGTGTACTGAGTAATGATCACTTGATCTATTAGGAGGCGCGACCAGGATCGAATCTTCGACTACATGAGGACACAGTACAGGAGAGCAATAGGTGGTTCCCAACTTGATGCAAACCTAGTGATCACGTGGACACATAACCCACAATCAAGATTGAGATTTGATCTCGGAAAGCCAAAATAGGTCCGAAAGTAGTGTGACACAATGAAAACTTGCCCCAAAGCACCAACACTATTGAAATGAAATAGAATGACTCCATGAAGCTAGTTAATCTTCGATAAGTCAGATTCAATTTATTCAAGAACTAAAGAATTCAAGAATCACTCTCAAACATTAAAATTGAAAAATTCAAAAGTAATATTCATCAATGACTACTAAAATTTAGGTTATATGAGTTTAAATAGTTCTTGAAAAATTAACCCTAATAGATCTACCCTAGTGGACTAATGTGGCCCACTTACAAATCTGACCCAAAAACCCTAAATTGAAAAGCCCATAACCTTATCCAAACAAGCCTTGTATCCTAGCTGAAAACAAAGTATTAATTAAGCTCAAACAAGTCTTGGGTTGCAGCTAACAAAAATAAAGATAAAGCCCATAAGTCCTAAGTTTTTATCTACCCAATGATCCTAGAAACCAAGATGTCATTAAACACCACCAACTCTTCTTTTCTTGTGTAGCTATGATGAATAAGGAATCTTTATAAGAAAACGATTCTGAAACATTATTGAATCCTTATAAGAAAACAATTCTAAACTATTAAGGAATCCTTACCATATTTGGAAACTATATTGCAACCATTAAAGATCTTTATAGAACTCGGAGATTCCCAAAACAAGCTGCCATACCCTTGTAGGAAAAGGATCTTGCCAAATAGGAAGTCCACAAATCAAAAGGAATTAAATAAAAAAATTCATATAGCCTATTCTAACCTATCACAAGTCCTTCTTGAACTCCGATTCATCTGACAGTTTACCCCAACATATATAAATACCTATGCTCAATAGCGTAAAAATTGGATAGTATGAAATTTTATGTGAAAATCCGAATCTAACCTTGGATCATATCATTCCCTCTTTCTTCAAGATGATTTGTCCTCGAATCATCAACAATTTTAATAGACAATTCATTAGCCTATCTTTGAAGCCTTTGGAGCTCTTTTCTTGCACGCACTTGTATCTACAACATTGTAAAAAAGTAGTAGTCGATAATAATTTCAAATAAGCACACACGTCTTGCCATCAGCTTGTGTATATGATTTTGAATGATAATCACTCTGCCCTCTTTCGATTTTCATCATTTTGGTGTTGTTCCTCCTTTTCTATCGAAGCTTGAAAGTTATAATAATCTTCTACACTTATCAACCTTAGCGTTAAGTGGTTCAGCTTTAGTAGGGACAAATGGCTTTGGTTGGGTAGCCCCATCTCTTCTCTGATTCAGCCTCCATGCTGATGAAGATGAAGTCAATTGGTTCATCTTTTCTTTATGATGCGAACCTCGTGATGCAACCCACAATCAAGATTGAGATCTGATCCCGGAAAGCCGAAATAGATTTGATAGGAGTGTAACACAATGAAAACCTGCCCCAAGACACCAACACTATTGGAATGGAGTAGAATGACGTCACAAAGCCAGTTAATCTTTTATAAGTTAGATTCAATTCGTTTAAAAACTGAAGAATGCAAGAATCACTCTCACACGTTAAAACAAAAAAAATCAAAAGTAAAATTCATCAATGGCTGATAAAATTTAGGTTATACGTGTTTAAATAGTTCTTAAAATTTAATCATAATGGGTCTACCTTTGTGGGCTGAATTAGCCCACATACAAAACTGACCCAAAACCTGAAAGAACATAACCTGATCCAAACAAGCCTTGGGCTGTAACTAATAAAAATAAAAATAAAACTCATAATATTAAATCCATGTTCTGCCATGAGAAGAAGAGAAGAAAATAAAATATTACAGCACTGATTCAAAGCTTATTTATAACCCTTTCCATGCAGCCCATTAATCCTAGAAACAAATGGAAAAGGTTGTCACCCATGTTGTTTCCAAGTTGTAGTACTATTTTATTTTCTTTGTTGTCCTTACCTCATGGACCAAATAAGGTTGGATTGGGCCCCTCTTGCACATGGATAAGATTTGCTAAGGCCACCTCTTGACACTTCAATGGACCTTTCAAATGCGACTTAGTTTTACCTTTAAAACCAATGTATTCAATGTCTCTTTCAATGCCTTTCTCTTGGATTGAGTCTTTGGACCATTTATAACGAGTCCTTGTTGGTCTTTCTAGCCTGGTCCACATCACGAAGCTAGTTAATCTTTGATAAGTCAGATTCAATTCGTTCAAAAACTGAATAATACAAGAATCACTCTCACACGTTAAAACTAAAAAATTCAGAAGTAATATTCATCAATAGTAGCTAAAATTTAGGTTACATGAATTTAAATAGTTCTTGAAAAATTAACCCTAATGGATTTACCCTGGTAGACTAATTTGACCCACTTACAAAACTATCCAAAAAACCCTAAACTAAAAAAGCCCATAACATGATCCAAACAAGCCTTGGATCCTTGTTGAAAACAAGGTATTAATTAAGGCAACCAATGATCCTAGAAACCAAGATGTCATTAAATACCCTTAGTCATTCTTTACTTGTGTAACTAGGATGAATAAGGAATCCTTGTTCTTCTAATATGCAATTCTTATAAGTTATGATAATAATGATAATGATATCTGAAAGTGATTACATGGTTCCATTCTTTCCTTGGTTAACAATGATTATGATATCTGATTAAGCTATGATAATAATGATATTTAAACTTATGAAACAATACCCAAATATGTTAGATATGTTGAAAATATACAACAAGAAACGAAAATAACAGACAAAATTGTGATACAACCCAAGTAAAGTCAGATTCGAATTTTGGAGTAAAATGCGCAACAGTCTAGGTTTATGGCAACAATCATAATTCTCAATCCTACCGTTGGATCGGGCTAAAATTTTACATGGACTCTCCAGATATGTTTTCCTACCTTAGGTTAAAAGTTGAGGTCAATCGAATTTTGGGAAGACACTGCAATACTGGTCAAGAAAGGCTATATGAATTTTGTTATTTACTTCCTTTTAACTTTTGAACTTCTTATTTGGTTAGGATTCTTTTCCTCAAAGGATGTGGCAGCTGGTTTTCAGAATTTCCTAGTTCTACAAGGATCTTTAATGAGCTGCCATATAATCTTCAAGTGTGGCAAGAATTCATTAATGTTTAAGAATCCTTTTCTTATAAGGATTTCTTATTCATCCTAGCTACATAAGGAAAGAAGGGCTAGTGGTATTTAATGACAAATTAGTTATTTTTATTATTTTCTTTCATGTTGCTTAATTAAAACTTTGTTTTTGGCTAGGATCCAAGGCTTGTTTGGATCAGCTTATGGGCTTTTCAGTTTAGAGTTTTTTGGTCAGTTTTGTATGTGGGTTAGTTCGACCCGCAAGGATAAATCCATTAGGGTTACTTTTAAGAACTATGTAAACACATGTAACCTAAATTTCGGCAGCTTTGATGATTATTACTTCTGAATTTTTTAGTTTGAACATGTGAGAGTGATTGATGCGAACCTCGTGATCATGTGGTTTCGCAACCCATAATCAAGATTGAGATCTAATCCCGGAAAGCTGAAATAATGATGATAGCAGTGTAACACAATGGAAACTTGCCCCAAGACACCAACACTATTAGATTGAGTAGAATAATGCCACAAAGCCAGTTAATCTTTGATAAGTCAGATTCAGTTCGTTCAAGAACTGAAGAATGTAAGAATCACTCTCACACGTTAAAACTGAAAAATTCAAAAGTAATTATCATCAAAGCTGCCGAATTTTTGGCTTACATGAGTTTAAATAGTTCTTGAAAAATTAACCCTAATGGACCCCTTATGTGGACTTATATGAGGTCCATTCAAAACTAACCCAAAACTTTAAACTGAAAACTTAATTCAAACAAGGCTTGGATCCTAACTAAAAACAAAGTATTAATTAATCATAAACAAGCCTTGGGCTGTATAGCTAACAAAATAAAATAAAGCTCCTAATATTAAATTCATGTTCTACCATGAGAAAAAGAGAAGGAAGTAAAATATTACAGAACTGATTGAAGGCTTATTTATAGCCTTCCATGCAGCCCCTTAATCCTATAAACAAAAGGAAAAGATAGCCACCCATGTTGTTTCCAAGTTGTAGTAGGATTCTTTTGTTTCCTTTGTTGTCCTTAGCTCATGGCCCAAATAAGGTTGTCTTGGACACCTCTTGCACATGGATATATACTAGGGTCTCCTCTTGATACTCTAATGGACCTTTCAATTCTGATTTGGTTGAAACATTCAAAACCAATGAATTCAATGCCTTTGTCTTAGACCGAGTCATTGGACCATTTGGAACATGCAATGGGTCCTTGCTGGTGTTTCTGGGCTGATCCACATCATCCCCTCTCTCCTCGAAAGGATTCGACCTCGAATCAAAATCTGTGTCAAACAACGTAAGATCAGCAACACTAAAGGTAACACTAACACCATACTCACCTGGGTTAATTTTGTATGCGTTGTCATTGATTTTCTCTAAAACCTGAAATGGACCATCACCACGAGGATGTAATTTTGATTTCATTTGGTTAGGAAATCATTCCTTACACATGTGCACCCAAACTCAATCACCAGGTTGGAAAACAGCCAGTTTATGTCCCTTATTTGCTTTAGAAGTGTAAAGTCTGTTCTTTTTCTCTATTTGCAGTCGAACTCCCTTGTGGAGTTGTCTCACCATCTTTGTCTTCTTTTCACCTTCTAAACTTACCCTTTCTTTAAACATGCTCAAGGTTAGCTAACTAGTTGATGCGAAACTCGTGATCACGCAACCCATACTCAAGATTAGTGGATTAAAACTTACCCTTTCTTCAAAAGGTGAAGGAACTAAGTCCCTAGGAGTTGGTGGATTAAAACCATAAACAATTTCAAAAAGAGAAAACCTAGTGTCAAATGCACAGTTCTATTATAAGCAAACTCAACAAAAGGCAAACATTCTTTCCAACTTTTCAAATTCTTTTGAATTACAACACGTAAAAGTTGGGATAATGTTATATTCACTACCTTAGTTTGTCCATCTGTTTGAGGATGACATGTTGTCGAAAATAAGAGTTTAGTTTCCAACTTTCCCCATAAAGTCTTCTAAAACTAGCTAAGGAACTTAACATCACGATCTGACACTATACTCTTAGGAACGCCATGCAAACGTACAATCTCGCTAAAGAACAAATCTGTGATATGAGATGCATCATCTATTTTATGGCATGCAATGAAATACGCCATTTTGGAAAACCTATCAACCACAATAAAAATAGAGTCTGTACCTTTCTTTGACCTAGGTAAACCAAAACAAAGTCCATAGAGATTCTACCCAAGGTTTAGTAGGCACAGGTAATGGTGTATATAGTCCATGCGGTTGTACTCTAGATTTTGTCTTTCTACAAGCAATGCACTGTTCACAAATTCGTTGCACATCTCTTTTCATCTTTGGCCTATAGAAATGCTCATGCAATACATCCAAGGTTTTCGCAACCCCAAAGTGACCCATTAAACCACCCCTATGTGCTTCACGAATAAGCAATTCACGCAAAGAACTAGCAGGAACACACAATATATTCCCTTTGAACAAATAACCATCCATCAAGTAAAACTTACCACAAGTTGAATGTCCACATGCATTATAAATCTCGGCAAAGTCAGAATCATTATCATATAATTCCTTCACATATTCGAAGCCTCGCAATCTAGTATTCATGGTGTGTAAAAGAATATATTTGCGCAAAAGTGCATCAGCTATACGATATTCTCTTTGCCTTGCTTATACTTGATTATGTAAGGAAAGGTTTCAATGAATTCAACCCATTTTGCATGTCTCCTATTCAACTTCCCTTGTCCTTTCAGATGTTTCAAGGACTCATGATCCAAATGGATTACAAACTCTTTTGGCCACAAGTAATGCTACAATGTCTCAAGTGCTCTTACCAATGCATAGAGTTCTTTGTCGTAAGTGGGATAGTTCAAGGTCGCTCCACTTAACTTCTCACTGCAATGCGTAATAGGTCTTCGATCCTGCATCAAAACATCACCCATTCTCATTCTAGATGCATCACATTGTATTTCAAATGCTTTCGTAAATTCAGGTAAAGCCAAAACATAATTTCTCTTTCAAAAGAACAAAAGCCAGTTCTTGTGCCCCCCCCCATTTAAACCCAACTTACTTTCTAACAACATTCAAGGGTGCAGCTATTATACTGAAATCTTTAACAAAACGCTTGTAAAAACTAGCTAACCCATAAAAACTCCTTACATCACTTACCGATTTGGGTGTAGGCCAATCCCGGATGACCTTAACATTCTCCTCATCCATTTTGATACCCTATGCAGTTACAACATAGCCAAAAAACACAATTTTCTCCATGCAAAAGGCACGCTTTTTAAGATTAGCATATAATTTCTCACCACGCAACACACTGAGTACATTACACAAATGATCAAGATGCTCAGTTAAGTTCTTGCTATAGATCAGAATGTCATCAAAATACACAACCACAAACTAAGCTATGAATGCACGCAACACATGATTCATTAAACGCATAAACATACTAGGTGCATTTGTATGTCCAAACTGCATTACTAACCATTCATACAAACCATGCTTAGTCTGAAATGTTGTTTTCCACTCATCACCTTCTTTCATTCTATTTTGATGGTACCCACTTTTCAAGTCAATTTTAGAGAACTTACCAAAAAAAAAAAAGTCAATTTTAGAGAAAATACAGGATCCATGTAACTCATTTAAGATGTCATCAAGCCTAGGAATAGGGTGTCTATACTTTATCGTTATGTTGTTGATGACTCGACAATCAACACACATTCTCCATGTTCCATCCTTTTTAGGCACAAGTAGCACGGGTACAACATATGGGCTCATACTCTCACGAATGTATCCCTTTTCCATCAGCTTATCAACTTGCCTTTGAAGTTCCTTCATCTCCTCGGGATTGCTTCTATAGGCTGGACGGTTAGGAATACATCATCAAACTCCTGCATCAAAGAAACAGCCACACTAGGAATAGCAGAATCAAGATCGTTAGTGTTAAAATAAGCCTCCTTATACACAAGTAAGATCATCGGCTTATTAGTGAAAAACACATATATGATTTGAGATCCTTTTGCATAAAAATTTGGTTGTTTCTTTAATTTTTCCACACTATTATCATCCCACAAGCTTACTATCTTCACTCCTCGGGTTTTACCTCCAATCTCAACCGGTTTAATTAATGATATAGGTTTAGCCGAATGTGATGGTATTCTCTCATTATTGTCCTCACGTGAATTTTCACTCTTTCCATCCTCGCAATCCCTTTTTAATTTCATTTGATCATCATTGTTTTGGAGAAAGATGTACAAGAGTGATGGTTTTACCATCCTTTACAATAAAATTGGAAAACTGGACAGTTTCATTGCTTAAACTTACAATAAGATAGGGATTGAAAGAGATAGAATTTGAGGGAGGTGTCTGATACGATCCAGGAAAGGTCAGATTCGGATTTTGACGTAAAAAGTGCAATTATCTAGTTTTACAGCAACAGTCATAATTCTCAATCCGACCGTTGGATCGGGTAGCAATTTTACGTAGAGTCTTCTGACATGTTTTCCTACCTTGGGTTAAAATATCAAATCAATCGGTGTTCAGAAAGGCATCAAAACACGAGTCAACATAGGCTGTATGAATTTTGTTATTTACTTCCTTTTGACTTGTAGACTTCCTATTTGGCTAGGATTCTTTTCCTAAAAGGATGTGGCAGCTTATTTTAGGAATCTCCTAATTCTACAAAGATCTTTAATGGGTTGCAACATAGTTTCCAAGTGTGACAAGAATTCATAATTATTTCAGAATCCTTTTCTTACAAGAATTCCTTATTCATCCTAGCTATAGAAAGGAAAGAAGACTTTAGAATAAATTCTACTTTCAGATCAGATTTCCTAGTCTATATGGGAATTCTTAATGGTGATAAATCTGATTCTAGTATATTTAGGATGGTAATTTTTGGATTTTTTTTATTTTTTTTATTTTTTTCTTAGTCTTTGAGTTATTATTACTTATTTGGGTCAATTGTAAGTGGGCATCATATAAGTTCACCTAAGGGGGGGTCCATTAGGGTTTATTTAAGTCTAGAGTTAGTATAAATAAAGGCATAACCAGACATGTAAGTTAGACAATTCAGATTAATAAAACTTCTTATTTGCCGCACTTTGTGTGTGTGTGTTGGTGAGATAATCTCCCTTCCATGGTTCTCTAAAGAACTGAAAACCAACTTATCGAAGAACAACTGTCTTCGTGGCGTCATTCCTTATACTTCTCATTCACGAATTAATATTCGTTGGGTGGGGGTCTCCGTTTCGAATAGTGCTGGTGCCTAGGTACAAGTTATTTTTGTGTCACACTCCCATCAAACCTGATTTACTTCGCTTTCCAGGATTTGGTGTCTTTGCGTGTGGGTTGCGTGACCACGTGATCACAAGGTTCGCATCAGAAGCTGCGATAATAGTCTCGTGAGTAGCAAGCGAATCTATCCAAAATACGAACGAAACTGAAGACTCGAATAAAAACAGAAATGAAATATGAAAAAAATGATGAAACACCACCCAAATATGTTGGATATGTTGAAGATAAACTACAAAAAATAAAAACAACAGAAAGAAAGCGAATTTCAAAAGTTGACACAAAATATACTCATTTACGACGAGTTAAGTCAGAATCTGGAACCTAAAGTAAATGATGTCAAATTAAGCTAATATTTCAGATGCAGTGTGATATCAACCCAAATAGACAGAATATGAAGTTTGAGCAATTTACGATAAGGTTTGATATACCTACACAAAGAAGTTATGAATCAGACCTGATTAGACCCGAAATTGAAAACCAAAGCAAACTATATCCAATCAACCCCAAAATTAACAAGTTGTGCGATTAGGGCTATAGTATCAAATTTGAGGTAATTTCGAGTTGATTTGATCCAATTTTCCCTTGTTTAGTTTTCTGTGGCAGAAACTAATAAACGTCTTTTTGAATGACTTTTTTTTCTTTCTTTCATTTTTCCTTTTTTTATGCTACTGATATATTTTGGACAGTAATAGAAGAAATAACTATTTTTTTTTCTATACGCTGCAAAATCAAGGAGAAAAAGACATTGGACACTAAGGAATTTTTGTGGAAACAAGAAACAAAAATTTTAGAAGGAT
This sequence comes from Populus nigra, assembly GCF_951802175.1. NCBI lineage: Eukaryota > Viridiplantae > Streptophyta > Magnoliopsida > Malpighiales > Salicaceae > Populus > Populus nigra. Next base: position 9,352,956 of record NC_084860.1, read on the forward strand.
ATAACATGATTAATAGAGCCAAGCTTTAATACCAAATGATGTGAACCTTGTGATCATATGGTCACAAAACCCACACGCAAAGACACCAATTCTCGAAAAGCCAAGTAAATCAGGTTTGATAGGAGTGTGACACAAATATAACTTGTACCTAGGCACCAGCACTATTGGAAACGGAAAACTCCCACCCAACGAATATTGATTCACGAATGAGAAGTATAAGGATGGTGTCACGAAGCCAGTTGTTCTTCGATATGTCTTTTTCAGATCTTTAGATAACCAAGGAAGGGAGATTATCCCACCAACACACACACATAAAGTGCAACAAACAAGTTTTATATTTTATGTCATTAGCTCGACACATCGTATGTTCATGCTTTATAGATCGGTTTAGCTAACTCCATATAAGCAGTGATTTCTGTCATCCAACCTTCATAGAAAGGTTTCAAGCAATGTCCATTGACCTTGAGCACTTTGTTTGTTTCTAAACTCGTAATTTCAACTGCATCATAAGAAAAAACATTAGAAACAACAAAGGGTCCAATCCAATGAGAGTGCAACTTTCCAGGAAAAAGTTTCAAATGTGAATGATAAAGGAAGACTTTGTCTTAAACATGAAACTCTTTTCTCGTAATCATTCAGTCATGAAAACTCTTAGTCTTTTCTTTGTAAATCCTTGTATTCTTAAAAGCATCATTTTGTATCTCTTCTAATGTGGTTCCAGTGTTTTTCGATACCAAAATGATAGGCGCCACCCATTTATTGTCCGTGATAGGGTAAATGACCCCTGCATCATAGACGATAGTTTGCAAAGTTTGCAAAGCCAATGTTGATTCCTGCATGTTTTGGGGAACATATATAACTCAAAGCTACGCTTAATCCATCCTCACAATTAAAATCAAGAACTCACTGCACACACTTATCAACCTGGTCATAGCATGTGATAAAATAAACATTGATGTAAGGATATTTCATTGCATCATGAAAATTAAATTCAATCTCTTACCATAATTAATTTTCATATTTGCAGTTTTCAAGAATGGTCTCCCATACAATATATAAGAGTGTTGTTTGACAAATTACAAGAATCACGTTCCATATCAAGAATATAAAAATCACATGGAATAACCAAACTATCAATCTTGACTAGGACATCTTTTATCACACCAAGTGAATAAACAAAACTACGATCCACAAGTTGTATTACAATACTAGTTTTATTCAAAGGCTCCAAACTAAGAGAATCATAAACATGTTTAGGTATAACACTAATGGATGCACCTAAATCGCATAAGGCCCTGTTAGAACTAACATTACCAATAACACATAGGATAATAAACACACCTGGATCTTTTTGCTTCAAAGGCATATTCTTTTGAACAACAACAGATACAACTTCACCCATACTTACCATTTCGTGGCCTTTTAGCTTGTAGGCTCTCTTGGTGGTACACAATTCCTTCAAGAATTTGACATACTTGGGAATTTACTTGATAGCATCAATCAAAGAAATGTTGAGTTTTACTTTCTTGAAAATCTCTAAAATCTCTTTTTCTTTGTCCTCTTTCTTAGACCTAGAAGAACTCATGGGAAAGGGTGGAATTGTTTTAAAACTGGAATTCATTAAGTGATGACTTACCTTTGGAGTGTTTGCCGTGGTTTTAATTTATGAAGGAGGAGGATGTTTCTTCTTTACATTCAATTTGGTTTCTATCTCTTCTTCTTCCTCCATCTCAATTTGTTTCGACCTTTGTTCTTCAAGTCCCTTCCCACTTCGCAGCATGATCGTACTAACATTCTCTTTTGGATTCAATGCTTGGGAGGTCAATTTTCCATTTATAATCTTCCATTTGCTTCTCTAAGTTGTGAATGTTTGACCTTGTTTCCTATTGAAAAGATATGGCATTTTGTTGCAAGGTCACAGTGTTAGAAGCCAAAGTTTTCATCATCTCACGAAGATCATCACCGGATGACGACCCCATAACATTGGAGTTTGTGAATGGAGGGGGCTGTCTCGCTTGATAATTCTGTTGGGATAAAAATCCATGGGGATGGAACTATCGACCTTGATTGCCTTGTTGAGGCGGGTTCCCATAGCACAAGTTGGGATGATCTCTCCATCCGGGATTGTATGTGTTGGATGAAAGATCATCCATTGAATACTCCATCAACTGCATTAGCTTGTTCAATGCAATCTTCTTGCATTGTTGGGTACATATTCGAAGCATGTCCTTGTAAAGAGCATATACTACAAACTTTCACCTGTTGTACATTTTCACAAGCTAAAGAATGCACAAGAGAAGTTACCCATGAGATTGTTAAAAATACCTACCTCATTTACTCGTTTGCTTAAGAAGTCTCCACGAGTGCCAAATTGTTTCAAGTTGGCTGCCATATTTGAGATCAATTGGTGTGCAGCCTCAGGCATCTTATCTACCAATGCCCCTCCACTTGCCGCATCAATGATACTGCGATTAGTAGGCATCAGTCCTTCATAGAAATATTGAATGAGCAGCTGATCGGGTATTTAATGATGAGAGCATTGAATACACAATTGCTCAAATCTTTCCCAATTCTCGGAGAGTGTCTCCCCATGAGATTGTTGAATCCCACATATTTCTTCCCTTATGTTCGCAACTCGAGATGCTGGGAAATACTTCTCAAGGAAAATCTACTTCATGGCATTCCAAGTTCCAATGAAACCTGAGAGAATATAGAAAAGTCATGCCTTTACTGCCCCTTTTAAAGAGAAATGAAAGCTTTCAACTTAACATGTTCTTCATCAACTCCGTTCGGTTTCATGCCAACACAAACAATATGGAACTCCTTAAGATTAGTATGAGAATCTTCTCCCATAGGTCCATTGAATGTTGATAGCAAATGTATAAAAGAAGACTTGAGCTCAAAGTTGACATTCTTGTCGATATTTATGCATAATGGTTCATTTTCCATGTTAGGAGCAGTAAGCTCCTTGAGTGTATGTTGTTGTGCAACAGCCATGGTGTTGACACGAGCTTTTTTTTTTTGGTAAGTTGACGTGTGTATTAAAAGAAGAAGATACAAACATTATAAGGGGCATACCCCAGATTTACAATGATAACAGAAACATAAAACAACAGATGGCTACAAGCTAGCCACCGACCATAACACTGAAACCTCACTGGATTCGTTAGGGAAACCAATACAACCAGCTAACTAACAAATTAAGAATCTATGGTATTCACCCTCCAAGCTCGTTGGATCCTTTTGTTTTCATTTGTTGGTGCGACATTCCTCATCAAATCAAGCTTATCACGAATGATACATTCGATTTGATTAAAGACCAAATTCGAAGTTCTAGACATTCCAGCAAAGATCCTTGCATTCCGTTCTTGCCATACATGATACACTGTAGCTGCAAAACTCAGTTTACGAGAAAAATTGACGAAACTCTTGCCATGCCAAGAGACAGTGGCCCATCGAATCCATTCATCCCAGCCTTTTGTCATTCTTGGAATGTCGCATCTGTCACAAACATCCCACCAGATCGCTTTAGTATAGGAGCATTCAAAGAACAAGTGGTTGTGATCCTCATTGTTGCGGAGACAGAGCGAGCATCTATTTCAAAATCCACCTGTATAAATTGTTAAGAAAACTCAAAAGAAACCAATTACACAAGAGATTTTAAAGTGGTGCAAATTGAATAAAAAACCTACGCTATAAAACTAAAAGTGCCTAAAAACCCTAGAAAACCACCTGTTCAGAATGTCATTTCCCTTTAGAAAACAAAAGGCCGATACCCAATTCAACCAAAAAATTGGTTTTGAACAGTAATTGTACCATAATATACAGTACTGCCTCAAGCAAAAATCCCTTTTTTTTCAACAAAATAAATAACAATCATAATAAATAAAAATCACAGCACAAAAATCAACTAAAATCACCTCCCTAGTAACGATGCCAAAATTAGTTGCGATGTTGCGGTCATACAAATTAATTACCCTAGCTTAAGACCCAACACACAAGATAGTATAAAGCAAGCAAGGGGTCGATCCCACGAGGAAGGTCTAGGTAAGATTTTTATGCTCTATGATATGCAATTTGAGGGGGTTTGGAAGTTATCTAAACTAAAAGAAAAGAAAACAGAAAAATATCAAGTAAAATTTAAATAAAATCAGAAAATTATCAAGAGAACAAACCTTGGTTTCAGGTAAACATCCACCTACAGAAATCAGAGCTGATCATAGAAACAAAACGTCAATTTATACTCTGAATATCTATCTTTTCTTATGTTGATTAGTTAACAGATCCGTTATATAACTAATTCTAATCATCAAACAACCATAGTATTCGCACTAGTAATTTAATTTAATGGCAGCCTTAAGAACGAGATGAGTTGATTAATCCAGTGATGCGGATCAGCCCAACACCAAGTGTAATCATGCCAACGACCCATTGGAGGTGCCAATTGGACCAATCACAATTAGGGCACAGAAAATTAAAGAAGCATTGAATGGGCTTGTTCAGAACATATGGAGCAAAATGGACCTAGAGGGGCTTGGGACATTTAAGGAGCATGAAGGACAACCTTTAATTCATCTAGTTTAGGTCCAAGAAGAGCCGAATTCATGTGGAACAAGGGGTTGATATGTCCGGCTCAATACCAACCTTGTTAGGCTTGTTATTTTTCCTAATGCTACAAGGATAAAAAGTCAGCAATTTATTCTCCTAATTAAGTAAGGAAGTTGGCCATATCTTATTCCTAAAGAGGGGAGCACTATTTAATGCTTTTCCTAACTTAGCAAGGAAAGTAATTAAATCAGCAACAAAGGAGAAAATTTGTTTTCTTATTTGTCCAAGTTAAACAAGGAAATCCAAGCTAATCAAGGGCATCAAAGGTGGCAGCAACATAAATTTCCCAAATCAGATTTTTCCTAGTTTATTTAAGACTTCTTAAGGGTGACAAATATGATTCTAGCATAATTAGCATGATAATTTTTGGATTTTTATTATTTTCTTCTTAGTTTTTGGGTTATTATTACTTATTTGGGTCAATTGTAAGTGGGTTTCATATAAGTCCACCTAAGGGGGGGTCCATTAGGGTTTCTTTAAGTCTAGAATCAGTATAAATAAAGGCATAACCAAACATGTAAGGTTACGCAATTTTCAAATCAATAAACTTCTTCGCTGTACTTATTGTATGTTGGTGGTATAATCTCCCTTTCTTGGTTCTCTAAAGAACTGAAAACGACTTATCGAAGAACAACTGTTTTCGTGGCATCATCCTTATACTTCTCGTTCGCGAATCAATATTCGTTGGGTGGGAGTCTCCGTTTTCAATAGTGCTGGTGCCTAGGTACAAGTTATCTTTGTGTCACACTCCTATCAAACCTGATTTACTTGGATATCAGGGAATTGATATCTTTGTGTGTGGGTTGTGTGACCATATGATCACAAGGTTCGCATGATCTGGACAACATAATTGTCTGCAGTCCATGTTTTATTTGATCAATCGAATGCTCTCCCTTAAATTACTAATCAGGACCCGCCACAATTATTAATCTTAGTTGCTTCACAAGTTTATATACCACAACTCCAGTTTTGATTGTAAACGTAGCAATGGATTGTTCACAATAATAACTTAGAGTCCGCTCTAGCAATTAAAATAAACAATCATAAGAAAAGGTAGAATAAATCTCATAGTTCTCCTTGCAATAGATTGTTTCAGAATCATTTTCTTACAAGTATTCTTTATTCATCCTAGCTATAACAAGGAAAGAAGACTTCAGAATTAATTCTACCTTCATCTATTTGGAACTTCTTATTGGTGACAAATCTGATTCTAGCATATTTAGAATAGTAATTTTTAGAAACATGCCCCAAGGCACCAACACTATTAGATTGAGTAGAATGACGCCACGAAGCCAGTTATTCTTCGATAAGTCAGATTTAGTTCGTTTAAGAACTGAAGTAATTATCATTAAAGCTGCCGAAATTTTGGTTTACATGGGTTTAAATAGTTCTTAAAAGTAACCCTAATGAATCTACCCTTGTGGGCTGAACTGACCCACATACAAAACTAACTCAAAAACCCTAAACTAAAAAAAGCCCATAACCTGATCCAAATAAGCCTTGGATCTTAGCTCAAAACAAAGTTTTAATTAAGCCCAAACATGAAAGAAAATAAAAAAAAATAGCTAATTTGTCATTAAATACCACTAGGTTTTCTTTCCTTGTGTAACTAGGATGAATAAGGAATCCTTATAAGAAAATGATTCTAAAACATTAATGAATCCTTGCCACACTTGGAGATTATATTGCAGTTCATTAAAGATCCTAGTGGAACTAGGAAATTTCCAAAACCAACAGCCACATTGATACGATCCAGAAAAGGTCAAATTCGGATTTTGATGTAAAATGTGCAACTATCCAGTTTTACAACAACAATTATAATTCTCAATCCAACCGTTGGATCGAGCTAAAATGTTACGTAGAGTCTCCTGACATGTATTCTTACCTTGGTTTAAAATTTCAGGTCAATCGGAGTTCGGGAAGGTGAGGCTGTATGAATTTTGTTATTTACTTCCTTTTGAATTGTGAACTTCCTATTTGGCTAGGATTCTTTTCCTAAAAGGATGTGGCAGCTTATTTTGGAAATCTACTAATTCTACAAAGATTTTAATGGGCTGCAACATAGTTTCCATGTGTGGCAAGGATTCATAAATGTTCATAATCCTTTTCTTACACGGATTTCTTATTCATCCTAGCTACAAAAAAGGAAAGAAGACTTCAGAATAAATTCTACCTTCAAATTAGATTTCCTAGTCTATTTGCTTCTTAACGGTAACAAATCTGATTCTAGCATATTTAGGATGGTAATTTTCAGATTTCTATTATTTTTATTATTTTCTTCTTAGTTTTTGGGTTATTATTACTTATTTGGGTCAATTGTAAGTGGGCATCATATAAGTTCACCTATGGGGGGTCCATTAGGGTTTATTTAAGTATAGACTTAGTATAAATAAAAGCATAACCAGACATGTAAGTTAAGACAATTCAGATTAATAAAACTTCTTGTTTGTCGCACTTTGTGTGTGTGTTGGTGAGATAATCTAAAGAACTGAAAAACGACTTATCGAAGAACAAATGTCATCCTTATACTTCTCGTTCGCGAATCAATATTCGTTCGGTGGGGGTTTGCGTTTCCAATAGTGTTGGTGCCTAGGTACAAGTTATCTTTGTGTCACACTCCTATCAAACCTAATTTACTTGGCTTTCTGGTAATCGATGTCTTTGCGTGCGGGTTGTGTGACCACGTGTGGGATGCCTGCATTAACACGGCTCCTATACAAATACTTGACGCATCACATTCAACTTCAAAAGCTCTTGTGAAGTATGGCAAAGTGAAAACAGGCGAAAAACAAAGTTTATCTTTCAACAAATTAAAAGTCTTATCCTGTTCATCATTCCATTTGAATCCAATAGACTTTTTCACAATTTCAGTTAAAGGTGCAGCAATAGTACTAAAATCCTTCACAAACCTTCTATAAAAACTAGCAAGTCCATGAAAACTTCTTACCTCACAAACCTTAACTTTTTCCTTGTCCATCTCCATACCCTGCGCAGTTACGACATAGCCAAGAAACACAATTTTTCCCATACAAAAGGTACACTTCTTAAGATTAGCATCTAACTGCTCAATACGCAACACACTAAGTACATTACGCAAATGATCAAGATGCTCATTTAAGTTCTTGCTATAGATCAAAATGTCATCAAAATACACAACAACAAACTTACCTATAAACGCACGCAATACATGATTCATTAAACGCATAAACATGCTAGGCGCATTTGTAAGTCCAAACGGCATGACTAACCATTCATAGAAACCATGCTTAGTCTTAAATGCAGTTTTCCACTCATCACCCTCTTTCATCCTAATCTGATGGTACCCACTTTTTAGGTCAATCTTAGAGAAAATACATGATCCATGTAACTCATCTAGCATGTCATCAAGCCTAGGAATAGGATGTTGATACTTTACCATTATGTTATTGACGGCACGACAATCAACACATATCCTCCATGTTCCATCCTTTTTAGGCACAAGTAGCACTGACACAGCATAAGGACTCATACTCTCACGAATGTACCCCTTCATCATCAACTCATCTACTTGCCTTTGAAGCTCTTTTGTCTCCTCAAGGTTGCTTCTATAGGCTGGATGGTTAGGAATCGAAAAAAAATCATTCAAAAAGACGTTTATTGGATTCTGCCGCAGAAAACTAAATAAGAGAAAATTGGATCAAATCAACTCAGAATTAGCTCAAATTTGAAAATCTAATTAATGGGGTCCTAAGAGCACCATATATTGATTTTAGGGTCAATTGGATATCATTTGCTTTGGGTTTCAAATTCGGGTCTAATTAGGTTTGATTCATAACGTTTTTGCGTCAGTATATCAAACCTTATCGTAAATTGCTCAAACTTTATATTCTGTCTATTTGGGTTGATATCGCACTATATCTGAAATTTTACCTCAATTGGAGATCATTTACTTTAGGTTCCATATTCGGACTTAACTCGTCGTAAACGAGTCTGTTTGGCGTCAACTTTTGAAATTCGCTTCCTTTCTGTTGTTTTCGTTTCTTGCAGTTTATTTTCATCATATCCAACATATCTGGGTGTTGTTTCTTCATTTGTCTTATTTTGTTTCTATTTTTTATTCGAGTTTTCAGTTTTGTTCATATTTCGGATAGACTCGCGAGACTATCATTGCAGTTTTATTTTGCTTGTTTTCTGGTTTTTATTGCTTCTTGAGTCATATATATATATATATATATATATATATATAGAGAGAGAGAGAGAGAGAGAGAGAGATAGATAGAGATAGATAGAGAGAGAGAGAGAGAGAGAGAGAGAGAGGATTGCGCTGCTAAGTTGGTTCTATTTGGTGTTGGTTTCAGTTTTGCAAGAACCGCAAGAAGGTGAGATGAGAGGTGTGAGCGTGTAAGGATATTAAGAGTGTTTGAGAGAAAATAAGCGATGTGAGGATTTTTTTTACCACTAACCAATTCTTGAAGGTACTATCATGTCAGATCAAAACAACACACCACCCCCTCCCGATGTAGAACTTAAATTCCAAATGCATGCCATGACGAAGATGATGGAAAGAATGACTTTTGTAATGGGGAACGTGTGTGACAGACATGAGAAGGTGGTAAAACATGGTAACGTGGCTGGAACATATACCCAAGACGTGAGAAAGGTTGGGGCTGAACAGAAATCAAACAATGGCAGTGGGGCTGAAAGGCAAAGGTGGGCTGATTATGAGGATTTTGAAGAGGACGTTGATGATATTTGTGATGGTGGTTTTAAGGATAAGACCATAGGCCATCGGGAAGGTTTTCGGCAGCTTGGAAACCAAAGTGATTTCATGTATTTCGATGAGGTGCTATGGCAAAAGAAAAGGCAGATTCAAAAGGAGAGGTGGTATCAAAGGGAAAGAAATAAAGAAATTAGTGTTCTAAAAAAAGAATCCAAGAGTCTATCCCGTATTCTAGGGGAGATGAAGTAAGAACATGATGTGTTAACGACAACAGTAAATGCCCAGCAAGCTTCAGAAAGAGAGGAGAAAATACGCTGCCATGATGATATACAAAATAGAACGACTACTACTTTCATCCAAAGTTGTTGGCGACAATTGTTGGCAAGAAAAGAACTTCAAAGGCTTCAAAAAGAGGCTAAGGAATTGTCCATCCAACTTGTTGGTGATTCGAGGACGAATCATCTTGAAGAGAGAGGGAATGATACGATCCAGGAAAGGTCAAATTCGGATTTTGATGTAAAATGTGCAACTATCCAGTTTTACACCAACAATTATAATTCTCAATCTGACCGTTGGATCGAGCTGCAATTTTACGTAAAGTCTCCTAACTTGTTGTCCTACCTTGAGTTAAAATTTCAGGTCAATCGAAGTTCGGGAAGGTATCGAAACAAGGGTCAACATAGGCTATATGAATTTTGTTATTTACTTCCTTTTAACTTGTGGATTTCCTATTTGGCTAGGATTCTTTTCTTAAAAGGATGTGGCAGCTTATTTTGGAAATCTACTAATTCTACAAAGATGTTTATTGTCTGCAACATAGTTTTCAAGTGGCAAGGATTCATAATTATTTCAGAATCCTTTTCTTACAAGGATTCCTTATGCATCCTAGCTACAAAAAAGAAAGAAGACTTCAGAATAAATTCTACCTTCAGATCAGATTTCATAGTCTTTTTAGGACTTCTTAATAGTGACAAATCTGATTTTAGCATGTTTAGGATGATAATTTTTGGATTTCTATTATTTCTATTATTTTCTTCTTAGTCTTTGGGTTATTATTACTTATTTGGGTCAGTTGTAAGTGGGCATCATATAAGTCCACCTAAAGAGGGTCCATTAGGGTTTATTTAAGTCTATAGTTAGTATAAATAAAGGCATAACCAGACATGTACATTAGACAATTCAGATTAATAAAACTTCTTGTTTGCCTAACTTTGTGTGTGTGTTGGTGAGATAATCTCCCTCCCATGGTTCTCTAAAGAACTGAAAAAAGAATCCTAACCAAAAAGAATCTTATCAAAGAACAATTGTCTTTGTGGCGTCATCCTTATACTTCTCGTTTGCGAATCACTATTCGTTGGACGGGGGTTTCCGTTTCCAATAGTGTTGGTGCTTGGTACAAGTTATCTTTGTGTCACAGTTCTATCAAACCTGATTTACTTGGCTTTTTGGGAATTGATGTCTTTGCGTATGGGTTGCGTGACCAAGGTAAGACAACATGTCAGGAGACTCCACATAAAATTTCAGCTCAATTCAACGGTTGGATTGAGAATTATGATTGTTGCTATAAAACTGGATAGTTGCACATTTTACATCAAAATCCGAATTTGACCTTTTTTGGATCGTATCACACATCCTTGTAGGAAAAGAATCCTAACCAAATAGGAAGTCCACAAGTCAAATGAAAATAAATAACAAAATTTGTACAACCTCTGTTGACAAGTATTGCGGTGCCTTTTCCAAGTTCGATTGACCTGAAATGTTAACTCATAGTAGGACAACATGTCTGGGGAGTCCATATAAAATTTTAGTTCGATCCAACGATTGGATTGAGAATTATAACTGTTGCCATAAACCTGGACTATTGCACTTTTTACGCCAAAATCTGAATATGACCTTACTTGGTTCGTATCACAAGGTTGCACCATCTGTGTGTGTGTGTGTGTGTGTGTGTGTGTGTGTGTGTAAAGAGAGAGAGAGAGAGAGAGAAACAAGATGAAATATGACCTTTTTTTTTGCTTTGATGATGCAGACACAAAGAACAAGAAGTTGAATGATGCAAACACTAAAGAACTTAAATGAACACTGCAAAAAAAAATAACAGAAGAATATGACCTTGTTTCGGAGCCTATCTTTGATACCAACTGATGTGAACCTCGTGATCACGTTGACCACACAACCCACAATCAAGATTGAGATCTAATCTTCAAAAGCCGAAAAAGGTCTGATAGGAGGGTGAAAAAATGGAAACCTACCCAAGGCACCAACACTATTGGAATGAAGTAAAATGATATCATAAAGCCAATTAATCTTTGATAAGTCAGATTCAATTCGTTCAAGAACTGAAGAATGTAAGAATCACTCTCACACGTTAAAACTAAAAAGTTCAGAAGTAATATTGATCAATGGCTCCTGAAATTTTGGTTACATGAGTTTAAATAATTCTTGAAAAATTAACCCTGATGGATGTACCCTTATGAGCTGAATTCATCCACATACAAAACTAACCAAAAAACCCTAAACTGGAAAGCCCATGACTTGATCAACAACAAAGAAATGTGAAAGTGATGAAAATGAGTCAAACAATAGCCAAATATCCCAAATATGATGATAATATACTGGCAGGAACAAAATAAAAAAAAAATAAAAAAGTTTTGAAAGATAACGCAAAACAGACTCGTTACGGCAAGACAAAACCCAATTCTGGAACCTAAAGAAAAAGCTATCCAAATGACCTTGAATTTAATATATATTATTTAGATACCTAGAAAACAACAAATCTCATTTTATATGTCATTCTGTTACGTGTAGGAACCAGAACCCCTTATATGATCAGTTTGCGGCAAAATTGAACCTCCAATTAAAACCTCAAGAAACTGATATCCAAATTATCCCAAATTTAATATATGATGCAATCTCACCTCCAATATGTAGAATATGAAGTTTCAATTGAGTCTAAGGTGGTTTGCTTATGGCTTACTAAGAATAGTGTTTATGCGGTAGAATTGAACCTCGAATTAAAACCTCAAGCAAACGATATCAAAATAAGCCCAAATTTTATATATGTTCTATGTTAAAAAAAAACCGAAAATAAATGAAACTTTACCATAAGATTCCAGTGGTATTGTTCTATGTTGGAGTAAAGTTTTAGGTGAATCGGAGTTCAAAAATGACTTGCGATATAGGTCAGAACAAGCTGTATGAATTTTGTTATTTACTTCCCTTTTGACTTGTGGACTTCCTATTTGGCAAGAATCCTTTTCCTACAAGGATGTAGGAGCTTGTTTCGGGAATGCCCTAGTTTCGCAAAGATCTTTAATGAGCTGTAATATAATCTCCAAGTATGACAAGGATTCATTAATGTTTCAGAATTCTTTTCTTATAAGGGATTCATTATTCATCCTAGTTACATAAGGAAAGAAGGACTGATGGTATTTAATGATAAATTTGTTATTTTTAATATTTTCTTTTATGTTTGAGCTTAATTAGTACTTTGTTTTTCAACTCGATTCAATAGTTGGATTTTGAGTTATGCTTAATAGTGTAAAACTGGGTGATAGAGAATTTTACGCCAAAATCCAAATTTGACCTTGGATTGTATCACAAGGCTAAACCAAATCATTCCCTCCCTCTTCAAGAAGATTTTCTTTCGAATCTTGAATAGGATTAGTAGCGACTTCATTAGCCTCTTGTTTAAGCCTTTGGAATTCCCTTATTGCTAACACATCTCTCCAACAATACTTTATAGAAGTAGTGACCAACAAGAATTTCAAATAAGCATGCTGTACTAACCACTTGCGTACATACTTTTGAATGATAACAGCGGCTCTCTTTCATCTTTTATTTTTTTGGCGTTGTACCTCTTTTTCCCATGAAGCTTGAAGATCATAGAATAATCTTATCAACTTGTTCTAAAACCCCCAAGCCATGGCTTAGTTTTTCTAATCCTTGAGCTAGAATCCTTCTTCGTTCCCTCTCCCTTGCTTAATACATGACACAAATAGGAAAATAGAAGAAGATGAAGACACAACAATAATAGAGTTTATGATTGGAATAACACTGATTTAGACTCAAAATTACATATCTTACTTTTGTTTGGACTAGAATTGATCGAAAACAAACAAATATGAAAGTGATAAAAATGACTCAAACAACAGCCAATTATCCCAAACACGATGATAATATACAGGCAGAAACAAAATCAACAGAAACGAAACAAGTTTTGAAAGATAATGCAAAACAAACGCGTTACGGCAAGACAAAACCTGATTCTAGAACCTAAGGAAAAAGCTATCCAAATGACCTTGAATTTAATATATAGTATTTGGATAGGAAGAAAACAACAAATTTCAGTTTCTAGGTCGTTCAATTATGTCTAGGTATCAAAACCCCTTGTATGATCAGTTTGTGGCAGAATGGAACCTCTAATTAAAACTTCAAGAATCCGATATCCATATAAGGAAAAATTTAATATATAGCACGATCTCACCCCCAATATATAGAATATAAAGTTTCAATTGATTCTATTATGGTTTGTTGATGGTTCACTAAGAGTAGTGTTCTACGACAAAATTGAACTCGAATTAAAACCTCAAGCAAATGATATCAAAATAAGCTCAAATTCTATATCTGCTATCATATCACTCCCATAGACAAAATATGAAGTTTTAATTGATTATGAGTTGATTTGCATATAGTTCACTACGAGTTGTGTTTCTACGGCAAAATTGAACCTTGAATTAAAACCTCATGAAAATGATATCAGAATAAGCCCAAATTTGATATATGATGTGATCTCAACGTGTTACGGCAAGACAAAACCCGATTCTAGAACCTAAGAAAAAAGCTATCCAAATGACCTTGAATTTAATATATAGTATTTGGATAGGAAGAAAACAACAAATTTCAGTTTATAGGTCGTTCTATTATGTCTAGGTACCCAAACCCCTTATATGATCACTTTGCGGCAAAATGGAACCTCTAATTAAAACTTCAAAAATCCGATATCCATATAAGGAAAAATTTAATATATAGCGCGATCTCACCCCCAATACATAGAAGAATATAATGTTTCAATTGATTCTAAGGTGGTTTGTTGATGGTTCACTAAGAGTAGTGTTTCTATGGTAAAATTGAATCTCGAATTAAAACCTCAAGCAAATGATATCAAAATAAGCTCAAATTTTATATATGTTGTGATATCAATCCCATATACAAAATATGAAGTTTCAATTGATTATGAGGTGATCTCAGCCTCAATAGATAAAAGATAAAGTTTCAATTGATTATGAGGTGGTTTGCTTATTGTTCACTAAAAGATGTGTTTCTAAAAAAGGAAAATAACATAAGGATATGACCTTGTTTCAGAGCTTAGCTTTGATACCAATTAATAAGAATCTCATGATCACGTTGACCATATTACTCACAATCAAGATTGAGATTTGATCTCGTAAAGCCGAAATAGGTGCGTTAGTGTCTTTGAGTGTGGGTTGTGTGACCACGTGATCATGAGATTCGCATCATTTGGTATCAGAGCTTGGCTTCATTTGATAGGAGTGTGACATAAAGATAACTTATACCTAGGGACCAGTACTGTTGGAAACGAAAACCCCCACCCAATGAATATTGATTCACGAACGAGAAGTATAAGGATGACGCTACGAAGACAGTTGTTCTTCGATAAGTCATTTTTCAGTTCATTAGAGAACCATGTGAGGGAGATTATCTCACCAACACACACACACAAAGTGCAGCAAACAAGAAGTTTTATTAATCTGAATTGTCTAACCTTACATGTCTGGTTATGCCCTTATTTATAGTGACTCCAAACTAAAATAAACCTTAATGGACCCCTTATGTGGACTTATAATGCCCACTTACAATTAAACCAAAATAATATAAATAAACACTAAACTAAGAAGAAAAAAATAATAACAATAATAAATCCGAATTTAATATCCTAAATATAATAGAGTCAGATTTGTTGCCCTTTAGAAGTCCCATATAAGCTAGGAGAATCAAATCTGAAAATAGAATTAATTCTGAAATCTTCTTTGCTTTTTTTGTATTTAGGATGAATAAGAAATCCTTGTAAGAAAAGGATTCTAAAATATTTATGAATCCTTGCCACACTTGGAAACTATGTTGCAGTCCATTAAAGATCTTTGTAGAATTAGAAGATTCTCAAAATAAGCAGCCACATCCTTTTAGGAAAAGAATCTTAGCCAAATAGGAAGTCCACAAGTCAAAAGGAAGTAAATAACAAAATTCATACAGCCTCTGTTGACCCATGTTTTGAAGCCTTCCTGAACTTCGATTGACCTAAAAATTTAACCCAAGATAAGACAATATGTCAAGAGACTTTACAAAACATTTCAGCTAGATCCAACGGTCGGATTGAGAATTGTGATTGTTTCCATAAAACTAGATAATTGCACATTTTACGTCAGAATCCGAATTTGATATTTTCCGGATCGTATCATACCCCAAGGCACCAACACTATTGGAATGAAGTAAAATCACGCCATGAAGCCAGTTAATCTTCGATAACTCAAATTCAGTTCGTTCAAAAACTGAAGATTGAAAAAATCACTCTCACATATTAAAACTCAAAAATTCAAAAGTAATATTTTTCAATGCTCCCGAAATTAACCCTAATGGATCTACCCTAGTTGCCCGATCCGAAAAGCTTATATAGCCTGATCCAAACAAGCCTTGGATCTTAGCTGAAAAACAAAGTATTAATTAAGCCCAAACATTAAAGAAAATAATAAAAATAACTAATCTGTCATTAAATAACACCAACCCTTCTTTTCTTGTGTATGATGAATAATGAATCCTTATAAGAAAAGGATTCTGAAACATTAATGAATCCTGCCACACTTGGAGATTATATTGCAACTCATTAAAGATATTTGTGGAATGAGGAAATTCCCGAAACAAGCTCCTACATCCTTGTACGAAAAGGATTCTTACCAAATAGAAAGTGCACAAGTCAAAAGGGAAGTAAATAACAAAATTCGTACAACATGTTCTGACTTACATTGCAAGTCTTTTATGAACTCCGATGCACCTGCAACTTTATCCCAGTATAGAACAATACCTCTGAAATATTCTGGTAAAGTTTCATGATACAATCCAGAAAAGGTCAAATTCGGATTTTGATGTAAAATGTGCAACTATCTAGTTTTACAAAAACAATCATAATTCTCAATCCAAACGTTGTATCGAGCTGCAAATTTACGTGGAGTCTCCTGACATGTAGTCTTACCTTGTTTTAAAATTTCAGGTCAATCAGAGTTCAGAAAGGTATCGAAACACGGGTCAACAGAGGCTGTATGAATTTTGTTATTTACTTCCTTTTGAATTGTGGAATTCCTATTTGGCTAGAATTCTTTTCCTAAAAGGATGTGGCAGCTTATTTTGGAAATTTACTAATTCTACAAAGATCTTTAATGGGTTGCAACATAGTTTCCATGTGTGGCAAGGATTCATAAATGTTCAGAATCATTTTAAGAAAAGGATTCCTTATTCATCCTAGCTACAAAAAAGAAAAGAAGACTTCAGAATAAATTCTACCTTCAGATCAGATTTCCTAGTCTATTTGGGACTTCTTAATGGTGACAAATTTGATTCTAGTATATTTAGGATGGTAATTTTTGAATTTTTATTATTTTCTTCTTAGTCTTTGGGTTATTATTACTTATTTGGGTCAATTGTAAGTGGGCTTAATATAAGTCCACCTAAGGGAGGTCCATTAGGGCTTAAGTTAAGTCTAGAGTTAGTATAAATAAAGGCATAACCAGATATGTAAGTTAGACAATTCAAATTAATAAAACTTCTTGTTTGTCGCACTTTGTGTCTGTGTGTTGGTGAGATAATCTCCTTGCCATGGTTCTCTAAAGAACTGAAAAACGACTTATCAAAGAACAACTGTCTTCGTGGCGTCATCCTTATACTTCTCGTTCTCGAATCAATATTCATTGGGTGGGGGTCTCCGTTTGCAATAGTTCTGGTGCCTAGGTACAAGTTATCTTTGTGTCACACTCCTATCAAACCTGATTTACTTAACTTTTCAAGAATTGGTGTCTTTGCGTGAGGGTTGCGTGACCATGTGATCACGAGGTTCGCATCATTTCAGCTTGATCCAATGGTTGAATTTGAAGTTATGCTCAATAGCGTAAAACTAGACGGTAGAGAATTTTACCTCAAAATCCGAATTTGACCTTGCTTGGGTCGTATCATAAGGCTGAACCATATCATTTTGCATGGAAAAAATTGATATGTGGTGCGATTAGGACCCCACTAATTAGAGTATTAAATTTGAGGTAATTCCGAGTTGCTTTATTAATTTTCTGCTGTAAAAACCAATAAACATCTTTTTGAACGATTTTTTTTTGCTTTTCACTTTTCTCTCTTTGTTTTTTGTTTTTGATGCTTCTAATATATTTTGAACAATAAAAAAATGAAATAACAATTTTTTTTATATGCCTCAAATTCAAAGAGAAGAAGAAATTGGATACTAAGCAATTTTTACAGAATCAACAAGAAACAAAAATTTCAGAAGGATATAACCTGATTGATGGAGCCAAGCTCTGATACCAAATGATATCTCCTGGTCACGCAACCCACACGAAAAGACATCAATTCCCGAAAAGCCAAGTGAATCAGGTTTGTAAGACAACATGTTTGCGCCCCTTATTGGCTTTGGCTGGAAATCTCTCCTTGCACACATGCACCCAAACCCAATCGCCGAGCTGAAAGACAACATGTTTGCGCCCTTTATTGGCTTTGGTCGGATACACATGTTTTGATACGATCCAAGCAAGGTCAAATTCGGATTTTGATGTAAAATGTGCAACTATCCAGTTTTACGGCAACATTCATAATTTTCAATCCGACCGTTGGATCAGAATGATACGATTTGGGCAAGGTCAAATTTGGAATTTGATGTAAAATGTGCAACTATTTAGTTTTATGGCAACATTAATAATTTTCAATCCGACCGTTGGATCGGGCTGAAATTTTACATGGAGTCTCCTGGCATGTTGTGGACCTTGGGTTAAAATTTCAGATCAATCGAAGTTTGGGAAGGCATCGCAATACGGGTCAACAGAGGCTGTATGAATTTTGTTATTACTTCCTTTTGACTTGTGGACTTCCTATTTGGCTAGGATTCTTTTTCTAAAAGGATGTGGCATATTGTTTTGGGAATCTCCTAGCTCCATAGGGATCTTTAATGGGCTACAATATAGTTTCCAAGAGAAGCAGAATTCAAAAATGTTTCAAAATCCTTTTCTTACAAGGATTTCTTATTTATCCTAGCAACAACAAGGAAACAAGACTTCAGAATTAATTTTACCTACAAATCAGATTTTGTAATTTATTTGGGACTTTTTAAGGGTAACAAATTTGATTCTAGCATGTTTAGGATGGTAATTTTTGGATTTCTATTATTTTATTCTTAGTCTTTGAGTTATTATTACTTATTTGGGTCAATTGTAAGTAGGCTTCGTATAAGACCACCTAAGAGGGGTTCATTAGGGTTTATTTAAGTCTAGAGTTAGTATAAATAAAGGCATAACTAGACATGTAAGTTAGAGACAATTCAGATTAATAAAACTTCTTGTTTGTTGCACTTTGTGTGTGTGTGTGTGTGTGTGTGTTGGTGGGATAATCTCCCTTCCTTAGTTATCTAAAGATCTGAAAAAGACATATCGAAGAACAACTGGCTTCGTGACACCATCCTTGTGTGGGAGTTTTCTGTTTCCAATAGTGTTGGTGCCTAGGTACAAGTTATCTTTGTGTCACACTCCTATCAAACCTGATTTACTTGGCTTTTCGAGAATTGGTGTCTTTGCGTGTGGGTTGTGTGATCATATGATCACGAGGTTCAGGTTATATTAATCAGGTTATATCCTTCTGAAATTTTTGTTTCTTATTTCCACAAAAATTCCTTAGTGTCCAATGTCTTTTTCTCCTTGATTTTACAGCATATAAAAAAATAAAAAAATAGTTATTTCTTCCATTACTGTCCAAAGTATATCAGTAGCATAAAAAAAGAAAAATGAAAGAAAGAAAAAAAAATCATTCAAAAAGACGTTTATTAGTTTCTGCCGCAGAAAACTAAACAAGGGAAAATTGGATCAAATCAACTCGAAATTAGCTCAAAGTTGATACTATAGCCCAATCACACAACATGTTAATTTTGGGGTCGATTGGATATAGTTTGCTTTGGTTTTCAATTTCGGGTCTAATCAGGTCTGATTCATAACTTCTTTGTGTAAGTATATCAAACCTTATCGTAAATTGCTCAAACTTCATATTCTGTCTATTTGGGTTGATATCGCACTATATCTGAAATATTAGCTTAATTGGACATCATTTACTTTAGGTTCCAGATTCTGACTTAACTCGTCGTAAACGAGTATATTTTGTGTCAACTTTTGAAATTCGCTTTCTTTATTTTTTTTTGTTTTTTTCAGTTTATCTTCAACATATCCAACATATTTGGATGGTGTTTCATCATTTTTCCATATTTCATTTCTATTTTTATTCGAGTCTTTAGTTTCGTTCGTATTTTGGATAGATTCGCTTGCTACTCACAAGACTATTATCGCAGTTTCTGATGCGAACCTCATGATCACGTGGTCACGCAACCCACACACAAAGACATTAATTCCTGGAAAGCCAAGTAAATCAGGTTTGATAGGAGTGTGACACAAAGATAACTTGTACCTAGGCATCAACACTATTCAAAACGGAGACCCCTACCCAACGAATATTGATTCACGAATGAGAAGTATAAGAAATGACGCCATGAAGATAGTTGTTCTTCGATAAGTCAGTTTTTAGTTCTTTAGAGAACCATGGAAGGGAGATTATCTCACCAACACACACACATAAAGTGCGGCAAACAAGAAGTTTTATTAATCTGAATTGTCTAACTTACATGTCTGGTTATGCTTTTATTTATACTAACTCTAGACTTAAATAAACCCTAATGGACCCCCCTTAGGTGAACTTATATGATGCCCACTTACAATTGACCCAAATAAGTAATAATAACCCAAAGACTAAGAAGAAAATAATAAAAATAATAAAAATCCAAAAATTACCATCCTAAATATACTAGAATCAGATTTGTCACCATTAAGAAGTCCCATATAGACTAGAAAATCTGATCTAAAGGTAGAATTTATTCTAAAGTCTTCTTTCCTTTCTGTAGCTAGGATGAATAAGGAATCCTTATAAGAAAAAGGATTCTGAAATAATTATGAATCCTTGCCACACTTGAAAACTATGTTGCAGCCCATTAAAGATCTTTGTAGAATTAGGAGATTTCTAAAATAAGCTGTCACATCCTTTTAGGAAAAGAATCCTAGCCAAATAGGAAGTCCACAAGTCAAAAGGAAGTAAATAACAAAATTCATACAACCTATGTTGACCCGTGTTTTGATGCCTTTCCGAACTCTGATTGATTTGATATTTTAACCCAAGGTAGGAAAACATGTCAGCAGACTCCATGTAAAATTGCATCCCGATCCAACGGTCGAATTGAGAATTATGACTGTTGCCGTAAAACTGGATAGTTGCATTTTTTATGTCAAAATCCGAATTTGACCTTTCCTGGATCGTATCAGTTTCGCTTTGCTTGTTTTCTGATTTTTATTGCTTCTTGATATATATATATATATATATATATATATATATATATATATATGTATTTGATTGGGCTGAAATAATTATGAATCCTTGCCACACTTGGAAACTATGTTGCAGCCCATTAAAGATTTTTGTAGAATTAGAAGATTCCCAAAATAAGCTGCCACATCCTTTTAGGAAAAGAATCCTAGCCAAATAGGAAGTCCACAAGTCAAAAGGAAGTAAATAATAAAATTCATACAGCCTATGTTGACCCGTGTTTTGATGCCTTTCCAAACTCTGATTGATTTGATATTTTAACACAAGGTAGGAAAACATGTCAGAAGACTCCACGTAAAATTGCAGCTCGATCCAACGGTCGGATTGAGAATTATGACTATTTCCGTAAAACTGGATATTTGCACTTTTTACATCAAAGTCCAAATTTGAACTTTCCTGGATCGTATCAGTTTCGCTTTGCTTGTTTTCTGATTTTTATTGCTTATATATATATATATATATATATATATATATATATATATATATATATATATTTGATTGGGCTACCAAGTTGGTTCTATTTGTTGTTGGTTTCAGTTCCGCAAGAACCGCAAGAGGGTGAGATGAAAGGTTTAGCATGTGAGGATATTAAGAGTGTTTGAGCGAAACACGAGTGATGTGAGGGTTTTTTTTTATCACTAACCAATTTTTGCAGGTACTATCATGTTAGATCAAAACAACACACCACCTCCTCCTGATGTAGAACTTAAATTCCAAATGCAAGCAATGACGAAGATGATGGAAAGAACGAATTTCGTGATGGGGAACGTGTGTGACAGACTTGAGAAGGTGGGAAAACATGGTATAGTGGCTGGAACATGTACCCAAGATGTGAGAAAGGTTGGGGCTGAACGGAAATCAAACAATGGTAGTGTGGCTGAATGGGCTGATTATGAGAATTTTGAGAAGGACGTTGATGATATTGGTGATGGTGGTCTTAAGGATGAGACCATATACCATCGAGAAGGTTTTCGGCAACATAGAAACCAAAGGGATTTTATGTATTTTGATGAGGTGTTGTGGTTAAAAAAAAGAGAATTCAAAAAGAGAGGTGGTATCAAAGAGAGATAAATAAAGAGATTGGTGTTCTAAAAAAAGAATCCAAAGCCTATCCCGTATTCTAAGAGAGATGAAGCAAGAACTTGTGTGATAACGACAGCAGTCAATGTCGATCAAGTTTCAGAAAGAGAGGAGAAAAAACACTACAATGATGATATACGAAATAGAACGACTGCTACTTTCATCCAAAGTTGTTGGCCATGATTGTTGGCAAGAAAACAACTCAAAAGGCTTCAAAAAGAGGCTAAGGAATTGTCCATTCAACTTGTTGGTGATTCGAGGATGAATCATCTTGAAGAGAGAGGGAATGATATGATCCAAGCAAGGTCAAATTCGGATTTTGATGTAAACTGTGCAACTATCTAGTTTTACGGCAACAATCATAATTCTCAATCCGACCGTTAAATCAAGCTGAAATTTATGTGGGGTCTCATGACATGTTGTCCTACCTTGGGTTAAAATTTTAGGTTAATCGTAGTTCGAGAAGGCATTGCAATACAGGTCAACAGAGGCTGTATGAATTTTGTTATTTACTTTCTTTCCTATTTGTCTAGGATTCTTTTCCAAAAACGACGTGGCATATTGTTTTGGGAATCCCCTAGCTCCACAAGGATCTTTAATGGGTTGCAATATAGTTTCCAATAGTAGCAAGATTCAAGAATGTTTTCAATAGTGCTGGTGTCTAGGTACAAGTTATTTTTGTCTCCTTCTCCTATCAAACCTGGTTTACTTGGCTTTTCAGGAATTGGTGTCTTTGCGTGATCACGAGGTTCACATCAGTATCACAAACTCCTTAGGCCACAAGTAATGATGCCACATCTCTAAAGTTCTCCCTGTCACATGTAGGGTAATTCAAGGCAACCCCATTAAGTTTTTCGCTGAAATAAGCAATGAGCCTCCTATCCTGACGCATCATATTCAACTTCAAAAGCTCTCGTAAAGTCTGGCAAAGCTAAAGCAGGCGCCAAACAAAGTTTATCTTTCAACAAATTAAAAGCCTTATCCTGTTCATCATTCCATTTGAATCTAATGGACTTTTTCATAATTTTAGTTAAAGATGCAACAATAATACTAAAATCCTTCACAAACCTTCTATAAAAACTAGCAAGTCCATGAAAACTCCTTAACTCACTTACCGATTTTAGTGTAGGCTAATCTCAAAAGGCCTCAACTTTCTCCTCGTCCATCTCGATACCCTACGCAGTTACGACATAGTCAAGAACACAATTTTGTCCATGCAAAAGGTACACTTCTTAAGATTAACATACAATTGCTCACTACGCAATACACTAAGTACATTACGCAAATGATCAAGATGCTCTTTTCAAGTTGTTATAGATTAAAATGTCATCAAAATACACAACAACAAACTTACCTATAAATGCATGCACTACATGATTCATTAAACACATAAACATACTAGGTGCATTTGTAAGTCCAAACGACATGACTAACCATTCATACAAACCATGCTAAGTTTGTTATCAAAACCGGAGTTGTGGTATATAAACTTGTGAAGCAACTAAGATTAATAATTGTGGTTGATCCAGATTAGTAATCATAGGGAGAGCATTTGATTGATCAAATCAAACATGGACTGCAGAGAGTTATGTTGTTTAAATTAATCAACTCATCTAGTTCTTAAGTCTGGCATTAAATTAAATTACTAGTGCGGACACTGTGGTTATTTGATGGTTAAGATTAGTTATACAGTGGATCTGTTAACTAATCAACATAAGAAAAGATAGATATTTAGAGTATAAATTAACGTTTTGTTTATGTGATCAATTCTAATTTCTGTAGGTGGATGTTTAATTCAAACCTTGGTTTGTTCTCTTGATAATATTTTTATTTTATTTAAATGTTGCTTGATAGTTTTCTGTTTTCTTTTCCTTTAACTTAGATAACTTCCAAACCCCTTCAAATTGCATATTATATAACATAAAAATCTGAACTAGACCTTCGTCGTAGGATCAACCCCTTGTTTATTCTATACTATCTTGTGTGTTGTGTCTTAAGCTAGGGTAATTAATTTGTGCGACCGCGACATCGCAACACCTCTTACACCCAAACAGGTGTATGATGATCAAATGAAGCTAAAAACTAAGCATGGGGCTATGGGGAGAGAAAATCAAGGCGAGGAACAAGGGGAGAGAAGATCATCATATCCGGTCAGAACCATAAACACCATTATATGCCATTCGGCCACCCAGCCAAACACAAACAAATATTTGGCCAACACTCCAAACAAATCAGACCATTTGGTCACTGAAAAACACCTAAATCTGGCCGAGAGTGGAGTGAAGAAAGTTAGGAGGGGTGATGAGAATTGTGTGGAAAAACCAAAGAAACATCACAATTTTTATGCTAGAGAGGGAGAGGTCAGATATGCATTTTTCACTAACAAGCCAATGATTTTACTTGTGTACAAAGAGTCTTACTTTAATACTAATGATCTTGATCATATTGTGCCTAGTATTGCTATTTCTTTGTTGCAGGAGTTTGATGATGTGTTCCCCGACAATACTCCTAGCGGATTACCACCATTGAGATGGATAAAGCATCAAATTGATTTCATACCTGGAGCTTCAATTCCTAATTGACCAGCCTATAGAAGCAATCTCGAGGAGATGAAGGAGCTTCAAAGGCAAGTTGATGAGCTCATGGAAAAGGGATACATTCATGAAAGTATGAGCTCGTGTGTTGTACCCGTGCTGCTTCTGCCTAAGAAGGATGGAACATGGAGGATGTATGTTGATTGCTGAGCCATCAACAACATAATGGTAAAGTATAGACATCCCATTTCTAGTCTTGATGACATGTTAAATGAGTAATATGGATCCTGTATTTTCTCTAAAATTGACTTGCAAAGTGGGTAGCATCAGATTAAGATGAAATAAGGTGATAAGTGAAAAACAACATTTAAGACAAGTATGGTTTGAAACAATATTCTTCAATTCTTGAACTAACTAAATCTAACTTATCAAAGATTAACTGGCTTCGTGGCGTCATTCTACTTCATCCCAATAATGTTGGTGCTTTAGGGCATATTTTCATTGTATCACACTCCTATCAGACCTATTTCAGCTTTCCAGGATTAGATCTCAATCTTGACTATGGGTTGCTTGACCATGTGATCATGAGGTTCACATCATTTAATTAGGGTGTTGGGTTCCTTTTCCTACAAGGATTTGTAAAATAATCCTAGCTAAGTTTGGGTGATGATGGACGATTACAAGGCTAATTGGAGAGGCAATATTGTGTCTCCATATTGGACAAAAATTCCATATCTAACATGGAAACCAAGGGGCAACAACATGTGGGAGTAAATTCCCTTATTTTTTTTTCATTACAAGCAAGGATTCCTTCCCTTGCAAGGAGAAGAAGAGGCTGTCAGATTTGGAGGACTTTCCTTGTTGTTTTCTTTTCTTTATCTTGCAGAATTTCCTTACTTTAAAGGGAGATTATGGAAAACTTTTAAAAGGGAAGAATTCAGCAACTATATTCCCTATTTTTTAGAGGATTAATTTGACCAAATAAGGGAAGAAGATCAAGCATTCAAGGTAGCATGGAAAGAGGTCTAAAAAGGGCGGAAAGAACATATTATTCCTACGCAAGTCAAACCCAACTACACAAGGAAATTAATCAAGCTAAGGACGATTTTGGGGGCTGATTGTTTCCTTGCACTATTTTGAATGCTTAGTTTTTATGTTGTTTGAAGTTTTATTTGAACCATAATATTTTAGTTTAGGTTTTATGATGATGCCTATGAATACTAAGGACCCGTTACATGTTCCAAGTAAGCCCATCACAAGGTCTAAAGTGAAGGCGTTGAAAGAAGCATTAACTGGACTAGTTGTGCAAGTTTTGGCCAAAGCTGAACTTGGGCATCCCTTGGAGCATTAAGAGTAGACCTAGTGCATTTAATCCATGTGCAAAAAGGGACCTAATCCACCCTTATTTGGACAATGAAGTTTTGATAACAAGGCTGCCAATTTTGTATCAATTTTGCAAAAACCTTGAAAATGGTATTTTAGTAATTTTGCCCTTTCAACACAGTAACGACCAACAAAGAGCACATTTTAAGGCATCATGGTATGTTTTTGCATGCTTGTGAAAAAACCTTAACTTTTTTCGAAAAGAGTATTTTGGTAATTTTGTGCTTTTGACGCCCTAACGGCCAATGATTAGTACTTAAAAGTGCATTTTTATCAAGGTTTTATATCATCATTTTGCACTTGAAGTATTAATAACTCCTTAACTAAAGCATGTTTTATAATAACATATCTAATTATATAAGATACCTTTAATTTATGGTAAATGTTCATCTTAAATGCAGGCCTATCACATAAATAAAAGAATTGATTGATGAGTTGAAGTACTGAAATTGAAAGGACAAAAAGATGACCAAAGAGATGGTGGTGCAGTCCAAACTGGAACACAGTTCGGTAATTGGGTCATATCTGGAGCTGTAGATCTTGGATTTAGGTCCATTTTATATGGATGGAAAGATAAGACATAGGCCTACAACTTTGATGTGGAGCCCAAGATTTAACAAGGCCGTTTTCAAGTCCAAATTGCAGCAACAAAGAAGAAGTCCGAATCTGTCCTGCAGCCCAGACACTGTTCAGTGTTCAGCCCATATCTCGAGTTCTAGAAGTTCAAATGATCTCCAATTTTTACCCTGGAAAGATGAGATAATTTCCTAGAACTTTCATGATTTAAGTTTGTTCAAATTATGACGTCATCAATGACGTTTTTGGCAGACAAGAAGATAAGAATTGTCACCAAGTCAAGATGTGGCCACCCACTCATCAATTAGTCAACAACTCAATAGTTCCGAATTTTGGCCTATAAAAGGAGGCATTTGCCATGTATTTAGGCATCTTGGTTTCCAGATCAAGATCATGCTCTTGCTTTCTCTCTTTATATTTTGTAATGCTTAAGTTTTGCTTATATTAATCTCTTGCTTATGCTTTTCATTTCCTTTCCTTGTTTATTTATGTTTCTTTCTTTCATTATGTTTAGCTAAGTTAATTATGTCAAGGTGAAAAGGTTACACTAATGGTGTAAGGATAAGTATAATATAAACTCAACATGGACTCTAATGTTTGATACTAACATGCTTTATATTTGTTATCTTATTCACTTTTAATACTTTGCTTGTTAAATGGTTAATCTAGATTTATGTTGTATAACACTTGGTACAACAAATACTTGGCACTTTCATAGCCCATACTGTATGGTATAACCGACACCTGAGCTATGAAAGGAACTTGATTTGTTGTTAACATAAGTTATAATCATGAATGCCTGACAACATTTACAAGTATTAGCATTATTCGAATAAGATAACTAATGTAATCATGTTAACAATTTATAATCTGATTGGAACCTCCTTTGTGTGTGGTTTCCAATTGAATAATAAGAGTTTATACTATACTTGTTTGAAGTATCATTAGTGGATCCTCTAACCTTGACATTTGTTGTTATCATTGTTTAATCCTTACGTTAATCTTCCATCTCAAAGTTCTCATCAACTTCTTCTTCATCATCTTTATTATTATCATTATTAATAGTATTATTGGTGTTATTATTATTACTACTACTACTACTACTATTATTATTGTTGTTATTGTTGTTGTTGTTGTTGTATTATTGTTGGTTATAATTTATACAAGTAACCTCCCTGTGGTTCGACCCCGGTCTTGCCGTGTTATTTATTACTTCAACACTCCTGCACTTGGGAGAAGACATCAATCTTTTGGTCGTGTCAGCCAACCTAAAGCAACTTTTAAGGTGTCACAATATGTTTTTGCATGCTCGTACAAAAATCTTAACTTTTGTTGAAAAAGATATTTAGGTAATTTTACGCTTTCGATGCAATTCTGTCAAAACTAAGGCGCCATGAGGGCCCTTACGGTATGTTGTTACATGCCTGAGCCCAAAGTTTAACATCTCGAAAAGGGAATTTTGTAATTTTTCACTCTCAATGCCATACCAGCCAACCCAAGGCATGTTTTAGTGCCTCGCGATATGTTTTTTCATGCTCGTTTGAAAACCATAACTTTTGTTGAAATGGGCATTTTGGTAATTTTACAGGCTAACCTAGAGCACCTTTTGTGGTCTCACGATATGTTTTTTCATGCTTAAGCAAAAACCATAACTTTTGTCAAAATCAGTATTATGGTAAGTTAGCGATTTCAACGACCTATCAGCCAACCTATTATACTTTTTAGGGCCTCACGTATATTTATGCATGCTTGTGTGAAAACCATAACTTTTGTTTAATAGCATATTTTAGTAATTTTATGTTTTCAATGCCTTAACGCCCTACCTAAGGCTTGTTTTGGTGTCTTGCGGTATGTTTTTGCACGAACATACAAAAACCATAACTTTTGTTGAGATGGGTATTTTTGTAATATTACACTTTCGATGCCCTACCGGGGCAACCTAGAACACTTTTGGGGCGTCACGATATGTTTTTACATGCTCGTATGAAAACCTTAATTTTTATCTAAAAGGTCATTTTGGTAATTTTGCACTTCAACGCTTTATCGGGCACATTTTGGGTCATCAAGATATGTTTTTGCCCGCCCAAGAAAAAACATTAAATTTTGTCAAAATGGTATTTTGGTAATTTTTATTTTGACGTGTTACGAGCCACCCTACAACACCTTTTGAGGCCTCACAATATGTTTTGTCATGCTCGAGCAAAAACCATAACTTTTGTCAAAATCAGTATTGTGGTAAGTTGGCGATTTCAACGACTTATCGACCAACCTATTATACGTTTCAGGGCCTCAGATCATGTTTATGCATGCTTGTGTGAAAACCATAACTTTTGTTTAATAGGATATTTTAGTAATTTTATGTTTTTAACGCCTTAACGACCTACCTAAGGCTTGTTTTGGTGTCTTGTAGTATGTTTTTGCATGCCATACAAAAACCATAACTTTTGTTGAAATTGGTATTTTTGTAATATTACACTTTTTATGCCCTAGTAGGGCAACCTAGTACACCTTTGGGGGCATCATGACATGTTTTTGCATGCTCGTATGAAAACCTTAATTTTTTTCTAAAGGTCATTACAGTAATTTTGCACTTCAAACGCTCTACCGCAAGCTAGGGCAGATTTTGGGTCGTCACAATATGTTTTTTCATACCATTTTTGCATTTTCCTACCCATGCAAAAACATTAAATTTGTCGAAAAGGGTATTTTGTAAATTTTTATTTTGACGCCTAACGAGCCAACCTATAACACCTTTTGGGGCCTCACGGTATGTTTTTTCTTTCCTGTGCAAAAACCATAACTTTTGTTTAATTGAGTATTTTGATAATTTTGCGCTTTCGACTACCTAATAGTTTACCTAATGTGCGTTTTGGGGCCTCACGATATCTTTTTGAATGTCTACGTGAAAACCATAACTTTTGATGGAAGGGGTGTTTTGGTAAATTTACCCTTTTGACGCCCTACCTGCTAACCTAAGGCATATTTTGGGGCCTCGCTATAAGTTTTTGCATTCCCTTGCGAAAACAAAAACTTTTATCTAAAAGGGTCTTTCAATGCTCAACTAAATTTTTTTTGCTTTCAATGCTCAACTGACCAATATAGGGCATGTTTTGGAGCGTAACAATATGTTTTTGCATGCTAGTTCAAAAACCTTGCTGATTGTGCATCAAAAGTATCATTAAGTCTCATATTTTACATATGTATTTATTATTTTTATTTGGGTTTTTATAATAATTGATGTGCTTTTCAGTAATGAAGTTTCTTTTAATGTCTCGATAGGTTTTTGGAGCTTAAATGAATTATTTCAGAAAATTCAACGTCGGAATTCAGAACAAAGAATTGAAGAGAAATTTAGTTGAAGATTGAAGCAAATCTTGGTTCAAATAAGTGCTCCAAATTTGCCCCAAAAATCAATTCTAGTCCAATTCTAGAAAAGAATATCATATGATCTATTTCAAGCCCAAACATGCCTTATGTTGTGTGCAAACTTCAACCATCAAACACTCAAGGTTTCAATGTCAATCTTAGCCCAAATAATAGGTACATTTGTATCCTTATTTGATGCTTAAATTCAGCCCCAAATCACCCTCCAAATCAGCCCAAACACAATCCATGATCCTACATGTCCACACAATAAATAACATTTGATTTATTTGGGTAATTCATTGATCCAAGAGGGCAAGCACATGGATGGAAAGCTGGAGGGGACATTGTGACATTATTTTGGGTCAAAAGAAGAAAGAGACAACTCATAAAGGAGGAAGAAAAACGTGCACCAAAGTGTTCTCCAAGCTAACCTGGTTTGATTTTCCAGAACACCTTTCGGTGTTTTGTCCATAACGTTTGACTCAGATGTCCAAATAAGTTGTTCTTTAATGATCTAGAAAGCTAACAGAATGGCCTATAAATATGTCTCTAATAGCCATCTCCAGAGGAGGCTTCTAAGAGGGTCGAATTGCTGTCCAAAGTTAGAGTCAGATTTGTGTTCGAATTTTTACTGCAATTGTGTTGTGTTCTTCTTTATAGATTTCGGTTCTTTAGATTGTAAAACTTATTATTTCAGTTTGATTTAAGTTATTTCATATTTATTAAAGTGTTATTACATATAATCATGGTTGGCTAATCTCCTTCTTGGATCCAAATCAAGGATGATGGTGGTTGAGGTGAGTTCTTTAAGATATGAATGAATCTTAATGTCTATCTTTTCATTTTCTTCATGAATGTTTATTATTGCAAAGAAATTTTAGAAATCATTTAGGTAATGTTATAATCTTGAATTTTTATGCACAAACCTTAGTTTTGGTATAGAGATTGCTTGATTCAATGTCTTACTTAATATGAAAGTACTTGTTTATTCTTAAGCAATAATCAATCTTCATCTTTTTAAACTTCATTGTAACATCTTCCGATCTAATATCACCATCGTTGATATTAAGTTGAGTTATCTTATATATGTTGAAGGAATCACCAAAACATCACCATTAAAATTAATTTGGACCAAGACTTACTTTTTCTTGTCATTTAAAATCTATTTACACTTTTTCATCTTTGAAAACAAATCCATCAATTATTTTCAACCAAGTTATTGTTAATTTAATTTCTCTTGAGTTTTTTTGTTACATAGCTTAATTTCCAGATCTAGCTGTCTGTGGATATGACCTCGATCTTACCGAGTTAATTGCTACATCGCACACTCGTGCACTTGCGAGTTAAAATAAGCCGAACATAAAAAGCGGTCAAGCAATTTTGGCGCCGTTGCCGGGGAGCTAGCAAGCAAAGGTAATAAATTTCTATTTGATTATTGGAAAACAAAAAAAAATACATAAAAATAAAAAATCAGATGGCTGGTTTTACCGCCTAAAAAAAAAATTTGACCTCAACTTTTTGGATATTGGACTGTGGACTAGACTATTAATTGTTGGATTTTGGTTTGTTCAACCATTTTTCTTTTTATTGTCTATTCTAATTAGTTTCTAATATTTATTGTTTATTTTATAAGCCTGGTTTTACCGCCTCTTGTTTATTTTATTTTATTTTGTTGTTATTATTTTTCTTATATTTATTGTCTGAAGTGCTTGGCCGGTATTACCGTCTCTTGTTCATTTTATTTTATTTTGTTGTTTTGTTGTGATTATTTTTCTTCTATTTATTGTTTGAAGTGCTTGGCCAGTATTACCGCCTTTTTATTCATGCTTGTTATAATTATCTTTTAATGTTTATTGTTGTTATTTTTCTTATATTTATTGTCTGAAGTGCTTGGCCGGTATTACCGTCTTTTTATTCATGGTTGTTATAATTATCTTTTAATGTTTATTGTTGTTAATATTGCTTATTAGTTGGAGAATTTCTTAATTTGTTGTATTTTTATTTTTGAGCTATTACTTTATCTTTTACGTTTCATTTACTTTTATTTGCAATCTTCTTTTTCTTTTTTCTTTTTCTTTGTTTTTCCTTTCCTTTTGTATTCATATAATTGTTATATTTTTTTTTTTTTATCATGGCTAGTGTTGAAGATGTAGAGGGTGAAGGGAGTGTTCAAGGTAATGGACCTCCACAATTCAATGATCAACCTAATTTTCGAACTCTTAGAGAGTATCTTCACCCGGCTAGACAAAGTACACCTTCGTGTATTATCTTACCTCTTAACCAACAAGCTTTCAATTTGAAACCGGGCATGATTCAACTTCTTCCCACATTTCACGGTATGGATTCTGAAAATCCATACATACACATTAAGGACTTTGAAGAGGTATGTAATACTTTTATTGATAGAACATGCACCGAGGAAACTATTCGTCTTAAATTGTTCCCATTCTCTCTAAAGGATAAAGCCAAGCTTTGGCTAAACTCCTTGCGTCCTAGGTCTATAGGTACATGGAGAGAAATGCAAGCTGAATTTTTAAAAAAATACTTCCTCACTCATAGGACGGCAGCCTTACAACGTCAAATGATGAATTTTTCTTGTAGTCCAAATGAGTCATTTCACCAAGCTTGGGAAAGGTTCAAAGACTTGTTAAATGCATGCCCTCACCATGGTTTTGAGATGTGGAGGTTAGTGAGTTTCTTCTATGACTCTCTTACCGCAGATTTTAAAAAGCTAGTGTCAACCATGTGTAATGGTGAGTTTTATGACAAAGAACCAAGTGAAGCCTTTGATTTCTTTGATCAATTGGCTGAAAACACAAAGCAATGGGAGACTTCTCTCCCACTTCATGTTGAGTCTAGAAACACCATTTCTCATTTAAGTGGGAAGTTCCAATTGAAAGAGACTGATGACCTCAATGCTAGATTAGCCTCATTGGCTAGGAAAGTAGAGTCTCTTGAGATTAAAAAAGTGCATGTCATGAGTGAACAACAAGAGGAAAGTTGTGTTGTTTGTGAGAGCAAAGGGCATAGGACAACTAAGTGTCCTACCATTCCAGCCTTTAAGGAAGTGCTATATGGCCAAACTTCTGATTCAAGTAATGCTAGAAAGCCATTTTCAAACCAAGTAGGCAATCCATACTCTGAGACCTACAATCCTGGATGGAGGAACCACCCAAATTTTGGATGGAGAAATGAGGGCCCTTCAGTACCTCAAACATTTCAACCTCCACCCCAACCATTTCATGCTCCCACACATAATACATACCAACCACCACATAAGAGATCCCTAGAGGATACTCTTCAACAATTCATGCAAACACAAGGAGGAATCAACAACCAAGCTTACAAATTTCAAGACCAGACCAATAGGACCTTAGATGACATTCGAAGTCAACTAACCAAGTTGACTCAATCACTAAGCATTCAAGAGAAGGGAAAGATCCCAGCTCAACCAATGCCAAATCCTAGAGGTCAGGTACACATGAGTGAATCCTCATCTAGTGAACCTTCAAACCATGAACAAGTCCAAGCCATCACTACCCTTAGAAGTGGAAAGATTGTTGACAAAGCTATAGGTTTTGGGATTCCTAGAAGTATTGTGGAGGAGGAATCTAGGGAAAGTGAAGAGGAAATCAAAACACAAGTGACAAATGAGAGCTTGAGTGACAAAGAAGGTGAGATAAATGAGAAAGAGATGAGTGAGAAAGGAGATGATTCAAGCAAAATTGGAGTCAAAGTGAGTGATTTAGAATTTGTTCCTAGAGCACCATTTCCACAAAGGTTAGGGAAACCTAAACATGATCTTATGAACTCGGAAATCTATGAATTGTTCAAACAAGTGAAAGTCAACATTCCACTCCTTGATGCAATTAAACAAGTCCCATCTTATGCAAAGTTCCTCAAGGACTTATGCACAGTCAAAAGGAGATTGAATGTGAAAGAAAAAGCCTTTCTAACTGAACATGCTAGTGCTATCATCCAGTTTAAGACCCCTCCCAAATACAAAGATCCTGGTTGCCCTACCGTTTCATGCATTATTGGAAGTCATAAGATAGACCAAGCTTTGTTGGATTTAGGAGCAAGTGTGAATTTGATACCCTACACTGTTTATGAACAGTTAGGTTTAGGAGAAATCAAGCCTACTCGAATCACCCTTCAATTAGCTGATAGGTCAATCAAGATTCCCAGGGGTATTGTTGAAGATGTGTTGGTCCAAGTAGATAAATTCTACTTTCCTGTTGATTTTGTAGTGTTAGACACCGCACCTATTCAAGGTTCTAATGCTCCCATCCCAGTCATCTTAGGTAGACCTTTCCTAGCTACATCCAATGCTTTAATCAACTGTAGGAATGGGGTGATGAAATTGTCTTTTGGGAATATGACTGTGGAGATGAACATATTCAATGTCTCTAAACAAATTGGTGAACATGAGGACATTAGAGAGGTAGATTTGATCCAAACAGTTTGTCAAGAACACTTTGAGAGAGAGTGGATCAAGGATCCATTGGAGAGAACTTTAATTCATGATGAAAGATTTTGTTCTTTGGAATGTGTTGATGAAGAAGTAAGAGAACTCGAGACTTATTTAGATCCAATGCCTATTATGTCAATAGGTCAATGGACCCCATCGTTTGAGCCTTTGATTTCACCCCAAGTGAAAGCTGAGGCATCTCTTGTCCAACCTTATAAACCAGAAAGGAAGCCTTTACCGAGTGATCTTAAGTATGCATTTCTAGGGGAAGATGAATCATATCCTATTGTGATTTCATCAAAACTTAGCATAAAGCAGGAACAAGAACTTTTGAGAGTGGTGAGAAAACACAAGAAAGCAATTGGGTGGACTATTACTGACTTGAAAGGAATTAGCCCTCTTTTATGCACACATAGAATCTATCTTGAAGAAGAGGCTAAAACTGTGAGGCAAATGCAAAGACGATTGAACCCAAACATGAAGGAAGTAGTAAGATGTGAAGTGCTTAAGCTACTTGATGCGGGTATCATTTACCCTATTGCAAACTCAAAATGGGTTAGTCCAACCCAAGTTGTCCCTAAAAAATCTGGAGTCACGGTAGTGAAGAATGAAAATAATGAGCTAATACCAACTAGAATCCAAACTGGATGGTGTATGTGCATTGATTATCGTAAGTTGAACATGGTGACTAGGAAGGACCATTTTCCACTTCCATTTTTAGACCAAGTGCTTGAAAGAGTAGCCGGAAGAGCTTTCTATTGTTTTCTTGATGGATACTCAGGTTACAACCAAATTGAGATTTCTTTAGAAGACCAAGAAAAAACCACTTTCACTTGTCCTTTTGGTACCTATGCTTATAGAAGAATGCCTTTTGGCTTGTGTAATGCACCAGCCACTTTTCAAAGGTGTATGATGAGTATCTTTAGTGACATGGTGGAAAAATTTTTGGAAGTTTTCATGGATGATTTTTCAATTTATGGGGATTCTTATGAGTTATGTCTAATGCATTTAGAAAAAGTTCTTGAAAGGTGTGAAGAGAGGAATCTTGTACTTAATTGGGAGAAATGTCATTTTATGGTGACACATGGCATTGTCTTAGGTCACATTGTCTTTTCAAAAGGGATAGAGTTAGATAAGTCAAAGGTTGAAGTCATTCAAAAATTACCTACCCCTCGGAGTGTGAAATATGTGAGATCCTTTTTAGGACACACTGGTTTTTACCGAAGATTCATTCATTCTTTTAGTACCATTGCCAAACCATTGTGTAACTTGTTGTCACAAGATGTTCAATTTGATTGGACATCAAAATGTCAAGAAGCTTTTGAAAAGCTTAAAGGGTTGTTGACCACTGCACCAATCATGCAAGCTCTTGATTGGTCTTTACCATTTGAACTAATGTGTGATGCTAGTGATTTTGCGGTAGGGGCTGTTTTAGGGAAAAGAAAAGATAAGAAACCTCATGTCATTTATTATGCTAGCAAGACTTTGAATGATGCTCAATTAAATTACACTACAACTGAAAAAGAACTTTTAGCTGTGGTCTTTGCATTGGACAAGTTTCGGTCTTATTTGGTTGGATCTCTTGTTATTGTTTTCACTGATCATGCAGCATTGAAATACTTGCTCACAAAACAAGATGCCAAGCCACGTTTGATTCGATGGATCCTCTTACTCCAAGAGTTTAACCTTGAAATTCGAGATAAAAAGGGAGTAGAGAATGTAGTGGCTAATCATTTGTCCCGTCTTTCAAGCTATGAGACCACAATTGATGAATCTCCAATAAATGAATTCTTTGCTGATGAAAATTTATTTTGTGCAGATACTGTTTCCTACATTGGCTCTCCATGGTATGCTGACATAGCAAATTACCTAGCCACAAGTCAGATTCCTTCTCATTGGTCTAAACTTGACAAACAAAAATTCTTGCGCAACGTGCGTACCTTTTTTTGGGATGACCCCTACCTATTTAAATACTGCCCTGACCAAATTATTAGGCGGTGCATCCCTGATCATGAAATTCCAAGTGTAATTAATTTTTGTCATGCATTAGCCTGTGGTGGGCATTTCTCTTCCAAGAAAACCACTACCAAGATCTTGCAGTGTGGTTTTTATTGGCCCACCATGTTCAAAGATGTCCATGCCTTCTATGTTGCATGTGACCGATGCCAACGACTAGGTAACCTCACTAGGCGTAACATGATGCCCCTAAACCCCATTTTTGTTTTGGAAATATTTGATTGTTGGGGGATTGATTTCATGGGACCTTTTCCAAGTTCATTTGGCTACCAATTCATCCTTGTAGCTGTTGATTATGTGTCTAAATGGGTGGAGGCCATTGTATCTCGAACCAATGACCATCGAGTTGTGGTCAAATTCTTGAAAGAAAATATTTTCTCTAGTTTTGGCATGCCCCGGGCTATGATTAGTGATGGGGGTAAGCATTTTTGTAACAAGCCTGTTGGGATTTTGATGAGAAAATATGGTGTAATTCACAAGGTCAGTACCCCCTATCATCCACAAACTAGTGGCCAAGCTGAGTTGGCAAATAGAGAGATCAAGAACATTCTAGAGAAAACAGTCAATCCAAACCGTAAAGATTGGTCCCTACGACTAGTTGATGCTTTGTGGGCATATCGCACTGCTTACAAGACCTCTTTAGGAATGTCTCCTTATAGGCTAGTTTATGGAAAGCCTTGTCATCTTCCTGTTGAGATTGAGCACCATGCATATTGGGCCATCAGGCAATTCAATGACAATGAAAATGAGGTTGGCAAAAATAGAAAGCTTCAATTGGATGAATTAGAGGAGCTGAGAAATGATGCATTTGAAAATGCAAAAATTTCAAAACATAAGATGAAAGCTTTGCATGATAAACATATTTTTAGAAAATCCTTTCATGTTGGTCAAAAGGTTCTCTTGTATAATTCACGATTACATCTCTTTCCTGGGAAGTTGAGGACAAAATGGATTGGTCCATTTGTGATTAAATCCATATCTGAGCATGGTGCATTTGAGGTAGAAAATCCTAAGAATGGAAATGTTTTCAAAGTAAATGGTCATCGATTGAAACCTTATCTTGAAAACTTTGTGGCTGAAGTTGAGACATTAGATCTTGAAGATCCAATACCATTGTAGTGTCAGAAGTAATGAGTTTTTATTTTTAGTTTTTCATTTTTATTTTTATTTTTATTTTATTTTTCTCTTTCTTCCATCTCTTATATTTTCTTGTTCATGCATTAGGGACAATGCATTATTTTAAGTTGGGGGGTTGTGAGGTTTTTTATTTTCAAAAAAAAAATCAATGTTTTCTTTTAGTTGTGATATGCAGGTAAAAAAAAAAATCAAGCAAGAAGTCAGCTCATGTCCAAATCAATCAGACATTCATCCTTGAGAACAAAAGGGGAGTAACAGTTTTCTAATCTTTATACTTTTTCAATGTTTTCTTTTAGTTGTGATATGCAGGTAAAAAAAAAATCAAGCAAGAAGTCAGCTCATGTCCAAATCAATCAGACATTCATCCTTGAGAACAAAAGGGGAGTAACAATTTTCTAATCTTTATACTTTTCTTCTCTTTTTTTTCACATTGAGGATAATGTAAAACTTAATTTTAGATATTTGATTATGTTGAATGCTTGAGATGACCATGCTTGTTAGAAAAAAAAAATCACATTCGTATGTGAACGAGTTTTGTTTAGGATCAACATTATATTTTTTGGATTCATTATTGTGTTGAACATTGCATGCTTTAATTTGGGATGAATAATATCTTATAAAGAAAGATATATCATACTTTTTTTTTTAAGATTATTGAAGTACATCTTTCCTTGTAAAAGTTGTGTGAGTTGTGTGATTATGCATGAAAGATGAGTGTGATGCTTTACTTGTGATTATCCCTTTTGATCTAGTCCTAAACAAGGTTTAAGTAAATAGAGTAATCAATATTACACAAATGTGTACAAGGTTCTATTTACTCCAATGTTTTGAGTTGCTCAGTAACTAGGGGTATTCATCACAAATGTTTATCTTTACGTCAAACGACAGCTTGAAATATGAGTATGCAAAGCACTTTAAGTTTGTGACTTTGTGAGTAACCGGGTGCATTCATCACAAATGTTTGTATTCGCGTCAAAAGGGAAGTGACCACTTAAAGAAAAAGAATAAATAATATCTTCAAAAAAAAAAGAAAAAAAAAAGAAAAAAGAAAAAAAAATATATAGATATTTCTCTAGTTTGCTCCTTGTTTGTAGTAGTAAGAAGGGAAGATTACAAGTTGAGTTTTCGCGTGAATCAATTATGTTGGTTGCATGATAAATACGATTGAATTTGGAATTTTGTATGGATGTTTGATTTAGAGAATGTGAGTATGCTTATTTTTCTTTATTTTTTATTGTGTACACTAAGTTAAAGATACCAATGTTTGCATGATAGGTCCTTTAAGTGTGATGAGTCAAGCCTAATTATATTATTATTATTCTTTTTATTTCAAAGGTTTTATGTTTTGTTTTGCTTGAGGACTAGCAAAATCTAAGTTGGGGGGTGTGATTGTGCATCAAAAGTATCATTAAGTCTCTTATTTTACATATGTATTTATTATTTTTATTTGGGTTTTTATAATAATTGATGTGCTTTTTAGTAATGAAGTTTCTTTTAATGTCTCGATAGGTTTTTGGAGCTTAAATGAATTATTTCAGAAAATTCAACGTCGAAATTCAGAACAAAGAATTGAAGAGAAATTTAGTTGAAGATTTAAGCAAATCTTGGTTCAAATAAGTGCTCCAAATTTGCCCCAAAAATCAATTCTAGTCCAATTCTAGAAAAGAATATCATATGATCTATTTCAAGCCCAAACATGCCTTATGTTGTGTGCAAACTTCAACCATCAAACACTCAAGCTTTCAGTGTCAATCTTAGCCCAAATAATAGGTACATTTGTATCCTTATTTGATGCTTAAATTCAGCCCCAAATCACCCTCCAAATCAGCCCAAACACAATCCATGATCCTACATGTCCACACAATAAATAACATTTGATTTATTTGGGTAATTCATTGATCCAAGAGGGCAAGCACATGGATGGAAAGCTGGAGGGGACATTGTGACATTATTTTGGGTCAAAAGAAGAAAGAGACAACTCATAAAAGAGGAAGAAAAACGTGCACCAAAGTGTTCTTCAAGCTGGCTTGGTTTGATTTTCCAGAACACCTTTCGGTTTTTTGTCCATACATTTTGACTCTGATGTCCAAATGAGCTGTTCTTTAATGATCTGGAAAGCTAACAGAATGGCCTATAAATATGTCTCTAATAGCCATCTCCAAAGGAGGCTTCTAAAAGGGTCGAATTGCTGTCCAAAGTTAGAGTCAGATTTGTGTCCGAATTTTTACTGCAATTGTGTTGTGTTCTTCTTTATAGATTTCGGTTCTTTAGATTGTAAAACTTATTATTTTAGTTTGATTTAAGTTATTTCATATTTATTAAAGTGTTATTACATATAATCATGGTTGGCTAATCTTCTTCTTGGATCCAAATCAAGGATGATGGTGGTTGAGGTGAGTTCTTTAAGATATGAATGAATCTTAATGTCTATCTTTTCATTTTCTTCATAAATGTTTATTATTGCAAAGAAATTTTAGAAATCATTTAGGTAATGTTATAATCTTGAATTTTTATGCACAAACCTTAGTTTTGGTATAGAGATTGCTTAATTCAATGTCTTACTTAATATGAAAGTACTTGTTTATTCTTAAGCAATAATCAATCTTCATCTTTTTAAACTTCATTGTAATATCTTCCGATCTAATATCACCATCGTTGATATTAGGTTGAGTTATCTTATATATGTTGAAGGAATCACCAATACATCACCATTAAAATTGATTTGGACCAAGACTTACTTTTTCTTGTCATTTAAAATCTATTTACACGTTTTCATCTTTGAAAACAAATCCATCAATCATTTTCAACCAAGTTATTGTTAATTTAATTTCTCTTGAGTTTTGTTTTGTTACCTAGCTTAATTTCCAGATCTAGCTCTCTGTGGGTATGACCTCGATCTTACCGAGTTAATTGCTACATCGCACACTCGTGCACTTGCGAGTTAAAACAAGCCGAACATAAAAAGCGGTCAAGCACTTGCCTTTTGTTGAAAGGGTATTTTTGTAATTTTATGCTTTCGATGCGCCATCGGCTAACCTAAGGCGTGTTTTGGGGACTCATGATATGTTTTTACAAGCCTATGTGAAATCCATAACTTTTGTTGAAATGAATATTTTGGTAAAATTACATTTTCGATGCTTTATCGGGGCAGCCTATGGCACCTTTTGGGGCATCACAATATGTTTTTGCATGCTCGTGTGAAACCTTAACTTTTTTTGAAAAGGTCATGTTGGTAATTTTACGCTTTCGACATTCTACTGGGCAACCTTAGGGCAACTTTTTGCATGCTTGCATGAGAAACATTAACTTTTATCAACTTAGGGGTTTTGGTAAATTTACCATTTTGACGCCCTACATGACACCTTAAGGCTCATTTTAGGGCTTCATTGTATGTGTTTTCATTCTCGAGCGAAACCCTTAACTTTTTTCTAAAGTGGGATTTCTATAATCTTGCATTTTTTACGCTCTACATGTAAACCTTAGGAATGTTTAAGGGCCTCACGATATTTTTTGCTTGCCCATGTGAAAGCCTTAAATTTATCAAAAATGATATTTTGATAATTTTGCTCTTTCAACGCTCTCTCAGCCAACTTAAGGCATGTTTTAGGGCCTCACCATATTAGTTTTGTTGGCTCAAGCAAAAACCTTAACTGTTTTTGAAAATAAGATTTTTGTAATTTTACGCTTTCAACGCCCTACCAAAGGAGTTATTTGGGGCATCATAAATTGATTTTTACATGTTGAGCAAAAACTCAACTTTTGTTGATAAAGGTATTTTGATAATTTTGCACTTTTAACGCTCTACCGGAGCAACCTATGGTGCCTTCTATAGTGTTGTGGTATGTTTTTGAATGGCTGGTCAAAAACTGCAACTTTTAGTGAAAAGGGTATTTTTGTAATTTTGCGCTTTCAAAGCTCTATTAGGTAGGGCACCTTGTAGGGTATCAATGATGTTTTTGCATGCCCAAGAAAAGACCTTAACTTTTTTTTAAATGAGGATTTTGGTAATTTTCCGCTTTCAGCGACCTACCAACCAACGTAGAGCATGTTTTGGGGGGGCCCGATATGTTTTTGCTTGGTTGTTTGAAAACCGTAACTTCTTTTTAAATGAGTATTTTGAGAATTTTGCGCTTTCGACACCTTAACAGGCCATCCAAGGCACATTTTAGGGTGTCACAATTTTTTTTGCACATTTGAGCGAAAGTCTTAACCTTTTTTTGTAATGGGGTTTTGGTAATTTTGAGCTTTCAACACCTTACTCGCAAACCTTAGGCACATTTTAGGGCCTCATGGTATATTTATTATGCTCAAGCGAAAACCATAATTTTTTTCAAAAATATTATTTTTGTAATTTTGTGCTTTCGATGTTCTATCGGGCAACCTAGGGCACCTTTTGGGGAATCACAATATGTTTTTGCTAGCCCATGCAAAAATCTTAACTTATGTCGTAAAGGGTATTTTGGTAATTTTGCATTTGCAATGTCTTAGCGACCAAATTATGGCACCTTTTGGGTCCTTACAATATGTTTTTGATGTGAACCTGTTTACTGAGTTTGCTTCTTGTCCTATCCTGATGGTCGGTGGAAGATGGCTATTGGGTCCATGGATCCCTTAATGCTTTGGTTTTTTGGTTAGCCTTACATGGTTCTGCATGGTTTTTTACGTGATCAATTTTAATGAAGTCTTGTTACTTTTTCGACTGGTAGTGTGCACTATTGGTTCTCTTGTTTTCTTGCTTGGTTTCTTGTTGTCCCTATTGAATATGGGTGGCTGCTTTCGGGTCCTTTATGCTCTTATTTTTTTTGTTTTAGGGTACGTGTTACCCTCCTATTTGTATATATTTTGTACTTGCTACTTTTGTGGCATAATTACTTTTGATCTGAATATATTCTTCTTACATTTGATAAAAAAAAAAGATTAAGATCTAACCACGAAAATCTGAAATAGGTCTAATACAAGTGTTACACAATGGAAACTTGTTCCATGGTATCAGTACTATTGGAATAAAGTCGAATGATGCCATGAAGCAAGTTAATCTTCTAAAAGTCAGATTTAGTTCGTTTAAGAATAAAAAAAATACAATAATCTCTCTTGCACGTTAAACTGAAAAGTTCATAAATATTATTGATCAAAAGTCCTGAGGTATAGGCTTACATGTGTTTAAATAGTTCCGAAAAATTAACCCTAATGGATCTACCTTTATGGGTTGAATTGACCCACTTACAAAACCTAACTTAAAACCTTTACTAGTAAGCCCAAACCCCGATCCAAATAAGCCTTAGATCCTAGTTGAAAACAAATTATTAATTAAGCCCAAACAAGCCTTAAACTGTAGCTAGCAAAATAAAAATAAAGCCCATAAAAATCCTAAGGTTTTATCTATCGTGACAAGATAACAAGATAAAAAAAACATTGCAGGTCTAATACAAGATGTATTTATAGCCTATAATGCTGCCCAATAATCCTATGAATCAAATGAGAAGTTGCCGCCTCCTTTGGTTTCCAAGTTACAATATGATTTTGATACCAGCCTAGTATTTATCCTTCTTTTGGAAACTGCATAAAACACATGAAAACATCATAAAACAAGGCTGGCCAAATTGATACAAAATCGGCATCCTTGTTGTCGAAACTGCATGGCCTAAATAAGGGTGGATTGGACCCTTTTTACACATGAATTTAATGTACTAATGCCTCATCTTGATGCTCTAAAGGATCCCCAAGTTCAGCCTTGGCCGAATGATGCGATCTAACCATCAAAGGATCCATTGGAGGTTCTAGTTGGTCCAGTTACTAGGCTTAGGGCTAAGAAGTTCAAAGAAGCTTTCAATGGACTTATTGATACATGGGCTATGGTGGACTTCAAGAGGATTTGTAATAATAAAGAGCAAGCATTAATTAATCTGATTCATCTTCAAGAGGGGCTTGTTGGTGGAACCAAAACCATTACACAAGGATTAGGAGAAGAAGACTAGATTCGGACAGTTTGACCTTTTGTTACTCTTTTGGTCATAACTAGATCTATAGATTGAATTTTGATATTATTTGGAAACTAGACTTCCATACCTTTCCAACAGTACATTGCACGCCTTCTAGATCATTAAGATGAGAGAGAACAATTTATTTTAAGTTGGGCTTTGCTGTTGCCAAACAGAATGCAGAAATAACGAAATTGTCTTATTTAATTAGTTGGGCTATCAAACTTTATTTATTTTGAGATGAGACATTTTGTTTGGGTTTTAGACTTGTTTATTTTAATTATTTTGGGCTAATTTTAGCTTGGATTGATTATTTTTTAAATTGGGTTTATGTGAGAGACCTATTAGGGAAACTAGGGTTTTGGCTTGAAGTTTAAATACTCTTCAGGAATAATTTCATATTAGACTTTGGATGATAATTTCAGCATTGGAACCAACTTTTTGGTTGTTTAATCTTGGTTCTTGATTGAACTTTTAACTCTTCAAAGAATTGACCATTCTTTGTTTTCAATTATACTTTCTTTGCTCGTTTCCAAGTGTAGGCGTTGTGATTGAGTTGGTTTATAGTCTTGTTGCCTTGGAGCAAGTCTTCCATTATGATAAGCTCATTCAAATCTCAACAAACTTGGATTAGATTAATCTTGGGGTCATGAATTCCATTAAATTCCGTTAGGGTTCTCATTATTGAAACTTGCACAACCAGCCCATTCGATGCTTCTTTTAATGGCTTCATTTT
Source organism: Populus nigra (assembly GCF_951802175.1). Lineage (NCBI taxonomy): Eukaryota > Viridiplantae > Streptophyta > Magnoliopsida > Malpighiales > Salicaceae > Populus > Populus nigra. The sequence continues at coordinate 9,397,240 of NC_084860.1, forward strand.
GGACCGTGTGATTGGCCCATTTCGAACATGTAATCAGTCGTTGGTGTTCGTAGGTTAATCCACATCATCTCCTCTCTCCTCAAAAGGATTCAACCTTGAATCAAAACCTGTTTCAAACAATGTACATCAACATTAAAGGTATCACTAACACCATATTCACCTAAAAGATCAACTTTATAAGCATTGTCATTGATCTTCTTTAAAACTTGGAATGGATCATCACCATGAGGCTGTAGCTTTGATTTCCTATGGTCAGAAAACCGTTGCTAACACATGTACACCTAAACCCAATCACCGGGTTAAAAAACATGTTATGCCCTTTATTTGTTTTAGAAAAGTTGGTCGAATGCACAATTCTGTTATAAGCAAACTCAATAAAAGGCAAATATTTTTCCCAACTTTTCAGATTCTTTTGAGTAATAACACATAAAAGTTGTGATAAAGTTCTATTCACTATCTCAGTTTGTCTTTATGTTTGAGATGGCAAGTTATTAAGAATAAGAGTTTAGTTCATGCAACATATCCAAAGTTTTTATGACGCTCTGTTAATAGATTTGTTAAACATCTCTATTCATGTTTGGCCAATAGAAATGTTTATGCAACACTTCCAAGTTTTTGCAACCACAAAATAGCCCGTTAAACCATATGGTTCATGAATAAACAATTCATGCAAAGAGCGAGTAGGAAATCACAATGGATTCTCTTTGAACAAGTAACCATCCATCAAATAAAACATTATATATTTTGGGAAAGTCATAATTGATTGTGCATCAAAAGTATCATTAAGTCTCTTATTTTACATATGTATTTATTATTTTTATTTGGGTTTTTTATAATAATTGATGTGCTTTTTAGTAATGAAGTTTCTTTTAATGTCTCGATAGGTTTTTGGAGCTTAAATGAATTATTTCAGAAAATTCAAGGTCGGAATTCAGAACAAAGAATTGAAGAGAAATTTAGTTGAAGATTGAAGCAAATCTTGGTTCAAATAAGTGCTCCAAATTTGCCCCAAAAATCAATTCTAGTCCAATTCTAGAAAAGAATATCATATGATCTATTTCAAGCCCAAACATGCCTTATGTTGTGTGCAAACTTCAACCATCAAACACTCAAGGTTTCAATGTCAATCTTAGCCCAAATAATAGGTACATTTGTATCCTTATTTGATGTTTAAATTCAGCCCCAAATCAGCCCCAAATCACCCTCCAAATCAGCCCAAACACAATCCATGATCCTACATGTCCACACAATAAATAACATTTGATTTATTTGGGTAATTCATTGATCCAAGAGGGCAAGCACATGGATGGAAAGCTGGAGGGGACATTGTGACATTATTTTGGGTCAAAAGAAGAAAGAGACAACTCATAAAAGAGGAAGAAAAACGTGCACCAAAGTGTTCTCCAAGTTGGCCTGGTTTGATTTTCCAGAACACCTTTCGGTGTTTTGTCCATAACTGTTTAATCCGATGTCCAAATGAGCTTTTCTTTAATGATCTGGAAAGATAACAGAATGGCCTATAAATATGTCTCTAATAGCCATCTCCAAAGGAGGCTTCTAAAAGGGTCAAATTGCTGTCCAAAGTTAGAGTCCGATTTGTGTCCGAATTTTTACTGAAATTGTGTTGTGTTCTTCTTTATAGATTTCGGTTCTTTAGCTTGTAAAACTCATTATTTCAGTTTGATTCAAGTCATTTTATGTTTATTAAAGTGTTATTATATATAATCATGGTTGGCTAATCTTCTTGGATCCAAATCAAGGATGATGGTGGTTGAGGTGAGTTCTTTAAGATATGAATGAATCTTAATGTCTATCTTTTCATTTTCTTCATAAATGTTTATTATTGCAAAGAAATTTTAGAAATCATTTAGGTAATGTTATAATCTTGAATTTTTATGCACAAACCTTAGTTTTAGTATAGAGATTGCTTGATTCAATGTCTTACTTAGTATGAAAATACTTGTTCATTCTTAAGCAATAATCAATCTTCATCTTTTTAAACTTCATTGTAATATCTTCCGATCTAATATCACCATCGTTGATATTAGGTTGAGTTATCTTATATATGTTGAAGGAATCACCAATACATCACCATTAAAATTGATTTGGACCAAGACTTACTTTTTCTTGTCATTTAAAATCTATTTACACGTTTTCATCTTTGAAAACAAATCCATCAATCATTTTCAACCAAGTTATTGTTAATTTAATTTCTCTTGAGTTTTGTTTTGTTACCTAGCTTAATTTCCAGATCTAGCTCTCTGTGGGTATGACCTCGATCTTACCGAGTTAATTGCTACATCGCACACTCGTGCACTTGCGAGTTAAAACAAGCCGAACATAAAAAGCGGTCAAGCAATAATCATTAGCATACAATGAGTTCACATATTCAAAGCATAGAAATTTAATACTCATAGTGTTTCGAAGAACATACCTGTGCAAAAGTGCATCAACTATTATGTTCTCTTTACCTTGCTTATACTTGATTACATAAGAAAAAATCCAATGAATTCAACCAATTTTGCATATCACCTATTCAACTTACCATGTCCTTTCAAATGTTTTAAGAACTCATGATCTGAATGGATTACAAACTCTTTTGGCCACAAGTAAAGTTGTCATGTCTCAGGTTTTCTTGATACGGTTCAGCCTTGTGATACGAACCAAGCAAGGTTAGATTCGGATTTTGGCATAAAAGTTTCTATCGTTCAGTTTTACGCTATTGAGCATAACTTCAAATCCAACCGTTGGATCGAGCTGAAACTTTACCAGAAAATTCTAGAGGTGTTTGTCAATGTTGGGGTACATTTTCAGGAGAATCCACGTCTATAAAGGACATGTAATATAGGTCCGAACAGGCTATATGAATTTTATTATTTACTTTCTTTTGACTTGTGGACTTCCTATTGGGCAAGGATCCTATTCCTACAAGGATGTGGAAGCTTGTTTTGGGAATTTCCTAGTTCCACAAAGATCTTTAATGAGCTGCAATATAATCTCCAAGTGTGGCAAGGATTTATTAATGTTTCAGAATCCTTTTCTTATAATGATTGCTTATTAATCCTAACTACGCAAAGAAAGAAGGGCTGGTGGTATTTAATGACAAGTTAGTTATTTTTACTATTTTCTTTCATGTTTGGGCTTAATCAATACTTTGTTTTCAGTTAGGATCCAAGGCTTGTTTAGATTAAGTTATGGGCTTTTCAGTTTAGGGCTTTAGGTCAATTTTGAGTGGACCTCATATAAGTCCACATAAGCAAATCACCTTAGAACAAATTTAACAAATTTTGTGTATTGGAGATGAGATTGCACCATATATTAAATTTGGACTTATTTTGATATCGGATTCTGGAGGTTTTAATTGGAGGTTTAATTCTGCTGCAAACTGATCATACAAGGAGTTTTGGTACCTAAACATAATATAACACCCTATCAAGTTTGAGTTGTTGTCTTCTTGTTATCAGAATACTATATATTAAATTCGAGGTCATTTGGATATCGGTTTCTTTAGGTTCCCAAATTGGGTTTTGTTTTGTCGTAGCATGTCTGTTTTTTGTTATCTTTCAAAACTTGTTTTATTTCTATTGATTTCATTCCTACCATTATACTATCATCATATTTTGATGTTTGGCTGTTGTTGGAGTCATTTTAATCACTTTTGCATTTGTTTATTTTTCGATAAGTTCTGGTCCAAACAAAAGTCAAATTCGTAATCTCGAGTCTAAATTAGTGTTCTTCTTGTTATAAACTCTATTCTTGTCTTCATCTTCTTCTTCCCCCCCCTATTTGTGTCATGTATTCACCAAGGGAGAGGGAATAGAGGAGGATTGTAGATCAATGAAGCGAAAAACTAAGCCATGGTTTGGGGGTTTTAGAATGAGAAGTTGATAAGTGTAGAACATTATTCTATGATCTTCAAGCTTCATGGGAAAAAGAGGTACAACGCCAAAATAATGAAAGACGAAGGTGAGCCACTGTGGTTATCATTCAAAAGTATGTATGATGCGAACCTCGTGATCACGTAGTCACGCAAAGACACTAATGCCTGGAAAGCCAAGTAAATCCTGTAGGAGTGTGACACAAAGATAACTTGTACCGAGGCACCAGTACTATTGGAAACGGAGACCCCTACCCAATGAATATTGATTCGCGAACGAGAAGTATAAGGATGATGCCATGAAGACAGTTGTTCTTCGATAAGTTATTTTCAGTTCTTTAGAGAACCAAGGAAGGGAGATTATCCCACCAACACATAATAAGTGCAGCAAAGAAGTTTATTGATCTGAAAATTTTGTAACCTTACATGTTTGGTTATGCCTTTATTTATACTGACTCTAGACTTAAAGAAACCCTAATGGACCCCCCTTAGGTGGACTTACATAAAGCCCACTTACAATTGACCCAAATAAGTAATAATAACCTAAAAACTAAGAAGAAAATAATAAAAATAATAAAAACCAAAAAATTACTGATGCGAACCTCATGATCACGTGGTCATGCAACCCACTCGCAAAGACACCAATTCCCGGAAAGCAAGTAAATCAGGTTTGATAGGAGTGTGATACAAAGATAACTTGTACCTAGGCACCAGCACTATTGAAAACGGAGACCCCCACCCAACGAATATTGATTCGCGAACGAGAAGTATAAGGATGACGCCACGAAGAGAGTTGTTCTTCGATAAGTCGTTTTCAGTTCTTTAGAGAACCAAGGAAGGGAGATTATCCTACCAACACACAATAAGTGCAGCAAAGAAGTTTATTGATCTGAAAATTGCATAACCTTACATGTTTGGTTATGCCTTTATTTATACTGACTCTAGACTTAAGAAAACCCTAATGGACCCCCCCTTAGGTGGACTTATATGAAGCCCACTTACAATTGACCCAAATAAGTAATAATAACCTAAAAACTAAGAAGAAAATAATAAAAACAATAAAATTCCGAAAATTATCATGCTAAATATGCTAGAATCAGATTTGTCACCCTTAAGAAGTCCCAAATAAACTAGGACAAATCTGATTTGGAAAATTTGTGTTGCTGCCCCCCCTTGATGTCCTTGATTAGCTTGGATTTCCTTGTTTAACTTTGACAAATAAGAAAACAAATTTCCTCCTTTGTTGCTGATTTAATTATTTTCCTTCCTCTGTTAGGGAAAGCATTAAATAGTCCTCCCCTCTTTAGAAATAAGATATGGCCAACTTCCTTACTTAATTAGGAGAACAAATTGCTGACTTTTTATCCTTGTAGCATTAGGAAAAAAAACAAGCCTAACAAGGCTGGTATTGGGCCTGATATATCAACCCCTTGTTCCACATGAATTGGCCTCTTCTTCGACCTGAACTAGATGAATTAAAGGTTGTCCTTCATGCTCTTTAAATGTCCTAAGCCCCTCTAGGTCCATCTTGCTCTGTAAGTTCTGAACAAGCTCATTCAATGCTTCTTTAAGCTTTTTTTGCCCTAGCTCTTGTGATTGGCCCAATTGGCACCTCCAATGGGTCGTCGGCATGATTACGCTTGGTGTTGGACTGATCCGCATCAATGTATGCAAATGGTTAGTATGTTGTGCTTATTTGAAATTCTTGTCAGTCACAACTTGTATACAGTGTTGTTGGAGAAAGGTGTTAGAAATAAGGGAATTCTGAAGGCTTAAACAAGAGGCTACAGAAGTCGTTACTAATCCAATCCAAGATTTGATACGGTTCAGCCTTGTGATACGAACCAAGTAAGGTCAGATTCGGATTTTGGCATAGAAGTTTCTATCATTCAGTTTTACGCTATTGAGCATAACTTCAAATCCAACCGTTGGATCGAGTTGAAACTTTACTAGAAGATTCCAGAGGTGTTTGTGTATGTTAGGTTACATTTCAAGAGAATCCACTTTTGGAAAGGACTTGCAATATAGGTTTGAACAATCTATACGGATTTTGTTATTTACTTCCTATTTGGCAAGGATCCTTTTTTTACAATGATGTGGGAGCTTGTTTTAGGAATTTTCTAGTTCTACAAGGATCTCCAAGTGTGGCAAGGATTCATTAATATTTCAAAATCCTTTTCTTATAAGGATTCCTTATTCATCCTAACTACACAAGGAAAGAAGGGCTGGTGGTATTTAATGACAAGTTAGTTATTTTTATTATTTTCTTTCAAGTTTGGGCTTAATTAATACTTTGTTTTCAGTTAGGATCCAAGGCTTGTTTGGATTAAGTTATGGGCTTTTCAGTTTAGGGTTTTGGGTTAGTTTTGAGTGGACCTCATATAAGTCCACATAAGGGGTCCATTAGGGTTAATCTCATGTAAGGCAAAATTTTGGCAACTTTGATGATTATTACTTCTGAATTTTTCAGTTTTAATGTGTGAGAGTGATTCTTGCAGTCTTCAGTTCTTGAACGAATTGAATCTGACTTATCGAAGATTAACTAACTTCGTGGCGTCATTCTACTCAATCCAATAGTATTAGTGTCTTGGGGCAGGTTTCCATTGTATCAGACCAATTTCAGCTTTACGGGATCAAATCTCAATCTTGATTATGGGTTGCGTGACCACGTGATCACGAGGTTCGCATCAGTTGGTATCAGAGCTAGGCTTCGAAACAAGGTCATATCTTTATGTTATTTTTGGTTTTTTTAGTGTTCTTTTAAGTTTTTCAGTGTTTGCATCCATCTTCTTGTTCTTCATGTTTGCGTCATCTAAGCAAAAAAAAAAGGTTATATTTCATCTTGTTACTGTCTCTAATCATATTAGTATATTAAAAAGAAAAAAAGAAAGAAAGAGAGAGAGCGGGGGATTAGTTGAAATTTGAAGGATCATTCAATTTTTGCCACATAAACACAACTCTTGGTGAAACATAAGCAAACCACCTAGGAATCAATTGAAACTTCATATTCTATTTATTAGGGGTGAGATCGCATAATATGTAAAGTTTGGGCTTATTTTGAAATCGTTTGCTTGAGGTCTTAATTTGAGGTTCAACTTTGCCGTAGAAACACTATTCATAGTGAACCATAAGCAAATCACCTCAGAATCAATTGAAAATCCATATTATGTCTATTGAGGGGGAGATCACAACATGTATAAACCTTGGTCTTATTTTGACATCATTTGCATGAGGTTTTAATTGGAGGTTCAATTTTGCCGCAAACTGATCATACACGGGGTTTGGATACCTAGACATAATAGAACGACCTATAAACTGAGATTTATTGTTTTCTTGGTATCCTAAAACTAAATATTAAATCTAAGGTCATTTGGATTGCGTTTCTTTAGGTTCTAGAATCAGGTTTTGTCTTACTATAACGGGTTTGTTTTGCGTTGTCTTTCAAAACTTGTTTTGTTTCTGTTGATTTTGTTCCTTCCAGTATTTTATCATCATATTTGGGACATTTGGCTGTTGTTTGAGTCATTCTCATCAATTTTATATTTGTTTGTTTTCGATCAGTTCTTGTTTTTTCCTCAAAAATTCATCTTCTCCTTGATTTTGCAGAATATAAAAAGATTAAAAAAATTAAAAAAATTGTTATTTCATTATGTTACTGTCCAAATTATACCAGTAGCATAAAAAAATAGAGAAAAGAAAAAAAGTCATTCAAAAAAGATGTTTATTGGTTTTTGCTGCAGAAAACTAAACAACGAAAAATTAAACCAAATCAAATCTGAATTTGTGTATGGGTTGCGTGATGACGTGATTACAACAAGAACAAAAGGATATAACCTGATTAATAGAGTCAGGCTCTGATACCAAATGATGCGAACCTCGTGATCACGTAAAACTGGATAGTTGCACATTTTACATCAAAATCTGAATTTGATCTTTCCTGAATCGTATCATCTTTGGAGTTCTTTTTTTGCTAACAATCGTCGCTAACAACTTTGGATGAAAGTAGCAGCCGTTCTATTTCGTATATCATCATTGTAGTGTTTTTTCTGAAGCTTGCTGCGCATTAACTGCTGCCGTTAACATATCAAGTTCTTGCTTCATCTCCTCTAGAATACAGGGTAAGCTCTTGGATTCTTTTTTTAGAACACCAATCTCTTTATTTCTCTCCCTTTGATACCACCTTTCCTTTTGAATCCTGTTTTTTTTTTTTTTTTTGCCATAACATCTCATCTAAATACATGAAATCCCTTTGGTTTCTAGGCTGCCAAAAACCTTCCCAATGGCCTATGGTCTCATCCTAACACCACCATCACCAATATCATCAACTAAGAGTAGTGTTTTTATGGTAGAATTGAACCTCAAATTAAAACCTCAAACAAATAATATCAAACTAAGCCCAAATTTTACATACATTGCTATCTCCACCCTTAATAGACTGAATATGAAGATTAAATTGATTCTAAGGTGGTTTCCTTATGGTTTCACTAAGAGTTGTGTTTCTGCGGTAAAATTGAATATCCTTCAAATTTCAACTAATCTTTCTCTCTTAGATATGATTACAGACATTAACAAGATAAAACATAATTATTATTTTTTGCTTAGATGACGCGGACACAAAGAACAAGAAGATGAACGACGCAAACACTAAAAAAATGAAAATAATAGAAGGATATGACCTTGTTTTGGAGTCTAGCTTTGATACCAATTAATGCGAACCTCTTGATCACATAGTAACGCAACCCACAATCAAGATTGAGTTTTGATCCCGGAAATCCAAAAAATATCTGATAGGAGTGTGACACAATGGTAATCTGCCCCAAGGCACCAACACTATTGGAATGAAGTAAAATGATGCCACGAAGCTAGTTAATCTTCAATAAGTCAGATTCAGTTCATTCAAGAACTAAAGAATGCAAGAATCACTAACACGTTAAAACTGAAAAATTCAGAAGTAATATTCATCAATGGCGGCCAAAATTTTGGTTACATGAGTTTAAATAGATCTTGAAATATTAACCCTAATGGACCCCTTATTTGAGTTCCTTTCAAAAATGACCCAAAAATACTAAATTAAAAAGCCCATAACCTGATCCAAACAAGCCTTTGATCCTAACTGAAAACAAAGTATTAATTAAGCTCAAACAAGCTTTAAGTTGTAGCTAACAAAATAAAATAAAGCCTCTAATATTAAATCCATGTTCTGCCATGAGAAGAAGAGAAGAAAAAAAATACTAGAGAACTGATTCAAGGCTTATTTATAGCCTTCCACCCATTAATCCTAGACACAAAAGGAAAAGGTGGACCCATGTTGTTTTTAAGTTGTAGTAGGATTCTTTTGTTTGCTTTGATGTCCTCACCTCATGGCCCAAATACGGTTGTATTGGGCTCCTCTTGCATATGGATATGATGTACTAAGGCCTCCTCTTGATACTCCAATAAACCTTTTAATTCTGACTTGGTTGAAAGCTTCACCAATGCATTCAATACCTTTGTCTTGGACCGAGTCATTGGACTATTTGGAACATGTAATAGGTCCTTGCTGGTGTTTCTGGACTGGTCCACATCATCCCCTCTCTGATACGATCCAGGCAAGGTCAAATTTGAATTTTGATGTAAAATGTGCAACTATCTAGTTTTATAGCAACAATCATAATTCTCAATCTGAATATTGGATCAGATTGAAATTTTATGTGGAGTCTCCTGACTTGTTTTCCTACCTTGGGTTAAAATTTCAGGTTAATCGGAATTTGGGAAGGCATCACAATATTAGTCAACATAGGTTGTACGAATTTTATTATTTACTTTTTTTTGACATGTAGACTTTCTATTTAGCTAGGATTCTTTTTCTACAAGAATGCGGCAGTTTGTTTTAGGAATCTCTTAGCTTTACAAGGATATTTAATGAGCTGCAACATAGTTTCCAAGAGTGGCAAGGATTCATAAATGTTTCAGAATTCTTTTCTTACAAGGATTCCTTATTCAACCTAGCTACAACAAGGAAAGAAGACTTCAGAATTAAATCTACCTTCAGATCAAATTTCCTAGTCTATTTGGGACTTTTTAAGGGTGTCAAATCTGATACTGATGTAATGATACGATCCAGGTAAGGTAAAATTCGGAATTGATGTAAAATATATAACTATCCAGTTTTATGGCAACAATCATAATTCTCAATCTGATCGTTGGATTGGACTGAAAGTTTACGTGGAGTCTGCTGACATGTTTTCCTACCTTGGGATCTTTAATGGGCTATAATATAGTTTTCAAGTTTGGCAAGGATATGACCTTTTTTGCTACACTTTGTGTGTGTGTGTATGTGTGTGTGTGTGTTAGTGAGATAATCTCCCTTCCATGGTTCTCTAAAAAACAAAAAACGACTTATCGAAGAATAACTAGCTTTGTGGCGTCATCCTTATACCTCTCATTCGTGAATCAATATTTGTTGGGTGGGGGTTTTCCGTTTTCAATAGTGCTGGTGCCTAGGTAGAAGTTATCTTTATGTCATACATGATTTGCTTGGCTTTCCGAGAATTGGTGTCTTTGTGTGACCACGTGATCATGAGGTTCACATCATTTGGTATGAGAGCTAGGCTCCGAAACAAGGTCATATCCTTCTATTATCTTCGTTTTCTAAGTGTTCCTTTAAGTTTTTTAGTGTTTGCGTTCTTCTTGTTCTCTGTGTTTGCGTCATCTAAGCAAAAAAAAAACCGGTTATATTTCATCTTGTTACTGTCTCTAATCATATCAGTATATTAAAAAAAGAAAAAGAGAGAGAGGGACTAGTTGAAATTTGAAGGATTCAATTTTTGCCGGAGAAACACAACTCTTTGTGAACCATAAGGAAACCACATCATAATTAATTAAAACTTCATATTCAGTCTATTGGGGTGAGATCGCATCATATGTCAAATTTGGGCTCATTCTGATATTGTTTGCCTGAGGTTATATTTCGAAGTTCAATTTAGCCGTAGAAACACAACTTTTAATGAACTATAAGCAAATCATCTTAGAATCAATTGCAACTTTATATATTGTCTATTGGTGGTGATATTGCAACAAATGTATTTTGTTGGGCTTATTTTGATATAGTTTGCTTGAGGTTCTACTCTTAGTGAACCATAAGCAAACCACCTTATAATCAATTAAAACTTTATATTTGGTCTATTGGGGGTGAGATCACATTATATGTCAAATTTGGGCTTATTCTGATATCGTTTGCCTGAGGTTTTAATTCGAGGTTCAATTCTGTCGTAGACACACTACTCTTAGTGAACCATAAGCAAATCACCTTAGAAAAAATTTAACATATTTTGTGTATTGGAGATGAGACTGCACTATACATTAAATTTGGGCTTATTTTGGTATCGGATTTTGGAGGTTTTAATTGGAGGTTTAATTCTGCCGCAAAGTGATCATACAAGGGGTTTTGGTACCTAGACATAAAATAACGCCCTATAAAGTTTGAGTTGTTGTTTTCTTGTTATTAGAATACTATATAATCTTCAAGTGTGGCAAAGATTCATTAATGTTTCAGAATCCTTTTCTTATAAGGATTCCTTATTAATCCTAGCTACACTAGGAAAGAAGGGCTGGTGGTATTTAATGACAAGTTAGTTATTTTTATTATTTTCTTTCATGTTTGGGCTTAATTAATACTTTGTTTTCAGTTAGGATCCAAGGCTTGTTTGGATTAAGTTATGGGCTTTTCATTTTAGGGTTTTGGGTCAGTTTTGAGTGGACCTCATATAAGTCCACATAAGGGGTCCATTAGGGTTAATTTTTCAACAACTATTTAAACTCATATAAGCCAAAATTTTGGTAGCTTTGATGATTATTACTTCTGAATTTTTCAGTTTTAACGTGTAAGAGTGATTCTTGTATTCTTCAGTTCTTGAACAAACTGAATCTAACTTATCGAAGATTAACTAGCTTTGTGGCGTCATTCTACTTAATCCAATAGTGTTGGTGCCTTGGGGCAGGTTTCCATTGTATCACACTCGTATCAGACCTATTTCAGCTTTCCAGGATCAGATCTCAATCTTGATTGTGGGTTGCGTGACCACGTGATCACAAGGTTGGCATCAGCTTGTGTGATTATAATAGTGTGGAAAAATTAAAGAAACAACCTAATTTTTATACAAAAAGAGCTCAAATCAGATCTACGTTTTTCACTAATAAGCTGATGATCTTACTTGTGTATAAGGAGGCTTATTCTAACACTAACGATCTTGATTTTGCTATTCCTAGTATGGATGTTTCTTTGATGCAAGAGTTTGATGATGTATTCCTTGAAGACTTCCCCTAGTGGATTACCACCATTAAGGGGAATTGAACATCAAATTGATCTTGTGCCCGGAGTTTCAATTCCTAACTGTCCAGCCTATAGAAGCAACCTCAAGGAGACGAAGGAGCTTCAAAGGCAAGTAGATGAGTTGATGATAAAGGGTATGAGTCCTTGTGTTGTGTCAGTGCTACTTATGCTTTAAAAGGATGGAACTCGAAGGATGTGTGTTAACTGTTGTGCCGTCAACAACATAACAGTAAAGTATCAACATCCTATTCCTAGGCTTGATGACATGCTAGATGAGTTACATGGATCATGTATTTTATCTAAAATTGACGGTAAAGTACCATCAAATTAGGATGAAAGAGGGTGATGAGTGGAAAACTGCGTTTAAGACTAAGCATGATTTGTATGAATGGTTAGTCATGTCGTTTCCATTTAAGACTTACAAATGCGCCTAGCACATTTATGTGATTAATGAATCATGTATTGTGTGTGTTTATAGGTAAGTTTGTTGTTGTGTATTTTGATGACATTTTGATCTATAGCAAGAACTTAGATGAGTATGTTGATCATTTGCGTAATGTACTTAGTGTGTTGCGTAGTGAGCAATTATATGCTAATATTAAAAAGTGTACTTTTTGCAAGGAGAAAATTGTGTTTCTTGGCTATGTCGTAACTGCACAGGGTATCGAGATGGACGAGGAGAAAGTTAAGGCCATCCGGGATTCGCTTACACCAAAATCGATAAGTGAGGTAAGGAGTTTTCATGGACTTGCTAGTTTTTATAGAAGGGTTGTGAAGGATTTTAGTATTATTGCTGCACCTTTAAGTGAAATTGTGAAAAAGTCTATTGGATTCAAATGGAATGATGAACAAGATAAGACTTTTAATTTGTTGAAAGATAAACTTTGTTCGACGCCTGTTTTAGCTTTGCCAGACTTTAGGAGAGCTTTTGAAGTTGAGTGTGATGCATCAGGTATTGGTATAAGAGCTGTGTTAATGCAGGATAGGAGGCCCATTGCATATTTCAACGAAAAACTTAATAGGGCAGCCTTGAATTACCCTACATATGACAAGGAGCTCTATGCCTTGGTAAAAACTTTAGAGACGTGGCAGCATTACCTGTGGCCCAAGGAGTTTGTGATACATTCTGATCATGAATCATTGAAGCACTTGAAAGGGTAAGGTAAGTTGAGTAGGGGACATGCCAAATGAGTTGAATATCTCTTAATAGGCTACCTCATTTGCTTGTTAAACCCATTCCACCTCTTCCTCCACTAGACACAAATGTCCAATATGGCCTAAGTGTAGCTTGAAGCTCTTGGCAATACACTAGTCCCAAACTAAACTTTTTAGTTACCGTTAAAGGTGCTAAAGTTTTTGAAGTGAAAGATGGCATCGAGTGAAAATATCTCCTCCTCAGGATGTGTTTGAAGAAGGTTGTGAACTCTGGCAATCCACTCTAGTTGGTCATTTTATAGGTTAGAAACTACCATTTTCAATAATTAACTCTATTGCAAACAAAATTTTGGGCTCATTTGGGTTATCGGAAGTTTTATTATTAGATAATGGCTTTTTCCTCTTTAATTTTGTCTCGGTTGATCATATGTTGTTTTAGATCGAGCTCCATGGCTTATGGAAAATAAAAATTTGGTGCTAAAACGTTGGCAACCAAACATATAATTTTCTAAAGATGATTTGGCTAGAGTTTCGGTTTGGGTTAAGCTATATAATGTTTCTTTGGAGTATTGGACTATTAAGGGGTTAAGTTGTGTAGCTAGTGCTTTTAGGGTTCCTTTTTATTTTGACCTTAATACCCTATCACATAAAAGGCTGAATTATGCAAGAGTTTGTGTTGAGATAAATGCCTTGGAGATGCTGGTTAAGGACAATGACTTACACTGTCCAAATAGAACTCTCATAAACATTTCAACTAATTATAAATGGCTTCCTTCTAAATGTAGTAGTTACAACAACATCTTTGGACACACCACAACAATATGCCCTAAAATAAAATTGATAAACTTTCAATGGTGGAAGAGATTAAGAAGAAAATGGTGATGTTAGAACTATCTCTTTAGATAACAAGTAAAATTTGTTTCAATGGCAGAAAGTTGATAAAATGAATAAAGGCTCTAAGAATGGTGAGAATGGTCAGTCTACATCTGGTGTGTGTAAATCTTATTGTTATGAATAGCCCTCGAGGAGGCAAACTGAAGGATCAAGGGAGTACTTGAGTTGTTTTGGCTATAAGTACCGTTGAAACTACCGTATGTGAGACCACTAATAAAAAATCTATCCAGATTCCTTTGACTACAAATAAGTTAAATGGGAGTAAGGATGAGATGATGAAGTTAGGGAAAGTGATACTAATGAGGATTTGATACGATCCAGGATTGTACTAATCAAGAGTCCATGTTTTCATTTTTGGTGAGTCCCCCTCATCAATCTCCTTTAAATTCAGCTGTTAGAACTATCTCTTTAGATAACAAGTAAAATTTGTTTCAATGGCAGAAAGTTGATAAAATGAATAAAGGCTCTAAGAATGGTGAGAATGGTCAGTCTACATCTGGTGTGTGTAAATCTTATTGTTATGAATAGCCCTCGAGGAGGCAAACTGAAGGATCAAGGGAGTACTTGAGTTGTTTTGGCTATAAGTACCGTTGAAACTACCGTATGTGAGACCACTAATAAAAAATCTATTCAGATTCCTTTGACTACAAATAAGTTAAATGGGAGTAAGGATGAGATGATGAAGTTAGGGAAAGTGATACTAATGAGGATTTGATACGATCCAGGATTGTACTAATCAAGAGTCCATGTTTTCATTTTTGGTGAGTCCCCCTCATCAATCTCCTTTAAATTCAGCTGTTAGAACTATCTCTTTAGATAACAAGTAAAATTTGTTTCAATGGCAGAAAGTTGATAAAATGAATAAAGGCTCTAAGAATGGTGAGAATGGTCAGTCTACATCTGGTGTGTGTAAATCTTATTGTTATGAATAGCCCTCGAGGAGGCAAACTGAAGGATCAAGGGAGTACTTGAGTTGTTTTGGCTATAAGTACCGTTGAAACTACCGTATGTGAGACCACTAATAAAAAATCTATCCAGATTCCTTTGACTACAAATAAGTTAAATGGGAGTAAGGATGAGATGATGAAGTTAGGGAAAGTGATACTAATGAGGATTTGATACGATCCAGGATTGTACTAATCAAGAGTCCATGTTTTCATTTTTGGTGAGTCCCCCTCATCAATCTCCTTTAAATTCAGCTGTTAGAACTATCTCTTTAGATAACAAGTAAAATTTGTTTCAATGGCAGAAAGTTGATAAAATGAATAAAGGCTCTAAGAATGGTGAGAATGGTCAGTCTACATCTGGTGTGTGTAAATCTTATTGTTATGAATAGCCCTCGAGGAGGCAAACTGAAGGATCAAGGGAGTACTTGAGTTGTTTTGGCTATAAGTACCGTTGAAACTACCGTATGTGAGACCACTAATAAAAAATCTATCCAGATTCCTTTGACTACAAATAAGTTAAATGGGAGTAAGGATGAGATGATGAAGTTAGGGAAAGTGATACTAATGAGGATTTGATACGATCCAGGATTGTACTAATCAAGAGTCCATGTTTTCATTTTTGGTGAGTCCCCCTCATCAATCTCCTTTAAATTCAGCTGTTAGAACTATCTCTTTAGATAACAAGTAAAATTTGTTTCAATGGCAGAAAGTTGATAAAATGAATAAAGGCTCTAAGAATGGTGAGAATGGTCAGTCTACATCTGGTGTGTGTAAATCTTATTGTTATGAATAGCCCTCGAGGAGGCAAACTGAAGGATCAAGGGAGTACTTGTGTTGTTTTGGCTATAAGTACCGTTGAAACTACCGTATGTGAGACCACTAATGAAAAATCTATCCAGATTCCTTTGACTACAAATAAGTTAAATGGGAGTAAGGATGAGATGATGAAGTTAGGGATGGTGATACTAATGATGATTTGATACAATCCAGGATTGTACTAATCAAGAGTCCATGTTTTCATTTTTGGTGAGCCCCCCTCATCAATCTCCTTTAAATTCGGCTAGCAAGGAAAATGTTAATCAGCTAGCAAGTAACGTTAAGGACTTTTTTTAGAGAAAGAAAAAGAATTCAGTAGGTTTTTCCAAAAATAAAAAGAGATCTGGTTCCTTGCGAGGGGGCAAGTCGAGGTAATCATTGTGTTGCTATTTGTTTTCCTCTCTTTATTTTCTATGTATATCGGTTGTTGGAATGTTAGAGATTTGAATGATCCCTTAAAGCATTCAAAATTAAATCATCTTGTCTAGAAGGAAAGAATGGCTCTCTTTGGTTTTATTCAGACTCAAGTTAGAGAAAGAAAAAAAAGTGTTTCTAGTCTTTTTTTTTATTTCTTGTAAAATTATGATTACTAATGTCATGGGTGGATTTGGGTATGTTGGGATGCTGATGTGGTTAAGATGGATATGGTGGGTTGTTTGGGTTAGATTATTCATGTTTATGTTATTGTGTTGGATACCAAGACTTACTTCAATGCCTCAATCGTATATGAAGATAATAGTCCATCTAAAAGAGAGGCTTTATAGACTGATATTGTAAGTCGTACTGATAGTTGGGAGTCCACTCCTTGGATTTTTATAGGTAACTTTAATGTTATTCATTCTATAGATGAGAAGAGAGATGGTACTATATTGTGGTCGGCGTGGTAGAATAACCTTAAAATTATCTCACTCAATCGTGTTTAAAGGAGGAAAGTTTCTTGGACTAATCGGCAATATGATAATCCTATTTTGAAGAAATTAGATTGAGGGCTTGTTAATGTGAAGTGGAAGTGTGAGTTCACGGGTTTTGAAACTTATTTTCTTCATTTTGGTATCTTGGATCATTCTTTGATGTTTGTTATGCTTGCGGACATGTCTAAAGGGAAAGTTTCTTTCAAGTATTTTGATTTTTGGGCTAATTATCATTAATTTCAACAGACTATTGGCAAGACTTGCAAGGAGGAAGTAACTAGTACATTGATGTTTATCTTGTGTAAAAGGTTGAAGCGTGTTAAGGGTGTTTTGAGAGACTTTAATAAGTTCTTTTCTAAGATTAGAGAGGGTTTTGATGGCAAGAAAAGTCATGAAAGATGTTCAATGTTTGATGTAAGAGATTCCTTTTGATTTGGATTTTCATAAATATGAGTCTATATAGGTTAAGGAGTATGTGAGATTTGCTTAAACCAAATAGAGCTTCCTTAGGTAGAAATCTCGAGTTTAATGGTTGAATTTAGGGGATAAGAATTCAAAGGTCTTCTTCAACTCGGTCAAAAATCATCTATGCCAAAGTAAAATCATTATTATTCATGATGATAATGACACTTGTATTATAGAGGCAAAGAAGGTAAATGACTACTTTGAGAATCTTTTTTTTCTTTTTTTTAGGTGGGGCTTGGTCAGATTCTTCCATTGATTATTCTCTTAGTAGTGAGGCCTTCCATCTACGATAAATCATGAGTCTTGATAATCCAATTAGTGATGAGGAAATTCAGAAGGTTTTTTTCTCTTTTGAAGATAATAAGGCTCTCATTCCAGACGAGTTCAATGCGGGTTTTTTTTTAAAGAAAGCTTGGACTATTATTGGTCTAGACACTGGTATGATTCAAGTTAACAAGTGCCTCTTATATGGGGGTGGTAGTGAAGATGTTGATCATTTATTTTTTTTATTGTCCTTTCTCTTATCGCAAATAGTATGATATTTTCTGTAAATGCCTCATTCCTTTCAGATGTCGATCTTAGGTCAATATCGTTGCTTGGCTTTCTCTTTTGGGTAGAGGTAGCTCTCTTAAATCTTTGATAACCAAATTGATGTTAGCTACTGCAATATACTATGTTTGGAGAGAGGAATGCCCGACTCCATGGTAAGGCTCCTTATAATATTTCCGTTGTTTATAGTGATATAATTAAGAGTACTATATCTAAAGTTAATCCTTTTTGTAACATAATCTCCTCGGATACTAATAGAAGGCTTTATATTTTATGGGGTTTTTCTGATGATATTTCTAGTTGATTTATTTCTTGTTTAGGTTTTAAAGGCATGTCCTCTTAGCATTTCTCTAGTGTATGCCCCTTTTATTTAATGTATTTTTTTTTTGTTTTAGGTTAGGTAGATTTTGGTTGCCTATCTGAGCTTTGTGGGCCTTGCCCTATGCTGTTGTTTTGTTCTTTTCTGGTTAATACACTTATTTTACCCAAAAAGGGGGTTGATTCACGTTTGTTTCGCATCCACATATCAAAACACATTGGAATTAAATCGAATTGATATTCTGGTTATTTGGGGTGAAATCACACAAAATATCAAATTTCATGTCATTTGGTTTAGGGTTTAGATTTAGGTCTAAAAGGGTTTGTTACATTCATCAATTGAAAGACCTTATAATTTTGGGTTGGTACCATTGAAAATTAGTATTCAGTTATTTTGGGTTAGTTACTACGCCAACTACATCTCTATTTGCTTTCAGTTAGATCTAATCCAGAAGGTTAAGTTGCAATTTGGACCCAAATCAATATTTTTCTTATCTTAAACTATTCTTGACATATCTTTAATCTTGACATTATCTTTGCGAACACCATCAATATAGATTTTTCGGCATTAAAAATACATGTAATTGAAGGCCTTGAGTGAAACACAAGAGGAGTGTAAATACGTAAGGGAATGAGTGAGGAAACATATTTTCTTTACTACTAACTAGTTTTATATATATATATATATATATAGATTTGAGGATGTCAAAGTTAATCAATATGGCACCACTAACATTGCTTTTTAGTTATAATTTGCCACTTAACAGTTGACAGAGTTCAGTTTGGTGATGGGTGATATGCATAATAGGATGGAAAAGATTGGAGGGACTTGCTAATGAAAATGGTGGAGTTTGACATAGGGTTGATTAGAGAGAATTCAATAGGATTAAGAAAGAGAAACTGAGGTTAAGAGTTTCAAATATTTATGATTATAATGCTTTTATGATTGTGTTCGCAGATAGAGAGGCTGAACAAATTGCAAAGTTTTATAAAGAAACAAATAAAGAACATGAAAAATGGAGATTTAGTTTACCATCAAAATGATAAAAAACAAAAAAGAGCAGAAATGATTATCATTAAAAAATATGTATGTAAGTGAATGACAAGACGTGTTTATTTGAAATTATTATCAGCTACAACATTCATACAATGTTGTTGGAGGCATGTGCAGGCAAGAAAAGAACTCTAAAGGATTCAACAAGAGGCTAAAGAATTATCCATTATACCTATTGGTAATTCGATGATGAATCATCTTAAAGATAGAGGGAATGATACAATCCAAGAAATGTCAGATTCAAGTTTTGGTGTAAAATTTTCTATTGTCTAGTTTTACACTTTTGAGCATAACTTTCAACTCGACTGTTAGATCAGGTTGAAATTGTAACATCCCCTACTTGGAGTTAAAAAACAACACTCTTATGTCAATCGAAAATAGATAATTTTTTTTTCTTAGATATATATATATATATATATATATATATTCATGGTTTTCATATTAAAATTTACCGAAATTTCAACGGAGTCCCCCCTATATCAGAAGGTCCCAAGTTATTGATATGTAGCCTGTTTACACTTCTAATAACTCGCATTTCATAACTTAATCCCGACCCAATCGTCTTGGGTTTCAATTTCCACAATATTCTCACACCTATTATCCACGATATTCATGATATACATTATATAACAAAATATCATCATGGATGAAAATAAAAGTAAATACTTAGACATGAAAGATGGTTACATGAACTATAGAGATTAAGTTCATTCAATTAAGTTTAAACATTAATTATAGAAATTAAGTTATACAAACATTTTCATGTTTACAAAATATAAGGGTATACCCCTATAACCTAAATTACAAGAAGGGAAACATGAGTTAGGATCTACTATTGTCGTGCATATGATGTTCCTGAAACAAAATACATATTATTGAAAGATGACTATCACATAAAAAAATAACAACACGAATATCAAGCAATTTTAAAAAGGTAACATGCATTCATATTTTGTTCCCTTCTCCTTTCTGGTTTTCATTAGAATCTCTTCCTTATTCAAACTATTAATAATTGTTCCCTCTTTCACTATCAACCTCCATTCCAGACTTTATAAGATCAAACATGATTATCTTCGTTTAACCCATTTCCGATACCCCTTTCACTAGTATCATCATCATCATCCTATAGGAGTTGATGCAGGGTAATCCCCTTACCCGGGATCCTAACATACACTGAATGTATGCTAACCGAAACATGGTGATCTCCTTACCCGGGATTTTAACAAACACTGAATGTATGCTAGCTGAAAACATGGTGATCCCCTTACCCGGGATCCTAATATACACTAAATGTATGCTAGTCCAACCATGGCGATCCCCTTACCCGGGATCCTAACATACACTAAATGTATGCTAGTCCAAACATGGTGACCCCCTTACCCGAGATCCTAACATACAATAAATGTATGCTTGTTTACGCCTCAAATCACACTTCTCATATTTCATCACTTAGCAATTCACACAAAAACCTTTTCCCTTGAGTACTCATACATTCGGTAATTCACATTTCACATGGGATTTACGTAGAAGGTAAAGGTGTGATTCACCAACCTGCAATAGAAGCTCTACTCGTGCTCCCCTGCTGCTGTTGTTGCACCACGCCTATGGTCCCTCCTGCAAATCATAGGTTTATCTCATAAATTTTCCTCACTCAAGGATATGTTTTATAATAACCATATCAATAACCAATAAGTCTTTCTTTCAGTCATTTTTTAGTACTTTATGTTTTTCTTATTTCACTCATTATTACTTCGTTCTTTATCCAAACCTAGTTATCATTCCTTTCTTTATATTTAGACTGTCACCGTCCAACTATTACTGCCTCGTTTTTGAATTGTTACTGTCTGACCTCTTCTTAAATTTTTAACTATATCTAGAGTTATAGAACTTTGATTCAAGTGAAATTTGTGTCGTTGGAAAAGTAAGACATGAGGCTACAAGTTCTATGTTTTGAGGAGAACCCAGTTCTGCCTTTAAGATAGTCAAAATCGCTCATCAACAAACACTTGGACTGTTACTGTCCAACCGTTACTATCCGTTTTTGAACTATTATTGTCTGACCTCTCCTCAGATTCTTAACTATATCTAGAGTTATAGAACTCCGATTCAAGTGAAATTTATTTCATTGGAAAGATAAGACATGAGGTTACAAGTTCTATGTTTTGAGGAGAACCTAGTTCTGCCTCTAAGATAGTCAAAATCGCTCATCAACAAACACTTGGACTGTTACTGTCCAACTGTTACTGTCCGTTTTTGAACTTTTACTGTCTGACCTCTCCTCAGATTTTTAACTATATCTGGAGTTATAGAACTCAAATCTATAATTTAACATCCAGGCATCAATTCATAATCAACTTTAAAACAACTCATAAGACCATGTTTCAGAATATCTACCCGATACGAATCAAGGTCTCGATTCCTACTTTTCTTTCTAATGACAACCGACCCTCCCCTCTTCTCTTCTTGTTCAATTTTTTCTTGTTAATCCCTTTCCTACCAGTGTTTATTTTTTTTTACCTATAACCCTAAATCTTGGATGGGTTCTTGAAATTTGGTGTTTCTCTCTTGATTTGTAAAAATAGATACCAAAACTCCCTCTCTTCTTTCTTTACGATTGTTACAAATCTGTTTTTGGTAAGAAGAGTAGTATTTATGCTCTATAATTATTCTTATTTGCATTTAGACCCCATTTTCTTTAAATGTATTCATTTTGCCCCCACTTCTTTTAATTTAGTTTATTTTCCTTAATTAATCCAGCTTTGATTATCTCGGGATTTACATCTGCAGTAGTCTATGTGCTTCAAAGATTTCAGTGTAAGGCGTAGAACTGGGTTTCAAGGATTAATTTTGGGACAATAGGTACTAAGTTTTCATCAACGGTTTCTTAGTCAGTAGTAGTTTATGTGCGCTGAAGATGTAAGCGTCAGCCGTAGAAATGGGCTTCTTGGATGATTTTTGGGTCCTAGGGACCTAGTTTTCGTCAACGATTTCTGAGCTAGCAGTGGTCTATGTGCTCTGAAGATTTCAGCCTCAGCCATAGAACTAGTTTTCAGTGATGATTTCTGGGTTGGCAGCGACACAGTTTTCATAAACAGTTACTGCGTTTTCCAATACTCTATGTGCTTCGAAGATTTCAGCGTCAGATGTAGAACTGGGTTTTGAGGATTATTTTTTGGACAGTAGGGATTTAGTTTTCATCAACGGTTTTTGAGTCAGCACTAATCTATGTCCATTGAAGATTTCAGCATCAGTCGTAGAACTGGGTTTCAAGGATATTTTTGGGATAGTAGGGAATCAGTTTTCGTCAACAGTTTTTCAGTCAGCAGTAGTCTATGTGCGCTAAAGATATCAGTGTCAGCTGTAAAAGTGGGCTTCTTGGACGATTCTTGAGTCTTAGGGACCCAGTTTTCGTCAATAGTTTTTGAGTCTGCAGTAGTCTATGAACCTTGAATATTTCAGCGTCAGCCATAGACTTGGGTTCGAGGATGATTTTTGGGAAAATAAGGACTTAGTTTTCGTCAATGATTTTTGAGTTTCAAGGATATTTCTGGGGTAGTAGGGACTCAATTTTCATCAACGGTTTCTCAGTCAACGAAAGTCCATGTGCTCAAAAAATGTCAGCGTGAGCCGTAGAATTATGCTTCTTGGATGATTCTTGGGTCCCTAGGGACCCAGTTTTCGTCAACGGTTTCTGAGCCAATAGTATTCTATGTGTGATGTGCCATGAATGATCCGAAAAATCAGCAACAGTAAATCTGGAAAAAATGGATGAAAGATGGGTCTGGTTAGTTGTCTTTCTTTTGGTGTTTAGGCTGGATTATAGTGATTTTAAGATAAATAAGATGGAGGATTGACTAGAATGATACTTTGAAAGTCAATTTGGACACCACAAGGATCAATTTAGGATTTCGACGCCACACTCTTTTGTGATTAAAGAGTGATAAGTCAATTAGGATTCTTCGCAAAATCAATTTGGAAGAACAACTCTTAATTCTTTGAATTAAGTTTCAAATCTTGGCCAAAAAGTGTTTGTTACATATTCTGATACAATATTTAAATTGGAACATCCTTCTATAGTTAGGAAAATTCAACATGACAGAAGTCAAGCCCAAAAATTAGACTTTGACAAAGTAACTAGACAAATTTAACTAGCACACCTTTTCTGACCTTAATTCAAACAAAAACAGACTAAATTTAAAATGACTATAACTTCTTGCACCAAAGTCCAATGCAATCATGGTTGGACAATCTAGAAAGATCACTTTCTAAACTTGAAATCTACCTAGATTAGTCTTGTCTTCACGTGCAATGGATGACTTCAAAATCAGGTTTAAATTCATCTACTAATCTGACCGTAAACAACATCAATTTCTTCACTTATTTGCATTATCAATCCAAACACAAGTAGTCCAACATCAAAAGAACCATTAAGGGCCTTTCCCATGTTCAAGTTTCAATTTTAGGCAAATAAGAACCTTTGAACCAATTCTGAACAGATTGCTAGCTTTTAACTCCGAAGCAGCTTCAATCATTCTAATTTGACTCGTCAAGGCCTTTTGCTTCAATCATTCCAGAAGCATCACACTCTATTTCGAATATTTTAGCAAAGTCTGGAAGTGCTAAAACTGGAGCAGTACACAACTTTTCCTTAATTAGCTCAAAATCTTTCTATGCATCTTCACTCCATCTATACTCGTTCCCTTTTTTCAAGCATTCTATCATAAGAGCAACAATAGAGCTGAAGTCTTTCACAAATCGCCTGTAGAAAGAAGTTAAACCATGGAAGCTCCTCACATCAGTGATACTAGCAAGTTTTGGCCAGTCCCGAATTGCCTCAATTTTCTCCTCATCAACCTTAACTCCCCTGCTAGAGATAATATATCCAAGAAACACGACACTTTATTTACAGAAGTTCCACTTTGTGAGTTTCCCATACAACTTAGAATCTCACAAAGTTTCAAACACAACTCTAAGATGCTTCACATGATCATCAAAGGTCTTGCTATACACCAGGATATCGTCAAAATATACTACAACAAACAACCCAATATACTTCCTCAAAACATGATTCATAAGCCTCATAAATGTACTAGACGCATTAGATAACCCAAACGCCATTACCATCCATTCATATAACCCTTGTTTAGTTTTAAATGTTGTTTTCCATTCATCTCCCTCTTTCATTCTAATTTGGTGATAACCACTCATCAAATCAACTTTAGAAAACAATGCAGCACCATGCAACTCATCAAGCAAATCATCAAGTTTGAGTATAGGAAATCGATACTTGATTGTTATTTTGTTGATAGCGCGACTATCCATACATATCCTCATGGTACCATCTTTCTTCGGTACAAGCAAACTAGGTAAGGAACATGGACTAAGTGATTCTCGCACATAGCCCTTCTCTAAGTGCTCGCCAACCTACCTTTGAATCTCTTTTGCTTCATCTAGATTACATCTGTATACTGGTCTATTAGGAAGTGAAGCTTCCGGCACCAAATCAATTTGATGCTCAATTCCACGAATAGGTGGTAACCCTTTAGGTAATTCATCTGGAAACACATCTTTAAATTCTTCAAGTAATTCCTTAATCTGTCTTGGTAAGTCCAATCCTTCTACTTGTAGTAATTGCTTTGTCCAGATCATGAAAACAACCCCCACTAAAGCTAATGCTTGTTTGATGTCTCTTTTTTTGGCTAACAGCAGCCCCTTACGTGATTTCACCTCCTTTTGTTGGTTTCATAACTGATCCTCTCTAACCTATTGAGAAGTCAATGGTAACAAGTTCACCTTCTGTCCATTCAGCATAAAAGAATAAGTGTTCTTTCATCCATTGTAGGTCACATCCTTATCAAACTGCCATGGACGACCCAACAACAAATGGCTAGCTGACATCGGCGCAACATCACACAAAACCTCGTCATGTTAGATTTTAATGGAAAAGGTATATGAACTTGCTTTGTCACCCAAATCTCCCCATTCTCATTCAGCCATCGCAAACTATACGGCATGGGATGTGGAATGGTAGTTAAACCCAATTTCTCCACCAAGGTAGTTGATGCAACATTAGTGCAACTTCCATTATCAATGATCATATTATCAATGATCATCCTATACACCTTATCTCGAATCTGACATCGAGTATGAAAGATATTCTCGCGTTGCTCATCATTAACGTTAATTTGTGCATTCAGAACCTGTTGCACAACCAACAAATCTCCCTTCACTGGTTCGAAATCCTCTTATTGTTCAGCCACTTGTACCCTATCTTCATCTTCAGTTTCAACCTCATCTCCACTGATCAGCTCTCTATGATCCCTATGAAAAATCATCATCCTTTTATTTAGACATTCCAAAGCAATGTGCCCATGTCCTAAGCATTTGAAACACTTAATGTCTCGAGACCTCCTAAGATGTTGAGGTTTTGTCACCTTCTCCTTTCCTTTTAAAGAATCAGAACTTGTATTCCTCTTACTAAACTCCACCTTCTCATCTTGTTTAGGTGTGCTCCATGTTTGTGTAGGCGTAGAAACAACCCTTGTCATGTTTGACATAGTTATACCAATTCGGACACCTCCTCGTTTCTGCTGCCTCTCTACTCGAGTTGCAAGGTTTATAACTTCCTTAAGGAAGATGTACGGGTGTAATTCAACTACATTAGTTATATCCTTCCTCAACCCTCCAAGAAATCTAGCTATTGTTTGCTCTTGGGGTTCCATCAATTCACATCGAATCAACAGCAACTCAAACTCTTTCACATACTCTTCCACGCTCAAAGATCCTTGTTGTAAAGTCTGAAGTCTGATGTATAACTCATGTTTATAGTAATCAGGAACAAATCTCTTTTTCATCACTCTTTTCATAGTTGCCCACATTGTAATCTCCTCTTCTCCATCCCTTCTCCTCTGAATCTTTAAGTTTTCCCACCATAAAAGAGCATAATCCGTAAACTCAAGTGCTGCCACCTTACTCCAACTATTCCTCGAGTTGACTACTTCCTCTAAACGGTGGAATCTTATGTTTGAGACCATTAGGATGATTGTAATTCTGCCTTCTTGGTCTGCCCCTATCATCGGTCTCATCATCCCTATTTGGATCTTTGTCAGCTTCTATAATATCATTTCATGGCACCTTAAGTGCTTGCCTCTATTGGGGTTGCAAATTATTTCTTTGCATCAATTGTATAAGGGTATTCAACTGTTCATGAATTTCAGTCATGTCATCCTAAATTTCAGCATGAGATCATTATAAGCCCATAACCTGTGTCTGTTCCAAACTTAACCCTCTTGGCAAATCTTCTTTATCTCCAGCCATAATTAAGTTTATCAACCTCAATTCTAGCAAGCCTTTCTTTTGTTTTGGGCTCCTACCTTAGATCGCAACTGATGCTCTGATACCAGATGATATGCCTTGAATGATCCAAAAAATCAGCAACAATAAATCTGGTGAAAATGGATGAAGGATAGGTCTGGTTGGTTGTCTTTCTTTTGGTGTTTAGGCTGGATTATAGTGATTTTAAGGTAAATAAGATGGAGGATTGACTAGAATGATACTTTGATAAGTCAATCTGGACGCCACAAAGATCAATCTAGGATTTCGACGCCATATTCTTTTGTGATTAAAGAGTGATAAGTCAGGTAGGATTCTCCCCAAAATCAATTTGGAAAAACAACTTTTAATTATTTGAATTATGTTTCAAATCCTGGGCAAAAAATGTTTATTACATATTCTGATACAATATTTATAATTGGAACATCCCTCCATAGTTAGGAAAATTTAACATGACAGAAGTCAAGCCCAAAAGTTAGACTTTGACAAAGTAACTAGACAAATTTAACTAGCACACCTTTTCTGACCTTGATTGAAACATAAACAGACTAAATTTAAAACGGCTACAAAAGTCCAATACAATCATGGTTGGACATTCTAGAAAGATCACGTTCTAGACTTGAAATCCACCTAGATTAGTCTTGTCTTCACGTGCAATGGATGACTTCAAAATCGGGTTTCAATTCATCTACTAATCTGACCGTAAACAACATCAATTTCTTCACTTATTTGCATTATCAATCCAAACACAAGTAGTCCAACATCAAAAGAACCATTAAGGGCCTTTCCCATGTCCAAGTTTCAATTGTAGGCAAATAAGAACCTTTGAACCAATTCCGAACAGATTGCTAGCTTTTAACTCCGAAGTAGCTTCAATCATTCCAATTTGACTCATCAAGGCCCTTTGCAGTTGTTTTGCTCTCACTCTTGTTATTGGGCCATCTGAATCTTCTTGTAGATTAGGTTCGGCTTTACGAGATGGATTATAATTCCCATGATGCACATCATCAGCCCCGGGTTTAGAATGATTTGTCCTCAAATCAGTATCGTCAATATCATCCAAGTATATTTTTGGGACAGTAGGGACTTAGTTTTCGTCAACGGTTTCTCAGTTAACAAAAGTCCATATGCGCAAAAGATGCCAACGTCAGCTGTAGAACCGAACTTTGATGATTTTTTGGTCTCCAGGGACTCATATTTCGTCAGCGATTTCTAAACCATCTGTAGTCTATGTGCTCTGAAGATTTCAGCGTGAACTGCAGAACAAGGTTCCCGTGATGATTTCTGGGTTGGTAGTGACGCATTTTTCATCAACGATTTTTGCGTTAGCAATAGTCTATGTGCTCCAAAGATTTAAGCGTCAGGCGTAGAATTGTGTTGCGATGATTATTTTTGGGATAGGAGGGATTCAGTTTTCGTCAACGGTTTCTCAGTTAGCAGTAGTTTATGTGCGCTGAAGATGTTAGCGTTAGCCTACAACTGGGCTTCCTGGATTACTTTTTGGACAGCTGGGACTTAGTTTTTGTCAATGGTTTTTGAGTCAGTAGTAGTCTATATGCGTTGAAGATGCCTGCGTCATCTGTAGAAGGGGGCTTCTTGGATGATTTTTGGGTCCCAGGGACCTAGTTTTCGTAAACGGTTTCTCAGTCAGCAAAAGTCTATGTATGCAAAAGATGTCAACGTTAGTCGTAGAAGTGGGCTTCTTGGATGATTTTTGGGTCCCCAAAGACCTAGGTTTCATCAACGGTTTCTGAGCCCGCAGTAGTCTGTGTTTTTAAGATTTCAGTGTCGCGACAGCACTAGGTTGCAGTGATGATTTTTGGGTCGGCAGCGACGCATTTTTTATCAACAGGTTTTGCATCAGCAGTAGTCTATATGTCCAAAAGATTTTAGCGTCAACCATAGAACTGGGTTTCGAGGATGATTTTTAGGACAACAGGTACATAGTTTTTGTCAAAGGCTTGTGAGTCAGGGACATAATTTTCATCAATGGTTTTTGAATGATTTTTGGGTCATAGGGACATAATTCTCACTTAGCAGTGGTCTATGTGCGCTGAAGATGTTAGCGTAATCCATAGAAATGGACTTCTTCGATGATTTTTGGGTCATAGGGACATAATTTTCGTCAACGGTTTTTGAGTGAGCAGTAGTCTATATGCCCTGAAGATTTCAGCGTTAGCCGTAAACTTGGGTTCAACGATGATTTTTGGGATAGCAGGGACTTAGTTTTCGTCAATGGTTTTTGAGTCAGCACTAGTCTATGTCCATTGAAGATTTCAGCGTCAACCGTAGAACTAGGTTTCGACGATGATTTTTAGGAAGGCAGGTACTTATTTTTTGTCAACGGTTTGTGAGTCAGCACTAGTCTATGTCCATTGAAGATTTCAGCATCAGCCACAGAACTGGGTTTCGAGGATATTTTTAGAACAATAGGGACTCAATTTTTGTCAACAATTTCTCAGTCAGCTAAAGTTCATGTGCGCTGAAGATGTCATCGTCACCTGTAGAACTGGGCTTCTTTGATTATTTTTTAGTCTTAGGGACCTAATTTTCATCAATGATTTTTTTTTCAGCAGTAGTCCATGTGCCCTAAAGAGTTCAATGTCAGCCGTTGACTTGGGTTCGACGAAAAATTTTTGGGATAGCAGGGACATAGTATTCGTTAACGGTTTTTGAGGCAGCTCTAGCCCATGTTCATTCAATATTTCAGCGTCAGTCGTAGAACTAGGCTTTTTGGGTGATTTTTTGGTCCGTAAGGCCTTAGTTTTTGTCAAAGGTTTTTGAGTCAACAATAGTCTATAGGCGCTGAAGAAGTCAGCGTCGGCCGTAGAAGTGGGCTTCCTGGATGATTTTTGGTTCCCAAGGACTCGATTTTCATCAACGGTTTGTGAGCAAGCAGTAGTCTATGTCCATTGAATATTTTAGTGTCAGCCATAAAACTGGGTTTCCTGGGTGATTTTTTGGTCCGTAGGGACTTAGTTTTTGTCTTTGGTTTTTGAGTGAGTAGTAGTCTATAGGCGCTGAAGATGTCAACGTCAGCCGTAGAAGTGGGTTCTTGGATGATTTTTTGTTCTAAGGGACTCAGTTTTCATCAACGGTTTGTGTGCAAGCAGTAGTCTATGTCCATTGAAGATTTCAGCGTCAGCCACGGAAATAGGCATCCTAGGTGATTTTTTTGTCAGTAGGGACTCAATTTTTATCATTGGTTTTTGAGTCAACAGTAGTTTATACGCGCTGAAGATGCCAGCGTCAACCGTAGAAGTGGGCTTCTTGGGTGATTTTTGGTTTCCATGGACTCGATTTTTATCAATGGTTTGTGAGTAAGCAGTAGTCTATGTCCATTGAAGATTTCAGCGTCAGCCATAGAACTAGGCTTCTTGGGTGATTTTTTGGTCCGTAGGGACTCAGTTTTTGTCAACGGTTTTTGAGGCAACAGTAGTCTATACGTGCTGAAGATGTCAGCGCAAGCCGTAGAAGTGGGCTTCTTGGATGATTTTTGGTTCCGAAGGACTTAGTTTTCATCAACAGTTTGTGAGCAAGCAGTAGTTTATGTCCATTGAAGATTTCAGCGTCAGCTGTAGAACTGGGTTTCTTGGGTGATTTTTTGGTCCGTAGGGACTCAGTTTTTGTTAGCGGTTTATGAGGCAGCAGTAGTTCATACATGCTGAAGATGTCAGCGTCAGAAGTAAAAGTGAGCTTCTTGGATGATTTTTTGTTCCAGGGACTCCTTTTCGTCAACAGTTTGTGAGCAAGCAGTAGTCTATGTCTATTGAAGATGTCAGTGTCAGTCGTAGAAGTGGGCTTCTTTGATGATTTTTTGTTCCTAGGGACTCGGTTTTTGTCAATGGTTTGTAAGCAAGCTGTTGCCTATGTCCATTGAATATTTCAACGTCAGTTGTAGAACTGGGCTTCTTGGATGATTTTTCATTCCCAGGGACTCACTTTTCATCAACGGTTTGTGACTAAGCTGTAGTTTATGTCCATTGAATATTTCAGCGTCCGCCGTGAAACTAGGCTTCGTGGGTGAATTTTTGGTCCCAGGGACTCACTTTTCATCAAATGGTTTGTGAGCAAGTTGTAGTCTATGTCCATTGAATATTTCAGCGTCAACCGTGGAACTAGGCTTCCTGGGTGATTTTTTTATCCATAGGGACTCAGTTCTTGTCAATGGTTTTTGAGTCAGCAGTACTCTATAGGCGCTGAAGATGTCAGTGTCAGCCGAAGAAGTGGGCTTCTTGGATGATTTTTGGTTCCCAGGGACTCGATTTTCGTCAACGGTTTGTGAGCAAGCAGTAGTCTATGTCCATTGAAGATTTCAACGTCAGCCGTAGAATTGGGCTTCTTGGATGATTTTTTGGTCCATAGGGACTCAGTTTTTGTCAACGGTTTTTGAGGCAGCAGTAGTCTATACGTGCTGAAGATGTCAGCGTCAGCCGTAGTAGTTTATGTCCATTGAAGATTTCAGCGTCAGCCGTAGAACTAGGGTTCTTGGGTGATTTTTTTGTCCGTAGGGCTTCAGTTTATGTCAAAGGTTTTTGAGTCAGCAGTAGTCTATACGCGCTGAAGATGTCAGCGTCAGCCGTAGAAGTGGGCTTCTTGGATGATTTTTTGTTCCAGGGACTCCGTTTTCATCAACGATTTGTGAGAAAATAGAAGTCTATATCCATTGAGGATTTTAGTGTCAGCCATAGAATTGGGCTTCTTGGGTGATTTTTTGGTCCGTTGGGCCATAGTTTTTCTCAAAGGTTTTTGAGTCAGTAGTAGTCTATACGCGCTGAAGATGTCAGCGTCAGCCGTAGAAGTGGTCTTCTTGGATGATTTTTGGTTCCCAGGGACTTGATTTTTGTCAACGGTTTGTGAGCAAATAGAAGTGATACGGATCAGCCCAACACCAAGCGTAATCATGCCAACGACCCATTGGAGGTGCCAATTGGGCCAATCACAAGAGCTAGGGCAAAGAAGCTTAAAGAAGCATTGAATGGGCTTGTTCAGAACATATGGAGCAAAATGGACCTAGATGGGCTTGAGACATTTAAGGAGCATGAAGGGCAGCCTTTAATCCATCTAGTTCAGGTCCAAGAAGAGCCCAATTCGTGTGGAACATGGGGTTGATGTGTCCGGGCCAATACCAGCCTTGTTAGGCTTGTTTTTCCTAATGCTACAAGGATAAAAAGTCAGTAATTGATTCTCCTAATTAAGTAAGGAAGTTGGCCATATCTTATTCCTAAAGAGAGGAGGACTATTTAATGCTTTTCCTAACTTAGGAAGGAAAGTAATTAAATCAGCAACAAAGGAGGAAATTTGTTTTTCTTATTTGTCAAAGTTAAAGAAGGAAATCCAAGCTAATCAAGGACATCAAGGGGGGGCAGCAACACAAAATTTCCAAATTAGATTTGTCCTAGTTTATTTGGGACTTCTTAAGGGTGACAAATCTGATTCTAGCATATTTAGCATGATAATTTTCAGAATTTTATTATTTTTATTATTTTCTTCATAGTTTTTGGGTTATTATTACTTATTTGGGTCAATTGTAAGTGGGCTTCATATAAGTCCACCTAAGGGGGGTCCATTAGGGTTTTCTTAAGTCTAGAGTCAGTATAAATAAAGGCATAACCAAACATGTAAGGTTACGCAATTTTCAGATGAATAAACTTCTTTGCTGCACTTATTGTGTGTTGGTGGGATAATCTCCCTTCCTTGGTTCTCTAAAGAACTGAAAACGACTTATCGAAGAACAACTGTCTTCGTGGCGTCATCCTTATACTTCTCATTCGCGAATCAATATTCGTTGGGTGGGGGTCTCCGTTTTTCAATAGTGCTGGTGCCTAGGTACAAGTTATCTTTGTGTCACACTCCTATCAAACCTGATTTACTTGGCTTTTCCGGGAATTGATGTCTTTGCGTGTGGGTTGCTTGACCACGTGATCACGAGGTTCGCATCAAGAAGTCTATGTCCATTGAGGATTTTAGTCTCAGCAATAGAATTGGGCTTCTTGGGTTATTTTTTGGTCCGTTGGGCCATAGTTTTTATCAAAGGTTTTTGAGTCAGCAGTAGTCTATACGCGCTGAATATGTGAGCGTCAGCCGTAGAAGTGGTCTTCTTGGATGATTTTTGGTTCTCAGGGACTCGATTTTCGTCAACGGTTTGTGAGCAAGTTGTAAGCTATGTCCAATATTTTAGCGTCAGCCGTGGAAGTGGGCTTATTGGGTGATTTTTTCATCCGTAAGGACTCAGTTTTTGTCAATGGTTTTTGAGTTAGCTGTCTATATGCGTTGAAGATGTCAGCG
This sequence comes from Populus nigra, assembly GCF_951802175.1. NCBI lineage: Eukaryota > Viridiplantae > Streptophyta > Magnoliopsida > Malpighiales > Salicaceae > Populus > Populus nigra. The sequence goes on from NC_084860.1 coordinate 9,430,157, forward strand.
TCAGCCGTAGAAGTGGGCTTCTTGGATGATTTTTGGTTCCCAGGGACTCAGTTTTCGTCAACAGTTTGTGAGCAAGCAGTAGTCTATTTCCATTGAATATTTCAGTGTCAGCCATAGAACTGGGCTTCCTGGGTTATTTTTTGGTCCGTAGGGACTCAGTTTTTGTCATTGGTTTTTTAGGTCAGCAGTAGTCTATAGGCGCTGAAGATGTCAGCGGCAGCCGTAGAAGTGGGCTTCTTCGATGATTTTTGGGTCCTAGGGACCCAGATTTCATCAACGGTTTTTGAGCAAGCTGTAGTCTATGTCCATTGAATATTTTAGCGTCAGCCGTGGAACTGGGCTTTTTGGGTATTTTTTTGTCCGTAGGGACTCAGTTCTGGTTAATAGTTTTTGAGTCAGCAGTAGTCTATAGGCGCTGAAGATGTCAGTGTCAGCCAAAGAAGTGGGCTTCTTGGATGACTTTTGGTTCCCAGGGACTCGATTTTCATCAACGGTTTGTGAGCAAATAGAAGTCTATGTCCATTGAGGATTTCAGCGTTAGCCGTAGAACTGGGCTTCTTAGGTGATTTTTTGGTCCTTTGGGCCTTAGTTTTTCACAAAGGTTTTTAAGTGAGCAGTACTCTATATGCGCTGAAGATGTCAGCGTCAGCCGTAGAAGTGGTCTTCTTGGATGATTTTTGGTTCCCAAGGACTTGATTTTCGTCAACGATTTGTGAGCAAGCTGTAGGTTATCTGCATTGAATATTTCAGCGTCAGCCGTGGAAGTGGGCTTCTTGGGTGATTTTTTGGTCCGTAGGGACTCTGTTTTTGTCAATGGTTTTTGAGTCAGCAGCAGTCTACATGCACAGAAGATGTCAGCGTCAGCCGTAGAAGCGGGCTTCTTGGATGATTTTTAGTTCCTAGGGACTTAGTTTTCATCAACAGTTTGTGAGCAAGCAGTAGTCTATGTCCATAGAATATTTCAGTGTGAGCCACAGAACTGGGCTTCTTGGGTTATTTTTTGGTCCGTAGGGACTCGGTTTTTGTCATTGGTTTTTGAGTCAGCAGTAGTCTATAGGCGCTAAAGATGTCAGCGTCAGCCGTAGAAGTGGGCTTCTTTGATGATTTTTGGGTCCTAGGGACCCAGTTTTCGTTAACGGTTTTTGAGCAAGCTGTAGTCTATGTCCATTGAATATTTCAGCGTCAGCCGTGAAACTGGGCTTCGCGGATGATTTTTTGGTCCCAGGGACGCAGTTTTCGTCAACGATTTGTGAGCAAGTTGTAGTCTATGTCCATTGAATATTTTAGTGTCAGCCACAGAACTGGGCTTCTTGGGTTATTTTTTGGTCCGTAGGGACTCAATTTTTGTCAAAGGTTTTTAAGTTAGCAGTAGTCTATACGCGCTGAAGATGTCAGCGTCAGCCGTAGAAGTGGTCTTTTTGGATGATTTTTGGTTCCCAGGGACTTGATTTTCTTCAACAGTTTGTGAGCAAATACAAGTCTATGTCCATTGAGGATTTCAGCGTTAGCTGTAGAACTGGGCTTCTTGGTTGATTTTTTGGTTCGTTGGGCCTCAATTTTTCTCAAAGGTTTTTAAGTTAGCAGTACTCTATACGCGCTAAAGATGTCAGCGTCAGCCGTAGAAGCGGGCTTCTTGGATGATTTTTGGTTCCCAGGGACTCAGTTTTCATCAACAGTTTGTGAGCAAGCAGTAGTCTATGTCCATTGAATATTTCAGTGTCAGCAATAGAACTAGGCTTCCTGGGTTATTTTTTGGTCTGTAGGGACTCAGTTTTTGTCATTGGTTTTTGAGTCAGCAGTAGTCTACATGCGCTGAACATGTCAGCGTCAGCCGTAGAAGTGGGCTTCGTGGGTTATTTTTTGGTCCCAGGGACGCAGTTTTCATCAACGGTTTGTGACAAGTTGTAGTCTATGTCCATTGAATATTTCAGTGTCAGCCACAGAACTGGGCTTCTTGGGTTATTTTTTGGTCCGTAGGGACTCAGTTTTTGTCATTGGTTTTTGAGTCAGCAGTAGTCTACATGCGCTGAAGATGTCAGCGTCAGCCGTAGAAGTGGGCTTCTTGGATGATTTTTGGTTCCGAAGGACTTAGTTTTCATCAACAGTTTGTGAGCAAGCAGTAGTCTATGTCCATTGAATATTTTAGTGTCAGCCATAAAACTGGGCTTCCTGGGTTATTTTTTGGTCCGTAGGGAGTTAGTTTTTGTCATTTGTTTTTGAGTCTGCAGTAGTCTATAGGCGCTGAAGATGTCAGCGTCTGCCGTTGAAGTGGGCTTCTTGGATGATTTTTGGATCATAGGGACCCAGTTTTTGTCAACGGTTTCTGAGCAAGCTGTAGGCTATGTATATTGAATATTTCAGCGTTAGCCGTGGAAGTGGGCCTCTTGGGTGATTTTTTGGTCTGTTGGGCCTTAGTTTTTCTCAAAGGTTTTTAAGTCAATAGTAGTCTATAAGCGCTGAAGATGTCAGCGTCAGCCGTAGAACTGGGCTTCTTGGATGATTTTTGGTCCAAGGGACCTATATTTCAACAACGGTTTCTGATCCAGGTGTAGTCTATGTACATTGAAGATTTCAGCGTCAGTCGTAGAACTAGGTTTCGAGGATGTTTTTAGGACAGCAGGGACTCAGTTTTTGTCAACGGTTTTTCATTCACAAGTAGCTACATGCACTGAAGATGTCAGTATCAACCGTACAACTGGTCTTCTTGGATGATTTTTGAGTCCCAAAAACCTAATTTTCGTTAACGTATTCTGAGCGAGCAGTAGTTTATGTACATTGAAGATTTCAGCGTCAGCCGTAGAACTGGGCTTCTTGGATGATTTTTGGGTCCCTAGGGTCCTAGATTTCATCAACGGTTTCTAATCCAGGTGTAGTCTATGTACATTGAAGATTTCAGCGTCAGCCGTAGAATCGGGTTTCGAGGATTTTTTTGGGACAGCAGGGTCGTAGTTTTTGTCAACGTTTCGCAGTCAGCAGTTGTCTAGATGCGCTGAAGTTGTCAGCGTCAGCTGTAGAACTCGGCTTCTTGGATGATTTTTGGGTCCCCAGGGACCTAGATTTCATCAACGGTTTCTGATCCAGGTGTAGTCTATGTACATTGATGATTTCAGCGTCATCCGTAGAACTGGGTTTCGAGGATGATTTTTGGGATAATAGGGACTTAGTTTTTGTCAACGGTTTTTCATTCATCTGTAGCTATATGCGCTGAAGATGTTAGCGTCAGCCGTACAATTGGTCTTCTTGGATGATTTTTGGGTTCTATGGACCTAATTTTCGTCAATGTGTTCTGAGCAAGCAGTAGTCTATGTACATTGAAGATTTCAACATCACTGGTAGAACTAGGTTTCGAGGATGATTTTTGGGTTAGCAGGGACTCAGTTTTTGTCAACTGTTTTTCATTCACTAGTAGCTATATGCGCTGAAGATGTCAGCGTCAACCGTGCAACTGGTCTTCTTGGATGATTTTTGGGTTCTAGGGACCTAATTTTCGTCAACGTGTTCTGAGCGAGCAGTAGTCATGTACATTGAAGATTTCAGTGTCACTTGTAGAACTAGGTTTCGAGGATGATTTTTGGGTCAGCAGGGACTCAGTTTTTGTCAACGTTTCTTAGTCAGCATTTGTCTAGATGCGCTGAAAATGTCAGCATCAACTGTAAAACTGGCCTTCTTGGATGATTTTTGGTCCCAGGGACCTATATTTCAGCAACGGTTTCTGATCCAGGTGTAGTGTATGTACATTGAAGATTTCAGCGTCAGTCGTAGAACTAGGTTTCAAGGATTATTTTTGGTCAACGTTTCTTAGTCAGCATTTGTCTAGATGCGCTGAAAATGTCAGCATCAACTGTAAAACTGGCCTTCTTGGATGATTTTTGGTCCCAGGGACCTATATTTCAGCAACGGTTTTTGATCCAGGTGTAGTGTATGTACATTGAAGATTTCAGCAACGGTTTCTGATCCAGGTGTAGTGTATGTACATTGAAGATTTCAGCGTCAGTCGTAGAACTCAGTTTTTGTCAACGTTTCTTAGTCAGCATTTGTCTAGATGCGCTGAAAATGTCAGCATCAACTGTAAAACTGGCCTTCTTGGATGATTTTTGGTCCCAGGGACCTATATTTCAGCAACGGTTTCTGATCCAGGTGTAGTGTATGTACATTGAAGATTTCAGCGTCAGTCGTAGAACTAGGTTTCAAGGATTATTTTTTGGACAGCAGGAACTCAGTTTTTGTCAACGGTTTTTCATTGACCGGTAGCTATTTGCGCTGAAGATGTCAGCGTCAACTGTACAACTGGTCTTCTTGGATGATTTTTGGGTCCTAGGGATCGAATTTTTGTCAACGTGCTCTGAACGAGCAGTAATCTATGTACATTGAAGATTTCAGCGTCATCCGTAGGACTGGGTTTAGAGAATCATTTTTTAGGACATTAGGGACTCAGTTTTTGTTAACGTTTCGTTGTCAGCAGTAGTCTAGATACGCTGAAGATGTCAACATCAGCCGTAGAACTGAGCTTCTTGGATGATTTTTGGGTCCCAGGGACCTAGATTTCATCAACGGTTTCTGATCCAGACGTAGTCTATGTACATTGAAGATTTCAACGTCACCGTAGAACCGGGTTTCAAGGATGATTTTTAGGACGGCAGGGACGTAGTTTTTCTCAACGGTATCTCAGTCAGCAGTAGTTTATATACGCTGAAGATGTCAGCGTCAGCCATAGAACTGGTCTTCTTGGATTATTTTTGGTTCTAAGGGACCTAGTTTTTGTGAACGGTTTCTCAGCCAGCAGTAGTCTATATACATTGAGGATTACAGCGTCAGTCCTAGAACTGGGTTTCGAGAATCATTTTTTGGGATATCAGGGACTCAGTTTTTGTTAACGGTATCTCAGTCAGCAGTAGTCTACGAACTAGGCTTCTTGGATGATTTTTTAGGTCCCTAGGGTCCTAGATTTCATCAACGGTTTCTAATCCAAGTGTAGTCTATGTACATTGAAGATTTCAGCATCATCCGTAGAACTGGGTTTCGAGGATGATTTTTAGGACAGCAGGGACGTAGTTGTTGTCAACGGTATCTAAGTCAGCGGTAGTCTATATGTGCTGAAGATGTCAGCGTCAGCCGTAGAACTGGTTTTCTTGGATGATTTTTGGGTCCCCAGGGACCTATATTTCATCAACGGTTTCTGATCCAGATGTAGTCTGTGTACATTGACGATTTCAGCGTCAGCCGTAGAACTGGGTTTCGAGGATGATTTTTGGGATAATAGGGACTTAGTTTTTGTCAACGGTTTTTCATTCATCTGTAGCTATATGCGCTGAAGATGTTAGCGTCAGCCGTATAATTGGTCTTCTTGGATGATTTTTGGGTTCTAGGGACCTAATTTTCGTCAATGTGTTCTGAGCGAGCAATAGTCTATGTACATTGAAGATTTCAATGTCACTGGTAGAACTAGGTTTCGAGGATGATTTTTGGGTTAGCAGGGACTCAGTTTTTGTCAACGGTTTTTCATTCACCGGTAGCTATATGCGCTGAAGATGTCAGCGTCAACCGTGCAACTGGTCTTCTTGGATGATTTTTGGGTTCCAAGGACCTAATTTTCATCAACGTGTTCTGAGCGAGCAGTAGTCTATGTACATTGAAGTTTTCAGCGTCAGCCCTAGAACTGGGTTTCTAGAATCATTTTTTGGGACATTAGGGACTCAGTTTTTGTCAACGTTTCTGAGTCAGCATTTTTCTAGATGCGCTGAATATGTCAGCATCAACTGTAAAACTAGGCTTCTTGGATGATTTTTGGGACAGCAGGGACTCATTTTTTATCAACGGTTTTTCATTCATCGGTAGCTATATGTGCTGAAGATATCAGCGTCAACCGTACAACTGGTCTTCTTGGATGATTTTTGGGTTCCAGGGACCTAATTTTTGTCAACGTGTTCTGAGCGAGCAGTAGTCTATGTACATTGAAGATTTCAGCGTCAGGCGTAGAACTAGGTTTCGAGGATCTTTTTTTAGGACATCAGGGACTCAGTTTTTGCCAACGTTTCTCAGTCAGCATTTTTCTAGATGCGCTGAATATGTCAGCATCAACTGTAAAACTAGGCTTCTTGGATGATTTTTGGAACAACAGGGACTCATTTTTTGTTAATGGTTTTTCATTCATCGGTAGCTATATGCGCTGAAGATGTCAGTGTCAACCGTACAACTGGTCTTCTTGGATGATTTTTGGGTTCCAGGGACCTAATTTTTGTCAACGTGTTCTGAGCGAGCAGTAGTCTATGTACATTGAAGATTTCAGCGTCAGGCGTAGAACTAGGTTTCGAGGATGATTTTTGGGACAGCAGGGACTCAGTTTTTTTCAACAGTTTTTCATTCACCGGTAGCTATATGCGCTGATGTTGTCAGCGTCACCCGTACAACTGGTCTTCTTAGATGATTTTTAGGTTCCAGGGACCTAATTTTCATCAACGTGTTCTGAGCGAGCAGTAGTCTATGTACATTGAAGATTTCAACGTCAGCCGTAGAACTGGGTTTCTAGAATCATTTTTTGGGACATCAGGGACTCAGTTTTTGTCAACGTTTCTCAGTCAGCATTTTTCTAGATGCGCTGAATATGTCAGCATCAACTGTAAAACTAGGCTTCTTGGATGATTTTTGGAACAATAGGGACTCATTTTTTGTTAATGGTTTTTCATTCATCGGTAGCTATATGCGCTGAAGATGTCAGCGTCAACCGTACAACTAGTCTTCTTGGATGATTTTTGGGTTCCAGGGACCTAATTTTTGTCAACGTGTTCTGAGCGAGCAGTAGTCTATGTACATTGAAGATTTCAGCTTCAGTTGTAGAACTAGGTTTCGAGGATAATTTTTGGGACAGCAGGGACTAAGTTTTTGTCAACGGTTTTTCATTCACTAGTAGCTATATGCGCTGAAAATGTCAGCGTCAATCGTACAACTGGTCTTCTTGGATGATTTTTGGGTCCCAAGGACCTAATTTTCGTCAACGTGTTCTAAGCGAGCAGCAGTCTATGTACATTGAAGATGTCAGCGTCAGTCGTAGAACTGGTCTTCTTGGATTATTTTTGGTCCCAGGGACCTAATTTTCGTCAACTTGTTCTGAGCAAGCAGTAGTCTATGTACATTGAAGATTTCAGCGTCAGCCGTAGGACTGGGTTTCGAGAATCATTTTTTGGGACATCAGGGACTCAGTTTTTGTCAACGTTTCTCAGTCAGCAGTTGTCTAGATGAGCTGAAGATGTCAGCATCAGCCGTAGAACTGGGCTTCTTGGATGATTTTTGGGTCCCAGGGACCTAATTTTCGTCAACGTGTTCTGAGCGAGCAGTAGTCTATGTACATTGAAGATTTCAGCGTCAGTCCTAGAACTAGGTTTCGAGGATGACTTTTGGGACAACAGGGACTCAGTTTTTGTCAACGGTTTTTCATTCACTAGTAGCTATATGCGCTGAAAATGTCAGCGTCAACCATACAACTGGTCTTCTTGGATGATTTTTGGGTCCCAAGGACCTAATTTTCGTCAACGTGTTCTAAGCGAGCAGCAGTCTATGTACATTGAAGATGTCAGCGTCAGTCGTAAAACTGGTCTTCTTGGATTATTTTTGGTCCCAGGGACCTAATTTTCGTCAACGTGTTCTGAGCAAGCAGTAGTCTATGTACATTGAAGATTTCAGCGTCAGCCGTAGGACTGGGTTTCGAGAATCATTTTTTGGGACATCAGGGACTCAGTTTTTGTCAACGTTTCTCAGTCAGCAGTTGTCTAGATGAGCTGAAGATGTCAGCATCAGCCGTAGAACTGGGCTTCTTGGATGATTTTTGGGTCCCAGGGACCTAATTTTCGTCAACGTGTTCTGAGCGAGCAGTAGTCTATGTACATTGAAGATTTCAGCGTCAGTCCTAGAACTAGGTTTCGAGGATGACTTTTGGGACAACAGGGACTAAGTTTTTGTGAACAGTTTTTCATTCACCGGTAGCTATATGCGCTGATGTTGTCAGCGTCACCCGTACAACTGGTCTTCTTAGACAATTTTTAGGTTCCAGGGACCTAATTTTTGTCAACGTGTTCTGAGCGAGCTGTAGTCTATGTACATTGAAGATTTCAGCGTCAGCTGTAGAACTCGATTTCGAGAATCATTTTTTGGGACATCAGGGACTCAGTTTTTGTCAACGTTTCTCAGTCAGCATTTTTCTAGATGCGCTGAATATGTCCGCATCAACTGTAAAACTAGGCTTCTTGGATGATTTTTGGAACACCAGGGACTCATTTTTTGTTAATGGTTTTTCATTCATCGGTAGCTATATGCGCTGAAGATGTCAGCGTCAACCATACAACTGGTCTTCTTTGATGATTTTTGGGTTCCAGGGCCCTAATTTTCATCAACGTGTTCTGAGCGAGCAGCAGTCTATGTACATTGAAGATTTCAGCTTCAGTCGTAGAACTAGGTTTCGAGGATGATTTTTGGGACAGCAGGGACTCAGTTTTTGTCAACGGTTTTTCATTCACTAGTAGCTATATGCGCTGAAAATGTCAGCGTCAACCATACAACTGGTCTTCTTGGATGATTTTTGGGTCCCAAGGACCTAATTTTCGTCAACGTGTTCTAAGCGAGCAGCAGTCTATGTACATTGAAGATTTCAGCGTTAGCCGTAGGATTGGGTTTTGAGAATCATTTTTTGAGACATTAGGGACTCAGTTTTTGTGAATAGTTTTTCATTCAACGGTAGATATATGCGCTGAAGATGTCAGCGTCAACCATACAACTGGTCTTCTTGGATGATTTTTGGGTCCGAGGGACCGAATTTTCATCAACATGTTCTAAGCGAACAGTAGTCTATGTACATTGAAGTTTTCAGCGTCAATTGTAGAACTAGGTTTCGAGGATTAATTTTGGGATAGCAGGGACTCAGTTTTTGTCAATGGTTTTTCATTCACCGGTAGCTACATGCGCTGAAGATGTCAGCGTCAACCGTACAACTGGTCTTCTTGGATGTTTTTTAGGTCCGAGGGACCTAATTTTCATCAACGTGTTCTGAGCGAGCAGTAGTCTATGTGCATTGAAGATGTCAGCATCAGTCATAGAACTGGTCTTCTTGGATTATTTTTGGGTCCAAGGGACCTAGTTTTCGTCAACGGTTTCTCAGCCAGCAGTAGTCTATGTACATTGCAGATTTCTGGGTCCCTAGAACTGGGTTTCTAGAATCATTTTTGGGACATCAGGGACTCAGTTTTTGTCAACGTTTCTCAGTCAGCAGTTGTCTAGATGCGCTGAAGATGTCATCATCAGCCGTAGAACTGGGCTTCGTGCATGATTTTTGGGTCCCAGGGATCTAATTTTCATCAACGTGTTCTGAGAGAGCAGTAGTGTATGTACATTGAAGATTTCAGCGTCAGCCATAGGACTGGGTTTGGAGAATCTTTTTTTGGGACATGAAGGACTCAGTTTTTGTCAACGTTTCTCAGGCAGCAGTTGTCTAGATGCGCTGAAGATGTCAGGATCAGCCGTAGAACTGGGCTTCTTGGATGATTTTTGGGTCCCAGGGACGTAGTTTTCCTCAACGGTTTCTGATCTAGCTGTTGTCTACGTACATTAAAGATTTCAGCGTCAGCCCTAGAATTGGATTTCGATAATGTTTTTTTGGGACATCAGGGACTCATTTTGGTCAACGTTTCTCAGTCAGCAGTTGTCTAGATGCGCTGAAGATGTTAGCATCAGCCGTAGAACTGGGCTTCTTGGATGATTTTTGGGTCCCAGGGATCTAATTTTCATCAACGTGTTCTGAGAGAGCAGTAGTCTATGTACATTAAAAATTTCAGCGTCAGCCGTAGGACTGGGTTTCGAGAATCTTTTTTTAGGACATCAGGGACTCAGTTTTTGCCAACGTTTCTCAGTCAGCATTTTTCTAGATGCGCTGAATATGTCAGCATCAACTGTAAAACTAGGCTTCTTGGATGATTTTTGGAACAACAGGGACTCATTTTTTGTTAATGGTTTTTCATTCATCGGTAGCTATATGCGCTGAAGATGTCAGTGTCAACCGTACAACTGGTCTTCTTGGATGATTTTTGGGTTCCAGGGACCTAATTTTTGTCAACGTGTTCTGAGCGAGCAGTAGTCTATGTACATTGAAGATTTCAGCATCAGTCGTAGAACTAGGTTTCGAGGATGATTTTTGGGACAGTAGGGACTCAGTTTTTGTCAACTGTTTTTCATTCACTAGTAGCTATATGCGCTGAAAATGTCAGCGTCAACCGTACAACTGGTCTTCTTGGATGATTTTTGGGTCCCAAGGACCTAATTTTCGTCAACGTGTTCTAAGCGAGCAGCAGTCTATGTACATTGAAGATGTCAGCGTCAGTCGTAGAACTGGTCTTCTTGGATTATTTTTGGTCCCAGGGACCTAATTTTCGTCAACGTGTTCTGAGCAAGCAGTAGTCTATGTACATTGAAGATTTCAGCGTCAGCCGTAGGACTGGGTTTCGAGAATCATTTTTTGGGACATCAGGGACTCAGTTTTTGTCAACGTTTCTCAGTCAGCAGTTGTCTAGATGCGCTGAAGATGTCAGGATCAGCCGTAGAACTGGGCTTCTTGGATGTTTTTTGGGTCCCAGGGACCTAATTTTCGTCAACGTGTTCTGAGCGAGCTGTAGTCTATGTACATTGAAGATTTCAGCGTCAGTCATAGAACTGGTCTTCTTAGATTATTTTTGGGTCCAAGGGACCTAGTTTTCGTCAACGGTTTCTCAGCCAGCAGTAGTCTATGTACATTGCAGATTTCTGGGTCCCTAGAACTGGGTTTCTAGAATCATTTTTGGGACATCAGGGACTCAGTTTTTGTCAACGTTTCTCAGTGAGCAGTTGTCTAGATGCGCTGAAGATGTTAGCATCAGCTGTAGAACTGGGCTTCTTGGATGATTTTTGAGTCCCAGGGATTTAATTTTCATCAACGTGTTCTGAGAGAACAGTAGTCTATGTACATTGAAGATTTCAGCGCAGCCGTAGGACTGGGTTTCGAGAATCTTTTTTTAGGACATCAGGGACTCAGTTTTTGCAAACGTTTCTCAGTCAGTAGTTGTCTAGATGCGCTGAAGATGTCAGCATCAGCCGTAGAACTGGGCTTCTTGGATGATTTTTGGGTCCCAGGGATCTAATTTTCATCAACGTGTTCTGAGAGAGCAGTAGTCTATGTACATTGAAGATTTCAGCGCAGCCGTAGGACTGGTTTCGAGAATCTTTTTTTGGGACATCAGGGATTCAGTTTTTGCCAACGTTTCTCAGTCAGTAGTTGTCTAGATGCGCTGAAGATTTCAGCATTAGCCGTAGAACTGGGCTTCTTGGATGATTTTTGGGTCCAGGGACCTAGTTTTCCTCAACGGTTTCTGATCTAGCTGCTGTCTATGTCCATTAAAGATTTCAGCGTCAGCCCTAGAACTGGGTGTCGAGAATCATTTTTTGGGACATCAGACACTCAGATTTTGCCAACGTTTCTCAGTCAGCAGTTGTCTAGATGCGCTGAATATGTCAGGATCAGCCGTAGAACTAGGCTTCTTGGATGATTTTTGGTCCCAGGGACCTAGTTTTCCTCAACGGTTTCTGATCTAGGTGTTGTCTATGTACATTAAAGATTTCAGCGTCAGCCCTAGAATTGGGTTTCGACAATGTTTTTTTGGGACATCGGGAACTCATTTTGGTCAACGTTTCTCAGGCAGCAGTTGTCTAGATGCGCTGAAGATGTCAGGATCAGCCGTAGAACTGGGCTTCTTGGATGATTTTTGGGTCCAGGGACCTAGTTTTCCTCAACGGTTTCTGATCTAGCTGCTGTCTATGTCGATTAAAAATTTCAGCGTCAGCCCTAGAACTAGGTGTCGAGAATCATTTTTTGGGACATCAGACACTCAGATTTTGCCAACGTTTCTCAGTCAGCAGTTGTCTAGATGCGCTGAATATGTCAGCATCAGCCGTAGAACTGGGCTTCTTGGATGACTTTTTGGTCCCACGGATCTAATTTTCATCAACGTGTTCTGAGAGAGCAGTAGTCTATGTACATTAAAAATTTCAGCGTCAGCCGTAGGACTGGGTTTCGAGAATCTTTTTGGAGGACATCAGGGACTCAGTTTTTGTCAACGTTTCTCAGGCAGCAGTTGTCTAGATGCGCTGAAGATGTCAGGATCAGCCGTAGAACTATGCTTCTTGGATGATTTTTGGTCTCAGGGACCTAGTTTTCCTCAACGGTTTCTGATCTAGGTGGTGTCTATGTACATTAAAGATTTCAGCGTCAGCCCTAGAATTGGGTTTCGACAATGTTTTTTTGGGACATCAGGGACTCATTTTGGTCAACGTTTCTCAGTCAGCAGTTGTCTAGATGCGCTGAAGATGTCAGCTTCAACTGTAGAACTGGGCTTCTTGGATGATTTTTGGGTCCCAGGGATGTAATTTTCATCAACGTGTTCTGAGAGAGCAGTAGTCTATGTACATTGAAGATTTCAGCGCAGCCGTAGGACTGGGTTTCGAGAATCTTTTTTTGGGACATCAGGGACTCAGTATTTGCCAACGTTTCTCAGTCAGTAGTTGTCCAGATGCGCTGAAGATGTCAGCATCAGCCGTAGAACTGGGCTTCTTGGATGATTTTTGGGTCCCAGAGATCTAATTTTCATCAACGTGCTCTGAGAGAGCAGTAGTCTATGTACATTGAAGATTTCAGCGCAGCCGTAGGACTGGGTTTCGAGAATCTTTTTTTGGGACATCAGGGACTCAGTTTTTACCAACGTTTCTCAGTCAGTAGTTGTCTAGATGCGCTGAAGATTTCAGCATCAGCCGTAGAACTGGGCTTCTTGGATGATTTTTGGGTCTAGGGACCTAGTTTTCCTCAACGGTTTCTGATCTAGCTGCTGTCTATGTCCATTAAAGATTTCAGCGTCATCCCTAGAACTGGGTTTCGAGAATCATTTTTTGGGACATCAGACACTCAGATTTTGCCAACGTTTCTCAGTCAGCAGTTGTCTAGATGCGCTGAATATGTCAGCATCAGCCGTAGAACTAGGCTTCCTGGATGACTTTTGGGTCCCAGGTATCTAATTTTCATCAACGTGTTCTGAGAGAGCAGTAGTCTATGTACATTGAAGATTTCAGCGTCAGCTGTAGGACTGGGTTTCGAGAATCTTTTTTTGGGACATCAGGGACTCAGTATTTGCCAACGTTTCTCAGTCAGTAGTTGTCTAGATGCGCTGAAGATGTCAGCATCAGCCGTAGAACTGGGCTTCTTGGATGATTTTTGGGTCCCAGAGATCTAATTTTCATCAACGTGTTCTGAGAGAGCAGTAGTCTATGTACATTGAAGATTTCAGCGCAGCCGTAGGACTGGGTTTCGAGAATCTTTTTTTGGGACATCAGGGACTCAGTTTTTGCCAACGTTTCTCAGTCAGTAGTTGTCTAGATGCGCTGAAGATTTCAGCATCAGCCGTAGAACTGGGCTTCTTGGATGATTTTTGGGTCTAGGGACCTAGTTTTCCTCAACGGTTTCTGATCTAGCTGCTGTCTATGTCCATTAAAGATTTCAGCGTCAGCCCTAGAACTGGGTTTCGAGAATCATTTTTTGGGACATCAGACACTCAGATTTTGCCAACGTTTCTCAGTCAGCAGTTGTCTAGATGCGCTGAATATGTCAGCATCAGCCGTAGAACTAGGCTTCCTGGATGACTTTTGGGTCCCAGGTATCTAATTTTCATCAACGTGTTCTGAGAGAGCAGTAGTCTATGTACATTGAAGATTTCAGCGTCAGCTGTAGGACTGGGTTTCGAGAATCTTTTTTTGGGACATCAGGGACTCAGTATTTGCCAACGTTTCTCAGTCAGTAGTTGTCTAGATGCGCTGAAGATGTCAGCATCAGCCGTAGAACTGGGCTTCTTGGATGATTTTTGGGTCCCAGAGATCTAATTTTCATCAACGTGTTCTGAGAGAGCAGTAGTCTATGTACATTGAAGATTTCAGCGCAGCCGTAGGACTGGGTTTCGAGAATCTTTTTTTGGGACATCAGGGACTCAGTTTTTGCCAACGTTTCTCAGTCAGTAGTTGTCTAGATGCGCTGAAGATTTCAGCATCAGCCATAGAACTGGGCTTCTTGGATGATTTTTGGGTCAAGGGACCTAGTTTTCCTCAACGGTTTCTGATCTAGCTGCTGTCTATGTCCATTAAAGATTTCAGCGTCAGCCCTAGAACTGGGTTTCGAGAATTATTTTTTGGGACATCAGACACTCAGATTTTGCCAACGTTTCTCAGTCAGCAGTTGTCTAGATGCGCTGAATATGTCAGCATCAGCCGTAGAACTAGGCTTCCTGGATGACTTTTGGGTCCCAGGTATCTAATTTTCATCAACGTGTTCTGAGAGAGCAGTAGTCTATGTACATTGAAGATTTCAGCGTCAGCTGTAGGACTGGGTTTCGAGAATCTTTTTTTGGGACATCACGGACTTAGTTTTTGTCAACGTTTCTCAGGCAGCAGTTGTCTAGATGCGCTGAAGATTTCAGCATCAGCCGTAGAACTAGGCTTCTTGGATGATTTTTGGTCCCAGGGACCTAGTTTTCCTCAACGTATTCTGATCTAGGTGATGTCTATGTACATTCAAGATTTCAGCGTCAGCCCTAGAATTGGGTTTCGACAATGTTTTTTTGGGACATCAGGGACTCATTTTGGGAAACGTTTCTCAGTCAGCAGTTGTCTAGATGCGCTGAAGATTTCAGCATCAGCTGTAGAACTGGGCTTCTTGGATGATTTTTGGGTCCAGGGACCTAGTTTTCCTCAACGGTTTCTGATCTAGCTGCTGTCTATGTCCATTAAAGATTTCAGCATCAGCCCTAGAACTGGGTGTCGAGAATCATTTTTTAGGACATCAGACACTCAGATTTTGCCAACGTTTCTCAGTCAGCAGTTGTCTAGATGCGCTGAATATGTCAGCATCAGCCGTAGAACTAGGCTTCCTGGATGACTTTTGGGTCCCAGGTATCTAATTTTCATCAACGTGTTCTGAGAGAGCAGTAGTCTATGTACATTGAAGATTTCAGCGTCAGCTGTAGGACTGGGTTTCGAGAATCTTTTTTTGGGACATCAGGGACTCAGTTTTTGTCAACGTTTCTCAGGCAGCAGTTGTCTAGATGCGCTGAAGATTTCAGCATCAGCCGTAGAACTAGGCTTCTTGGATGATTTTTGGTCCCAGGGACCTAGTGTTCCTCAACGGATTCTGATCTAGGTGTTGTCTATGTGCATTCAAGATTTCAGCGTCAGCCCTAGAATTGGGTTTCGACAATGTTTTTTTTGGGACATCAGGGACTCATTTTGGTAAACGTTTCTCAGTCAGCAGTTGTCTAGATGCGCTGAAGATGTCAGCATCAGCTGTAGAACTGGGCTTCTTGGATGACTTTTTGGTCCCAGGGATCTAATTTTCATCAACGTGTTCTGAGAGAGCAGTAGTCTATGTACATTAAAAATTTCAGCGTCAGCCGTAGGACTGGGTTTCGAGAATCTTTTTGGAGGACATCAGGGACTCAGTTTTTGTCAACGTTTCTCAGGCAGCAGTTGTCTAGATGCGCTGAAGATGTCAGGATCAGCCGTAGAACTAGGCTTCTTGGATGATTTTTGGTCTCAGGGACCTAGTTTTCCTCAACGGTTTCTGATCTAGGTGGTGTCTATGTACATTAAAGATTTCAGCGTCAGCCCTAGAATTGGGTTTCGACAATGTTTTTTTGGGACATCAGGGACTCATTTTGGTCAACGTTTCTCAGTCAGCAGTTGTCTAGATGCGCTGAAGATGTCAGCATCAACTGTAGAACTGGGCTTCTTGGATGATTTTTGGGTCCCAGGGATGTAATTTTCATCAACGTGTTCTGAGAGAGCAGTAGTCTATGTACATTGAAGATTTCAGCGCAGCCGTAGGACTGGGTTTCGAGAATCTTTTTTTGGGACATCAGGGACTCAGTATTTGCCAACGTTTCTCAGTCAGTAGTTGTCTAGATGCGCTGAAGATGTCAGCATCAGCCGTAGAACTGGGCTTCTTGGATGATTTTTGGGTCCTAGAGATCTAATTTTCATCAACGTGTTCTGAGAGAGCAGTAGTCTATGTACATTGAAGATTTCAGCGCAGCCGTAGGACTGGGTTTCGAGAATCTTTTTTTGGGACATCAGGGACTCAGTTTTTGCCAACGTTTCTCAGTCAGTAGTTGTCTAGATGCGCTGAAGATTTCAGCATCAGCCGTAGAACTGGGCTTCTTGGATGATTTTTGGGTCTAGGGACCTAGTTTTCCTCAACGGTTTCTGATCTAGCTGCTGTCTATGTCCATTAAAGATTTCAGCGTCAGCCCTAGAACTGGGTTTCGAGAATCATTTTTTGGGACATCAGACACTCAGATTTTGCCAACGTTTCTCAGTCAGCAGTTGTCTAGATGCGCTGAATATGTCAGCATCAGCCGTAGAACTAGGCTTCCTGGATGACTTTTGGGTCCCAGGTATCTAATTTTCATCAACGTGTTCTGAGAGAGCAGTAGTCTATGTACATTGAAGATTTCAGCGTCAGGTGTAGGACTGGGTTTCGAGAATCTTTTTTTGGGACATCAGGGACTCAGTATTTGCCAACGTTTCTCAGTCAGTAGTTGTCTAGATGCGCTGAAGATGTCAGCATCAGCCGTAGAACTGGGCTTCTTGGATGATTTTTGGGTCCCAGAGATCTAATTTTCATCAACGTGTTCTGAGAGAGCAGTAGTCTATGTACATTGAAGATTTCAGCGCAGCCGTAGGACTGGGTTTCGAGAATCTTTTTTTGGGACATCAGGGACTCAGTTTTTGCCAACGTTTCTCAGTCAGTAGTTGTCTAGATGCGCTGAAGATTTCAGCATCAGCCGTAGAACTGGGCTTCTTGGATGATTTTTGGGTCGAGGGACCTAGTTTTCCTCAACGGTTTCTGATCTAGCTGCTGTCTATGTCCATTAAAGATTTCAGCGTCAGCCCTAGAACTGGGTTTCGAGAATTATTTTTTGGGACATCAGACACTCAGATTTTGCCAACGTTTCTCAGTCAGCAGTTGTCTAGATGCGCTGAATATGTCAGCATCAGCCGTAGAACTAGGCTTCCTGGATGACTTTTGGGTCCCAGGTATCTAATTTTCATCAACGTGTTCTGAGAGAGCAGTAGTCTATGTACATTGAAGATTTCAGCGTCAGCTGTAGGACTCGGTTTCGAGAATCTTTTTTTGGGACATCAGGGACTTAGTTTTTGTCAACGTTTCTCAGGCAGCAGTTGTCTAGATGCGCTGAAGATTTCAGCATCAGCCGTAGAACTAGGCTTCTTGGATGATTTTTGGTCCCAGGGACCTAGTTTTCCTCAACGTATTCTGATCTAGGTGATGTCTATGTACATTCAAGATTTCAGCGTCAGCCCTAGAATTGGGTTTCGACAATGTTTTTTTTGGGACATCAGGGACTCATTTTGGGAAACGTTTCTCAGTCAGCAGTTGTCTAGATGCGCTGAAGATTTCAGCATCAGCTGTAGAACTGGGCTTCTTGGATGATTTTTGGGTCCAGGGACCTAGTTTTCCTCAACGGTTTCTGATCTAGCTGCTGTCTATGTCCATTAAAGATTTCAGCGTCAGCCCTAGAACTGGGTGTCGAGAATCATTTTTTAGGACATCAGACACTCAGATTTTGCCAACGTTTCTCAGTCAGCAGTTGTCTAGATGCGCTGAATATGTCAGCATCAGCCGTAGAACTGAGCTTCTTGGATGATTTTTGGGTCCCAGGGATCGAATTTTCATCAACGTGTTCTGAGAGAGCAGTAGTCTACGTCCATTAAAAATTTCAGCGTCAGCCGTAGGACTAGGTTTCGAGAATCTTTTTTTAGGACATCAGGGACTCAGTTTTTGCCAACGTTTCTCAGTCAGTAGTTGTCTAGATGCGCTGAAGATTTCAGCATCACCCGTAGAACTGGGCTTCTTGGATGATTTTTGGGTCCAGGGACCTAGTTTTCCTCAACGGTTTCTGATCTAGCTGATGTCTATGTCCATTAAAGATTTCAGCGTCAGCCCTAGAACTGGGTGTCGAGAATCATTTTTTGGGACATCAGACACTCAAATTTTGCCAACGTTTCTCAATCAGAAGTTGTGTAGATGTGCTGAATATGTCAGCATCAGCCGTAGAACTGGGCTTCTTGGATGATTTTTGGGTCCCAGGGATCTAATTTTATCAACGTGTTCTGAGAGAGCAGTAGTCTATGTACATTGAAGATTTCAGCGCAGCCGTAGGACTGGGTTTCGAGAATCTTTTTTTAGGACATCAGGGACTCAGTTTTTGCAAACATTTCTCAGTCAGTAGTTGTCTAGATGCGCTGAAGATTTCAGCATCAGCTGTAGAACTGGGCTTCTTGGATATTTTTGGGTCCAGGGACCTAGTTTTCCTCAACGGTTTCTGATCTAGCTGCTGTCTATGTCCATTAAAGATTTCAGCGTCAGCCCTAGAACTGGGTGTCGAGAATCATTTTTTAGGACATCAGACACTCAGATTTTGCCAACGTTTCTCAGTCAGCAGTTGTCTAGATGCGCTGAATATGTCAGCATCAGCCGTAGAACTGAGCTTCTTGGATGATTTTTGGGTCCTAGGGATCTAAATTTCATCAACGTGTTCTGAGAGAGCAGTAGTCTACGTACATTAAAAATTTCAGCGTCAGCCGTAGGACTAGGTTTCGAGAATCTTCTTTTAGGACATCAGGGACTCAGTTTTTGCCAACGTTTCTCAGTCAGTAGTTGTCTAGATGCGCTGAAGATTTCAACATCAGCCGTAGAACTGGGCTTCGTGGATAATTTTTGGATCCAGGGACCTAGTTTTCCTCAACGGTTTCTAATCTAGCTGTTGTCTATGTCCATTAAAGATTTCAGCGTCAGCCCTAGAACTGGGTGTCGAGAATCATTTTTTGGGACATCAGACACTCAGATTTTGCCAACGTTTCTCAGTCAGCAGTTGTTTAGATGCGCTGAATATGTCAGCATCAGCCGTAGAACTGGGCTTCTTGGATGATTTTTGGGTCCCAGGGATCTAATTTTCACCAACGTGTTCTGAGAGAGCAGTAGTCTATGTACATTGAAGATTTCAGCGCAGCCGTAGGACTGGGTTTCGAGAATCTTTTTTTAGGACATCAGGGACTCAGTTTTTGCCAACGTTTCTCAGTCAGGAGTTGTCTAGATGCGCTGAAGATTTCAGCATCAGCTGTAGAACTGGGCTTCTTGGATGATTTTTGGGTCTAGGGACCTAGTTTTCCTCAACGGTTTCTGATCTAGCTGCTGTCTATGTCCATTAAAGATTTCAGCGTCACCCTAGAATTGGGTGTCGAGAATCATTTTTTGGGACATCAGACACTCAGATTTTGCCAACGTTTCTCAGTCAGCAGTTGTCTAGAAGCGCTGAATATGTCAGCATCAGCCGTAGAACTGGGCTTCTTGGATGATTTTTGGGTCCCAGGGATCTAATTTTCATCAACGTGTTCTGAGAGAGCAGTAGTCTATGTACATTAAAAATTTCAGCGTCAGCCGTAGGACTGGGTTTCGAGAATCTTTTTTTAGGACATCAGGGACTCAGTTTTTGTCAACGTTTCTCAGGCAGCAGTTGTCTAGATGCGCTGAAGATGTCAGGATCAGCCGTAGAACTGGGCTTCTTGGATGATTTTTGGGTCCAGGGACCTAGTTTTCCTCAACGGTTTCTGATCTAGCTGCTGTCTATGTCCATTAAAGATTTCAGCGTCAGCCCTAGAACTGGGTGTCGAGAATCATTTTTTAGGATATCAGACACTCAGATTTTGCCAACGTTTCTCAGTCAGCAGTTGTCTAGATGCGCTGAATATGTCAGCATCAGCCGTAGAACTGGGCTTCTTGGATGACTTTTTGGTCCCAGGGATCTAATTTTCATCAACGTGTTCTGAGAGAGCAGTAGTCTATGGACATTAAAAATTTCAGCGTCAGCCGTAGGACTGGGTTTCAAGAATCTTTTTTTCGGACATCAGGGACTCAGTTTTTGTCAACGTTTCTCAGGCAGCAGTTGTCTAGATACGCTGAAGATGTCAGGATCAGCCGTAGAACTGGGCTTCTTGGATGATTTTTGGGTCCAGGGACCTAGTTTTCCTCAACGGTTTCTGATCTAGCTGCTGTCTATGTCCATTAAAAATTTCAGCGTCAGCCCTAGAACTGGGTGTCGAGAATCATTTTTTGGGACATCAGACACTCAGATTTTGCCAACGTTTCTCAGTCAGCAGTTGTCTAGATGCGCTGAATATGTCAGCATTAGCCGTAGAACTGGGCTTCTTGGATGACTTTTTGGTCCCAGGGATCTAATTTTCATCAACGTGTTCTGAGAGAGCAGTAGTCTATGTACATTAAAAATTTCAGCGTCAGCCATAGGACTGGGTTTCGAGAATCTTTTTGGAGGACATCAGGGACTCAGTTTTTGTCAACGTTTCTCAGGCAGCAGTTGTCTAGATGCGCTGAAGATGTCAGGATCAGCCGTAGAACTAGGCTTCTTGGATGATTTTTGGTCTCAGGGACCTAGTTTTCCTCAACGGTTTCTGATCTAGGTGGTGTCTATGTATATTAAAGATTTCAGCGTCAGCCCTAGAATTGGGTTTCGACAATGTTTTTTTGGGACATCAGGGACTCATTTTGGTCAACGTTTCTCAGTCAGCAGTTGTCTAGATGCGCTGAAGATGTCAGCATCAACTGTAGAACTGGGCTTCTTGGATGATTTTTGGGTCCCAGGGATGTAATTTTCATCAACGTGTTCTGAGAGAGCAGTAGTCTATGTACATTGAAGATTTCAGCGCAGCCGTAGGACTGGGTTTCGAGAATTTTTTTTGGGACATCAGGGACTCAGTATTTGCCAACGTTTCTCAGTCAGTAGTTGTCTAGATGCGCTGAAGATGTCAGCATCAGCCGTAGAACTGGGCTTCTTGGATGATTTTTGGGTCCCAGAGATCTAATTTTCATCAACGTGTTCTGAGAGAGCAGTAGTCTATGTACATTGAAGATTTCAGCGCAGCCGTAGGACTGGGTTTCCAAAATCTTTTTTTGGGACATCAGGGACTCACTTTTTGCCAACGTTTCTCAGTCAGTAGTTGTCTAGATGCGCTGAAGATTTCAGCATCAGCCGTAGAACTGGGCTTCTTGGATGATTTTTGGGTCTAGGGACCTAGTTTTCCTCAACGGTTTCTAATCTAGCTGCTGTCTATGTCCATTAAAGATTTCAGCGTCAGCCCTAGAACTGGGTTTCGAGAATCATTTTTTGGGACATCAGACACTCAGATTTTGCCAACGTTTCTCAGTCAGCAGTTGTCTCGATGCGCTGAATATGTCAGCATCAGCCGTAGAACTAGGCTTCCTGGATGACTTTTGGGTCCCAGGTATCTAATTTTCATCAATGTGTTCTGAGAGAGCAGTAGTCTATGTACATTGAAGATTTCAGCGTCAGCTGTAGGACTGGGTTTCGAGAATCTTTTTTTGGGACATCAGGGACTCAGTTTTTGTCAACGTTTCTCAGGCAGCAGTTGTCTAGATGCGCTGAAGATTTCAGCATCAGCCGTAGAACTAGGCTTCTTGGATGATTTTTGGTCCCAGGGACCTAGTTTTCCTCAACGGATTCTGATCTAGGTGTTGTCTATGTACATTAAAGATTTCAGCGTCAGCCCTAGAATTGGGTTTCGACAATGTTTTTTTTGGGACATCAGGGACTCATTTTGGTAAACGTTTCTCAGTCAGCAGTTGTCTAGATGCGCTGAAGATGTCAGCATCAGCTGTAGAACTGGGCTTCTTGGATGATTTTTGGGTCCCAGGGATCTAATTTTCATCAACGTGTTCTGAGAGAGCAGTAGTCTATGGACATTAAAAATTTCAGCGTCAGCCGTAGGACTGGGTTTCGAGAATCTTTTTTTAGAACATCAGGGACTCAGTTTTTGCCAACGTTTCTCAGTCAGTAGTTGTCTAGATGCGCTGAAGATTTCAGCATCAGCCGTAGAACTGGGCTTCTTGGATGATTTTTGGGTCCAGGGACCTAGTTTTCCTCAACGGTTTCTGATCTAGCTGATGTCTATGTCCATTAAAGATTTCAGCGTCAGCCCTAGAACTGGGTGTCGAGAATCATTTTTTGGGACATCAGACACTCAGATTTTGCCAACGTTTCTCAGTCAGCAGTTGTCTAGATGCGCTGAATATGTCAGCATCAGCCGTAGAACTGAGCTTCTTGGATGATTTTTGGGTCCCAGGGATCTAATTTTCATCTACGTGTTCTGAGAGAGCAGTAGTCTACGTACATTAAAAATTTCAGCGTCAGCCGTAGGACTAGGTTTCGAGAATCTTTTTTTAGGACATCAGGGACTCAGTTTTTGCCAACGTTTCTCAGTCAGTAGTTGTCTAGATGCGCTGAAGATTTCAACATCAGCCGTAGAACTGGGCTTCTTGGATAATTTTTGGATCCAGGGACCTAGTTTTCCTCAACGGTTTCTGATCTAGCTGCTGTCTATGTCCATTAAAGATTTCAGCGTCAGCCCTAGAACGTTTCTCAGTCAGCAGTTGTCTAGATGCGCTGAATATGTCAGCATCAGCCGTAGAACTGAGCTTCTTGGATGATTTTTGGGTCCCAGGGATCTAATTTTCATCAACGTGTTCTGAGAGAGCAGTAGTCTACGTACATTAAAAATTTCAGCGTCAGCCGTAGGACTAGGTTTCGAGAATCTTTTTTTAGGACATCAGGGACTCAGTTTTTGCCAACGTTTCTCAGTCAGTAGTTGTCTAGATGCGCTGAAGATTTCAGCATCAGCCGTAGAACTGGGCTTCTTGGATGATTTTTGGGTCCAGGGACCTAGTTTTCCTCAACGGTTTCTGATCTAGCTGATGTCTATGTCCATTAAAGATTTCAGCGTCAGCCCTAGAACTGGGTGTCGAGAATCATTTTTTGGGACATCAGACACTCAGATTTTGCCAACGTTTCTCAGTCAGCAGTTGTCTAGATGCGCTGAATATGTCAGCATCAGCCGTAGAACTGAGCTTCTTGGATGATTTTTGGGTCCCAGGGATCTAATTTTCATCAACGTGTTCTGAGAGAGCAGTAGTCTACGTACATTAAAAATTTCAGCGTCAGCCGTAGGACTAGGTTTCGAGAATCTTTTTTTGGGACATCAGGGACTCAGTTTTTGCCAACGTTTCTCAGTCAGTAGTTGTCTAGATGCGCTGAAGATTTCAGCATCAGCCGTAGAACTGGGCTTCTTGGATGATTTTTGGGTCTAGGGACCCAGTTTTCCTCAACGGTTTCTGATCTAGCTGCTGTCTATGTCCATTAAAGATTTCAGCGTCACCCTAGAATTGGGTGTCGAGAATCATTTTTTGGGACATCAGACACTCAGATTTTGCCAACGTTTCTCAGTCAGCAGTTGTGTAGATGCGCTGAATATGTCAGCATCAGCCGTAGAACTGGGCTTCTTGGATGATTTTTGGGTCCCAGGGATCTAATTTTCACCAACGTGTTCTGAGAGAGCAGTAGTCTATGTACATTGAAGATTTCAGCGCAGCCGTAGGACTGGGTTTCGAGAATCTTTTTTTAGGACATCAGGGACTCAGTTTTTGTCAACGTTTCTCAGGCAGCAGTTGTCTAGATGCGCTGAAGATGTCAGGATCAGCCGTAGAACTAGGCTTCTTGGATGATTTTTGGTCCCAGGGACCTAGTTTTCCTCAACGGTTTCTGATCTAGCTGCTGTCTATGTACATTAAAGATTTCAGCGTCAGCCCTAGAATTGGGTTTCGACAATGTTTTTTTTGGGACATCGGGAACTCATTTTGGTCAACGTTTCTCAGTCAGCAGTTGTCTAGATGCGCTGAAGATGTCAGCATCAGCTGTAGAACTGGGCTTCTTGGATGACTTTTGGGTCCTAGGGATCTAATTTTTATCAACGTGTTCTGAAAGAGCAGTAGTCTATGGACATTAAAAATTTCAGCGTCAGCCGTAGGACTGGGTTTCGAGAATCTTTTTTTGGGACATCAGGGACTCAGTTTTTGTCAACGTTTCTCAGGCAGCAGTTGTCTAGATGCGCTGAAGATGTCAGGATCAGCAGTAGAACTGGGCTTCTTGGATGATTTTTGGGTCCAGGGACCTAGTTTTCCTCAACGGTTTCTGATCTAGCTGCTGTCTATGTCCATTAAAAATTTCAGCGTCAGCCCTAGAACTGGGTGTCGAGAATCATTTTTTGGGACATCAGACACTCAGATTTTGCCAACTTTTCTCAGTCAGCAGTTGTCTAGATGCGCTGAATATGTCAGCATCAGCCGTAGAACTGGGCTTCTTGGATGACTTTTTGGTCCCAGGGATCTAATTTTCATCAACGTGTTCTGAGAGAGCAGTAGTCTATGTACATTAAAAATTTCAGCGTCAGCCGTAGGACTGGGTTTCGAGAATCTTTTTGGAGGACATCAGGGACTCAGTTTTTGTCAACGTTTCTCAGGCAGCAGTTGTCTAGATGCGTTGAAGATGTCAGGATCAGCCGTAGAACTAGGCTTCGTGGATGATTTTTGGTCTCAGGGACCTAGTTTTCCTCAACGGTTTCTGATCTAGGTGGTGTCTATGTATATTAAAGATTTCAGCGTCAGCCCTAGAATTGGGTTTCGACAATGTTTTTTTGGGACATCAGGGACTCATTTTGGTCAACGTTTCTCAGTCAGCAGTTGTCTAGATGCGCTGAAGATGTCAGCATCAACTGTAGAACTGGGCTTCTTGGATGATTTTTGGGTCCCAGGGATGTAATTTTCATCAACGTGTTCTGAGAGAGCAGTAGTCTATGTACATTGAAGATTTCAGCGCAGCCGTAGGACTGGGTTTCGAGAATTTTTTTTGGGACATCAGGGACTCAGTATTTGCCAACGTTTCTCAGTCAGTAGTTGTCTAGATGCGCTGAAGATGTCAGCATCAGCCGTAGAACTGGGCTTCTTGGATGATTTTTGGGTCCCAGAGATCTAATTTTCATCAACGTGTTCTGAGAGAGCAGTAGTCTATGTACATTGAAGATTTCAGCGCAGCCGTAGGACTGGGTTTCCAAAATCTTTTTTTGGGACATCAGGGACTCACTTTTTGCCAACGTTTCTCAGTCAGTAGTTGTCTAGATGCGCTGAAGATTTCAGCATCAGCCGTAGAACTGGGCTTCTTGGATGATTTTTGGGTCTAGGGACCTAGTTTTCCTCAACGGTTTCTAATCTAGCTGCTGTCTATGTCCATTAAAGATTTCAGCGTCAGCCCTAGAACTGGGTTTCGAGAATCATTTTTTGGGACATCAGACACTCAGATTTTGCCAACGTTTCTCAGTCAGCAGTTGTCTCGATGCGCTGAATATGTCAGCATCAGCCGTAGAACTAGGCTTCCTGGATGACTTTTGGGTCCCAGGTATCTAATTTTCATCAATGTGTTCTGAGAGAGCAGTAGTCTATGTACATTGAAGATTTCAGCGTCAGCTGTAGGACTGGGTTTCGAGAATCTTTTTTTGGGACATCAGGGACTCAGTTTTTGTCAACGTTTCTCAGGCAGCAGTTGTCTAGATGCGCTGAAGATTTCAGCATCAGCCGTAGAACTAGGCTTCTTGGATGATTTTTGGTCCCAGGGACCTAGTTTTCCTCAACGGATTCTGATCTAGGTGTTGTCTATGTACATTCAAGATTTCAGCGTCAGCCCTAGAATTGGGTTTCGACAATGTTTTTTTTGGGACATCAGGGACTCATTTTGGTAAACGTTTCTCAGTCAGCAGTTGTCTAGATGCGCTGAAGATGTCAGCATCAGCTGTAGAACTGGGCTTCTTGGATGATTTTTGGGTCCCAGGGATCTAATTTTCATCAACGTGTTCTGAGAGAGCAGTAGTCTATGGACATTAAAAATTTCAGCGTCAGCCGTAGGACTGGGTTTCGAGAATCTTTTTTTAGAACATCAGGGACTCAGTTTTTGCCAACGTTTCTCAGTCAGTAGTTGTCTAGATGCGCTGAAGATTTCAGCATCAGCCGTAGAACTGGGCTTCTTGGATGATTTTTGGGTCCAGGGACCTAGTTTTCCTCAACGGTTTCTGATCTAGCTGATGTCTATGTCCATTAAAGATTTCAGCGTCAGCCCTAGAACTGGGTGTCGAGAATCATTTTTTGGGACATCAGACACTCAGATTTTGCCAACGTTTCTCAGTCAGCAGTTGTCTAGATGCGCTGAATATGTCAGCATCAGCCGTAGAACTGAGCTTCTTGGATGATTTTTGGGTCCCAGGGATCTAATTTTCATCTACGTGTTCTGAGAGAGCAGTAGTCTACGTACATTAAAAATTTCAGCGTCAGCCGTAGGACTAGGTTTCGAGAATCTTTTTTTAGGACATCAGGGACTCAGTTTTTGCCAACGTTTCTCAGTCAGTAGTTGTCTAGATGCGCTGAAGATTTCAACATCAGCCGTAGAACTGGGCTTCTTGGATAATTTTTGGATCCAGGGACCTAGTTTTCCTCAACGGTTTCTGATCTAGCTGCTGTCTATGTCCATTAAAGATTTCAGCGTCAGCCCTAGAACGTTTCTCAGTCAGCAGTTGTCTAGATGCGCTGAATATGTCAGCATCAGCCGTAGAACTGAGCTTCTTGGATGATTTTTGGGTCCCAGGGATCTAATTTTCATCAACGTGTTCTGAGAGAGCAGTAGTCTACGTACATTAAAAATTTCAGCGTCAGCCGTAGGACTAGGTTTCGAGAATCTTTTTTTAGGACATCAGGGACTCAGTTTTTGCCAACGTTTCTCAGTCAGTAGTTGTCTAGATGCGCTGAAGATTTCAGCATCAGCCGTAGAACTGGGCTTCTTGGATGATTTTTGGGTCCAGGGACCTAGTTTTCCTCAACGGTTTCTGATCTAGCTGATGTCTATGTCCATTAAAGATTTCAGCGTCAGCCCTAGAACTGGGTGTCGAGAATCATTTTTTGGGACATCAGACACTCAGATTTTGCCAACGTTTCTCAGTCAGCAGTTGTCTAGATGCGCTGAATATGTCAGCATCAGCCGTAGAACTGAGCTTCTTGGATGATTTTTGGGTCCCAGGGATCTAATTTTCATCAACGTGTTCTGAGAGAGCAGTAGTCTACGTACATTAAAAATTTCAGCGTCAGCCGTAGGACTAGGTTTCGAGAATCTTTTTTTGGGACATCAGGGACTCAGTTTTTGCCAACGTTTCTCAGTCAGTAGTTGTCTAGATGCGCTGAAGATTTCAACATCAGCCGTAGAACTGGGCTTCTTGGATAATTTTTGGATCCAGGGACCTAGTTTTCCTCAACGGTTTCTGATCTAGCTGCTGTCTATGTCCATTAAAGATTTCAACGTCAGCCCTAGAACTGGGTGTCGAGAATCATTTTTTGGGACATCAGACACTCAGATTTTGCCAACGTTTCTCAGTCAGCAGTTGTGTAGATGCGCTGAATATGTCAGCATCAGCCGTAGAACTGGGCTTCTTGGATGATTTTTGGGTCCCAGGGATCTAATTTTCACCAACGTGTTCTGAGAGAGCAGTAGTCTATGTACATTGAAGATTTCAGCGCAGCCGTAGGACTGGGTTTCGAGAATCTTTTTTTAGGACATCAGGGACTCAGTTTTTGCCAACGTTTCTCAGTCAGTAGTTGTCTAGATGCGCTGAAGATTTCAGCATCAGCTGTAGAACTGGGCTTCTTGGATGATTTTTGGGTCTAGGGACCTAGTTTTCCTCAACGGTTTCTGATCTAGCTGCTGTCTATGTCCATTAAAGATTTCAGCGTCACCCTAGAATTGGGTGTCGAGAATCATTTTTTGGGACATCAGACACTCAGATTTTGCCAACGTTTCTCAGTCAGCAGTTGTCTAGAAGCGCTGAATATGTCAGCATCAGCCGTAGAACTGGGCTTCTTGGATGATTTTTGGGTCCCAGGGATCTAATTTTCATCAACGTGTTCTGAGAGAGCAGTAGTCTATGTACATTAAAAATTTCAGCGTCAGCCGTAGGACTGGGTTTCGAGAATCTTTTTTTAGGACATCAGGGACTCAGTTTTTGTCAACGTTTCTCAGGCAGCAGTTGTCTAGATGCGCTGAAGATGTCAGGATCAGCCGTAGAACTAGGCTTCTTGGATGATTTTTGGTCCCAGGGACCTAGTTTTCCTCAACGGTTTCTGATCTAGCTGCTGTCTATGTACATTAAAGATTTCAGCGTCAGCCCTAGAATTGGGTTTCGACAATGTTTTTTTTGGGACATCGGGAACTCATTTTGGTCAACGTTTCTCAGTCAGCAGTTGTCTAGATGCGCTGAAGATGTCAGCATCAGCTGTAGAACTGGGCTTCTTGGATGACTTTTGGGTCCTAGGGATCTAATTTTTATCAACGTGTTCTGAAAGAGCAGTAGTCTATGGACATTAAAAATTTCAGCGTCAGCCGTAGGACTGGGTTTCGAGAATCTTTTTTTGGGACATCAGGGACTCAGTTTTTGTCAACGTTTCTCAGGCAGCAGTTGTCTAGATGCGCTGAAGATGTCAGGATCAGCAGTAGAACTGGGCTTCTTGGATGATTTTTGGGTCCAGGGACCTAGTTTTCCTCAACGGTTTCTGATCTAGCTGCTGTCTATGTCCATTAAAAATTTCAGCGTCAGCCCTAGAACTGGGTGTCGAGAATCATTTTTTGGGACATCAGACACTCAGATTTTGCCAACTTTTCTCAGTCAGCAGTTGTCTAGATGCGCTGAATATGTCAGCATCAGCCGTAGAACTGGGCTTCTTGGATGACTTTTTGGTCCCAGGGATCTAATTTTCATCAACGTGTTCTGAGAGAGCAGTAGTCTATGTACATTAAAAATTTCAGCGTCAGCCGTAGGACTGGGTTTCGAGAATCTTTTTGGAGGACATCAGGGACTCAGTTTTTGTCAACGTTTCTCAGGCAGCAGTTGTCTAGATGCGTTGAAGATGTCAGGATCAGCCGTAGAACTAGGCTTCGTGGATGATTTTTGGTCTCAGGGACCTAGTTTTCCTCAACGGTTTCTGATCTAGGTGGTGTCTATGTACATTAAAGATTTCAGCGTCAGCCCTAGAATTGGGTTTCGACAATGTTTTTTTGGGACATCAGGGACTCATTTTGGTCAACGTTTCTCAGCCAGCAGTTGTCTAGATGCGCTGAAGATGTCAGTATCAACTGTAGAACTGGGCTTCTTGGATGATTTTTGGGTCCCAGGGATTTAATTTTCATCAACGTGTTCTGAGAGAGCAGTAGTCTATGTACATTGAAGATTTCAGCGCAGCCGTAGGACTGGGTTTCTAGAATCTTTTTTTGGGACATCAGGGACTCAGTTTTTGCCAACGTTTCTCAGTCAGTAGTTGTCTAGATGCGCTGAAGATTTCAGCATCAGCCGTAGAACTGGGCTTCTTGGATGATTTTTGGGTCGAGGGACCTAATTTTCCTCAACGGTTTCTGATCTAGCTGCTGTCTATGTCCATTAAATATTTCAGCGTCAGCCCTAGAACTGGGTGTCGAGAATCATTTTTTGGGACATCAGACACTCAGATTTTGCCAACGTTTCTCAGTCAGCAGTTGTCTAGATGCGCTGAATATGTCAGCATCAGCCGTAGAACTAGGCTTCCTGGATGACTTTTGGGTCCCAGGTATCTAATTTTCATCAACGTGTTCTGAGAGAGCAGTAGTCTATGTACATTGAAGATTTCAGCGTCAGCTGTAGGACTGGGTTTCGAGAATCTTTTTTTGGGACATCAGGGACTCAGTTTTTGTCAACGTTTCTCAGGCAGCAGTTGTCTAGATGCGCTGAAGATTTCAGCATCAGCCGTAGAACTAGGCTTCTTGGATGATTTTTGGTCCCAGGGACCTAGTTTTCCTCAACGGTTTCTGATCTAGGTGTTGTCTATGTACATTAAAGATTTCAGCGTCAGCCCTAGAATTGGGTTTCGACAATGTTTTTTTTGGGACATCAGGGACTCATTTTGGTAAACGTTTCTCAGTCAGCAGTTGTCTAGATGCGCTGAAGATGTCAGCATCAGCTGTAGAACTGGGCTTCTTGGATGATTTTTGGGTCCCAGGGATCTAATTTTCATCAACGTGTTCTGAGAGAGCAGTAGTCTAAGGACATTAAAAATTTCAGCGTCAGCCGTAGGACTGGGTTTCGAGAATCTTTTTTTAGGACATCAGGGACTCAGTTTTTGGCAACGTTTCTCAGGCAGCAGTTGTCTAGATGCGCTGAAGATGTCAGGATCAGCCGTAGAACTAGGCTTCTTGGATGATTTTTGGTCCCAGGGACCTAGTTTTCCTCAACGGTTTCTGATCTAGGTGTTGTCTATGTCCATTAAAGATTTCAGCGTCAGCCCTAGAACTGGGTGTCGAGAATCATTTTTTAGGACATCAGACACTCAGATTTTGCCAACGTTTCTCAGTCAGCAGTTGTCTAGATGCGCTGAATATGTCAGCATCAGCCGTAGAACTAGGCTTCCTGGATGACTTTTGGGTCCCAGGTATCTAATTTTCATCAACGTGTTCTGAGAGAGCAGTAGTCTATGTACATTGAAGATTTCAGCGTCAGCTGTAGGACTGGGTGTCGAGAATCATTTTTTGGGACACCAGACACTCAGATTTTGCCAACGTTTCTCAGTCAGCAGTTGTTTAGATGTGCTGAATATGTCAGCATCAGCCGTAGAACTGGGCTTCTTGGATGATTTTTGGGTCCCAGGGATCTAATTTTCATCAACGTGTTCTGAGAGAGCAGTAGTCTATGGACATTAAAAATTTCAGCGTCAGCCGTAGGACTGGGTTTCGAGAATCTTTTTTTAGGACATCAGGGACTCAGTTTTTGGCAACGTTTCTCAGGCAGCAGTTGTCTAGATGCGCTGGAGATGTCAGGATCAGCCGTTGAACTAGGCTTCTTGGATGATTTTTGGTCCCAGGGACCTAGTTTTCCTCAACGGTTTCTGATCTAGGTGTTGTCTATGTCCATTAAAGATTTCAGCGTCAGCCCTAGAACTGGGTGTCGAGAATCATTTTTTAGGACATCAGACACTCAGATTTTGCCAACGTTTCTCAGTCAGCAGTTGTCTAGATGCGCTGAATATGTCAGCATCAGCCGTAGAACTGAGCTTCTTGGATGATTTTTGGGTCCGAGGGATCTAATTTTCATCAACGTGTTCTGAGAGAGCAGTAGTCTACGTACATTAAAAATTTCAGCGTCAGCCGTAGGACTAGGTTTCGAGAATCTTTTTTTTGGACATCAGGGACTCAGTTTTTGCCAACGTTTCTCAGTCAGTAGTTGTCTAGATGCGCTGAAGATTTCAACATCAGCCGTAGAACTGGGCTTCTTGGATAATTTTTGGATCCAGGGACCTAGTTTTCCTCAACGGTTTCTGATCTAGCTGCTGTCTATGTCCATTAAAGATTTCAGCGTCAGCCCTAGAACTGGGTGTCGAGAATCATTTTTTGGGACATCAGACACTCAGATTTTGCCAACGTTTCTTAGTCAGCAGTTGTTTAGATGCGCTGAATATGTCAGCATCAGCTGTAGAACTGGGCTTCTTGGATGATTTTTGGGTCCCAGGGATCTAATTTTCATCAACGTGTTCTGAGAGAGCAGTAGTCTATGTACATTGAAGATTTCAGCGCAGCCGTAGGACTGGGTTTCGAGAATCTTTTTTTAGGACATCAGGGACTCAGTTTTTGCCAACGTTTCTCAGTCAGTAGTTGTCTAGATGCGCTGAAGATTTCAACATCAGCCGTAGAACTAGGCTTCTTGGATAATTTTTGGATCCAGGGACCTAGTTTTCCTCAACGGTTTCTGATCTAGCTGCTGTCTATGTCCATTAAAGATTTCAGCGTCACCCTAGAATTGGGTGTCGAGAATCATTTTTTGGGACATCAGACACTCAGATTTTGCCAACGTTTCTCAGTCAGCAGTTGTCTAGAAGCGCTGAATATGTCAGCATGAGCCGTAGAACTGGGCTTCTTGGATGATTTTTGGGTCCCAGGGATCTAATTTTCATCAACGTGTTCTGAGAGAGCAGTAGTCTATGTACATTAAAAATTTCAGCGTCAGCCGTAGGACTGGGTTTCGAGAATCTTTTTTTAGGACATCAGGGACTCAGTTTTTGCCAACGTTTCTGAGTCAGCAGTTGTCTAGATGCGCTGAATATGTCAGCATCAACCGTAGAACTGGGCTTCCTGGATGACTTTTGGGTCCCAGGGATCTAATTTTCATCAACGTGTTCTGAGAGAACAGTAGTCTATGTACATTAAAAATTTCAGCGTCAGCCGTAGGACTGGGTTTCGAGAATCTTTTTTTGGGACATCAGGGACTCAGTTTTTGCCAACGTTTGTCAGTCAGTAGTTGTCTACATGCGCTGAAGATTTCAGCATCAGCTGTAGAACTGGGCTTCGTGGATGATTTTTGGGTCCAGGGACCTAGTTTTCCTCAACGGTTTCTGATCTAGCTGATGTCTATGTCCATGAAAGATTTCAGCGTCAGCCCTAGAACTGGGTGTCGAGAATCATTTTTTGGGACATCAGACACTCAGATTTTGCCAACGTTTCTCAGTCAGCAGTTGTCTAGATGCGCTGAATATGTCAGCATCAGCCGTAGAACTAGGCTTCCTGGATGACTTTTGCGTCCCAGGTATCTAATTTTCATCAACGTGTTCTGAGAGAGCAGTAGTCTATGTACATTGAAGATTTCAGCGTCAGCTGTAGGACTGGGTTTCGAGAATCTTTTTTTGGGACATCAGGGACTCAGATTTTGCCAACGTTTCTCAGGCAGCAGTTGTCTAGATGCGCTGAAGATTTCAGCATCAGCCGTAGAACTAGGCTTCTTGGATGATTTTTGGTCCCAGGGACCTAGTTTTCCTCAACGGTTTCTGATCTAGGTGTTGTCTATATACATTCAAGATTTCAGCGTCAGCCCTAGAATTGGGTTTCGACAATGTTTTTTTTGGGACATCAGGGACTCATTTTGGTAAACGTTTCTCAGTCAGCAGTTGTCTAGATGCGCTGAAGATGTCAGCATCAGCTGTAGAACTGGGCTTCTTGGATGATTTTTGGGTCCCAGGGATCTAATTTTCATCAACGTGTTCTGAGAGAGCAGTAGTCTATGGACATTAAAAATTTCAGCGTCAGCTGTAGGACTGGGTTTCGAGAATCTTTTTTTAGGACATCAGGGACTCAGTTTTTGGCAACGTTTCTCAGGCAGCAGTTGTCTAGATGCGCTGGAGATGTCAGGATCAGCCGTTGAACTAGGCTTCTTGGATGATTTTTGGTCCCAGGGACCTAGTTTTCCTCAACGGTTTCTGATCTAGGTGTTGTCTATGTCCATTAAAGATTTCAGCGTCAGCCCTAGAACTGGGTGTCGAGAATCATTTTTTAGGACATCAGACACTCAGATTTTGCCAACGTTTCTCAGTCAGCAGTTGTCTAGATGCGCTGAATATGTCAGCATCAGCCGTAGAACTGAGCTTCTTGGATGATTTTTGGGTCCCAGGGATCTAATTTTCATCAACGTGTTCTGAGAGAGCAGTAGTCTACGTACATTAAAAATTTCAGCGTCAGCCGTAGGACTAGGTTTCGAGAATCTTTTTTTAGGACATCAGGGACTCAGTTTTTGCCAACGTTTCTCAGTCAGTAGTTGTCTAGATGCGCTGAAGATTTCAACATCAGCCGTAGAACTGGGCTTCTTGGATAATTTTTGGATCCAGGGACCTAGTTTTCCTCAACGGTTTCTGATCTAGCTGATGTCTATGTCCATTAAAGATTTCAGCGTCAGCCCTAGAACTGGGTGTCGAGAATCATTTTTGGGGACATCAGACACTCAGATTTTGCCAACGTTTCTCAGTCAGCAGTTGTTTAGATGTGCTGAATATGTCAGCATCAGCCGTAGAACTCGGCTTCTTGGATGATTTTTGGGTCTCAGGGATCTAATTTTATCAACGTGTTCTTAGAGAGCAGTAGTCTATGTACATTGAAGATTTCAGCGCAGCCGTAGGACTGGGTTTCGAGAATCTTTTTTTAGGACATCAGGGACTCAGTTTTTGCAAACATTTCTCAGTCAGTAGTTGTCTAGATGCGCTGAAGATTTCAGCATCAGCTGTAGAACTGGGCTTCTTGGATGATTTTTGGGTCCAGGGACCTAGTTTTCCTCAACGGTTTCTGATCTAGCTGCTGTCTATGTCCATTAAAGATTTCAGCGTCACCCTAGAATTGGGTGTCGAGAATCATTTTTTGGGACATCAGACACTCAGATTTTGCCAACGTTTCTCAGTCAGCAGTTGTCTAGAAGCGCTGAATATGTCAGCATCAGCCGTAGAACTGGGCTTCTTGGATGATTTTTGGGTCCCAGGGATCTAATTTTCATCAACGTGTTCTGAGAGAGCAGTAGTCTATGTACATTAAAAATTTCAGCGTCAGCCGTAGGACTGGGTTTCGAGAATCTTTTTTTAGGACATCAGGGACTCAGTTTTTGCCAACGTTTCTCAGTCAGCAGTTGTCTAGATGCGCTGAATATGTCAGCATCAGCCGTAGAACTGGGCTTCCTGGATGACTTTTGGGTCCCAGGGATCTAATTTTCATCAACGTGTTCTGAGAGAACAGTAGTCTATGTACATTAAAAATTTCAGCGTCAGCCGTAGGACTGGGTTTCGAGAATCTTTTTTTGGGACATCAGGGACTCAGTTTTTGCCAACGTTTCTCAGTCAGTAGTTGTCTACATGCGCTGAAGATTTCAGCATCAGCTGTAGAATTGGGCTTCGTGGATGATTTTTGGGTCCAGGGACCTAGTTTTCCTCAACGGTTTCTGATCTAGCTGCTGTCTATGTCCATTAAAGATTTCAGCGTCAGCCCTAGAACTGGGTGTCGAGAATCATTTTTTGGGACATCAGACACTCAGATTTTGCCAACGTTTCTCAGTCAGCAGTTGTCTAGATGCGCTGAATATGTCAGCATCAGCCGTAGAACTGGGCTTCTTGGATGACTTTTGGGTACCAGGAATCTAATTTTCATCAACGTGTTCTGAGAGAGCAGTAGTCTATGTACATTGAAGATTTCAGCGCAGCCGTAGGACTGGGTTTCGAGAATCTTTTTTTAGGACATCAGGGACTCAGTTTTTGCCAACGTTTCTCAGTCAGTAGTTGTCTAGATGCGCTGAAGATTTCAGCATCAGCTGTAGAACTGGGCTTCTTGGATGATTTTTGGGTCCAGGGACCTTGTTTTCCTCAACGGTTTCTGATCTAGCTGCTGTCTATGTCCATTAAAGATTTCAGCGTCAGCCCTAGAATTGGGTGTCGAGAATCATTTTTTGGGACATCAGACACTCAGATTTTGCCAACGTTTCTCAGTCAGCAGTTGTCTAGATGCGCTGAATATGTCAGCATCAGCCGTAGAACTGGGCTTCTTGGATGACTTTTGGGTCCCAGGAATCTAATTTTCATCAACGTGTTCTGAGAGAGCAGTAGTCTATGTACATTGAAGATTTCAGCGCAGCCGTAGGACTGGGTTTCGAGAATCTTTTTTTAGGACATCAGGGACTCAGTTTTTGCCAACGTTTCTCAGTCAGTAGTTGTCTAGATGCGCTGAAGATTTCAGCATCAGCTGTAGAACTGGGCTTCTTGGATGATTTTTGGGTCCAGGGACCTTGTTTTCCTCAACGGTTTCTGATCTAGCTGCTGTCTATGTCCATTAAAGATTTCAGCGTCAGCCCTAGAACTGGGTGTCGAGAATCATTTTTTGGGACATCAGACACTCAGATTTTGCCAACGTTTCTCAGTCAGCAGTTGTTTAGATGCGCTGAATATGTCAGCATCAGCCGTAGAACTCGGCTTCTTGGATGATTTTTGGGTCCCAGGGATCTAATTTTCATCAACGTGTTCTGAGAGAGCAGTAGTCTATGTACATTGAAGATTTCAGCGCAGCCGTAGGACTGGGTTTCGAGAATCTTTTTTTAGGACATCAGGGACTCAGTTTTTGCCAACGTTTCTCAGTCAGTAGTTGTCTAGATGCGCTGAAGATTTCAGCATCAGCTGTAGAACTGGGCTTCTTGGATGATTTTTGGGTCCAGGGACCTTGTTTTCCTCAACGGTTTTTGATCTAGCTGCTGTCTATATCCATTAAAGATTTCAGCGTCAGCCCTAGAACTGGGTGTCGAGAATCATTTTTTGGGACATCAGACACTCAGATTTTGCCAACGTTTCTCAGTCAGCAGTTGTTTAGATGCGCTGAATATGTCAGCATCAGCCGTAGAACTGGGCTTCTTGGATGATTTTTGGGTCCCAGGGATCTAATTTTCATCAACGTGTTCTGAGAGAGCAGTAGTCTATGTACATTGAAGATTTCAGCGCAGCCGTAGGACTGGGTTTCGAGAATCTTTTTTTAGGACATCAGGGACTCAGTTTTTCCCAACGTTTCTCAGTCAGTAGTTGTCTAGATGCGCTGAAGATTTCAGCATCAGCTGTAGAACTGGGCTTCTTGGATGATTTTTGGGTCCAGGGACCTTGTTTTCCTCAACGGTTTCTGATCTAGCTGCTGTCTATGTCCATTAAAGATTTCAGCGTCAGCCCTAGAACTGGGTGTCGAGAATCATTTTTTGGGACATCAGACACTCAGATTTTGCCAACGTTTCTCAGTCAGCAGTTGTTTAGATGCGCTGAATATGTCAGCATCAGCCGTAGAACTGGGCTTCTTGGATGATTTTTGGGTCCCAGGGATCTAATTTTCATCAACGTGTTCTGAGAGAGCAGTAGTCTATGTACATTGAAGATTTCAGCGCAGCCGTAGGACTGGGTTTCGAGAATCTTTTTTTAGGACATCAGGGACTCAGTTTTTCCCAACGTTTCTCAGTCAGTAGTTGTCTAGATGCGCTGAAGATTTCAGCATCAGCTGTAGAACTGGGCTTCTTGGATGATTTTTGGGTCCAGGGACCTTGTTTTCCTCAACGGTTTCTGATCTAGCTGCTGTCTATGTCCATTAAAGATTTCAGCGTCAGCCCTAGAACTGGGTGTCGAGAATCATTTTTTGGGACATCAGACACTCAGATTTTGCCAACGTTTCTCAGTCAGCAGTTGTATAGATGCGCTGAATATGTCAGCATCTGCCGTAGAACTCGGCTTCTTGGATGATTTTTGGGTCCCAGGGATCTAATTTTATCAACGTGTTCTTAGAGAGCAGTAGTCTATGTACATTGAAGATTTCAGCGCAGCCGTAGGACTGGGTTTCGAGAATCTTTTTTTAGGACATCAGGGACTCAGTTTTTGCAAACGTTTCTCAGTCAGTAGTTGTCTAGATGCGCTGAAGATTTCAGCATCAGCTGTAGAACTGGGCTTCTTGGATGATTTTTGGGTCCAGGGACCTAGTTTTCCTCAACGGTTTCTGATCTAGCTGCTGTCTATGTCCATTAAAGATTTCAGCGTCACCCTAGAATTGGGTGTCGAGAATCATTTTTTGGGACATCAGACACTCAGATTTTGCCAACGTTTCTCAGTCAGCAGTTGTCTAGAAGCGCTGAATATGTCAGCATCAGCCGTAGAACTGGGCTTCTTGGATGATTTTTGGGTCCCAGGGATCTAATTTTCATCAACGTGTTCTGAGAGAGCAGTAGTCTATGTACATTAAAAATTTCAGCGTCAGCCGTAGGACTGGGTTTCGAGAATCTTTTTTTAGGACATCAGGGACTCAGTTTTTGCCAACGTTTCTCAGTCAGCAGTTGTCTAGATGCGCTGAATATGTCAGCATCAGCCGTAGAACTGGGCTTCCTGGATCACTTTTGGGTCCCAGGGATCTAATTTTCATCAACGTGTTCTGAGAGAACAGTAGTCTATGTACATTAAAAATTTCAGCGTCAGCCGTAGGACTGGGTTTCGAGAATCTTTTTTTGGGACATCAGGGACTCAGTTTTTGCCAACGTTTCTCAGTCAGTAGTTGTCTACATGCGCTGAAGATTTCAGCATCAGCTGTAGAACTGGGCTTCTTGGATGATTTTTGGGTCCAGGGACCTTGTTTTCCTCAACGGTTTTTGATCTAGCTGCTGTCTATATCCATTAAAGATTTCAGCGTCAGCCCTAGAACTGGGTGTCGAGAATCATTTTTTGGGACATCAGACACTCAGATTTTGCCAACGTTTCTCAGTCAGCAGTTGTTTAGATGCGCTGAATATGTCAGCATCAGCCGTAGAACTGGGCTTCTTGGATGATTTTTGGGTCCCAGGGATCTAATTTTCATCAACGTGTTCTGAGAGAGCAGTAGTCTATGTACATTGAAGATTTCAGCGCAGCCGTAGGACTGGGTTTCGAGAATCTTTTTTTAGGACATCAGGGACTCAGTTTTTGCCAACGTTTCTCAGTCAGTAGTTGTCTAGATGCGCTGAAGATTTCAGCATCAGCTGTAGAACTGGGCTTCTTGGATGATTTTTGGGTCCAGGGACCTTGTTTTCCTCAACGGTTTCTGATCTAGCTGCTGTCTATGTCCATTAAAGATTTCAGCGTCAGCCCTAGAACTGGGTGTCGAGAATCATTTTTTGGGACATCAGACACTCAGATTTTGCCAACGTTTCTCAGTCAGCAGTTGTCTAGATGCGCTGAATATGTCAGCATCAGCCGTAGAACTGGGCTTCTTGGATGATTTTTGGGTCCCAGGGATCTAATTTTCATCAACGTGTTCTGAGAGAGCAGTAGTCTATGTACATTAAAAATTTCAGCGTCAGCCGTAGGACTGGGTTTCGAGAATCTTTTTTTAGGACATCAGGGACTCAGTTTTTGCCAACGTTTCTCAGTCAGCAGTTGTCTAGATGCGCTGAATATGTCAGCATCAGCCGTAGAACTGGGCTTCCTGGATGACTTTTGGGTCCCAGGGATCTAATTTTCATCAACGTGTTCTGAGAGAACAGTAGTCTATGTACATTAAAAATTTCAGCGTCAGCCGTAGGACTGGGTTTCGAGAATCTTTTTTTGGGACATCAGGAACTCAGTTTTTGCCAACGTTTCTCAGTCAGTAGTTGTCTACATGCGCTGAAGATTTCAGCATCAGCTGTAGAACTGGGCTTCGTGGATGATTTTTGGGTCCAGGGACCTAGTTTTCCTCAACGGTTTCTGATCTAGCTGCTGTCTATGTCCATTAAAGATTTCAGCGTCAGCCCTAGAACTGGGTGTCGAGAATCATTTTTTGGGACATCAGACACTCAGATTTTGCCAACGTTTCTCAGTCAGCAGTTGTCTAGATGCGCTGAATATGTCAGCATCAGCCGTAGAACTGGGCTTCTTGGATGACTTTTGGGTCCCAGGGATCTAATTTTCATCAACGTGTTCTGAGAGAGCAGTAGTCTATGTACATTGAAGATTTCAGCGCAGCCGTAGGACTGGGTTTCGAGAATCTTTTTTTAGGACATCAGGGACTCAGTTTTTGCCAACGTTTCTCAGTCAGTAGTTGTCTAGATGCGCTGAAGATTTCAGCATCAGCTGTAGAACTGGGCTTCTTGGATGATTTTTGGGTCCAGGGACCTTGTTTTCCTCAACGGTTTCTGATCTAGCTGCTGTCTATGTCCATTAAAGATTTCAGCGTCAGCCCTAGAACTGGGTGTCGAGAATCATTTTTTGGGACATCAGACACTCAGATTTTGCCAACGTTTCTCAGTCAGCAGTTGTCTAGATGCGCTGAATATGTCAGCATCAGCCGTAGAACTGGGCTTCTTGGATGACTTTTGGGTCCCAGGGATCTAATTTTCATCAACGTGTTCTGAGAGAGCAGTAGTCTATGTACATTGAAGATTTCAGCGCAGCCGTAGGACTGGGTTTCGAGAATCTTTTTTTAGGACATCAGGGACTCAGTTTTTGCCAACGTTTCTCAGTCAGTAGTTGTCTAGATGCGCTGAAGATTTCAGCATCAGCTGTAGAACTGGGCTTCTTGGATGATTTTTGGGTCCAGGGACCTTGTTTTCCTCAACGGTTTTTGATCTAGCTGCTGTCTATATCCATTAAAGATTTCAGCGTCAACCCTAGAACTGGGTGTCGAGAATCATTTTTTGGGACATCAGACACTCAGATTTTGCCAACGTTTCTCAGTCAGCAGTTGTTTAGATGCGCTGAATATGTCAGCATCAGCCGTAGAACTGGGCTTCTTGGATGATTTTTGGGTCCCAGGGATCTAATTTTCATCAACGTGTTCTGAGAGAGCAGTAGTCTACGTACATTAAAAATTTCAGCGTCAGCCGTAGGACTGGGTTTCGAGAATCATTTTTTGGGACATGAGGGACTTAGTTTTTGTCAACGTTTCTCAGTCAGCAGTTGTCTAGATGCGCTGAAGATGTTAGGATCAGCCGTAGAACTGGGCTTCTTGGATGATTTTTGGGTCTTAGGGTCCTAGTTTTCCTCATCGTTTTCTGATCTAGCTGTTGTCGATGTACATTAAAGATTTCAGCGTCAGCCCTAGAACTGGGTTTCGAGAATCATTTTTTAGGACATTAGAGACTCAGTTTTTATCAACGTTTCTCAGTTAGCAGTTGTGTAGATGCGCTGAAGATGTCAGCATCAGCCGTAGAACTGGGCTTCTTGGATGATTTTTGGGTCCCAGGGACCTAGTTTTCCTCATCGTTTTCTGATCTAGCTGTTGTCTATGTACATTAAAGATTTCAGCGTCAGCCCTAGAACTGGGTTTCGAGAATCATTTTTTTGACATCAGTGACTCAGTTTTTGTCAACGTTTCTCAGTCAGCGGCAACCATAAAACTAGGCTTCTTGGATGATTTTTAGGTCCCAAGGACCCAGTTTTCATCAACGGTTTCTGAGCCAGCAGTAGTTTATGTAGACTTAAGATTTCAGCGTCTGTCGTAGAACTGGGTTTCAAGGATGATTTTTGGGACAGCAGGGACTCAGTTTTCATCAACGATTTCTCAGTCAACAGTATTCTAATTTGAAATCCAAGATCTACAACTCCATATATGGCCCAATGACTGAATAGTGTTTCAGTTTGTATTGAACCAGCATCTCTTTTCTAAGCTTAACCGTCTCTTTGTCTTCTCAATTTCAGTAGTTGAACTCATCAATCAATCCTTTGATTTATGTGATAGGCCTGCATTTACCATATATTAAAGCTATCTTATATTATCAGACTTGTTATTATAAAACATGCGTAAGTTAGGGAATTTAATGATACTTTAAGTGCAATATGATGATATAAAGCCTTAGTGAGAATGCACGTTTTAGTACTAATCAAAAGGGTTAACCTTGGATTTTAGATCACAAGTTGAATGATTGAGATGCACATATAAGATTAATATCGGACAATGGAATAATGAACTTGCTTTATGATGTTCACAATAAGAATTTATTTATCCAAGTTAATAGTAAAATGTAATGTTGTTCATTATTATTACTACTATTTCAAGAATCATTCTTTTATTCTTATATTGCAATTCAATTGTAATAGGTACATCACACATGCAAGGCGCATGGAACTCTGTTCCACATGTTTTGTTATAAATTATTTAATCATGTACTTAGGTAATCTGTATTTTGTATAACAATATAATGACTAGGTATTTGCCGATTGACATTTTGTAAAAGACTTGTAATGAAAACTATCTAGAAACAGTGTCGTGGATTTATAAGTATAAAGACATAATGATATGAATGCTTTGTATTATGTATTCTTTTCTATTAAGATATTGAATCATGTGATTATACGAGCATTGTGTCATATCCGATTAATGATACTCTTAGATTTGATCTATAAATATTGTTGTGGAAAGTATCAATGGTCTTGATGATATATATATATATAAATTCTCCCATTTTCGTGTCTATATGAATGCTTAAAGATGACCAAATATCAATATAATAAATGGTATCATGAAATATACAATTCAAGAAGAACAAAACTTAAGAATCACTACATTAGATATTGTAATGATGGACTATGACAAAAAAAAATACCTTTGTTTTCTACTTATTACAAATAAGCATTATATCGAAATCAATATAATTTTAAGGGCTGTTACAATTTTTTACTTAAAATAACTTACTATGATACCATATCTATTAAACTAATCATCATTAACCATATAACCCACTTTTACAATTTCATTCTTATAATTCTCATCATTTAAATCTTACATTAAAAGCAATCCTAAAAAAATTTTAAAGTTATTTCTAGCCAACTTAACATAACTTAACCGCTCAAAAACATTGGTAAATATTTTAACGATACCTAAAGTTATAGAATTCAGTTTCATGCATAGTTTATTTGTTCCAAAAGC
This sequence comes from Populus nigra, assembly GCF_951802175.1. Taxonomy (NCBI): domain Eukaryota; kingdom Viridiplantae; phylum Streptophyta; class Magnoliopsida; order Malpighiales; family Salicaceae; genus Populus; species Populus nigra. The sequence goes on from NC_084860.1 coordinate 9,472,441, forward strand.
TAAGATATAAGGCTACTACTTTACTAAAGGCAAGACAACCCGATCTTGCCATTAATACATCCAAAACTACTCATTATTGCAACATTTAAAAGATGTCTAACAAGATTTAATCGAACCCTTCCTTAATGTGCAACCCATATTTAGAGTTTTATAACTCCAATTTAAGCAAAGTTAGTCTCGTTAGAAAGCTAAAATTTATAACTTCAACTTTTATGAAGAAATATATTCCATTTTTTTGTCATTTTCAAGCCCTAAACACAACTGGAAGTTGGGTGATGAAGCAATCCAGTTTTTCAATTTTTGCTTCTAACATACAACAAAGTATTTTCATTCGTTTTCTTACCATTCAAAGTGATTAGTTCATCCACATATCTTATAACATCATTAATGTAAACACCCAAAGGAATATATATATATATATATATATATATATATATATATATATATATATTTAGAGAGAGAGGGATGATGATGGATGCAATTTTCGCAGCTGATGCAGAAATCGGCAGCGACGCAGTTCCGCTGCCGATTCTGGATCGGCAGCGACGCAGTTCCGCTGCCGATTCTGGATCGGCAGCGACACAGTTTTTGCTGCCGATGCAGAAATCGGCAGTGACACAGTTTCGGCAGCGACACAGTTTTTGCTGCCGATGCAGAAATCGGCAGCGATGCAGTTTTTGCTGCCGATGCAGAAATCGGCAGCGATGCAGTTTTCGCTGCCGATTTCTCAATGAACAGTGACGCAGAGCTGGGAGGGAGGGGTAAAACTGGTTTTAGATAAACCAAACAAGGATAAGGACACACCTAAACCAACCCCCAAACAACCCATTTCATTGGATGGGTAGTATAAATACAAAGAGGGGAGAGAGAATGACCCATCTCCTTCCAAATTCAGCAGCTGCATGTCGTTCTTCCCTTCCCCTTTCACAACAGAAACGTAAATCAGACCAGTAGAGATTACTTTGTGAACTTGTGAGGGAGAGATGAGACCTTGAGAGAGGAGTGGGCAGCTGCATAGAGGAGAGGCAAAGGAGAGCCGGAAAAAAAAAAAAAAAGAAGAAGGAGAACCAGCAGCTGAATAGTGTCAAACCTTCCTCAAACTTAGTTAAATTCAGAAGGTATGGGTCATGAAACTCTCTTCCTCTCCCCCGTAAGATCAAAAAACGAAAATAAAGAAGAAGAAAAAAAAACCCTAAGAAAAGAATTGATCTAAGACCTAAGCCAGCTGTGAAGGAAGCTGAAATTAACCAAGAGAACAAGCAAACAAAAGTGAAATAAAGTCAATTTCAGAACATCTAACAAATCATGGTAGAGGGCCGGCTTTAACTAGGGGGAATTAATGTGTTCTGCTGTGATGATTGTTGCTGGAATTAATGTGTTCTGCTGTGATGTTGTTGCTGGAATTAATGTGTTCTGCTGTGATGATTGTTGCTGGAATTAATGTGTTCTGCTGTGATGATTGTTGCTGGAATTAATGTGATGTTGTTGCTGGAATTAATGTGTTCTGCTGTGATGTTTGTTGCTGGAATTAAGGTGTTCTACTGTGATGATTGTGCTGAAATTGATGCTCCCGATTATGGGTTGCGCAGCGAAATTCTGTTTCGCTGCCGCAACTGAACCTGCTGCAGCGAATTAATATTCGCTGCCTAGTTGTGTGTTGCGCAGCGAAATTCTGTTTCGCTGCCGCACCTGAACCTGCCGCAGCGAATTAATATTCGCTGCCGAGTTGTGTGTTGCGCAGCGAAATTCTGTTTCGCTGCCGCAACTGAACCTGCTGCAGCGAATTAATATTCGCTGCCGAGTTGTGTGTTGCGCAGCGAAATTCTGTTTCGCTGCCGCAACTGAACCTGCTGCAGCGAATTAATATTCGCTGCCGAGTTGTGTGTTGCGCAGTGAAATTCTGTTTCGCTGCCGCAACTGAACATGCTGCAGCGAATTAATATTCGCTGCCGAGTTGTGTGTTGCGCAGCGAAATTCTGTTTCGCTGCCGCAGCTGAACCTCCTGCAGCGAAGTGATATTCGCTGCCGAGTTGTGCGTTGTGCAGCGAAACTGTGGCGCCAACAGCGGTGCAGTTCTCGCTGCCGAACTGGCAGCCCGCAGCGAACCAGTTCTCGCTGCCGAATTGGGCAGCCCTCAGCGAACCGGTTCTCGCTGCCGATTCCTACAATAAGCCTCCTAGGCAGGAATGACTTAAATGCTAATAACAATTTCATGATATGATGGTGTAAAATAGGGAACACTTTAATGTGAACATGTGAACTATTGAAATAAGTGTGATGATGAATGTGATTCAAAAATAAAATAAATACAACTGTGCTGATTTGTGACCATTGATGTCTCAGGTGGTGCAGTCGGGATTGGACCATCATCAAGACAGGAACGACCCACAGGTGGAACAGGTAGGTGACTTGCACCTTTCTTTTTCATACGTTGATCCTTAGAACATTTTGACTTGAGTACTACCATATTGTTAGAACCGATATTAAATTGTCGAACGCTTAATTGTTGATAAAAGAGTGATTAGCTTCGGCTAATGGCATCCGAATGGATGGCCGGGACAAAAGAGTGATTAGCTTCGGCTAATGGCATCCGAATGGATGGCCGGGACAAAAGAGTGATTAGCTTCGGCTAATGGCATCCAAACGGATGGCCGGGACAAAAGAGTGATTAGCTTCGGCTAATGGCATCCAAACGGATGGCCGGGACAAAAGAGTGATTAGATTCGGCTAATGGCATCCAAACGGATGACCGGGACAAAGAATGATTAGCTTTGGCTAATGGCGTCCGAATGGATGGCCGGGTTAAAAAGGAATGATTTCGCTGCCGATTGTGGATCGGCAGCGACGCAGTTCCGCTGCCGATTCTGGATCGGCAGCGACACAGTATTCGCTGCCGATACAGAAATCGGCAGCGACCTAGTTTCCGCTGCCGATACAGAAATCGGCAGCGACGCAGTTCCGCTGCCGATTCTGGATCGGCAGCGACACAGTATTCGCTGCCGATACAGAAATCGGCAGCGACCTAGTTTCCGCTGCCGATACAGAAATCGGCAGCGACGCAGTTTCCGCTGCTGATTTTGGATCGGCAGCGATGCAGTCTTCGCTGCCGATACAGAATTCGGCAGCGACCCAGTTTCGCTGCCGATTCCTTGATCGGCAGCGATGTAGTTTCGGCTGCCGATTTTAGGATTGGCAGTGACGCAGCTATTGCTATGGAATCCGGATGGATAGCCGGGACAAATAAACGACTAGTTTCGGCGAATGGCATTTGAAAACTTGTGTATCTATATGTACTACTAATTGTTACATCAAATACATGAAGAAATTATAAATGTTAATGCTTATTTAATTGCTAGGCCGTTAGTTACCAATATTATTATTATTATTAAGTATTTGTTTTCTCTTAAATGTTTTGTACTGCTGCAGGGACGTCACACCAACAAGATGTCTAGGATACCCGATACATGGGAACCTACTTTTGCAAAGAATTAAGTAGATGCATTCGAACTCACAATGTATTTTGTAGGGATCAATGTACTGAATGTATAACTTTTATTAGACCCTTTTTGTTTAAAATTTTGTGATGGCTATTAGTAGTATAAGAATGCAAACTCATGTCCATGTATATATATTTTTAATATGAATTTCAAATCATGCAACACTAATATTATGTGTTTGTGTAAGATTCGCTTTTGAATGAACTGTTGATTGTATGGGTTGTATTTTGATGATGTAAGGATTCAAGTTCTTTGATTACCGACACCAGGTGTATTAAATATATATATAAAAAAAAAAATTTACTATTGTTGGGCTTAGAAATCCGAGTCGTTACAGTTGGTATCAGAGCCCTTGGTATGGATCCTGAGGATCATTAATAAATGTGTTGTTGCGATGAATTTCAGGATGGTACGCACCCGACAAGGGACACAAACTGAGCCGCCCTCCTTAGAAAGGAGGGGCATGAACCGAGGTGCCCAAGGTTGGCAAGACGAAGATCTAGATGATACGGCATCTCATGCTCCGATAATACCGCCCGAAACCTTGCAGGGGGAAGATACGATGGCAGGAGAAGGCCCGAGGCCTCATCAGACAGAGGGAACACCCTCAGTCGCAATGGAGCAGCGAGAAAGACCAGAAGCACAGCCATCTACTGTTCCAACTGGTGTGCCCCCACAATATGTAGATGCAGGACTCCTTGTACAAATAGTTAAAGCAGTGATGGAAGGCATGGCTAATTCAGCAGCACAAACAACCCCTACCACTCAGAATCCACCAGCAGCCCCTACGACCAGCATGACCATGGATAATGTGGTACCACTGGTGCGACTAGTCAAGAGTATGAGGGAAATGGGTTGTGAACCGTATATGGGGGAACAAGATGCAGAGATAGCTGGAAGATGGATCAGGAAGGTAGAAAAGACAATGATTCAAATAAGCATACCCGAGGGTTTGAGGGTAAATTGTGCATCCCAGTTACTATCTGATAGGGCCATGACATGGTGGGAAACAGTTCAGCTGAGGCGTGCGACTGAGACCCTAACTTGGAGTGATTTCAAGACAGAGTTTGAGAATCAGTTTTATTCCAAGTATCATCGCAAGGTGAAAGAACAAGAGTTCTTGGCATTAAGACAGGGTGATATGTCAGTATTGGAGTACGAAAGGAGATTCCATGACCTCTCATTGTTCGCCCCACATTATGTGCCGACAGAGGAACATATGATTGAAAAGTTGAGAGATGGTTTACGACAGGATTTGAGACAAGGATTGATCGCCTTGCGATTTAAATCGGTGAGGGAGTTGATTGAGGCTGCACAAGCTCTGGAGGCATGTATTGGAGAAAGCCAAGGGGGGTATCAGAGTATAAGCAAAAAGAGAGATGGGGACTATTTCAGCGGCAGACCACCGCACCCGAAGAAAGGAAAAAGTGGAGTGTTTGAGCAGCACGGAAAGAAGGGGAGTTTGATATTACCGCCTCACCAACAGTCAAGTGGGAGAATGATGGCGGGACAGTCTCACTTGAGGGCAAACTCTTCAACTGGGACCGGTGACCGCAGGGGAGTTGACTATCCTTTTTGTGAAAAATGTGGACAAAAACACCCTGGGGACTGCTCAGTTTCCCCTGGGCGATGCTTTGTGTGCAGAGGAGAGGGTCATAGGTGGAGGAACTGCCAGTATCTTAGCCAAGGGTGTCATTACTGTGGTGGGAAAGGTCATTACAAGAGGGACTGCCCCAAAAGGAACACCGGACAAGTACAGAGCTATAGACAGCCCAGTCAGAGCCACCAACAGTCAGTCACCGTTAATAGGCCAGTGAGATCTTCTCAATCAGGGGCAAACTCCAGTCGAGGGAAGCCGAGGGCACAAAATGATCGGACCCCAGGGAGGGTCTTCCACCTGACACAGGAGGAGGCCAGGGCTGCATCGGATGTGGTGGCAGGTACACTACTGTTGAATGATTTTAATATGCATGTATTGTTTGATCCGGGTGCCTCCCACTCGTTCATTGCTAAGAGAAGTATCACTAAATTGAGAAAGGAAGTAGAAATAGTAGAGAAGGGGTTTGTAATTGGAACTCCAATGGGAAACATGGTTGAAACAAATATTGTATATGTGGATGTGGGGGTTAGTTTATCCGGGTATGAAACAGAAGTAGACTTGATTCCCTTAGAGCTGCATGATTTTGACATAATACTAGGCATGGATTGGTTGAGTAAATACAAGGCACTAATAGACTGTTATGCTAAAACTGTTACTTTCCAAACACCTAAGGGCGAGAAAATGACTTTTGAAGGAGAGAGATTTCCCAAACTGAATGCTCTAATATCGGTGGTAACAGCCCAAAAACTGTTAAGAAAGGGATGTATGGGATACCTCGCATACATCTTAAACTCTGATGATGAAGGTCCACGATTGAAGGATATTCTTGTGGTGAAGGATTTCCCAGATGTGTTTCCAGAAGAACTACCAGGATTACCCCCGGAGCGAGAGGTAGAGGTGTCTATAGACACTTTTCCTGGAGTCCCACCCATAGCCCAACAACCGTATCGGATGGCTCCAGCAGAACTGAACGAGTTAAAGACTCAATTACAGGAATTATTAGACAAGGGGTTCATACGACCCAGTAATTCTCCTTGGGGAGCACCGGTCCTATTTGTAAGAAAGAAAGATGGAACCCATAGGCTTTGTATTGACTATCGACAGTTGAACAAAATAACAATGAAAAACAAGTATCCGTTACCTCGGATAGATGATTTGTTCGACCAATTAAAGGGAGCGAGGGCATTCTCGAAGATAGATCTGAGATCAGGGTACTATCAGATGAAGATTAAAGAAGCGGATGTAGCAAAGACCGCATTTAGAACTCGTTACGGACACTATGAATTTTTGGTGTTACCATTCGGGTTGACGAACGCCCCAGCTCTCTTCATGGATTTGATGAATCGGGTTTTCCAACCATACCTGGATAAGTTTGTGGTGGTATTCATTGATGATATACTGGTGTACTCGAATTCTTTCAAGGAACACGAAGAACACTTGAGACAAACCTTACAAACCTTGAGAGATCACCAGTTATATGCAAAATTGAGTAAATGTGAATTTTGGCTGAAAAGGGTGACGTTTCTGGGACATGTCATTTCAGCTGAAGGTGTTTTTGTCGACCCTCAAAAAGTCGAAGCAGTCTTGAAATGGGAAAGACCGACTTCAGTCACTGAAATACGTAGTTTCCTGGGACTTGCAGGATACTATCGGAGATTTATCGAAGGTTTTTCCCTGATTGCAACCCCTTTGACCCAGCTAACTAGGAAGGATAAGAAGTGGGTGTGGTCGGAAGAATGTGAGGCTAGCTTCCAAGAATTGAAGAGGAGGCTCACCACTGCTCCAGTCTTAACTCTCCCCTCAGGGACTGAGGGTTTTGTGGTATATAGTGATGCCTCGGGGAAGGGATTGGGGTGTGTTCTGATGCAACATGGGAAGGTGATCGCCTATGCATCAAGGCAACTAAAGACTCATGAGGTGAACTACCCGGTGCACGACCTGGAGTTGGCAGCTGTAGTTTTTGCCTTGAGGATATGGAGACACTATTTGTATGGGTCTCGAACCCAAATTTTTACTGATCATAAGAGCCTGAAGTATCTGATGTCGCAAAAAGAGTTGAACATGCGGCAAAGAAGGTGGATAGAGCTCATTAAGGATTATGATTGCACCATAGAATACCACCCGGGGAAAGCAAATGTGGTGGCAGATGCCCTCAGTCGCAAAAATAAAGCCTCCTTGGGAAGCTTAACAGTAGGAAAGGAGCGGCAATTGGCAGAATTAAAAGAGTTGGGTGCAGATTTGGGAATTGATGCAAGAGGTGGGTTAGTAGCCCAATTATTGGTGCGACCAACGTATCGAGAACAGATACTACATGCCCAATTCCATGACAAGGTGGGATCCAAGATTAGGAAGAATGTGGAGGTCGGGGTAGAAATGAAATTCCGAGTAGCGGAGGATGGATCCTTGATGATGGGACAACGGTTGTATGTGCCTGATGACGAAACAGTCAAACGTATGGTTCTGCAAGAAGCACATGAGTCCAAATTCTCCATACATCCTGGCAGCACTAAAATGTACCGAGACCTGAAACACCTCTATTGGTGGCCTAATATGAAAAGGGAAATAGCTGAGTATGTGTCAAAGTGTGGGATATGTCAACAAGTCAAGGTTGAACACCAAAGGCCTGCGGGACCATTACAGCCATTACAAATTCCAGAATGGAAGTGGGAGATGATCACCATGGATTTCGTGTCAGGATTTCCCAAGGGGAGAAAAGGAAATGATGCGATATGGGTCATTGTAGATCGGTTGACGAAATCCGCACTATTCTTGCCTGTAAAGATGACCGACTCGGTGGACAAGCTTGCCAAGATCTACATAAATGAGGTGGTACGACTTCATGGGATTCCGGTGTCCATTGTATCGGATCGAGATCCTAGGTTCACCTCTCGACTTTGGCCGAGCATACAACATGCCTTGGGAACAAGATTGGACATGAGCACTGCGTTTCACCCCCAAACGGATGGCCAATCGGAAAGAGTCATTCAAGTCTTGGAAGACCTATTACGGGCATGTGTGCTAGCATTTGGAGGAAACTGGGAGGAACACATGGCATTGGTGGAGTTCACTTATAACAATAGTCACCAAGCCACAATAGGGATGGCCCCATATGAAGCTTTGTATGGTAGGAGGTGTAGAACTCCTTTATGTTGGGAAGAAATTGGGGACCGGAAGTTATATGGCGCAGAGTTAGTTCAAGTCACCACGGAGAAAGTGAGAATTATCAGGGATTGTATCAAAGCCGCACAGGATAGACAGAAGAAGTATGCCGATGTGAGGAGAAGACCTCTCGAGTTCAGTACGGGGGACCAGGTGTTCCTGAAGGTAGCCCCATGGAAGAACTTGTTACGATTTGGATTGAAAGGGAAGTTAACTCCCCGATTCATTGGACCCTTCAAAATCTTACAACGAGTTGGACCAGTAGCCTACAAGGTGGAATTGCCCCCATAGTTAGCCAGGGTCCATGATGTGTTCCATGTCTCCTTGTTAAGGAAGGCTAACGTAGACCCCGCCCGAGTTCTACCCCAGGTCCCAGTAGAGGTCAAGGAAGACTTAACATTGGAATTGAGGCCCATACGGATACTAGATCAAGAAGTGAAGGAGTTGCGGAGCAAAAAGATCCCCATTGTTAGAATCTTATGGCGAAATGCTCAAGTAGAAGAGGAAACTTGGGAGAGGGAGGCTGAGATGAGAAAAAAGTACCCCACTTTATTTGATCTACCAGGTATGGAGTGTGAAAACTTCTTAAATTTCGAGGATGAAATTCATATTTAAGAGGGGAGAATGTAAACACCCAAAGGAAAATATATATATATATATATATATATATATATATATATATATATATATTTAGAGAGAGAGGGATGATGATGGATGCAGTTTTCGCTGCTGATGCAGAAATCGGCAGCGACGCAGTTCCGCTATATATATTTAGAGAGAGAGGGATGATGATGGATGCAGTTTTCGCTGCTGATGCAGAAATCGGCAGCGACGCAGTTCCGCTGCTGATGCAGAAATCGGCAGCGACGCAGTTCCGCTGCCGATTCTGGATCGGCAGCGACGCAGTTCCGCTGCCGATTCTGGATCGGCAGCGACACAGTTTTTGCTGCCGATGCAGAAATCGGCAGCGACACAGTTTTTGCTGCCGATGCAGAAATCGGCAGCGATGCAGTTTTCGCTGCCGATTTCTCAATGAACAGTGACGCAGAGCTGGGAGGGAGGGGTAAAACTGGTTTTAGATAAACCAAACAAGGATAAGGACACACCTAAACCAACCCCCAAACAACCCATTTCATTGGATGGGTAGTATAAATACAAAGAGGGGAGAGAGAATGACCCATCTCCTTCCAAATTCAGCAGCTGCATGCCGTTCTTCCCTTCCCCTTTCACAACAAAAACGTAAATCAGACCAGTAGAGATTACTTTGTGAACTTGTGAGGGAGAGATGAGACCTTGAGAGAGGAGTGGGCAGCTGCATAGAGGAGAGGCAAAGGAGAGCCGGAAAAAAAAAAAAAAAAAGAAGAAGGAGAACCAGCAGCTGAATAGTGTCAAACCTTCCTCAAACTTAGTTAAATTCAGAAGGTATGGGTCATGAAACTCTCTTCCTCTCCCCCGTAAGATCAAAAAACGAAAATAAAGAAGAAGAAAAAAAAACCCTAAGAAAAGAATTGATCTAAGACCTAAGCCAGCTGTGAAGGAAGCTGAAATTAACCAAGAGAACAAGCAAACAAAAGTGAAATAAAGTCAATTTCAGAACATCTAACAAATCATGGTAGAGGGCCGGCTTTAACTAGGGGGAATTAATGTGTTCTGCTGTGATGATTGTTGCTGGAATTAATGTGTTCTGCTGTGATGTTGTTGCTGGAATTAATGTGTTCTGCTGTGATGTTATTGCTGGAATTAATGTGTTCTGCTGTGATGATTGTTGCTGGAATTAATGTGTTCTGCTGTGATGATTGTTGCTGGAATTAATGTGATGTTGTTGCTGGAATTAATGTGTTCTGCTGTGATGTTTGTTGCTGGAATTAAGGTGTTCTACTGTGATGATTGTGCTGAAATTGATGCTCCCGATTATGGGTTGCGCAGCGAAATTCTGTTTCGCTGCCGCAACTGAACCTGCTGCAGCGAATTAATATTCGCTGCCTAGTTGTGTGTTGCGCAGCGAAATTCTGTTTCGCTGCCGCACCTGAACCTGCTGCAGCGAATTAATATTCGCTGCCGAGTTGTGTGTTGCGCAGCGAAATTCTGTTTCGCTGCCGCAACTGAACCTGCTGCAGCGAATTAATATTCGCTGCCGAGTTGTGTGTTGCGCAGCGAAATTCTGTTTCGCTGCCGCAACTGAACATGCTGCAGCGAATTAATATTCGCTGCCGAGTTGTGTGTTGCGTAGCGAAATTCTGTTTCGCTGCCGCAGCTGAACCTCCTGCAGCGAAGTGATATTCGCTGCCGAGTTGTGCGTTGTGCAGCGAAACTGTGGCACCAACAGCGGTGCAGTTCTCGCTGCCGAACTGGCAGCCCGCAGCGAACCAGTTCTCGCTGCCGAATTGGGCAGCCCGCAGCGAACCGGTTCTCGCTGCCGATTCCTACAATAAGCCTCCTAGGCAGGAATGACTTAAATGCTAATAACAATTTCATGATATGATGGTGTAAAATAGGGAACACTTTAATGTGAACATGTGAACTATTGAAATAAGTGTGATGATGAATGTGATTCAAAAATAAAATAAATACAACTGTGCTGATTTGTGACCATTGATGTCTCAGGTGGTGCAGTCGGGATTGGACCATCATCAAGACAGGAACGACCCACAGGTGGAACAGGTAGGTGACTTGCACCTTTCTTTTTCATACGTTGATCCTTAGAACATTTTGACTTGAGTACTACCATATTGTTAGAACCGATATTAAATTGTCGAACGCTTAATTGTTGATAAAAGAGTGATTAGCTTCGGCTAATGGCATCCAAACGGATGGCCGGGACAAAGAGTGATTAGCTTCGGCTAATGGCATCCGAATGGATGGCCGGGACAAAAGAGTGATTAGCTTCGGCTAATGGCATCCAAACGGATGGCCGGGACAAAAGAGTGATTAGCTTCGGCTAATGGCATCCAAACGGATGGCCGGGACAAAAGAGTGATTAGATTCGGCTAATGGCATCCAAACGGATGACCGGGACAAAGAATGATTAGCTTTGGCTAATGGCGTCCGAATGGATGGCCGGGTTAAAAAGGAATGATTTCGCTGCCGATTGTGGATCGGCAGCGACGCAGTTCCGCTGCCGATTCTGGATCGGCAGCGACACAGTATTCGCTGCCGATACAGAAATCGGCAGCGACCTAGTTTCCGCTGCCGATACAGAAATCGGCAGCGACGCAGTTCCGCTGCCGATTCTGGATCGGCAGCGACACAGTATTCGCTGCCGATACAGAAATCGGCAGCGACCTAGTTTCCGCTGCCGATACAGAAATCGGCAGCGACGCAGTTTCCGCTGCCGATTTTGGATCGGCAGCGATGCAGTCTTCGCTGCCGATACAGAATTCGGCAGCGACCCAGTTTCGCTGCCGATTCCTTGATCGGCAGCGATGTAGTTTCGGCTGCCGATTTTAGGATTGGCAGTGACGCAGCTATTGCTATGGAATCCGGATGGATAGCCGGGACAAATAAACGACTAGTTTCGGCGAATGGCATTTGAAAACTTGTGTATCTATATGTACTACTAATTGTTACATCAAATACATGAAGAAATTATAAATGTTAATGCTTATTTAATTGCTAGGCCGTTAGTTACCAATATTATTATTATTATTAAGTATTTGTTTTCTCTTAAATGTTTTGTACTGCTGCAGGGACGTCACACCAACAAGATGTCTAGGATACCCGATACATGGGAACCTACTTTTGCAAAGAATTAAGTAGATGCATTCGAACTCACAATGTATTTTGTAGGGATCAATGTACTGAATGTATAACTTTTATTAGACCCTTTTTGTTTAAAATTTTGTGATGGCTATTAGTAGTATAAGAATGCAAACTCATGTCCATATATATATATTTTTAATATGAATTTCAAATCATGCAACACTAATATTATGTGTTTGTGTAAGATTCGCTTTTGAATGAACTGTTGATTGTATGGGTTGTATTTTGATGATGTAAGGATTCAAGTTCTTTGATTACCGGCACCAGGTGTATTAAATATATATATAAAAAAAAAAATTTACTATTGTTGGGCTTAGAAATCCGAGTCGTTACAATTAACCTTATCACCCTAATAATGAAAGCTACCTTCAATTTTCATCCTAAATGTGATGTTCATGATATATGTCACCTTGCTTTTGTTGATGATGTTCTACTGCTTTCTCGTGGGAATAGGCAATTAGTGCAAACATTATTCCAACAGTTGCAAATTTAAGGGTGTTGATGATGATATGAAACAGGTTATTTTCCATAATACAGGTTTCAGCAAAGGTAATTTTCCTTTCAAATATTTAGGGGTGCCCTTGAGCCCGCATAGACTCTTGGCTAGTCAATTCTCTCCTCTTCTTCATAAGCTAGAGGTTGTGGTTCAAAGCTGGGTAGGTAAACATATCTCCTATGCTGGCAGGTTGGAATTGTTTAGATATGTTCTCTTTGGCATGGTTCAATTCTGGCTCGGTATCTTTCCTATACTAGGAACTATTATTTCTCAGATTATCAGTTTATGTAGGAATTTTCTCTGGTCGGGTAATGTCAACCCTCATAGCTCTGCTTCGGTGGCTTGGAAGAAAATATGTTTGCCTAAATGTGAAGGTGGTTTGGGTTTACTTGATATCAAGGCTAGGAACAAGAGCTTCTTGACTAAATAGTTGTGGAATATTCACCTTAAAACAGACTCCATTTGGATTATATGGCTCCATCACTTCTACTTGAATGGCTGCTCAATCTAGGAGGTTCACTCTCATATAACCTACTCTCCTCTGTGGAAATCCATCATTTCCTTAAAAGATGAATTGATTGAGTGATGTGGGGGACAATTTGCTGTCATTATAGAGATGTCAAGTTGGTATTCCAAAGCTGAGCACTTCCTACCAAGTGCTTATGATTTCCTCAAAGTCTGGGGTGCTAAGGTAACTTGGGACAGAGTGGTTTGGGAGCCCTAGTCTATGCCAAGATATAATTTCATCCTTTGGCTGGCTGTATTAGGGAGGCTAAAAACAAAAGACCGGCTTCGTTTTGCTTCAATAGATGCCTCTTGTGTGTTTTGTCGACAGGAAGATGAAACCTATGCTCATTTATTCTTTACTTGCGCCTGGACTTCAAGCTTGTGGAGGGGGGGGATCAAGACTTGGTTGCGTATTAATAGGCGTATGTCCACAATAGTCAGCACCATTCAAGGCTTGAGTCCAAGAGGGCGTAATAAGGAGGCCAAATGCGAAGAGTATCATTGGGGCTCACAGTTTATTTAATCTGGGAAGAACGGAATAGAAGACTTTTTTATGATTCTAGTTTGCTTGTTGCCCTGGATTGATGCATGTTGTAGCGATGTTGATTATACCTTGGATTCTATGTTTCTCTGTGTTGGTTCTTTATTGGCCTTGCCAAGTATTCTGATGGATGATGGCCTTATTTGCTCCTACCAAGTTCTATTTCTTCCTTGTTTGGTTGTTACTGACCTATGTTGGCAATGTCCTAGGCTTTGCTTCTATCATGGTTCTCTCCTTGTATATGGTGAAGGTTGCGGGCTGTTGTCTGAAGTAGTTGTGGCTGGCTGATTTTCTTTTGGTTATTTTGTTTTAGTTAGGTTGGGCACCTTATCTCTGATTAGGTTCCTCATGTAACCAATGTCTGCCCTTCCTTTGGTTCCTTGCTCTTTTTTTTTATGAGCTTGTTGTAATTATTTTGACAAGGAGAGTGTTCCATTTTGTATACTCTGTACATGAACCTGGTGTCCACCAGCTTCTTTTATTTTGATTTTTCATATATACTTGCATTTTGATAAATAAAAAACTAATTGTTTTCTCATATCATTCTTGGAATAACCAAGATTCATTTCACCGAAAATACATTCACTTTCTCTAACATTCCTTCATCAATAAAACTTCAACTTTACACGAAAATCCCACAATTCCCTACAAACTTGCAATGTTTATAAGTCAAAGCATAACCAATCTTTTCGTTACAAATTAAACACAAGTTTATATTTCTTTTCAATTCATTCTTCACATTTCAATACATGCTACAATAATTACAACCAAACAACATTCATGCATTGTTTTAAATTTTTATTCCAATTTTTACCCTTTATGGCCGGCACCACCACCCTTCACAACACTAGGATTTTTTCTTCAATTATTTATTATTCTAAGTTGCTTTCATCCATTTTCATCTCAATTACATCAAATACACAAAAATTCTCATTTCCCCTAATTTTTCTTATAAACCCTAACCTAGAAGTTACAATTCATACATCAATTCTTAATCGTATTCAATTTAACTTATACAATAGAGTTTAAAACCCCTTATCTAGTAATAAAGTGAGCTTTTATCTTTAACCAGTTGAAAGTTTTTGACACTTCTTTCTCCCTCTTGGTCGATTTCCTTCCCTATTCAAATTCCCAATTTCTTTTACTTATTCTCCTTTGATTTTTGCCTTGATGTTGTTTTCCTCATCACTTAGCCTAAATCTTACCCAAACCCTTTAATTTGTAGGATTTCCTATTAATTGTTTGTAAATTAGCTTGAAAATATTCTCCCTCCTCTCTTTTCTATTGATGTTGGCTTTAGAGAGAAAAAAAATGGAATATTTATAGTCTAGTCTCTTAATATTTACATATTAACCCTATTTTGCTTAATTATTTCATTTTGTCCCCATATTTTCTCTTTTCTAACAATTAGTGTTTTATTCTCTTTTATTTCTTTTAATTCCATCATTGTCATTTAGTTTTATATTCTTAAATTAATTCAACTCATTCTATCTCTAGGTTAAAATTTTAATATTTAGAAAAACAAATAACCAAGGATTTACATGTTGGCTAACATCATACTTATTAGTCTACTCATCGTCATCAGCATCCTCATCAAGGATAAGAGGAATTGAATTTTCAAGAACATGCTGGCTAACAATTCTCACATTCAGTACTACTGCAAGAAATTTGATCTAGTCATTTTATTAGCATCATGTATGCTACGCAGTGACATATATTACTCATGGTGGTTTATTAACTTATTCATATAAAGATAGTGAGTTGTTAGTTTCATGCATGCGTATTTATAATAAGATTTAGATAAGGTATTTAATCATAATATGGTCTCCTACTATTTTTTTTTATCAAATTAATAGCCCTCCCTATCAATTCAAAAAATCTTGCTTAGATATATCATTTAATCTATTTGACCTTGAGAGGCTCAACAAATAAAAATAAATTAAATTAGGTAGATAACATAACTTATTAATCACATCTCTATGTGACTTTTAAATTAGTTAGATGACAACTTTTTGTTTAAACAAATCATATATGTTTTGCCTAAATACTACTTCTAATCTTCTATAATCATGTGTGACTCCTCCAAATCATATAAGTGAAATAGAACTCAATTATATAGCATTAAAAATATTTGATTAGCGATAACCTTGAATAGCACAACAAATTATCCATGAATGAAACTTTGGTTATATGTATATAAAATTGGAAAGCAATAAATCATGTTCTCAACATGTATTTAATATATTATTGAGGGATTTGTCATTTTAATTAGGTCTTATTCCATGAAATAATTGATATATTATATATATACATACACTCGTAGCATGTCATTCTAATTGGATAATTGTGAACATATTCAAACTAATTCTCTTGAGGTATTGAAGGGAATTAGATGGTCAAAAACTAGGTAGTAATTGTAACTCTTTATAAGTTCTTTGTGAGCATCATGATTGTAACCTTCACCACTATTATTTCTTCATCTTGGATTACAAAATAATTTTTCCTATCTAAATTTCTATATTTCTAAATTACATAACATTTATATAATTGAATAAGAAACTTCAAGTTATATTCTAATGGAATTAGATGAGAAAAGAATTTTACAATCTAAAAAAAGTAGAGAAAATATAGGACACATAGGCCCTATTTAATATTACAACCATTCAACTAACAAAAAACACAATCACATTGGTCTTTTAATATCCATATTCATTCATCACCCATAAAAACATATTAATATACATACTTAAATATATTTCATGCTTTAATTCTAATTTTTGGCTTTAATTCCAAATCATATAGGTTTAGTGAAATAGAACTCAATTCTATAGCATTAAAAATATTTGATTAGCGATAACCTTGAATAGCCCAATAAATTATCCATGAATAAAACTCTGGTTATATGCATATAAAATTGGAAAGCAATAAATCATGTTCTCAACATGTATTTAATATATTATTGAGGGATTTGTCATTTTAATTAGGTCTTATTCCATGAAATAATTGATATATTATATATATACATACACTCGTAGCATGTCATTCTAATTGGATAATTGTGAACATATTCAAACTAATTCTCTTGAGGTATTGAAGGGAATTAGATGGTCAAAAACTAGGTAGTAATTGTAACTCTTTATAAGTTCTTTGTGAGCATCATGGTTGTAACCTTCACCACTATTATTTCTTCATCTTGGATTACAAAATAATTTTTCCTATCTAAATTTCTATATTTCTAAATTACATAACATTTATATAATTGAATAAGAAACTTCAAGTTATATTCTAATGGAATTAGATGAGAAAAGAATTTTACAATCTAAAAAAAGTAGAGAAAATATAGGACACTTAGGCCCTATTTAATATTACAACCATTCAACTAACAAAAAACACAATCACATTGGTCTTTTAATATCCATATTCATTCATCACCCATAAAAACATATTAATATACATACTTAAATATATTTCATGCTTTAATTCTAATTTTTGGCTTTAATTCCAAATCATATAGGTTTAGTGAAATAGAACTCAATTCTATAGCATTAAAAATATTTGATTAGCGATAACCTTGAATAGCCCAATAAATTATCCATGAATAAAACTCTGGTTATATGCATATAAAATTGGAAAGCAATAAATCGTGTTCTCAACATGTATTTAATATATTATTGAGGGATTTGTCATTTTAATTAGGTCTTATTCCATGAAATAATTGATATATTATATATATACATACACTCGTAGCATGTCATTCTAATTGGATAATTGTGAACATATTCAAACTAATTCTCTTGAGGTATTGAAGGGAATTAGATGGTCAAAAACTAGGTAGTAATTGTAACTCTTTATAAGTTCTTTGTGAGCATCATGGTTGTAACCTTCACCACTATTATTTCTTCATCTTGGATTACAAAATAATTTTTCCTATCTAAATTTCTATATTTCTAAATTACATAACATTTATATAATTGAATAAGAAACTTCAAGTTATATTCTAATGGAATTAGATGAGAAAAGAATTTTACAATCTAAAAAAAGTAGAGAAAATATAGGACACTTAGGCCCTATTTAATATTACAACCATTCAACTAACAAAAAACACAATCACATTGGTCTTTTAATATCCATATTCATTCATCACCCATAAAAACATATTAATATACATACTTAAATATATTTCATGCTTTAATTCTAATTTTTGGCTTTAATTCCAAATCATATAGGTTTAGTGAAATAGAACTCAATTCTATAGCATTAAAAATATTTGATTAGCGGTAACCTTGAATAGCCCAATAAATTATCCATGAATAAAACTCTGGTTATATGCATATAAAATTGGAAAGCAATAAATCATGTTCTCAACATGTATTTAATATATTATTGAGGGATTTGTCATTTTAATTAGGTCTTATTCCATGAAATAATTGATATATTATATATATACATACACTCGTAGCATGTCATTCTAATTGGATAATTGTGAACATATTCAAACTAATTCTCTTGAGGTATTGAAGGGAATTAGATGGTCAAAAACTAGGTAGTAATTGTAACTCTTTATAAGTTCTTTGTGAGCATCATGGTTGTAACCTTCACCACTATTATTTCTTCATCTTGGATTACAAAATAATTTTTCCTATCTAAATTTCTATATTTCTAAATTACATAACATTTATATAATTGAATAAGAAACTTCAAGTTATATTCTAATGGAATTAGATGAGAAAAGAATTTTACAATCTAAAAAAAGTAGAGAAAATATAGGACACGTAAGCCCTATTTAATATTACAACCATTCAACTAACAAAAAACACAATCACATTGGTCTTTTAATATCCATATGCATTCATCACCCATAAAAACATATTAATATGCATAATTAAATATATTTCATGCTTTAATTCTAATTATTGGCTTTATATGCAATTTTAAAAGAATATTTCTAACACTTAGAAATATTAAATCAAATTCAATTTGATAATTTCCTAAACTTAATAAATTTCATTTAATACATGTTTTATTTGAAAAGCCATTTTTTAAAAAAAATTAATAAGAAATATTAATTGATTAGTACTTAAAAGTGTATTTTTATCAAGGTTTTATATCATTATTTTGCACTTGAAGTATCAATAACTCCTTAACTAAAGCATGTTTTATAATAACATATCTAATTATATAAAATCCCTTTAATTTATGGTAAATGTTCATCTTAAATGCAGGCCTATCACATAAATGAAAGAATTGATTGATGAGTTGAAGTACTGAAATTGAAAGGACAAAGAGATGGCCAAACTTAGAAAAGAGATGCTGGTGCAGTCCAAACTGGAACACTGTTCGGTAATTGGGTCATATCTGGAGTTGTAGATCTTGGATTTAGGTCCATTTTATATGGATGGAAAGATAAGACGTAGGTCTACAACTTTCATGTGGAACCCAAGATTTAACAAGGCTGTTTTCAAGTCCAAATTGTAGCAACAACGAAGAAGTCCGAATCTGTCCTGCAGCCCAGACACTGTTCAGTGTTCAGCCCATATCTCAAGTTCTAGAAGTCCAAATGATCTCCAAATTTTACCCTGGAAAGATGAGACAATTTCCTAGAACTTTCATGATTTAAGTTTGTTCAAATTATGACTTCATCAATGACGTTTTTGGCAGACAAGAAGATAAGAATTGTCACCAAGTCAAGATGTGGCCACCCACTCATCAATTAGTCAACAAATCAATAGTTCCGAATTTTGGCATATAAAAGGAGGCATTTGCCATGTATTTAGGCATCTTGATTTCCAGATCAAGATCATGCTCTTGCTTTCTCTCTTTATATTTTGTAATGCTTAAGTTTTGCTTATATTAATCTCTTGCTTATGCTTTTCATTTCCTTTCCTTGTTTATTTATGTTTCTTTCTTTCATCATGTCTAGCTAAGTTAATTATGTCAAGGTGAAAAGGTTACACTAATGGTGTAAGGATAAGTATAATATAAACTCAACATGAACTTTAATGTTGGATACTAACATGCTTTATATTTGTTATCTAATTCACTTTTAATACTTTGCTTGTTAAATGGTTAATCTAGATTTATGTTGTATAACACTTGGTACAACAAATACTTGGCACTTTCATAGCCCATACTGTATGGTATAACCGACACATGAGCTATGAAAGGAACTTGATTTGTTGTTAACATAAGTTATAATCATGAATGCCTGAAAACATTTACAAGTATTAGCATTATTCGAATAAGATAGCTAATGTAATCATGTTATCAATTTATGATCTGATTGGAACCCCCTTGTGTGTGGTTTCCAATTGAATAATAAGGGTTTATACTATACTTGTTTGAAATACCATTAGTGGATCCTCTAACCTTGACATTTGTTGTTATCATTGTTTAATCCTTACGTTAATCTTTCATCTCAAAGTTCTCATCAACTTCTTCCTCTTCTTCTTCACTATTATTATTATTATTATCACTATTATTATTATTATTATTATTATTATTATTATTATTACTATTGTTGTATTATTATTGTTGCTTATAATTTATACAAGTAACCTCCCTGTGGTTCGACCCTGGTCTTGCCGGGTAATTTATTACTTCGACACTCCTGCACTTGGGAAAAGACATCAATCTTTTGGTCGTGTCAAGTTTTTGGCACCGTTGCCGGGGAGGTAAATTCTTATACAAATTATAGTATTTATTTTATTTCTCTTTTCTCTTTTCTCTTTTCTTGTATCTAACTTTGTTTCTTTTGTTTTGTTTCTCTTGCTTTTATTTTCTTCTTCCTTTTATTCTCTTTTTACACGTGCATGAGAGTGTGGTCACGTATATTAAGTGGTATACTTTGTAGGGTATCCTCATCATTTTCAGAAAATATGGCTGAAGAAGATAACCAATCGCTTCATAATGAGAATAATGAGAATATTCGGGTTAGAACACTTAGAGACCACATGAATCCCATAAGAACAAGTGCACCCTCATGCATAGTTTTTCCTCCTGATGCATCTCATTTTAATTTTAAGACAGGCATTATTCAACTTTTACCATCTTTTCATGGCTTAGATTTAGAAAATCCATACTTGCATTTAAGGAAATTTGAGGAGCTTTGCAACACATATAATGACTCGAATTGTAGCATGAACACCATTAGATTGAAGCTTTTTCCTTTTTCATTAAAGATAAAGCTAAAACATGGCTACAAAATTTGAGACCTGGATCCATTCGTGCTTGGGATGAAATGCAACAATAATTTTTAAAGAAATTTTTTCCATCCCACAGAACAAACTCTTTCAAAAGACAAATCATTACTTTCTCTCAAAAACCAGGAGAAATATTTTATCAATGTTGGGATAAGTATCGAGACTTACTTAATACTTGCCCCCATCATGGTTTTGAAACATGGAGATTAGTTTCACATTTTTATGAAGGGTTAACTCCTAGAGATAGGCAAATGGTTGAATTGATGTGCAATGGAACTTTTGAGGATAAAGACCCTAATGAAGCAATGGAATACCTAGACTTGCTAGCTGAAAATGCGCAAAATTAGGACACCACAGGTACTTATGAGGCACCAAGTAAAACCCAACCTCATACATCTAGTGAAGGTATGTACAACCTTAGGGAAGATCATGACCTCCAAGCCAAGTTTGCATCTTTAGCTAAAAAGGTTGAGGCACTAGAATTAAAAAAGAGTGGTCAATTAAAATCTGTTCAAGACATTGCATGTCAAATCTGTGAAACCAACGAACATTCAACCAATGACTGTCCAACCTTACCTTCTTTTAAAGAATGTCTCCATGAACAAGCTCATGCATTAAACAGTTTTCAAAGGCCCAATCATAACCCATATTCGCAAACATATAACCCTGGTTGGAGAAATCATCCAAATTTCAGTTGGAAGAGTGAGACCAATAATGCTCAAACTTCACAGCCACCGTTTCCAGCACATCATAATTTCCAAAATTCTCATGGATATGCACCTCCTTATGCTCCCCCTCCTAGAAGAAATCTTGAGGAAACATTGCATGCATTTATGGAAAAGCAAGAGGCAATTAACACTCAACTTGCTCAAAGCATGACAGATTTTAAAGATACTCTTGCAAAATTGACATCTGCTCTCAGTTTCCAAGAGAAAGGTAAGTTTCCATCTCAACCACAACAAAATCCCAAAGGGCAATACAATGCGAATGCAAGTAGTTCGGGAAGCCAACACATGAATCACGTAAAATCAGTCATCACTCTTCGCAGTGGTAAGGTTATTGAAAAACCCATTCTTGAACCTTGTGAGAATGATGATAAATCAATCTCTGAGGGGTAAGGAAGGGGTTGAATCTGATCATTGCAAAGAAAAGACTGATTCTCCGCCAGCACTTCCATTTCCTCATGCCATGACCAAACAAAGGAAAGTCAATCACAACTCTGAAATCTTTGAAACTTTCAAACAGGTAAGGATCAATATACCTTTGTTGGATGCTATTAAACAGGTTCCTTCTTATGCTAAATTTTTGAAAGATCTGTGCACTGTGAAGAGAAAATTGAATGTGAAAAAGAAAGCCTTTTTAGCCGAACAAGTAAGTGCCATTCTTCAGAACAATAATGCTTTGAAATATAAAGACCCTGGTTGTCCTACAATTTCTTGCTTTATTGGAGAACATAAAATTGAAAAAGCCTTACTTGATCTTGGAGCTAGTGTGAATTTACTTCCATATTCAATTTTTCAAAGTCTCAATCTAGGTGAGTTAAAACCAACTTCTGTGACTCTTTTACTTGCCGATAGATCTGTAAAAGTGCCTAGAGAAATAGTTGAAGATGTGTTACTACAAGTCGATAAATTCATTTATCATGTGCATTTTATTGTCTTGGATACACAACCTGTTGAAACATGTAATTGATTTCCTGTTATTTTAGGGCGCCCATTTCTTGCAACTTGTAATGCATTGATTAATTGTAGGAATGGACTGATGAAGCTATCTTTTGGAAACATGACATTGGAGATGAATATTTTCAACATTTGCAAGCAACATGGGGATGATAATGATTTACAGGAAGTGGACTTTACTGAAAAATTAGTTCATGATCAATTTCAAACCACTTCCAGTGAAATTGAGATTGATGAATCTGACGATTTGCAAATGGTCTATTTTCAGGAAGAATCAAAGGCAAGTAATTGGAGACCACAAATTGAGGAATTGCCGCCATGATCAATTGAGCCAATACCTTCAAGTGTTCAACCACCAAAACCTGATTTGAAGCCGTTACCCCTCAATCTCAAATACTCATTTTTAGGAGAAAATGAAACTTTTCCGGTAATAATCTCTTCCAAACTTAATGCACAGCAAGAAGGTAAGTTATTACAAACTCTGAAAATGCACAAAAATGCATTAGGATGGACCATAGCTGACATAAAAGGAATTAGTCCTTTGATTTGCACTCACAGGATTTATTTGGAAGAAAATGTTAAACCCTCTAGAGAAATGCAACAAAGGCTTAATCCTAATATGAAAGAAGTAGTGAAAAATGAAGTCATTAAGCTTCTAGATAATGGAATCATTTATCCTATTTCTGACAGCAAATGGGTAAGTCCTACTCAAGTGGTACCTAAGAAGTCTAGAGTCACTGTGATAACAAATGAAAAAAATGAGTTAATTCCAACTAGGACTATTACTGGTGGGCGCATGTGCATTGATTATAGGAAACTTAATTCAATGACTAGAAAAGATCATTTTCCTTTACCTTTCATGGATCAAATTCTAGAAAGAGTTGCAGGTCATGAATTTTATTGTTTCCTAGATGGCTATTCAGGCTACAACCAAATTGAAATTGCATTAGAAGATCAAGAGAAAACTACTTTCACATGTCCATTTGGTACCTTTGCATATCGAAGAATGCCTTTCGGATTATGTAATGCACCAGCCACGTTTCAAAGATGCATGCTTAGTATATTCAGTGATATGGTTGAACGTTTTCTTGAGATTTTTATGGATGATTTTTCTGTTTTTGGTGATTCATTTGATGATTGTTTGACTAACTTATAAAAGGTTTTGAGCAGGTGTGAAGAGAAGAATCTTGTACTGAATTGGGAAAAATGTCACTTTATGGTAACAGACGGCATTGTACTTGGTCACATTGTTTCATCAAAAGAAATTGAGATTGACAAATCTAAAATCAAGTTAATTGCTAACTTGCCAACACCAAAATCTATTAAAGATGTTAGATCATTCTTAGGACATGCTGGTTTTTATAGAAGGTTCATTAAAGATTTTAGTGTGATATCTAAGCCCTTGAGTAGCCTTCTAACAAAGGATAATATTTTTGAATAGACTGAACATTGTGAAGAAGCCTTTGTTAAACTTAAAAACCTGCTTACTTCTGCTCCTGTCATTCAACCTCCTGATTGGTCATTACCTTTTGAAATAATGTGTGACGCTAGTGACTATGCCGTGGGTGCTGTCTTGGGACAAAGAAAAGATAAGAAACCCTATGTGATTTACTATGCAAGTAAAACTTTGAATAGTGCTCAAATGAATTACACCACCACTGAAAAAGAATTACTTGCAGTAGTATTTGCATGTGAAAAATTCAAGTCTTATCTTGTTGGCTCACCTGTTGTTGTTTTTAGTGATCATGCAGCATTGAAATATCTTCTTTCTAAGAAAGATTCTAAGGCTAGATTGGTTCGGTGGATTTTGTTACTTCAAGAATTTGATATCACAATCAAAGACAAGAAAGGCACCGAAAATGTTGTCGCCGATCATTTGTCAAGATTGACAACAAATTCAAAATCTGACATCACACCAATCGATGACTACTTTCCTGATGAATCTTTATTTTCTATCTCTGCGATGCCTTGGTTTGCTAATATTGTTAATTTTCTTGTTTCAGGACAATTGTCAGCTCATTGGAGTACCCAAGACAAAAGAAAGTTCTTAAACGAAGTAAAGAACTTTTATTGGGATGACCCTTATTTATTCAAATATTGTCCTGATCAAATATTTTGAAGATGCATTCCTGACAATGAGGTAAGTAGTGTCATTAAATTTTGTCATTCTGAGGCATGTGGGGGCCATTTCTCATCAAGAAAGACAACTGCAAAAATCTTACAATGTGAATTTTACTGGCCCACCATGTTCAAGGACTCACATGCATTCTGTAAGATTTGTGAAAATTGTCAAAAGCTGGGATCTATTTCAAAACGTCACATGATGCCTTTAAATCATATTCTTGTCATTGAGATCTTTGACTGTTGGGGTATAGATTTCATAGGTCCATTTCCTTCATCATTTTGTTTTGTGTACATATTAGTCGCAGTAGATTATGTTTCAAAATGGATAGAGGCAATTCCAAGTCGAAACAATGATCACAAAACAGTGATAAAATTCTTGAAAGAAAATATTTTGAGTCGATTTGGAATCCCTCAAGCCATGATAAATGATGATGGAACACATTTCTGCAACAAGCCATTTGAGTCTTTAATGAAGAAATATGGAATCACTCACAAAGTTGCCACCCCTTATCACCCTCAGACTAGTGGATAGGTAGAGCTTGCTAATAGGGAGATCAAACAAATCTTGGAGAAAATAGTGAACCCTAATAGGAAAGACTGGTCTTTAAGACTTAATGATGCACTTTGGGCTTATCGAACTGCTTATAAAACATCATTAGGTATGTCACCTTATAGACTAGTCTATGGAAAACCTTGTCACTTGCCTGTGGAACTTGAACATAAAGCTTATTGGGCTATTAAAGCTTTTAATTCAAACCTTGCTGATGCTGGTCAACTGCGAAAATTACAAATAAATGAGCTTGAGGAAATAAGAAATGATGCATATGAAAATTCAAGAATTCATAAAGCAAGAATCAAAGAGTTGCATGATAAGAAAATATTGAGAAAAACATTCAATGTTGGTCAAAAAGTCTTGCTTTATAATTCTCGACTCCATTTATTTCCTGGAAAACTAAGATCAAGATGGAGTGGTCCTTTCATTGTGAAACATGTGTATCCATATGGGGCCTGTGATATCGAGAATCCAAAGAATGGTAATGTTTTCAAGGTAAATGAACATCGTTTGAAAGTCTACTTTGATAATTTTTCAGTTGAAAATGACTCTATTGAATTGAGTGATCCTGTATATAAAGATTGATTCATTTTCTCACATTGTTTTGTGTTTCATTTTGCTAGTTTCTCTCACCCCGGTCAAAAGGCGGATAACGATACTCCGTGACTTAAGTCGGTTCTTTCAGTTTCCCATAATAACTGATATCTGTATATATTTGTGCAATTCTTTGCTCTTTCTCCCTTCTTTGACTCTATTCTCCAATTCTCATTTGAAAATGGACACCACTCTTGAAAAATTGAAAAAGTATTTTCCCGCTCTGCCTCAGAATGCGATTACAAAAATTTACCGTGCTAGGTGTGCAAGATTGAAGTTGTTAATGGATCATGGAATTCCTGAAGATATTCGCTGGCTGATTGAAGCAAAGGTCCGATTATTAGGTGAGTCCTCCAATTCTTTCATTTCACACATGCCTGGAACAGGTAAGCACTTTTGCAAAGAAACGTCGTGCAAAACGACTGAAAGTCTCACAAATATGCTAGATGGACTTGCAATGCAACATGTCGTTCTTTAGGAATGGTATCTATAAACCGTGAAGATAAAATACAATTCATTAAGGATGGCCTGAGTAAGGGGTCTTTAGATAATCTTTTGTTGACCCTTGAGACGCATCCTAGTGAAGATGTGCATCGTGCAATTCATGATTTATGGCTCCATTTTCATAAAGAACATGATAGACTTAGTCTTGGGAATCTGACTAAAAAAGACCCTGTTTGCCAGTTTTTAAGAAAACTGGATGGGAAGCCTATCCCCGACCCATAGAGGGCGTTTAAGCCATTCTTGGACGTAAAACCAAGGGAAGATGTGAGCCACAATCACAACTACCTGTACATACACATGCTTTTTCAAAATAAATAAATAAATAAATAAAGAGAGAGAGAGTGTGTGAGACTCCAGCTGGCCTACATATAGGTGGTATGATTGCATCTTCAATTTCTCATCTATAAAATCTTCTCTTCCTTCCCCTCATTTCTACTCATCCCTTACATTAGACAGATATAGAAGTGTGTCGCAATGGCAGGTTCCTCAAGTTATCACATAAAAAATATTTGTGTTTTCGGTGGATCCAGTCCTGGAAAGGAAATAGTTTTTTTAGAAGCAGCAAATCATCTTGGCCAGGTACTAGCTGAGAGAAAGATTCATTTAGTGTATGGGGGACGCAGCCTTGGGTTAATGGGGGGTGTGGCAATAGTTGCATTTTTAGGAGGTAGTCAAGTTTTAGGGGTCGTCCCCGAAGCTTTAACAAAAGGGGACATCATTGGAAGAACAATTGGAGAGGAACTACAAGTCTCCACAATGTTTGATCGAATGAATACAATGTTTAACCATGTTGATGCCTTCATTGCCTTACCAGGTGGTCTGGGCACATTGAAAGAGATCTTTCATATTTCCTCTTGGGCCCAACTTCACATTCACCATAAACCTATAGGTTTGCTCAATGTTAATGGTTTTTATGATACTTTGTTGTCTTTTCTTGATCAAGCTGTGGAACAGGAATTTCTAACATCTTCGGCACGACAAATCATAATCTCTGCTGCTACTGCTGAATAATTGATCGACAAACTACAATCTTTCACCCCTGTAATTGATCCTTCCATGAGTCGCATCAATTGGTCAACTACAGAAAGCCGTAAAAAGCTTAGATTGGATTTGAGCCTTCGTTTGTGAATCCTTGTGTCTTTTGGTTTTATTTCTAGCATAGTATTTTGTTTTGTTATTTCTTATATTTGTTTAAGTGTGTTTCAGGTTTGTCAGTGTTCGTTGTTTCAGGTGATGTCTTCTATACTCTATTTTTCTACCTTAGGACATTGAGGACAATGTCTTGTTTTGGTTGGGGGGAGAGGGTAGTAGTAATTAAAAAAAATAAAAAAAAACTAACCAACTAACTGTTTTTATTTTTAAAAACCATTTGGCAAAACTGTTATTACTAGGATGGCAGAGTAAGGGGGAATGACTCTTGAGACGCGTCTTAGTAAACATTTTCTAATGGTTATTTGCAATATTCATAACAAGGCCTATTAGAATACTTCTTGAAATATTCAGGTTTACAAACTCTCGCATTGTTATCACTTAATTCTGCTCATATACTCATTTAACAAGTATTCTTAAACCTTCATTTTCACACACACACTTTAACATATGATTGTGGGTTGCACATTGAATTATTACATTATTTATGTTCTTTTGTTAAAGGTAACAATTAAGGGATAGGGATAGTCTATAATTTGCAAAAAAAAAAAACAAAAAAAAAACAAAAAAAGAAAAAAAGAAAAAAAGAAAAAAGAAAATGATGATAATAAAAACGTAGATAAGTTTGTTTCGTAGCCTCCCTAACCTAAGCAATTAAGCCTGAATGGGTGTTTTAACACCTAATACCCTAAAGTCAACTGACTTGGGAGCTATTGGCCCAAAGCTTGTTACATGGGTTAAGGAGAAAAGCTTAAGGGAATCAAACATTGCACTATCTACGTATCAGTATCTGCAACCCGAGTTACTAAGCTCGTAGGGGTGTCTCAACACCTAATGCTCTAAGATCAACTGGTTTGGGAGTCATTAGCCGAAAGCTCGTTACATGGGTTAAAGATGCATTGTGTTTTAAGTTATATGTATAGATATTAAAAAAAAAAGAGTAAAATAAAATAAAATAATCCCAACCCAAGAAAGTTAACCTTAAACATTAGAACAAAATATTGTTTTCTTCTAATAAAAGCCCCATCATCTATGTTTCATACATTGAGCACATAACAAGGAAGGTTTATTAATATTTTGTTTAAGAGATATTGAGCAGATATATAAAATTTAATGAGAGTTTGTTTATCTGGATAGATTAAAGGAAGTTGAATGATGAATGCCTTGCTTTGTGGAATTTGCAAATTGTTTTTCTATTTTAACGCTTTAATTACTAGGGACTAGTAATAAGCTGGTTGGGGGGTGTGATTAGTACTTAAAAGTGCATTTTTATCAAGGTTTTCTATCATCATTTTGCACTTGAAGTATCAATAACTCCTTAACTAAAGCATGTTTTATAATAACATATCTAATTATATAAGATACCTTTAATTTATGGTAAATGTTCATCTTAAATGCAGGCTTATCACATAAATGAAAGAATTGATTGATGAGTTGAAGTACTGAAATTGAAAGGACAAAGAGATGGCCAAACTTAGAAAAGAGATGCTGGTGCAGTCCAAACTGGCACACTGTTCGGTAATTGGGTCATATCTGGAGCTGTAGATCTTGGATTTAGGTCCATTTTATATGGATGGAAAGATAAGACGTAGGTCTACAACTTTCATGTGGAGCCCAAGATTTAACAAGGCCGTTTTCAAGTCCAAATTGTAGCAACAACGAAGAAGTCCGAATCTGTCCTGCAGCCCAGACACTGTTCAGTGTTCAGCCCATATCTCAAGTTCTAGAAGTCCAAATGATCTCCAACTTTTACCCTGGAAAGATGAGACAATTTCCTAGAACTTTCATGATTTAAGTTTGTTCAAATTATGACTTCATCAATGACGTTTTTGGCAGACAAGAAGATAAGAATTGTCACCAAGTCAAGATGTGGCCACCCACTCATCAATTAGTCAACAAATCAATAGTTCCGAATTTTGGCATATAAAAGGAGGCATTTGCCATGTATTTAGGCATCTTGATTTCCAGATCAAGATCATGCTCTTGCTTTCTCTCTTTATATTTTGTAATGCTTAAGTTTTGCTTATATTAATCTCTTGCTTATGCTTTTCATTTCCTTTCCTTGTTTATTTATGTTTCTTTCTTTCATCATGTCTAGCTAAGTTAATTATGTCAAGGTGAAAAGGTTACACTAATGGTGTAAGGATAAGTATAATATAAACTCAACATGGACTTTAATGTTGGATACTAACATGCTTTATATTTGTTATCTAATTCACTTTTAATACTTTGCTTGTTAAATGGTTAATCTAGATTTATGTTGTATAACACTTGGTACAACAAATACTTGGCACTTTCATAGCCCATACTGTATGGTATAACCGACACATGAGCTATGAAAGGAACTTGATTTGTTGTTAACATAAGTTATAATCATGAATGCCTGAAAACATTTACAAGTATTAGCATTATTCGAATAAGATAGCTAATGTAATCATGTTATCAATTTATGATCTGATTGGAACCCCCTTGTGTGTGGTTTCCAATTGAATAATAAGGGTTTATACTATACTTGTTTGAAATACCATTAGTGGATCCTCTAACCTTGACATTTGTTGTTATCATTGTTTAATCCTTACGTTAATCTTTCATCTCAAAGTTCTCATCAACTTCTTCCTCTTCTTCTTCACTATTATTATTATCACTATTATTATTATTATTATTATTATTATTACTATTGTTGTATTATTATTGTTGCTTATAATTTATACAAGTAACCTCCCTATGGTTCGACCCCGGTCTTGCCGGGTTATTTATTACTTCGACACTCCTGCACTTAGGAAAAGACATCAATCTTTTGGTCGTGTCATTAATCATATTAAAATCCTTATTAACATCCTAAACTATTTTAAGATCAATTAAATAAAATTCTTTGGTTTCAAAAACTCTCTTTTATTTTAGAAAAAACCCCTTTTTAAAAATGGTAGCCAACATTGTTACTGCCTACTAACAGTGCAGGGGGCTACCCCTCGCGCTACGTAATCACCAATGCGAGGCCACTTGATACAAACCAAGTTAGGTCTGAATTTTATATTAAAATGTCTACTAGCTAGTTTTACGAGATCAGACATATCTCTCACAAAATACATCAAATTGAGATGAAATTTCTTAGAGAGTTATTATACACATGGAACTATATTTTAGTAAAATTCTAGGTCAATTGGAGTTTAGGAATATATTATTTAAATTGATCAAAGTTGCTATTACTATTTTAACAGATTCATTGATAAAGTTTTTGTTCTTGGCTATTTTCAGCTCAATCAGTCCAAACCTATAATGGGTTAATTTTGGACAGCAAATGAAGATTAAATAAGGCTTATTTAGGCCCTAATTTCCTTAGGCTACAAATGTTCATAATGTAGCTTGGATTCATTGAAGAATTAGAATCCTTTCTTTTCTAGGATATGTGTGGTGGTTAGGGGCTCTATAAATACTAAAGCATGTGCGTATAAACTCATAGGAATATGCTCACAAGTAATCATTCATTTTAAGGAAGAAAAACTAAATATAAACTCATAGAAATATCATTGTAAAGAGATTTGTTTGTATCCATAAATGAAGATTAGAAATTTAACATTGTTATTTCATAATTAAGTGCAATACGTTTAATCCTAAATTTATGCATATTATACCTACTCTATGATAACAATAGTGAAATAAGATGAGGGGACTACTCTTGACGTGAATGAGATAACCTTGAAAAATGCATCAAATCATTATGCTTAATTGAACAACTATAACTAATGACTATTATTTATCAAAGAATTTTGTATTAATGACATTCTTTTTTATACTTCTAGTTGATTCTTTATAATCAACATGTTGGGATTTTTCATCCAATAACTTTAGTTTATTGGTTCAAAATGATCATGGGGTTGAGTTTTCTATCAATTTTATTTTAGCTTTCTCAGGTTGTTTCTATCTTGTTTGTGTGTTCAAGGGTTCTTACCCTCTAGGCCCGTATCATACAACTATCACGTGATTTTTTCCACAGACACATATGATCTCTCTATATAAAATCATCATGTTAGTTAGTTCAATATACTTGTCATCTAACACGCACCTATATATTAGTTTTAGGTATCAATAATTGCTTTCTTTTACAAATGAAAGAGCATATATATATGTATTCACTCTTAACAGCACTAATTAATGTCATGTCTTACTAGAGCATTGATAAAAAATAATTATTAATAAACTTTGATGTAAAACGAGTCTCATAATTATAACTAATTTATAAAAAAAATTTGTCAAGTATTTTTTTTTCAAAAAATTTATATTTACTCTAGATTTATTAATTAAACATAAATGAATATTAAAAATAAAAAGAATTTTTATTAATAACAAATATGTTTGTATATGAACACGTGTAACCAATTAATTAATTATAGGAGGGTATATACACTAATATTTACAACTTTAACAAGACTTTGCAACTCTCTAGAATCAAATGGGAGATTCTTTTCCTTCACTTATAAAGAGCGCTTGATGTTCTATTCAAGTCCTTTGATAGATTTTTTTTATATAAATTGTCTCAATAATTTATTGTATCTTCTTTTTATATATATATATATATATATATATATATATATATATATATATATATTCCCTTTATGTAATGAATGGGTTTGTATCATTACTACCTATTTACATGGTATTTGCTTAGGTAATGGTTTTTCTTACAATTACTTTTCTATGTTCACCACTCCTTTAATAAATGATGTGGGATTAGAGCTCAAATACAACCCATAATTTTAAAAGATTTTCATTCAATTTGTTTGTTTTCCAAATAGATGGTACATATTTGTTTCAATAATTTCTCATTAATTTTCTTTAACATGGGCTTTCACAATTATACTTTGAATCAAAAAAGCATTACCAAAGTAAACTTTATGAACTTGGGATGGTCTCTTCCATATTGATGACCAATTTTCAAGTCATTTGTCTCTCACTTCTTAGAACCTCTCTAATCAAGTTTTTAAGCTAGAAATGTCTTGCTTGGACTCTTTTGTTATATGCTAGTGATATTTATTGTTTTTACATTGATATTTGAGTAAGGGATTCAACTCTACAATGATCTATATTTCTAGTTCATTCATCATGGCCTCCCAAGATTCCACTCCAATAAATTGGTTATAATAATCCATCCTTAAAGACCTTACATTAATCTTA
Organism: Populus nigra; assembly: GCF_951802175.1. Lineage (NCBI taxonomy): Eukaryota > Viridiplantae > Streptophyta > Magnoliopsida > Malpighiales > Salicaceae > Populus > Populus nigra. The sequence goes on from NC_084860.1 coordinate 9,504,974, forward strand.
CAAGATAGCACTACATCATGACCATAAATTAGTGCATAAATGGTGGTTCAAGTTGCTCTCTTAGGTGAATTTCTCATAAAGCATCAATGAATAATAAGTTGATCCTTTTTCTATAGATTTAACTTATGATTCTTGTTTGTGCATTTTGTTTATCTATTTGCTTGGGCATAGTAAGTTGTGGAGTTCACAAGTGTAAAATATTTTTTTCTATAAATTTTAGCATTTTTCTCGGATTGAAAATGGTAGCTTGGTATGTAGTTATGGTTTTAGGGGTTTTTAACCTATTATTATATCATGTCTATGAACTCAATAGCTTGAAAATGTATAACTAGTTTTAGTGGCCTTTTTACTTTTACCCATTTGGTTAAATAATTTGATATTAACAAACATGTTGTTTGCTTGAATGAAGAAATATTTCTTCAATTATATCCCTTTTTAAACCTTCAAAGATCAAGGATTTATTACTAAGTGTAACTCTCCATGTGATACTCTAGGCAAATATTCGTATTTTTGACATGGTTTGCAACCTTTGTCTAAAACTTCTTATTATTGCCTCTTTTTTTCTTTGCCATTGAAATTCCTTTCTCCTTATTAATCCCAACATTTTGGTTGTTGCAAGGTGGGAGCATCATAAATATCCTAGTATAGACTTATATAATCGTTTTTATGGCCTCGTTAGCTACACGTCTCATCAAATATCTAGATTTATCTTTTTAGAATAATTTTCAATTCAATAATAAGGTTTTATAATTCGTTGTCTTCAATTATCTTCACCCAAAGATCTTAGCAAATTAGTCATTGGAATGTAATTTGTTTCATAAGTTGAATTCTCCAACTTACAAGCTACCTCCTTAGACGAAGTTGTTAGGTATTTATACTTTGAGGCCAATTAAGCTAATTCATTCGCAACATGATTTTCTTGTCTATAAACATGTCTCATTACTACATCATCAAACCTTTGCAGTAATAGCTCTATTAACTATACCATCTTCTTGATCTTTCATGTTTTTTCCAATCAGGATATGAAAAATAGTATTCATACATATGGTAACTTACATGTTGTTTTTTAAATTAATGAGCATCATTATCCATTAGAATTTGTCAATCACACTTGCAAACTCAAAGAAAATTTAAACTAATAAAATTTTTTATTTAAAACTTGAAAAAAAAACACTTAATGAAGAAAACAAATTCTCAATTCCAACTAACAATTTGGAAAAATTTGGAAAAATCAAGTCCCATTTAAACTCGAAATTAATATATATATATATATATATATATATATATATATATATATATATTTGGGTTTCAATTCTTTTAATATTAATTTCTTTAATTCACTTTCTGTGAATTTCTTAATTTAATAAATCTTTAGATTTTGGAGTTAAAATATGTGCATTTAATTATGTTTAACTTATGGTTGTCAAATCTTTTTTTTTTTCAGTCAGAATAATCGGTATACATCGTACTATGTTTTTTTAAAAAAAACTAGAATGAAACAAGTTTTATCTTACTCAACATCTCGAATCATTTTGGATTTCTTATTTAAATTTTAACTGAGATATCCTGGATTTATTTTATCAGTTTCGTTCTAGATAGAATTTTTGACGATTCTTCTTTTTTAAACGTGATAAGTTTGTTCATGTTTTAACTTTGGATTGACATCAACATTAAATCCAGACATTTGTTTCTATTTCTATCATGAATTTCTATATCAAACGAGGCTTGTCACTGTAAGATTTGTCAGGGATTCATCAAGTTTTAACATTCTAGTTCTCATATCTGGATCATATGATGGGAACAGATTCTTGACAAGAATCCCAAGAGTTTCTCTTTACATCGCAAGTTCCATAATAATAGTGATAACATCTTGTCCAATTCAAACCAGACAAGATCTTTCAATATCACCTGCTTGTTGGACACCTTTTTCACCATTCAGTGCCATTATAGAGATAACTTTTGTGTGACATGGTTTATATATTAAAAGATGGAAGATGTGCAAATTTCTTTTAAGCATGCTTTATCACAAAACCATGCATGATGCATGTATGGCATGCATTTTCTACCTCCTACCTAATCTCCTTTCTCATCTCGTCCATCCATAACAAAGGAATAAAATTGGTCTTCATGCAGGTTCTTGTGCAGGAATATATTATGATGGGCAGGATTTACCGACCCAACATTGTCTAAACCTTTCATAGCTACTTTGCAAAAATATTATTTTCATTAACATTGGTATTATTTTTTAAAAAATAAATTTATAACTAATATATATATATATATATGGTTTATATTCATATTATTTTCTTTCATGTTTGTGAGAATTTGAGCATTACAAAGAATGTTATAGATCCCTCTAGCCTTGATAACATTAACTTATTAAATGAGTAGATTTGCGAAGAATCAAACTTTTTTGATGGATATAAATTAAGTTGGAGGAATATTGAAACACATTTATCTACTTTTGACTTTTAATGATAAAGATATTCATTTTGATGACAAGGATAAACTTAGTGGAAATAATCATTTATTGAAAAATCCTGTTGATGAGTTTCTCTACATGCCATCACTAGATCAAAATCTTTATTTTTATGTTAATAATAGAGATAATGTTTGATTTATGCTTTTTTTTGTATTAAAACCTTTTGCTTTCTCAATATTTTAGCATTTTGATTGTGTTAGGTTACTTCAAGTTGAAATTCTTTTTAGTCATAACTCTTAACTGTTTTTAAATGTTTTAAATTTTAAAATTATGTTTAGATATTTGATAGTGTTTGTATTATATAATTTAAAATTAATTTATCTTTATATTTGAATTGGAATCATATATTTTAAATTATACACACCTTACTGAATCCTGAAATAAAATATTGAAAAGCTCCATAACTGAAATTTATTGTTTGAATAAAAAAAAACAAAACATCAACTAGAACAGAATTCACATCAGTAATTGATTTGGAAGGAGTGAACCCATTATATAATATTAAAGTTGAAATTTATGGATGCAATTGCTGAAGAGCAATATTAATAACAGCAGGCGGGGTATTTTTATAGTTAACCCTTGTTTATTTTCTAAGAACTCAAGTTTCATCCAAATGGATAGAGTTATTCCAGTGTAGACGACCCTGCAGTGATTCTCTTCGGGCGGCTTCACAATAAACCTATTCCATGAAACTAGTAAGGTTATAGTCTCTTCGTTCCTCACGTGCCAGCATTTTCAATCTCATCTGCAGTTTCTCAACTATGACTACAAGGCTCGGTGGGCTAAAAAAATACAACAGGACTCAACCACCTGCAATTTGTCATCACAAACTAAAAGATTTGGTGGATTAGCAAATACAACATGATCGATCAAATTTGTCTAGTTGACTTGACGTCCTATATCCTAAAGCTGATGGAAGTGTTCATTGTTTAATTTCTAGGGGCTGGCTGTGTAGGGCTTAGGTACAATAATGTTAATCTAGCAATTAACAAGTTCAACACAACTGATATTCCATAAGCATTTTCTTAGATGATCATATAACTCAAGACTAAAACCGTTTCAGCTACAGAAAAACCTTTGTTGATCCTTTGCAAATCAAGGTGGTCTTGAAATTGAAATGTTGTCACTGTCGCACAATAACTGGAAATTCTAGTTTTTCATCAAGACGACTCTGATTTGCAGAGTTGCTCAATTCTGGCAGTACTGTTGTCGTTGGAGCTCATCATGCACCTGGCCTTACGAATGAGATACTGGGCTAGAATGGGCATCGGCAAACAAATTCAGTGATCCAGCAAGAAAGATTGGCGTAAAACATAATTAAGAATACAAAATTGAACCAGTGAAGAGTTATCTCTTAAATCAGTATACTGCTATGCTGCCAGGCTGTGTACATTGATTGTCAGATTCTGAAGATTTATGCGAGGATGTTAAGAGAGACCCTTGTTGAAACAATGGAACTTATTCGACACTTGACTCCTTTAAATTGAAAGTAGCTTGAATGCCTATCCTCTCTGGATTAACAATTGAGACAGAAAAGAACATGGAAAGTAAATTGTATCAAGCAGCAGTAAAATGCATACTGAACAAGGGCATGCAAATTCCATGGTAGTATTTTCTTTCGAAAAAAAGGCATCATCCATTTGAAACTGGAGACTTCTTTAAAAAGGGGGGAAAATATCAGTTGGCCAAAACAGGCACTGGAACTATACACAACGGGAATAAAAATAGCAATCACACATAATGCTTTAGAAAGCTCTCATGGGCCAAAATAGTTGATTATATCATAGTTATCAAATTTGACCTAAAGGATTTGCCCGGGTCGCCCAATTCATAAGTCGATCGAGTTTTGCCGGGTTGTTGTACTTGCTGATCTTTTATTTTACCTGAATCGGTCTAGCCACCAAATCAATTTACCAGTCCGATCCAGGTTTAATAACTATGGATTATATTGTCATTGCAAAGAAAGCTAGATATTGTTTTGAATCAACACATGTCAAGTTTAAAGATCTCAACCTCAACTGTAGAATTTGGACTTCAGTACTTTGTTGCACTGTTATCCAGCATTGGACCACAACCAAAGCACCGAGTTCATTGTATTTCGAGAAGCTTCATGGATATGGGTACTATCATTCTTATAGCGTGTTTCTTAATAGTTGGAGCTACATGTGATTGGATTTTTAGGCAACCAAGGTTTGGTACTACTTACATCCATCTAGGTCAGAATAAAAAGTGAGAATTGCACTTTTTTACCAACCTTGTGGCTAATCCTTTGAGAGCAGGGATGCTGGAATTCAAATGTCACATATCTAACTAGTGTTTTTTTTTTTTTCTCCTCAGTACGTATGGGGTAGAAAATACTTTAAACTTGCTTAACAAAGATAATTTTACAATGGAACCCCACACCCAGGTCCATGCTAAATGAAAATCACCTAGAATGGTGCACCTAACATCACACACTAATCCTGCAGGGAGGTTTGTACGAAAAAGCTATATGCAAAGATCCAGGTAATTCTTGCAACACTATCGGATGATAGTTTAGAACAATACAGCCTTGAGACAAGAAAAGTTTACATGGTCCAAGCATTTGATATTAAGCTGGGGAATAGGAGCCTACCAGGCATAACATCCCATGTAGCAGATTTGAGTGAAACAAATGAACAGAATCACAGATAATCAGTGTCCTGTAAAGCACGGATCATTGATGAAGCAGCGGAATTTTCTGCATCCTTTACTCTCGTTCTTTCATCTCCCGTCACATATAGAATACCATCTACCGTTGCAATTTGAACTGAGCATACAAACTTCTTCTCATGTGGAGGACCCATATCATTCTCAATGCTACATGTTCGAGAAATAAAAATAAGCATTATTAGAAGCTGTTAGATTGGCAAGAGTAAATAGTTCGTGAGACAACAAGCAAAGCATTGAAAATTATACATCCATGGTAGATGGAAAGTGTAGGTTGATCTACCAAGAAGTAAATTCTCATTCCCTAACAAAACATAACAAGTTAAACACAGCAATCATCCCTACAAATTATCTCACTCTCTGGTCTCTGTATCCTTTGAGGTTAGAAATCTTTTTTAAAGGGTGCTTCTTATTGTTTGTTAGACTTTTATCCACCCTCATGTTTTCCTAGGATATAACAAGTAAATTTTCCAAGAAATAAGTTTCAAAGAAAAATGGAACACCTAAACAGAATTTTCATAGGTTGATATGTGGTACAAAGGGATTAATTTCTGAGCATCTCACCAAAAACATTCCCTCAAGTGCAGCTAAGCCGTATTAGTTCAAGATTAATGCTGGGTTCAGTTGTCAGTTTACACAGTATGTTAATTTAAAACCATCATCAAAGACAGTCCTTGTTAATCTAGATCAACATAAAAGATCACAGTTGTGCAAAAAATCCAGCAAACAATTCGACATGCTCCCCCTTAACAGTTCATAACAAATCATAGGACATTTTAAACAGCACCACAACCCTGCACACAAGATCGCTTAATGATCTGATAAAATGACTGATAGCTGATCTAATCAAATTAAAAAACAAGTTTTCTCATTTCCATGATCATTAAATACAACTGTTATGTCATATCAACAGAAATCATTTGGAATTAGGGCAAGTTATCAACAAGGGAAACCATGTCACTGGAATGAGAGAAAAAAATCCATAAAAGCACCAGGTACTTGTTTGCACTTTAATATTCCTTTTAACTCAGCATAATGAGGCTTTATTTTACTCCAACATGATGCATCAATCATTTCCAAAGTTATGCTGTTGTTTTCTCCGTCCACCTCAAAGCTAAGACCTACTTCTTTTTTTCCATGACCGTATACCAATATCTCATCTAACAAAAGGCACAAGGTACAGGCAATTTCTGTAGAAATTATTAAGGTGAAGAGTGCGCAAATCATGTCCCAGAATAAAATAAAGCACTCAGTATTTAATTAAACAGCTTATAAAACTTCCTCACTTGACTCTGTCTTATCAAGCCTCAAACCGCCTCTTGAATTTAGTTAAACAACAAAATTCTAATAGGTTAAACATGTTTTTACCTTGCCATTTTACTCTGCTGCATACCTTCTAAAACAAAATTGAAGTTCCTTGATAGACTGGTAGGACTAGCTTAAAGGTGGGAAAGAGAACATCAAGAAGCAATTAATAGCAAACTAATGGTCAGTCCCAGCAAAACGATAGGTAAAATGCACCCTATGAAAGGTAAGAAATTAATGATGGGAACACATATGATAAAATAGAACTGAAGAACATACACTGTGACTTGAGCATGTACTCATGTTAAGTACATATTCTCCACGGAATTCACTAGGAGGGTTGACTAAAGAAGTAAATTTTGAAACCGAACACGTAAGGTGAAAAACATACTTGTAATTTGGTTTGGGCCATTTTTTCTTGCCGCAAAGTTCATGTAACTTCTGTTTGGCTCCTTCAATCTCGAAAGAAGACCCATCAAAAATATCAAGAAGAGAAACATTATTTAGATTAGTAGGGAATGAATTTGATAGTTTGAGCAAGGCCCCCTTGGCGGCATTAAGCTTTGCAATTTCTTTTTGCTCAGACGAACTGGAAGCGATAAATTGTCCATCTACATAGACACTGGCAATACTTTTGGCCTCATTTTTCCAATGTTTAATATCAACATTCCTTCCTTGCTTTTGACACCGCTCAAACAACATAGTCACCGGTTGTGGTTGCTGCTGCAAGTCTTCGAGGGTAACTATTGGCTCCAAAATACCCCTAAATATCTTTTTTTTTTTTTTGTTAACAAGAAGAAGATTAATGAATGCAGCAATAGATTACATAAAAGAAAAGGAAAGGAAACGAAAGAGGCAAGAAAGAGACCACCCAAAATGTTTGAAGATCAAAATCGACATCAACATAAACAGCAGCAGCAACAGACTCCACAATATCAGCAAGAATCTTCGGTGCCTTTATTGACCCGCCATATACTAAAGCATCATCATCATCTTCTCCACTCACAGCATCACTAAATTCCTTAACCTGAATTTTTCAATCAAAAATTGATTACTCCTACTCCTACTCCTACTCCTACTGGCTAATTATAATTATTGGTGCTTAATTTTACCTACCTTATCATCAAGAGCAGTGGCATTGTGTCTAACAAACCTGTAAAGACCATGCTTAATGGCCACACGCGCCAGTTTCTCAGTACTAATATTAGCAGCACGCAAAAGAGACAAATGACCAGGATCCAGCTGAGGGTAAGCCAAATACACATAATTACTCAGCGCAAGACCCAGCGCCGCGTCCCCTAAGAACTCCATCCGCTGGTAAGAAGCTGAGTCTGTGTAGGAGGAGTGCGTTAATGCTTCCTCTAGAAGCCGTTTGTTTTTGAATTTGTAGTTTAGGATTTTTTCCACTGCAAATACCGATGCCTCCATCTCTCCCTTTGATTCGCTCAGTTGTTGAGCACCAAGTAATCCACGCGATCGTCGGTAACCGTTTGGGTCTCCAATTCTCTACAATGCTCCCGCTCCCGCTCCCTTCATCTTCCAACCAACTCTGGTCTCTCTCTACTGTGTCTTTCTTCTTTAAAAAAAACAAAAAAAAAAGAGTCGTTTTCTTTTCTCTACTTTAGATTAAAAAAAAAAACAATTTTTTTAAATTACAACTTAGTCCCTTCCTAATCCTACTACTATGTGCTTAATTAAGTAACAAACTAATAATCTAATAAATATAATTCTGTAAAAGAAATAGTGCGGGAGGTTTGTCTTTTACATTAACTATTAATTAACAACTATAAATTAAAATTGCGGGAGGTTTTACTACATCTCCTTTCCGCAAATACTATTTATTAAAATAATATTTTATTATTTTTATTTTTATTTTTAATAGTAAACTTGTATTTTTATTGAGTTAAGATAATCTCTACCATGGGTTTAATAAGTTAATTTAATTTAGCAAGTTTACTTGGATAATTCAAAATAGAAATTATTTTTTTTTCAATCTCATCATTTAATATTGGGTTGATTAGAAATTAAATTTCATGACTTATTTTGTTTACTTTCTATTATGTTATTTCAGTCCTATAACTCGAGAATAGTGCTTAAAAAATTAACCTGAGTAAACTCGGGTTGTTTTTTGTCTTATTTTTAATTGAGTTTTTTTTTCAATTTTATTTTTTAATGTTAGGTTAGTTGAAAATTAAGCTTCATAATCTGTTTAGATTTATTTTATATAAGGATATTTTGGTCTCATGATCAAGGTCGTTGGTTTTGACATTTTAACCACTATTAAATCAGTTTGTTTTTTATATATTTTTTCTAAGAGATCATCTCTGTCTCATGACTCGGGTCATGGATTCTTCGACATTGAATTTTCTTTTTATTGGGTCGTTCTCATCTATCTCATGATCCAAGTTGCAAGTTAGGCGGATTAACTCAATTGACTTAATTTTTATTAATTGATTTTTTTTTCCAATATGATTATTTAATATTATGCTTCATTGAAAATTAGGTTTCATGATTTATTTTGTTTTCTTTTTATTGTTTTATCTCGGTTTCATGACTTGAGAATAATGCTTAATGGGTTAACCCGGGTTATTCTAACTCATTTATTTGTATTATTTTTTTAAATAAATTTTTTACAAATTTCATCATTCAATATTAGGTCTGACAGCAGCAATTGAGAATTGAGCTTCATAATTTATTCCGATTTGCTCTTTATATGGTTATCTTAGTTTCATGACTAAAGTCATAGACTTGGTAGGTTAACCCGGGTTAAATTAAGTCATTTTTTTTATTTTATTTCTATGAGATTATATTGGTATGATAACCCAGGTTATGAGTTTGATGGATTAACTTTGTCTTTTTTATGCTCTTTTTTAATTAATTTGTTTTTCATAAGGTTATCTAGGTTTTATAAACAAGGATGCAAATTTAACTAGTTAACTTGTATTGCTTTATTATGTTCTTTTTAAATTGATTTTTTTTAATTTTATCCTTAAATAATTAATCATTTTAATCATTTTAAACCATACATTCCTTTTCTTTTTTAATAAATTACTCTTGAGCCATTCTAGAACCATCTAGAAGTTCGAAAATGTTATAAAAAAAACCCTTTTTTTACCCAAAATACAGATAAAGTTCATGGGAATGACTAAACAATATCACGAAAAATTTGAATGCAAAAGTAGAATTTTGTCTTTAGACTGTCCATGTAATTTTTTTAATTTCTCATGGAAGGTTTTATAATTTATCCATGTTTTTTTTTATCTAGATTTATATTTTTGACTTTATGTTATGAATTTTTTAGGGATGTTATCTAATGAAATTTGAAAAACACTTTATCGAATTTGAGCTTTATTGACGAAAGATATTTCTTTTTACATGCAAAAAACCCCTTTGATACCAAGACTAATTTAGGGTTTTTAAGTAGTGATTTTGTAAAGATAGTAAGCAGAGAGAGTAAGATATTTTTTTTATTTGTATAGAGAATTATCATTTTTTCATGTTAAAACTTGGCATTTTATATCTGAAAAAATATGAAAAAAAATCTAGAATGTGGCAACCTATTTCTCTGTTATTTCTCTATAAAGAGTTATAATAGGCTTGTAACTTGTAATAATAAAAAGAAATTAAGAGGAGAGGGAGGGAGGGAGGGAGGAGGGACAAAAGGGAAGGGGAGAGAGAACTTGGTTCGATCAAGGTCAATTGAGTTCACTCCATTTAATTTTTTATTTTTATCAATTGTCCTCAAAGTAAATTTTTAAACGAAGTGTTGTTAGAAAATTGTTTTATCAGAAAACCCTTTGCAGTAGGGGGAACAAATAATGATGATATACACAAGGGATAGTGTGAATTTACAAGGAAGAACAAACTTTTTTGGGCCAATATTTGTACTTTTATCCTCTGTTTTTTAATTTCTTTTTCTTTAAGAAATTCCAAGAAATTAGTCATTGGTTTAGGGAAAAAAGACACAGTTAAAAAAAAATTGAACAACAACGAACAATTTTTTATGGGTGTGAAAAGCGGCATTCTTTATATATATATATATATATATATATATATTATTTGTATAATGACGGTCTCGAGGGAATAAATTTTTTGGTTTTGTGTGGGTGCCACATAAGCCTTAATTGAATAATGGCATGTAAACTATAAAAGAAAATGCATAATTAAGTTATGAAAAGGTGTTGTCTCAATTATGCAATGGGTTTGCCTAGGGATTTTTAGATTCCAAATTATCAGTGGGCTATATAATAAGCGTTACTGATGAGTGGAAGCAAAAAAAATAATAGCGTGACTTGATGCAGGCAATCTTGCTCAGTTACACCACCAATATAACCCATTGAATCTAACTCTGTTCCACTCCCCTGGTAATAGGATACGTCGAAGCAACCCTTTCTATTTTTGGGTTAACTTTGCAAGAGCTTTCATTTGACAAGAGAAACAGAAGGTACATCAAATCAAGGTGGGCTGAAGCCACTGCATTCATGGTTCATCAAGTTCATCACTAATAGTTTTAGCTAGACAAGCTAAACAATGAGCAACTTTGCGGTTAGACCGGCGGATATAGGCAGCACAGAAGCTCTGAAACTTGGCTGAGAAGTTAAGGGTGTCATCTGGAACCAGTTCAAGGTAGTTAGTTGTCCGAACAACGTCACTGGAAGTTCCTAGATCAGGGAGAGGCAGTCTGTTTCAAGAACAATATTGTGCAAGTCCAGGGACCAGGCACTAACCCATAGAGCCCTACAAAAGCTTCACCCATTTCACTCTATTGGAGTTTATAATATGTTTACGGTTGTTCAACATAATCTGGCCCTCTAAAAATTACGGGAGACAGCTCCAAACTCCATAAATATTGGCATGAAAGCTATGTCTATGGTGATATTGTACCAATCCTCACGTGGGGGAAACCAGTGAGAGATGTCGGTGTTGTGTTGAGCGAGACGAACTAGTCAGGGCCTGCTTGTATGCTGACAAGGTGGAGTTAGCTATCTTAATAATGCTTCTAGCAGGACTTCTGGTTTTGAAAGTAAAGAGTGCTCCTGGCATACCATAGAGCCCATAGCATAGCCCTTTTTCTGCTCCATCTCCATCACAACTGAAAAAAAAATAAAAGGAAACCTGAATCACTACCTGATGTTGTTCATGTGATATTGAAAGGTCCCACTGGCGCGAAATCTTTTCTTCCAAACCTTGTTAGCAACCTGGCAATCATGCAAAATATGCATTGTAGTTTTCTCAGTATTGATTGCATGTACCACAGCAATAATCAGTATAGGTCCCAAATATGCTGACAGTTGCGGGAGTCGTGATCTCTGTTTGTGCTGGATTCTTCCGTCTTCTTTCTATCCCATGCCACATGATAAAACACCCCCAACTGTGAAAGAACCAGATTTTGTACGCTGTCTGGTGGGGCAACGACAACTTGATCAGATTGCTCAGAACCGATAAAAAAAAAAATGGAAGGGATAAAATTAAATTGGACAGGTCAAGGAATGAACTTGGTGTTCATTGAGAATGGGAAAAAACAAAGTTCCAATAAACCAAAAGCCACAAAAAAAAAAAAAAAAAGTGCAGCAAATAGCGGAATTGATGTTAAGGAGTAAAGACTAGTAAATATGTAAAAATTAATTTATGCTGTACCTTCCGAGTCCAAATGCCAACCGGCAAGTGACCCTAAACATGAACAGCTGGAGCTGTGAGTTTTCTTTTCATTATACATGAACAAATACCAGCTATATGATCGCAACTAAAATTGGCATAGCAACAAGTCAGCAACTAGAATAGCTTTTTTGTTTTCCAACGCATCCTCTTCTGGGTGTTAATTACAGCTACCAGAAATGCTCTCACATCAAAAAGGAGTATAGTAGGTCTTGAAGTGATGCAACAACTGACCGAACCAAAAGAAAATTGCGGTTTTAGTTCACCAGCATATGATCAAATCCTCCCCCAGCCTGAAGTCCTGGAACCCGATTCCCTCCGACATTGTGAAGCAACTGTTGCAGCCATCGCCTTGTTGTTGGATCTTCCTAGATAAATTACAATTTACAAAGAACATGAAATTAGGTGTCCACTGAAGAAAGAAGGGGGATGGGGGAGGGTTTGATATACTTGATTTGAAAATTATTCCAACGAAAAATATGAACCTATACATCATTTGAAACTCCAAATATTAATATTGCCGACACAATAAAATATTGTGGCATGGAAAACAAATAAATTTGATATCCTACGCAGCTATCAAATTTTTCACATAAACACGTGTTGCAGTTAGCAATGTCAGTGAACCATGTACTTGGTTAATCATTGTGTCATAATTATAATCCCCATCTCAAGCCACACTAGCTTAAGACTTAAACTAGCGATCTGCCACGTTTTCCACTAAAACAACTCATGTTATGATTAAACATAGAATATATGCCACGTTCAACTTTATCTACAGAACAATCAAACTCATGCAATTCAATCCAACAGCCCATCACTCACATAGCAAACTACAGGGGTGATATTTCTATCGATGGGTTACTATTGCCAATGCCTGCAGAAACAAAAACTGCATAATCAATGCAGAAGTAGAATCTCAATCAGTGTTGGCAATAATTAAGCAACACTACAGAAGTTTGCTTGACTGCTAGTTAGGAATTTCAAACCATATATAGGCCTTACAGTACTTGTCTCAGTCAAGATTCACTAGCTAAAAATCACCATCCTCCCAATGAGTCCTGAGGCAATAGACTATGAACAATTGCTTAAGCTTTACTTACACGAAGGCAGCTACTGAAGGTAGCATCTCTCAGCATGTCTGGCAGGCAACTTCGTAATGCATGACAAGCCCTGAATTCCAAAAGTGAAAAAAAATAAAATGAAAATATGAAGTCAACAAATGACAAATCATAAAAAATTCAATGCAAGAAGAAAGTACAAAGCCAGGTAGCTGCTTGGAGCCATTGCTTATTTGGAAGTGTAAAAACCTTGGATTATCTGAAAGGCGAAGATAACATCGGATGATATGTTTTAATAACCGTGACGAGGGTTGTTCAGCAAGTGCTGAAACCATGTTCCCCAAAACCCGGCCCACTGCAAAAAACCGTTCTGCTGTGGTGCAAATGTAATCCAGGCCCACATCATCTAATAAAATCTTTTGAACTATAAATGTGGCAACCTGCCAACAGAAAAGGAAAAATGCTTGCTGAGCAATAAATATGACTATTTATCTTATCACATGTATGGGTGACAAGCCATTGTTATTTGAGAACAGAGGAGACAACTCTATTGTATAGTAGCTAACAGTCACATGCCAAAATGATAATTACAAGTCCGTAATCTGTTTTTAAACATAGCATCTCATAGATATTTCAGGTCCATTACATTTCAACAAAAAATCATATGATTTACCCAAGTGTACACATAATTGGTTGGAAAGTTAGAGCACAGATTGAAACTTTGAAGAAGATATATATTAGCAACCTCAGAATTCTAGCAAGCAGCTGCGTAGCAACCAAAAGAATCAAGTGGAGCAACAAAAACGGTGGCAGGCAGGCATTTCTGAGCTGGCATCAAGAAATCAGAATAGATAAAACCCATTTTAACATTTTGATATGTGAAAAATAGTAAGCAAAATTTAGGTAAGGCTATCTTTCTTGAAATCTAGGTTGTTAAAAGCATATTATACAGGTATGTGATATCTTTTGCTGCCATTGGTCTTGAAAACAAGCCATTGAACCTTATCAAGACTAAGGTTGTATTTGATTAGTGTCCCAAAACACAAGGGATAAATTTAAAAGTGACATAAACATTTTGGCTGGAGAGACACAAACATGTGACAATTTTAGAGTGAATTTTTGTCATTTCAAATCAAAATAAGAAGTACAAGGGAACATGTCCTCTCTATCTCGAAATATTAATTTATTTTATTTGAGCAAGTTATCATGCGCTGCCTAAAAATTAACATTGATTTCATTATTTGAGCAAGAAAGTGCTAATAAAGAAGTTGAATTAACTCTACACTTAAATTAACTTGGAATTCTTTTTTCTACATAATAACTCTAATCTAAAACATAATATTTTTAATACATTGAACAAGGACATTTTCCAGAGTGGTGAACAAGTTGTTTTTTAAGAAAATTGAATAAATCCATTATCACCAAGTGATGCGATCCTAACTTTAACACTAACAGATCCATTTGGTCCAATCACAAGACTTAGAGCAAAGAGGTTGAAGAGGTTGAAGAAGACAGTTAATAAATTTCTTCAAAATACATGGGCTAAGGTGAATTTCAAGAGGATATTAAAAATTGAAGAACATATCTGTATTAATTTGGTTCATGTTCAAGAAGGGCTTGCAAGGGAACATCCATACATTACAGAAAGATTGGAATAAAAAAAATTCAAATCTGTTAGTTTTGACCTTTCACTACTGTTTTGGCCATAAATAAAGCTGCAAAAAGAATTTTGAACTGATTCCTAATGCATTGGAAAGTAGGCATCCACAACTTTCTAGTGATTTATGATAGACCTTTTAATTCGTTAAGACGAGGGAGAACTATTCATTTGAAGTTGAGCTTCGATTTTGCCAGCAGATTACGAAATTCGACTTTGGTCTTGTTCTAATTAGTTGGGCTATTATTTATTTATCTTTTAGTTTAGTTTATTATAGGTCTTGTGGCATTTTAAAGTTTATTTGGGTACGTTTTATTTTATTATTTTAGTTATTTTGAGCTTTTAATGTGTTAAGTTCTATTTATCATGTTTAGATCAACTAAATCAAATTAGAATTAGCTTTCTAATATATAAATCAATTGTTAACATTATTTTTGAAGTGTATGAAATTTTCTCTAAAGTTACCGCATATTGTGTGCTTTGTTTCTCTGTGTGGTTAGGAGGTTCTCATACTAAATTCTTGATTGAACTTGCAAATTCTTCAAATGATTGATCAACTTCATTGTGATTTATACTTCTCGTTCGCGACTTGTTATAGGCGTAGAGTGAGGGTGATCAATTGTATATAATTTTGGTTCTTCAAAGCAAGGTTCTTATTGGGTCAAATTACAAACTTTTCTTCAAACTTCAAATTAACAATCTAAGAGACAATTCCACATCAATTTGGTATTAGAGCATGGCTAATTTCAGGTTATATCTCTTTAATTTTCATTGTTACAGGTAATTATGGGTTTCTTTCAAATCTTGCTATATCTAGGGTTTTCTTTAAATCTTGTCATATCTAGGGTTTGCTTTCTTATTTTTCTTGGTTGTTCTTCTTTCTAAGGTTTCAGCTAATACAAAATTTTTTTTGGTTTTGATAGGAAAAGGCCTTGAAAATACAAAACAACCAATTGTGTTCATCTTTATGACTTGAGTAATCCCACACACACACACACACACATATAAAGAATAAAGGAAGAATCAAAATCACAATCTTGAAATGATTCTTGGAGAAGAAATTCAGAAATTTTGGATTTTGCATCAACTAGGATTTAGCCAAAACTTGTCTTGAAAATTCTTGGTGATCTTAATTAATTCCATGCAAATTTGGGTAGAATAGAATTATCTTGCATCAATTTCTTTAGTTTCTTGATTTCTCGCATCATTTTTTTTTTAATTTTCTTGAATTTCATAGTTTTCATTGTTTCTTAATAATAATTCTTTTGTTTTTATTTCATGTCTTCATTTTCATCATTATATTCGCACAAATTTACATTGCTACTCATATGCTTGTCCTCAAGTTTTATTTTGAAAAGTTTGAATAATTGTTGATTCTTGAGTTTTTAAATATAAATGAAATCATTGCGCATAGTTTGGTTAATTGTTTGATAAGTTGCTAAATTACTTTTAAGAAACAAAATACAAGAATAGTAGTAAAAGGTGTAGCGAGACTATTAAAGTAAAAAACCGAATAAATTGTGAAACGCGAGTGAATTTTATTGTGAGATTACACACATGAGGTTTGTGCGAGGAAACATTTTTGCTACTAACCTTTATTTCAATGTCTTTGAAGTGTTGAAAACAAAAATAAAAAGTAAACTATGGAGGAAAGACAAAATAGAATGAAAGCTATTATGGAGGGCATTAATGAGCAAATTTGATGAAATGATTAATGGACAAGGCATTCTTAGTCGTAAGGTTTAGGAAGTTGAAATGTCTACCATTACGACTATAATGAATGATGTTACAAGTGGAAGGTGTAATGAAGAAAGAAAAATAGAAACTTAGGAGGAGATGAAAACAATCATGAGGAAAATGTTTGTATCTACTCACTATTATAGAGAGATCTATAATAAAATGCAAACCTTATCACAAGTTTCTAGAAGTGTGGATGAGTACTTTTAAAGAGATGAAAGTAGTTATGACTAGAGCTAATACACTTGGCTATAAAAGTTGAAAAACAACTGAGAAAAATAGAACAAAACCTGGTGGAAATTAGAGTTACTCTTCGGGTTGGAAGTTGAATTTTAGAAGAGAGAGTAATACATAGATGAAACCAATAACTGCACCTAAAATAGCCGAGAACCTTCCTTTGTTAGGAAGCAAGTTACGACTTTGGATTAAAAAGAAAAAAATATTGCTCAATCGAAGCATAAGCAAGAGATTAGGTGTTTTCGATGTTAAGAGCTTGGACATTATACACATGAATGTCCAAATAATAGAATTATGGTTATATGAGATGATGGTGAGCTGAAATCAGCTAGTGAGGAACATTTGAAGGGGATGTCAAAGCTTGATGATTGTAGTGATGTGGAGTATGTTGTGCAAGGAGAGTCATTGGTTATAAGATCTTTGAGTGTTCAAGTTTATGAAGAGGATGTAGAGCAACATAGGTAGAATATCTTTCATACTAGGTGCTACATTGATAATAAAATATGTAGTATGATAATTAATAACGGTAGTTGTACTAATGTTGCTAGCCCAACTTTAATTAGAAAGTTGAACCTAAATACATATAAATATGCTAAGTCATATAAGCTTCAGTGGTTGAATGAATATGGAGAAGTTAGGGCGACTAAGCAGGTTTTGGCTTCATTCATAGTAGGAAAGTTTAAGAATGAGATTGTATGTGGTGTTGTTTCTATGAATGCTGCACACTTATTGTTGGGGAGACCTTGACAATTTAATAGGAAGATCATGCATGATGGATTCAGAAATAGGTATACTGTGGAGAAATATGGAAAGATTTACACACTTGCTTCATTGTCATCAAGGCAAGTGTACGTGGATCAATTAAAGTTTAAGAAAGCTTAGGAAGCTGAACAAGAATTTATAAACAATAATGGTGAGGATGTGTGAGGCCAAGTGGAAATAAGATGAGTTATAAGTGTGAAACAATTGAGGAGAGAGTTTCAGCCATTAGAAATAGGTTTGAAGATTTTGGCCACAAAAAAAGAAAACATATGGAAGGCCAAGAGTGGAGAGAAGAAAATAATGGTGAGAAAAGTGTCTAGAAAAATTAGGGAAACACCTTAATTTATATACGGAATTTGAGGATATCTTTTCTTAAGAGATCCCTAGTTGTTTGTCACCAATTCAAGGGATTGAACATCAAATTGATTTTGTGCCATCAGCATCAATTCCAAACCGGCTAGCCTATAGAAATAATCCCGATGAGACTAAGGAGCTTTAAAGTCAAGTAGAAGAGTTGATGTTGAAATGGTACATTTGAGAAAGTATGTGTTCTTGTGCAGTTCCAGTCTTACTTGTGCCTAAAAAAACAATACTTGACGTAAGTACATTGATTGTAGAGCCATTAACAACATTATTGTAAAGTATAGATATCATATCCCTTAGATTAGATAATATGCTTGATAAGTAACATGGTTCTTCTGTGTTTTTTAAAATTGATTTGAAAAATAGTTATCATCAAATTAGAATGAAAGAATGAGATGCATGGAAGACAACATTCAAAACTAAATATGGATTGTATGAAAGGATAGTGATGCCTTTTGGTTTGATTAATGCCCCTAGTACATTCGTGTACATTCATGAGGTTATTGAATCATGTGTTGAGATCTTTCATTGGAGATTTGTTGCCTATTTTGATGATATCTTGATTTATATCTTTCATTTAAGACAAGTTCTTCGAATATTTAGAACGACATGCCAGGTGGATTGAGTTCATTGAGATGTTCTCATATGTCATCAAGTATAAGCAAGGTAAGGAAAACATCGTTGCGGATTCATTGTCTTGAAGGTAAGTTGTGAAAGAATTATACATGGATGACGATGACTTTGGTCAAGTGTATGGACAATGTGAACATTCGATCTTTGATAAGTATTTTAAGCATGATGAATTTTTGTTTAAACATAAGAGATTGTGTGAGTCTAAATGTTTGCAGAAGCTTCTAAGGACGGTTTAATAGGACATTTGGGGTAGCTATAACTTTGTATATGATACATGAGCATTTTTACTAGCCTAACAAGAAAATAAAAGTTCAAAGAATGTGTGATAGATGCATAGCATGTAAACAAATCACATCTAAAGGCATTCCTCAATGTTTGTATACACCTTTACCAATACCCAATAAACCAAGGGTACATGTCAGGATTTTGTTTTAAGGTTACCTAGATCTAAAAAAGATAGAGATTCAATATTTATTGTAAATAGGTTTTATAAGATAGCAACAATTCATATCATTCCATAAAGCCGATTATACAACAAATATAGCGAATCTTTTCTTTAGAAAAAGAGTTTGGTTACATTGTGTTTCAAGCAATATTGTGTCTAATAGAGATGTTAAATTTCCAAGCTACTTTTAAAAGTTTTGTAAGGTAAGTTAAGAACTAAATTGTTATTTTTTACTATTTGTCATCCACAGACAAAAGGCCAAACAGGTAAAAACAACTTTAACTCAATTGTTGAAAACTATTATCCAAAAGAATCTTAAAAATTAAGAAAATTGTGTCATTTAATGAGTTTGCATATAATAAGAGTGCATTCTACAACAAAAAATTTTCCTTTTGAAATTGTGTATGGTTTTAATCATTTAACTCCATTCGATTTATTGTCTTAAACTGTTGATGAAAAAGTTAGTTTTGATGAGAATAGAAAAGCACAGGTTGTCAAAGATTTGCATACAAAGGTACAACAACATATTGAAAAATTAAATGACAATATGCATTAAAAGCCAATAAGAGAAGGAAAAAAGGTGATTTGAGTGCATATGAGAAAAAATAGATTTCTTGCTTAAAAGAGATTTAAGTTGATGCCGAGAGGAGACGAGACCATTCCAAATCATTGAGAAGATCAATGATAACACCTACAAAGTGAAATTATTAGGTGAATGAAGGTATTAGTGCTATATTTAATGTTTCTGACCTTTCTTTATTTGATGTAGATGTTGATTTGAGAGCAAATCCTCACTTCAACACTAAGGGATTCCATGGGGTCCACTCACAAGACTTGGAGCAAAGAAGTTCAAGAAGGCAATTAATAAACTTCTTCAAGATACATGGTCTAAAATGGACTTCGAGAGGATATCAAAGAATGAAGAATAAGTCTTGAATAATTTGATTCACGTTCAAGAAGGGCTTATAAAGGATCATCCAGATATTACAAAAAGATTGAAATAAAAAAAAAATTAAATTTGTCAGTTTTGACCTTTCGCTACTGTTTTGACCATAAAAGGAGCTACAGAAAGAATTTTGATGCGATTCCAGATGCATTGGAAAGTAAACAACCACAACTTTCAATGATATATGGTTGAGTTTTTAATTGGTCAAGACAAAGGAGGATCATTTGTTTGAATTTGGGCTTCGATTCTGCTAGTAAATCCAACAAATTACAAATGAATGTTCAAAGAATATATGATAAATGCATAGCATGTAAACAAACCAAGTTTAAAGTCATTCCTCAATGTTTGTATACATCTTTACCAGTATATAAGAAACCTTGGATTGATATATAAAGGATTTTGTTTTATGGCAGAGATTCAATATTTGTTGTTGTGGATAGTTTTTCTAAGATAGCACATTTCATATTATTTCATAAAATTGATGATGCTATAACGAATCTTTTCTTTAAAAATATTTTGGTTATATTGTGTTTCAAGGAGTATTGTGTCTGATAAAGATGTTAAATTTCTAAGCTACTTTTGAAAAGTTCTGTGGGGTAAGTTAGAAACTATATTGTTATTTTTTACTACTTATCATCCATAAATAGAAGGCCAAACATAGATGCTAAATACAACTTTAACTCAATTGTTAAAAACTATTATCCAAAAAAATCTTAAAAATTAAGAACATTGTTTGTCATTTAATGAGTTTGCATATAATAGGAGTGCTTTCTACAATAAAGTTTTCTCCTTCTAAGATTGTGTATGATTTTAATCATTTAACTCCATTGGATTTATTGTCTTAAACTGTTAATGAAAAAGTTAATTTTGATGAGAATAGAAAAGGCACAAGTTGTCAAATATTTGCATACCAAAGTACAACATATTGAAAAGACAAGAACAAAATGCATTTAAAGCCAATAAGAAAACAAAAAAAAGATGGTATTTAAACCAGGAAATTGATGTCGGGAGGAGACAGACAGACTATTCCAAATCATTGAGAAGATCAATGATAATGTTGAAAAAATAAAATTACCAGGTGAATATGGTGTTAGTGTTACATTTAATGTATCTGACCTTTTTTGTTTGATGTAGGTAATGATTCAAGGGAGAATCCTTTCGAGGAGAGAGGAAATGATGCGATCCTAACTTCAACACCAAGAAATCCATTAGAGATTCCATTGGGTTCAGTCACAAGCCTTAAAGCAAAGAAGATCAAGGAGGCAATTAATAAACTTCTTCAAGATACATGAGCTATGATGGACTTCAAAAGGATATCAAAGGTTGAAGAACAAATCTTGATTATTTTGATTCACGTTCAAGAAGGGTTTGTAGGGGAGCATCCAGACATTATAGAAAGATTGAAATAAAAAAATTCAAATCTATTAGTTTTTTGACCTTTCACTACTAATTTGACCATAAATGAAAAAAGAATTTTGATACGATTCTAGATGCATTGGTAAGCAGACTTCCACAACTTTCTAGTGATATATTTATTTGTTTAAAGTTGAGCTTTGATTCTATTAGCACATTACAAAATTTATCTTTGATTTTGTTTTAATTAGTTTCAATATTATTTATTTATCTTTTAGTTTATTTTAGAGCCTGTGGAATTTAAAAGTTTATTTTGGTCAAGTTTTATATTATTATTTTAGTTATTTTGGGTTTTTAAAGTGTCAAGTTCTATTTATCATGTTTGGATCCATTAAGTCAAATTAGAGTTAGTTTTCTACTATATAAACCAATTATTAGCATTATTTTTCAGTTTATGAAATTTTCTCTAAAGTAACCGCATATTGTATGTTTCTTTTCTCTGTGTGGTTGATGGATTCTCAAACTAACTTCTTCATTGAACTTGCAAACTCTTCAAAGAATTGATCATCTTCATTGTGATTTATACTTCTTATTTGCGTCTTTTTAAAGGTTCTGTAAAGTTCTAAGATGTGATGGTGATTAATTGCATATAACTTTGGTTCTCTAAGACAAGGTTCTGTAAAGTTACAAACTTTTCTTTCAAATCTCAATTTAGCAATCTAAAGGACAATTCTGCATCTCTATGCATTTAGACAATCAACATCATTGTGATTTATACTTCTTGTTTGCGTCTTTTTAAAGGCGTAAGGTGATGGTGATTAATTGCATATGACTTTGGTTCTCTAAGACAAGGTTCTTGTAGGGTAAAGTTACAAACTTTTCTTCAAATCTCAATTTAGATTTAAAGGACAATTCTGCATCACCATGCATTTAGACAAAAAAAAATAACCAAACAAGGCATAAATAGTGAAAATAAACATAATCAACATAAGTTTATTTGAAAAAAGTGGAAGGATGTACAATAACAACACTCAACTGTTTTTGATAATTCACTTCCCATCTCCATAGTACGCAGACATAGCGGAATAATCTCAGTAGAAAGAAGGAAACTAATAACTTCTGTGTCATCAACCTGGTAACCAATAAAAAAAATTAAGATCAAAATTTCAAACTAATTGAGAACAAAAGCAACAAAAATATAAGCTACAAATGTAGAGATCAACATAATCTAATACTCTTTTGTTTATATAAATATTGATATGCTTGTGCCAAGTAATAAGGCAATGAGGATAAATGTAAAGATCAACACATTCATATATCATTATCTTTATGAGAAACAAGTATATTGTTCTATGAAGCTATGATGGTTAAGTACAAAAAGGTTTAGACATTGCACTATTAAATGATAAAGAATATAAAGATCATGAAGTTGAGGAATAGAATATCAGAAAGGTTGAAGTACCTTCACTAGGGCACCAATGACACCTAAACTAGTGAGCCTTAGGTACTCGAAAGGCCTTGATTTGCTAGTTGTATTTAGGAAAGGGTAGAGATATAAAGGTATATGAGCTGCAAAGGGCAAAAAAGAAATGGTCAAGTAGAAGAATACATACAACAAGTTAATCAACTTGTATCATATCCACAAGGATAGCAAAAAAATTATTCTTCCCATGAAACAAAATTCAAGCCATATGATCCAACCAACAATAATAAAGTTTCCTCTCAAGTGCTACTCAAGTGAGCAAACAAGAACGAGAACATTACCATTGAGAAACAACATCCTTGTGTCAGGATGTGAAGCTACACACTGTAAGAAAATAAAAAAAAAGATTATGAACATCATAAATAACTTCAAGCCTGAAACAAAATAAAAAGAACTGTAAAAGTACAGAGACAGAGAATATCTATGCTCACTCTTCAACATTGCATAAGTTAGGCAAGCAAAATGAAACAAGCAACATGTTGTGAAATTAGACATAAAAAGAAAAAACGAATTATCAAATTGTCTTTTCATTACACTAGCACTTCTTTTCTTATTTGTTTTTTTTTCTTTTGAATTTTCTTTTTCCTCATATACTATCAGTAAATGCTTTAGTTCTTTTGGAAAGCACTACATTAAATAAAACTCCAAAATAATTTAAGTATTTAACCTATTATAGAAACGTGTTGAAAAATAATTTCCTTTCTACCTTATAATAGATGCATTGAAATATAAATGCCTACAGAAAAAAGTGGGCGCTGCTGAGTTCTTAATAATCATAATACTTTATTCGTATAAATGACAAAATGAATTCTATTTTATGAATTACATTCTTCTGATATTTTAAATATTTCAAAAAATTCCATTACACTTTTTTTCTAGGTGGTGCTTGTAAAAAAGTAACTTCATTGATTGATTCAGAATATTTTTTCCTCGATAGTAACTTCATCTCCCCTGTGCTCAAAGAAGTCAGCAAGTAGGCAATAAACCCACCATAATCACCATCATAGATAGCCACATGGGAAATTGATTTTTAACTCTTGAATTATGCATCAACAATGTTTCCCTAACTAATAAAGGTAAGATTTGTACAAGAACCCAGAATATGAAGCCTTTGATCATTGATCCATTGAACTTTTGAGCATGTAATGCTTCACTCGAGTACCTAGAAGTGTTTCAGCATCTTAAATCATAATTTCTCTAAATGGAAAATATATGACAATCCATGCATAATAAATTTCCAATGAAGGGAAAGAAGCAAAGTTGAAATTATTAATGAAAAAATTAAAGTAGAAAATAAACATAACAATAACCAGAGGAACAACAAAAACAAAATATTTTGACCTGAAGAAGTGCTAGAGCATTGCAAACTCGATTTGATTGTGCAGGACTCAAGTTAGGTGGTGATAAAACTGGGTATATTGAAACGATCTCCTGCAAATAAGGAAAACTCAAAAATCAAGGAAACAACATACATCTACTTTGAGAGTTGAAAATTTTCACACTTATCTACAATCTCTGGAAAGCTAAAAGGCATGTAGAGGACATGAGAACTACACAACACCAGTGGTGTTTATTTTGCTTATTAAGCTCCAACCAAAATCATGAAAAAATCATGCAAAGCAGTCACATATGTTCGGTTGACAAGTTGGAATAAAAAGGGCTCCAAAATAAACACACAATAAATATTAACTCAAACATGAACGGTATGAAAGAAACATCATCAATTCAGCCCAGTTTAAAAAGATCATAGAGAAGTAACAGGCATATCCCTTTTGTCCTTAGAGTACAAAACATTTTAATTCCCTCACTCATGTCCTCAATATGATCTATGTTTATTTCTTTTTATGTTAGCATAATGCATTAGGATCAAGGGAAACTAGTACAAGCTTTTCTATATATATATATATATATATAGAGAGAGAGAGAGAGAGAGAGAGGTTATAAAGGAAATTCTACAAGATAAAATATATCACAACACAACATGGATGACTTCATGCTAACATGAGCAAGAGGGGGGATAATTTAACAAGGAACTGATATTAAAGTATCAACTTCAAATGGCATACCTGTAACAATGCAGCAATTGTACCAAAAGAATTCCACAACAATGGTGCCAAATCTTGAAATAATTCTCTCTTCTAAAAATAAAAACAAAAACAAGTTTATTAGGCATACCTGAATGAGTGCAGCAATAGTACCAAAAGAATTCCACACGAAAGGAGCCAAATCTTGAAATAAATCCTTGTTCTAAAAAATGAAAGCAAAGGTAGACACTGGTTTATGATGGCAGAAAATGAATGTTCAACAGCTAAATGGCACAACCACTTAAAAGGAAAAACATTGGCAAGGTCCACATATAACAAGTTGATTACATGCAGCTATTGCACATGAAACCATGTCCAGCTGTGCATGCGTGCATGTATCTCTTCTTGTTTAAGCATATACAGAGAACTGATTTACAATGAAAATGAAATGGTTTCTCCCCCTCACATGTATGCAGCCAGACAAGGTAAAGATTCCTTTGCATGCAAAATCGAAGAAGCGTTTTGACAACCAATTTAAAACTTTAATGGCCTCCGATTTAAAACGAAAAATACATCGTGTTTAAGTATACAATGTTTTATTGCAAGAAAAGTTTGAATATGCCTTGAATTCTAAGTTTCACTAGTTCAGGGCAGCCTTTTTCTTCCTCAACTGCACAAAATGGAGCAGAACCCACAAATCATGGGTGGTGCCCAGCAGGTGGTGGATCTGTTTTAAGCCAATAATCATACATTTCCTTCCCATTCAACTGTCTATCGTAATTTATTAAAGCTGTCTTACAAAACAATAATTCTCACGAAATTATCTATTCTTTTTCTTGTAAACAACAAATAAAATAAAATATAGCGAGAGACCGCTCATTATTATTAGGGTTTCAACCAAAACCCCTAATTTCTCAATTCTCAATTTCTTTTATAAAAAGTAATTGATAATTTTTTCGTTACCTTAGAGAGCTCAAGAAGGGCGTTTTCACGAAGATCAGGATTGCTTAGGTCAAGAACCAGGTGCTCTGCTGATGCCATCTTCCGGTCTTTGTTGGCGGGAGCTCCAGCGGCGGCGGGATTAGACGCGCTTGGTCCTCCGAAAGGTGTGTTCATCGACAGAGATTGAGGAAGGTTTGCCATTAAATTGTTTATCAAATTAAAATTTTCATGTGTATTTCTTTCTTGATTTTATAATTTGCAGGAGGTGATTTCAGTATTTTAGAGACTGTTAGCGAACACGTGCTTCGCATGCGCGTGGGAGTTTCTATTACCTATATTTATATTTCCATTTCCATTTCACTTCACCCTAGGTCCAGTGGGTTTGTGGCGGTGTGAGCTCCCTCGGCAATTTGGAATTTTGAAAAGTTTATTAGATCAAATCTAAAATTTAAGTGACCTTTTGTAACAAAATAATATTCTAATTTTTTGAAGTAAAAAATGAGATTTTCTGCTTAAATATAATTTTTTTCTCTGTAAAACAAGAAAATATTTTTTTAATGGTTTGGAAAACACTTCATATTGTTTTAATACAAGTTTTTTTTATTGTTCTTTAAATGAATAAAAAAAACATGAACAATACAATTTTTTATATATATACAATTACTTTTAGCAATATTTTGAAGTTTTCTCATTTCACCCCTAAATTAAATTAAAAAGTTTTTTAAAACCCTTCTAAGATTTAAATCTTTATTTTTTTTCTATTTGAAAATAGATAACATAATGCAAACTGATGAAGATTTTTTCTATTTAAATCCTGACCATTAAAATTTAGCAAGTGCTTTCGGTTACAAAGAATTAGAGGTGTCTTCTTGTATTCAAGAACGATGTGTTGAGTTGAAACACAATTGTTCCAACCTTTATGCATCCCCAGTCAACTTACCATGTAGAATTAGGATGAGAGTAACTAAGAATCTCTTCTTAGTTTCTCAAATATTCCTTCAGAGCATTTAGATTCAGTAAATAGTATCACCAAGCCAATTTTGAAAATTTTTGGTTCCTTAGATAGTACAAGGCAGAACGACTCATGCAAATTTTTTGGTTCCATATATTTTTGTGCATGTGTATCATAAGAGATGACTAAAAATCATTTCATTCATATTGGTTTCCTTAGCTAAAAAAATAAATAAACCAAAATCAAAAATTAAAATTTTATAACTTTTAAACCAAATTATATTATCCACAACAAAACAAGCAAGTAAACCTATAATATCTTAATCAGGATTTGAGCAAGAAGTCTAAAATATCTAAAATTCTAAGTAAGATGATAATATTTATTCTATTTTATTTTATTTTTTAAAAATATATAGGGTATATTAGTCATTCCAACCGAAACAGAATGGAATTAACAATTTTATTTTTATGTCCCTAAAATCTTATACCTTTAACCAAAGTCTTTAAGAAATTGTATATTATTGATATAACAATAGAAATAAGATAATATAAAAGAGGTTGTATACCAAATTTATTTTGGATACCAAATTTATTTTTACTTGTCTCTATTTAATGTAAGGAGACAAGATAAAATAAGTGCACAAAGAGGTTTTTTCTTGTATATATTTGTGTTTATGTTTGCGTGCATGTTATTTTCAGTATGTGTTTTAAACACTTATTATAATTATATTTTATTTTAGAAAAAGTAAATAGTTATGTTTCTTCCATTTAATAGAAAAAAAATATAATTTAAAATAAGTAATTAATAAGGAAACATTATATATGAATAAATTTGTTTATATATAAAAAATTAATAAAAAAAAATTAGGCTTAAAGTTGAGAACAAACACGTTTGAGCTTTTTTCAAAGTTTAATTATTTTAAAAACAAATACATAGATGACTTGTCATCTTTGCTAATGACATATTGTTTGACCTCATCTTCAACCTTAAATAACCAAAACTAGGTGATTGTGTCAGATTTTAGAAAAGCTTGTTGATAACTTAAAAAATCCTCACCATTTTTTTCCACTATTTATTTGTCTAAACACAAATCTAACATCAAAAACCATTTTCAAATAGTAGATTCACACAACAATCAATTTGGAAGTTTTTTAATCCAAAGATTCAAATCCAAATATTGTTTAAATTTCAATAGTAAATGATGAAATTTTAGTTTTAATGAATTCATAATGATGAGGGGATTTATTAGAAGAAAATGGTCGGATTACATTGTTAAAAAATTTCTATTTGTTTTATATTTTTTCTTTCTTTTTTTTTCTATTTTCTTATTTTATTTGTAATTTTTATATTTATATTTTTTTTGTTTAATCAAATCTGATTGGAAAAAATAATTCATCCAAAATCACTCATTAAGAATTGAAAGTGTAAAGCATGACTTGGAGTTTTAAAAAGTTTACAAGGAGAAATTTGGAATAAAATTCATAATCTTTCTGTTTCTATCCTTATCTCACATCTCCTAAAAAAATAACTCATTTTTCTTCTTAAAAACAAAGAAAAACATCAATTTTATTTCCATCTCTACTTGTTTTATATCCTATACTTATCATTTTGGGTTTGGGAAAAGTATTGTTCATCCATATCTATGTTACTATAGATTACAATACTAATTCATAATTCTTTTTTCATTTTGATCCCTCAACTTAATTGTTTTCCTATTTGTTCCTTTGAAATTGCATTTATTTAGAATTTAACTTAATTATTTGTTTTGAATTCCTAGATTATGGGATCCCAGGATGTCAGGAAAAAAAATGCTAGGTTGATACTCGGTTTAGACCAATTAAATAAAAACTTACTAATTTGAAACAATTGGAGTTATGGGAACTGATTTTGAACAAATATGCAAACATTCAACCCCTTTTTCTTTAAATAGTCAAGGATTGAATTGCACGATCAAGTAGAAGATCAACCGTTATTTTTGTAGCCCTTTTAAATTTGGTTTATTTTGAATGCTACTTAATAGTGTTTTTATGTTGCTTAAAAGTGGAGATCTTGTAGTGTCGAGGAAAAATTTTTGATGTGTGGTTGATGCTCGATTTTTCAAAATAACATTAGATTGTATTAGTCTAAAACAACTTAGGCTTAAGAGACCAAATTTAAAAATCAAAAAACAAAACAAGGACTAGGGTAGATTGTCAAATATAAAGACTTACACGTGCCAACATATGGATAAAGCAATTGTGTTCTAGTGATGCATGCAGCTTCCTCCAGTGTCTTTTCACTACCTTCCTTAGTGTCTCTTAATATGTCTCAGCGAGCTCATCTCGATGATATGGTGCGTATTGGTGTTAAAAGCATATGGCAACATTTTTTTTCTTTTTTTTTTCTCCCCTCTCTTTTCTCTTTTATCTTTGGTTTCCACACTATTCTCTCCAAAAGAGAAAGAGATCCTATAATTTTATTTGCATATCAAATTTAGTCTATATCAAATTGATTAGGTTTTTGGTATCCGATAACTAAGAACTTTTTATTATTAAACATGAAAATAAAAAAAGAAAAGCATATATTTCTAGTTTGTGTTTATATATGCATGTGTGCGGGTAGGTAAAAACCATGATAAGATACTTAATCTCTCCTTATATAATAAGATACTTCTCTAATCCATCATTATATATCTAATTGAATCAATTTTATATTTAGATATATGTTGAGTTTTTTATTTGTTATTCTGATGAGATTTTTATGCTAGCTGACCATAATTAATCACATGATTTGCACGTGACTTAGAAACTTAATTTATATTCAAGTATAAACTTATTATCATGTAAAAATCACATGATTGGTTTCGGTGAATTAACATGAAAATCTCACTTGAAGAGTATATTAGAAATTTACCTATAAAATTAGTTCAATTAAGGATATAAAGGTTGATTAGGAAAATACCCTGCTATTTAAGGAGAAATTGAGCTATTAACCCTAAAAAAAATATAAATATTTTACATATACAAGTTTATGTATTAATATATAGTTGGGATTTTGTGTTTGAAATGAGTTTTTGGTCAAATTTGACAATGTAACGCCCCACACTTTCATATGTGATTATAATTACTTTTCCTATAATTTGGTACGTAAAAGTACGAGTAATTGTTTTTTCCAGTTCTCATATACAAGTCAACCGAAATTTCCACTGAAATTTCGACAAAGTCTCCCCTATACCGGAAGGTCCCAAGTTATCGACATATGGGTTACACTTCTAATATCATACATCTCATAACTCAATCACGACCCAATAAGGTCTCAATCCCACAAACATCATCATCAATATCACAACCACAACATATATAACATACATTGAACAACAAAAATCATTATAGGGGAATAAATGAGATAAACACGCATCCATGAAACATGATTATATGGATTTTAAAATTAATTTCATCTATTCAAGTTTAAACATCAATTATACAAATTAAGTTCTATAAAAGTTGTAATATTACAAAATACAAGAGTATACTCCCTATAACCTAGACTACAAAAAGTGAACATAAGCTAGGATCTACTCTTTTGTGCATGTGATGGTCCTGAAACAAAAATACATATTATTAAAACATGAAAATCATAATAATATAGCAACAAATATTCAACAATTTAAAAAGAGAATCATGCATTCATATTTTATTTAATGTCCGACCTGTCCTCAGATTTTTAACTAT
Organism: Populus nigra; assembly: GCF_951802175.1. Classification (NCBI taxonomy): domain Eukaryota; kingdom Viridiplantae; phylum Streptophyta; class Magnoliopsida; order Malpighiales; family Salicaceae; genus Populus; species Populus nigra. The sequence continues at coordinate 9,535,409 of NC_084860.1, forward strand.
ATATAGAGTTATAGAACTCTGTTTCAAGTGAGATTGGTCTCGTTAAAAAGCTAAGACATGAGGTTACAAGTTCTCTAAAGGAAGGAGAACTCTGTTTGCCTCTAAGATAGTCAAAATTGCTCATCAATAAACATTAGACTGTTACTATCCAACTGTTACTATCTTGATATTGAACTATTAATGTCCGACCTCTTCTCAGATTTTTAACTATATCTAAAGTTATGGAACTCCCTTTCAAACGAGATTGGTCTCGTTGGAAAGTTAAAACATGAGGCTACAAGTTCTCTGAAGGAAGGAGAACTCAATTCTGCCTCTAAGACAGTCAAAATTGCTCATCAACAAACATTGGACTGTTACTGTCCAACTATTACTATTTTGATATTGAATTGTTACTGTCCGACCTTTTCTCAGATTTAAAACTATATCTAGAGTTATAGAACTTCATTTCAAGCGAGATTGGTCTCGTTGGAAAGCTAAGACACGAGGCTACAAGTTCTCTGAAAGAAAGAGAACCCAATTCCGCCTCTAAGACAATCAAAATTGTTCATCAACAAACATTGGATTGTTATTGTCGAACTGTTACTGTCTTGATATTGAATTGTTACTGTCTGATATCTCCTCAAATGTTTAACTATATCTAGTAGTTAATCACATCAATCAATCCTTTGAATTGTGAGATATACCTGCATTCAAAATAAGCATTTACCATAAATTAAAGATATATTATATTATCAGACTTGTTATTATAAAATATGCTTTAGTTAGGGAATTTAATGATACTTTAGGTACAATATGATGATATAAAGCTTTAATGAGAATGCACTTTTAAGTACTAATCATTAGGCCAGAAGGGGTCGCGTCACCATAAACAAAATCGTAAGGGCGGTAAGGCCCAAAACGAACAATACATGGTGGGTTGGGTCAGGCTGTTACATTTGGTATTAGAACCGACCTCACTAGCTATCCGATTGTGCCGACGGGGTCATCGGGCTCCTTAAGAGGGGTGGATTGTAATATCTCACATCGGCAGGTGAGGGAATGGTAGTTGGTCTTATTAAGAGTGCTGGTTGCTGACTTGTCGTACGCGTTTTGGGGCGTCAGGCTCAGAAGTGGGCTCGCGTCACTAGGAACAAAACCGTGAGGACGATAAAGCCCAAAGCGGACAATATATGGCAAGTTGGGTCAGGCTGTTACAGACAACATGTATACCCTATCTATTATTCGATGAGTAAAAACTTTGGATATTTATACCCAACTCGAAACTATCCAAAAAAAAAAATATTTGCTTTTATTTGTTTGGGATGCATATGTATTGGGTTTTAATATATTTCCATATCCATAAACATAATAGTGGGATGCATTTATAGCTATGGTAGATTCATATTTTTATGTTAATGGAGGAGAATTATCATGTTAGGTAAGGGTGCTAAAAAGTCATGTAAGCCCGAGAATGAAATGTAACCATGTAAATTGCATTTAAAAGGTAGGTTAATAAAATTCTTAATATATTTAGAATATAAAGCTATAAGTTTATATGACTATATACAATATTATGTTATTTCATCTTATAAAGTTTTTGTAATTATATATTAAGGTGTTAACATAAAAGATATCTTTGATTCTTAGACTAACTTTTGTGCATGAAAGCTCATTTTTTTTTCTTGTTTAAGTCTCAAACAAGCTATCTATATCTAAGTTATGCATTCATGAATGTTTTTTTTATGTCTTCTACTGTGATTCAAAATACACTTACATAGTAAGTATTATGAAGGCCAAACATTAAAAAAAAGAGTTCATAACTATTTATATAAAGAATAGTTATTTAAAATAAAAGTTAGGATTGGACCTTTCCACACCCCGGTCAAAAAATTGTTTATTTAGGATTTTTCTAGTTTTTTACCTTTTACCATAAACACATTAGTTTAGGCAACCATAACATAAAGCACAACCCCAACCCTTATTGTTAAAAAATAAACATAAAGCCAACATTATTCCTATTTGTGCTACTTTGGCAGTTGTGATTCCAAAGTCTATCTTGGTGTCTGCTAGATTTGATGAAGCTCTTATCTGCTCCCATTTGTGCTACTATCTTTGGGTCTCCTATTGATACTTAATACTGTTATGCTTATTGATTTTAGCTGCTAGGTTATCCATGCTTTTGCTACTGGCTGTGCTGAATGGTTGTGCATGTCCAGCCTTATGCGGGTTTTTGTTGATGGTTGGTGCTGCTGGTTGCCTAGCTGTCTAGGCATTGTGTTCTTGTTAATTTTTGGGGAAATTTACTGCTATCTGCAACGCCATCTATGTAGCCGCTGTTTAGGCTATGTTTGTATTTGTAATGTATTGTTTTGTTTTAGGGAGCCTATTCCCCTAGCCTTTAAATGTACATGCCTGTATATTCTGACTTGCTGATCTACAACTTAGTTTCGTTTTGATCTATAAATTTTTTTACATTTGATAAAAAAAATAAAATAAACATAAAGCAACTTACCTTAGATAGGATGTCTTAGGGTGATTTTTATACTTTATTTAGCAAAATCAACCCATTATAATAGAATTTTTTAAAGATAATTAGAGGTTTTCTAGTTGAAAGACTTAAAAAGCTTAATGAGGGGTGAATTAAGGCTATATCTAAAATTCTAGTACTTTAAGAAACAATTTTCAATTACTTCAAGAATGTAAAAAGTCACAAACAATGTTCAAGAACAATTTTATCTCTTTAAATTTGGCAACAACAAGTAAAATGAGATATAGAGAGATAAACGTAGATTTTTATAGTGATTCGGATAACTGTTTACTCCACTTTTTCAACATTCGTTCAAGAATTCACTATCACACACGGTCTTCTTAAAGAGTGAGACCTTACCGATTACACAATTTTTTTTAGGTTCAAGATTCAAACCTAATCCATTTATGGGCTAAGGATCAAACCTAACTCAACAATCTTTTCAAGGAAAAGATTAGAACCTCTCCTTGGCTCACAACCAAATAATTACCCAAGTGGTTTCAAGTGCCATTTACACTTTCATAAATAATTTTTCTTACACAAGATAATAATCACACCTTACATAAGAGAAGATTACAAAGATTAAGCTCAAGTCTTTATGGGAATATAATCTAACTCATGAACGTGAAATAAGAATTTTGATGCAATTAAGATTCAAAGCTTTTTTCAAGAAAATAAGAGAATGATTAAAGCTTTTTAGAATAAGATAAATTGAAAGCATCAAGATGTAAGATTATAAGATATTGAAGAGTTGAAGAGTTGTAAAAGGTGTCTTACATGAAATCAATTGAATATTTATAGGAAAAACTCATTTCTTGTTGTTACCAATAAGAGAAAAAGAGAGGAGATTTTCGCTCTTCTAATTGTTTTTTCCAAGTATGAGAAACAACTATAAGGTATTTTTAGAAAGGAAAAGAGTTGTTGCAAGAGCATGTAAAAAGCGAGTTAGCATCTTAGGTAAAATAACTCTTGAGTGTTTAGTACATTTCTTAAAAAATTACAACATTTCCACTTAGCGAAAAATGAATATAAAAATTTTAGTGTGATAAAAAAGTGCAAGGAAATAGTTGACCAAATATATATTATCCATTTAAAAGCATTTTAATAATAGATACCAAAACAAATCATAAAATATTTTTTCTTATGGTATTTTTCACTATATATTAATTTTGACAATGAAAATATTTTTGGATGAGAATTCAACAATAAAATATTTTATGACGAAATATTTTTTTTATGATGCCAAATTAAATTCCATAAATACTTGATTAGATATAAATTAAGCTTATGCACTTTCAAGTCCATATAGCATCTAAGTAGTTCTTCTTGCATCCAAATGATGTGTAGAAATTTCTATAATATTAATTCTTGGACAAGCATATTAAATCCATTAATTGTTGTTATCATCAAAATAAATAAGTTATAGGTGATTAAAGACATTTAAGCTAACAATCTTTTTTTTTTTTATGATGATAAACAATAATATGCAATAAGAAGATAAAGATATCAAATAAAATTATGTTCCCTCTATCACTAGCAATATGTGTTAATAATATGTATCATAAATATATGAAGCTTCTCATATTATCATGATATTAAACATGTTACAATCATATGCAGGTTTAAACAAACCTAAAAGGTCATAAGAAAACTAGAAAAGACCGAAATGCATAAAGTGGCTAAAAAGTTCTAGCAACTAAATAAGTTGGTTTGTCTTAAAGAAACGACTTGTCGTTTCTAAGAATTTGCTGACCGTTATACAAAATGATTTGACAATTTTCTAGAAAATTTCCAACAACATTCAAATTGCAAACATATCATGCATATATCACACAATCAACATTAAAAATATATGCATGCCTCATATTTCAATCAACATAATTAACATGTTCTTAACAACATTAACGAATGTCTCATATTTCAACCAATATAATCATTATGTTCATAACAATATTAACAACATACATTAACATATCATGCATCTTCTTCCTCTTTATACATAATAAACCATGCACATATAATAACAAATATTAATATAATCACAAAAGCATAAAAGAGTATTAAAGCACATAAGATTGACACATTATAAAATCAATTTATCCAAGTTCAAATATAAACAAATAAAAGTAATAACAAGCTAGAAAAATATAAAATGCATGAGAGCTAGCATCAGTTGATGAATTTAAGCTTAATCCAAAAGATTAGTAGGGTCCTTCCAAGTTGACTCAGTAACACCCTCTTCCTCATTGTCTTCCTCTTTCCTTGCCGTTAACTCATAATGTATCTAAAATACTTTGGTTTGAATATCCAATTATTTTTCTTTATTAGCTCCATATAGTGGAAAGGAGATCACTCATCATTTGGTTAAGAGATGAGAGAGTCGGTCTAGAAATGGATAAAGGATTGTGCTAGTAAACATATTGATTTAAGGCATGATCTCATTTGGACAAGGTTCTTAGAAAGTTATCTTTGATCAAGAAAAAAAAGGAAGTAATGTGTGACCATTGACTAAGAATATGTTTGATACCAAGAATCTAGTTAAGATGTGGCCATACACAAGAGGGGCATTCGATGATTGGGAAATAATAAACATATTTTTAAAAATATAGGTTAGAAGATTGATTTCTCTATAAGTTTAAGACAAGTCATAAACCAAATGATGTCCCAATCAAGTTCATCATCTATACTACTGTGAGGAGCAATAACATAGTACACAACCTTAGAGAGTACTTGGTTTGAGATGGTAAGAAGTTATGTTGATCGACACTGTAAGGCCCGACCCACTCTCTCTTACAGAATATTGTCCGCTATGGCTCAGCTTAACCTGGCTTCCACGCCTCATGATTTTGTTACTAGCAACCCACAGGCCCCAAAACGTGTCCCGTAATGTTAGGTACCAACTGCCTTAATATGCCCCGGCTCTGGACACTCTTCTTTTGATGTGGGATGTTACAATCCCCCCACCTTAAGAACGAGCCGTCCTTGGCTCTGATACCATATGTAAGGCCCGACCCACTCCCCCTTGTAAAATATTGTCCGCTATGGCTCAACTCAATCCGGCTTCCACGCCTCACGGTTTTGTTCCTAGCAGCCCACAGGCCCTAAAACATGTCCCGCAAGGTTAGGTACCAACTGCCTTAATATGCCCTAACTCTGGACACTCTTCTTTTGATGTGGGATGTTAAAGATACCCCATGACTTGAGCTTTTTTACTATGACCAAATAGAATTTGATATTGTTTAGTTAGAGAAAACAAAGCATACATATCCATGAGACCATCTTTCATAGACATCATAACCCTTAGTTATTAAGAGTAAATAGATTTCCAACTCTTTAAATGTGATTGTAAGATGTCCTTTGTCTACCATACTTGTAATCTTAACTCTTTTTCTATTTGTCAATGAAATTACACCAAGATTTGCATAAAATTAACATACAATGTCAATATATTCTTTATGAACATCTCATTCCACAAAGGATGACCATTAATCATTAACTAAAAGTTTAAAGACATTTAGAACTCTTGCAATTCATATAGTTTGTATTGTATCCTCTAAAGAAAAGTTTCTCATAAACATTTTGGGTATAATACCTCTTTAGTAAGATTTGTATTTAACAAAGTATTCTCTTAGGCAATGAGAACTATCTTCAAGAGATGATGTGTAATGGAAGAATTGAAATAATAAGAGGCTTGTCTAAATGACAATTTTGTTTGTAAAAAAATGAGTACAAGTCTACTCCATAGTTGGAAGCAGTAAAATAAACTCTTCTTCTAGGAGGCATGTCTTTGGTTGTGGAAGATGATGAGTATTTTAAAAAAGGAAGAAAATGAAAGTAACGAGGATAAGAGTTTTGTAAAAGAAAAGAGAGAAGAGCCTATGAAGATATGAAATGACCAAATATTTCTCTTATGAAATGGTGCAAGAAATTTATCCATAAAACGTAATTTTACATATTGGAAGAACAAGGGAGTTTTCTTGTGACAGGACAAATGAGTGAGAGCTTGCTTATTGGAATAGAAAATGTAAAAGAAAGTAAATATTCGTGTATATGAAAAAAGGGGATTAACAAGACCATACAAAGCATCCCGAAGCCTTTAAATGTAAGTATAAGTCTTACACAAGTCTTATTATCCTTAAATGCAAGATCACTAAAGCACTATCCAATATTGACTAAAAGATTATATCCTAAGAAGCCTTTTTCATGTTTGGTTAAGATAAAAATTACATGGCCAAGATTTTCTTATACAAATCCAACTAAATTATTTTTATTTGCTCAAAGCTTAAGGATCTAAATATTTGTCTCTTTTCCAGGATCAAAATGAATGTTTCCTTCTAACTAAGCTCATTTCATCAACTTGTGCATGCATACACAAGTCATTTGCACTTCATGCAAGTATGCAAACATGATTATGTAATTATACTAAATATGTGAACAACTTGTATTTTAAGCACAAATGTTTACAACATGATAACATAAGCATGAGATAGGGATATTGATGCGGAATAATAAATAATAAAATTAAAGCAAGAATAGAAAGAAGCTTTAGAAAAGAAAGAAGCTGAAGAAGAGAAGAAAGGGGATTGGAGATATGCAAAGTCTACAAAATTTTCATTAATCATCAAAACTGTCTCTCAAAATGACAGAAGAACATATAAATAGTAAACCCTAAAACATCCTGCTATTGGGCTCGACCCATCAAATCAAACTGTTTAACATAAATAATAAAATAATAATGAGCAGGCCCAAATAGGCTAAATAAATAAAATAACAATGAAATGGGCCCAAATGGGCTTAGTCTCCCAACCAAAGCGTGACAAGTTGGGCCATCCTACGTCATCTCCGTCCATATACTCGTGTAGTTTGTGGTGTGGGTCTGGTGTCCCCACCAACTCTCCCGGGGTTAGAGAAACTCAACCCCGTCGAGTGTAGTACTAGTCGACTCTGATAGTACTCCCAAAGATTTGGGTCATGCTGCTGCAAAGTATCTCTAGTAATCCAAGTGCAATCTGAGTTAGGTCGACCCACCCAACGAACTAGAAACCATTGAACCTCACCATTCCTGTTAAAAACAACTTGTTCATCCAGAATAGCATCAATATTATCCTTTTGTGTTGATGTCAAGGTGAAAGGGATATAGGTTTCAATAGGATCATCAGAAGGGGAGTTAAGTGGTATCTCAAATGGATCATCTGGAATAGGAAGTGGTTTGTGGTATGCAACTAGATCCTCAATAGTAAATGTAGAGTTAATGCCAAAATCATGTGGTAAATCAAGAACATAAGCATTTGAACCAACTCGTTGTAGCACTTTGAAAGGCCCGGCACTATGTGCATGTAATTTTTTATTAGCTCCCGAAGGAAACCGCTCAGGTGTAATCCGTATCATAACATAGTCTCCCACATTAAACTCATTATGTCGTCTATGTAAATCAGCTTGAAGTTTATATTGCGCATTACTTGCTTGAATATGTTTAGTGATCTCAATATGCAAATCCTGAATTCTACGTGCAAAAGACTTGGCTGACTCAGACACTCTAGCATGAAGGGATATGGGAAGAAGGTCTAAAGGTTTCCTAGGCTTGTAACCATGTACAACTTCAAAGGGACTCATGCCTATTGACCTATTGATAGAGCTATTATAGGCAAATTAGGCCGTAGGAAGAATAAGATCCCAATTCCGATTATGATCACTCACTAGACACCTTAAAAGGTTGCCCAAACTCCTGTTAACCACCTCAGTTTGACCATCAGTTTGGGGGTGGTAAGCAGTAGAAAACTTCAATTTGGTTCCCACCATATGCCAAAGGGTTTTCCAGAAATAACTTGTGAATCTAACATCCCTATCCGAAACTATGGTTTGGGGAAGACCATATAACTTGACAATCTCATCAAAATAGAGTTTTGCAACTTTGGAAGCATCTGTGGTCTTAGTACAAGGAATAAAATGGGTTATCTTAGAGAAGCGGTCGACAACCACAAAAATAGAATCATGTTTCTTTGCAGTACGTGGAAGCCCAAGCACAAAATCCATGCTCACATCTTGCCAAGGGCAAGTAGGAACAGGCAATGGGATGTAAAAACCAGTATTTTGTTTTCTATGCTTAGCTAGTTGGCAAGTTCGATATTGACCTACCAATTTAGGGACATCTCTTTTCAAACTAGACCAAAAAAACTGGCATTCCACTTCTTTGATGGTTTTATTCCTTCCAAAATGTCCTGAGAGACCTCCAGCATGAATCTCCCATATCAAAAAAATCACGCACGAATGTTTTCGTGATACAAAGCTTATTATCCTGAAATAAGTATCCATCTTGGAGGTGATAACCATTTATAACACAGTGATTCTCATCCTTCAATGTCAAGTATATTTCTCCAAATTCTGAGCAAGATTCATACTCCTCTTTAAGTCTCTCAAATCCTGTGACTTCAACACTCATTACAGATAATAGCGTTACCCGACGACTCAAAGCATCTGCAGCCTTATTCTCTATTCCAGATTTATGTTTCAAAACAAATAAGTATGCTTGCAAATATTCAACCCAATGACCATGCCTATGATTAAGCTTTTTTTGGGAGTTAAGATAGCGAAGGGCTTTATGGTCGGAGTAAAGAACAAACTCCTGTGGTAACAAGTAATGGCACCAATAACGCAAGGCCTAAACCACCACATAAAACTCCTTATCATAAGTTGAGTACTTTTGTTTGCCTCATTAAGTTTCTCACTAAAGTAGGCTATAGGGTGACGTTCCTAACTAAGTACTCCACCTATACCGACTCCCGAAGCATCACATTCTACTTCAAACACTTTAGTAAAATCAGGTAGCCGCATTACTGGGGCCTCCGTCATTTTCTTCTTAACCTCCTCAAATGCCCTATTAGCTCCTTTACTCCACTTAAACTCACCTTGTTTTAAACAATCTGTAATAGGTGACATAATGGTGCTAAATCCTTTAATAAAACGATGATAGAAAGTTGCAAGCCCATGAAAACTACAAACCTCATAAATAGTCTTAGGTTCAGGCCAATCTACTATCGCTTGGACTTTCTGGGGGTCAGCAGAGACTCATTTCCATGACACTATAAACCCTAAAAAGACCACTTGATCTGTAAAGAAGGAACACTTTTTGATATTTGCAAACAAACTTACCTTTCTTAGGGTGGTATAAACTTGAATAAGATGATCGAAATGCTCTTCCTTGGTTTTGCTATAAATAAGAATATCATCAAAGTATACCACCAAGAACTTTCCCATAAATGGCCGAAGCATTTGTGTCATTACTCTCATAAAAGTGCTTGGTGCATTGGACATGCCAAAAGGCATGACTAGCCATTCATATAAACCATCCTTAGTCTTAAATGCTATTTTCCACTCATCTCCCGGACGGATCCTAATATGATGATATCCACTCTTCAAGTCAATCTTAGAGAAGATCTAGGCTCCTGTCATCATATCTAGCATGTCATCCAATTGAGGAATTGGAAAACGATACTTGATTGTAATTCTATTAATGGCTCGACTGTCGACACACATTCTTCATGATCCATCTTTCTTGGGTGTTAACAGTGCAGGTACTGCACAAGGGCTCAAACTCTCTCGTATAAATCCTTTTTGTAACAACTCACATACTTGCCTTTGCAATTCAGCATGTTCACTCGAGTTCATCCTATAGTGAGGCAAGTTTGGTAATGTAGCCCCAGGGACAAAATCTATGGCGTGTTGAACATCACGAATAGGGGGTAAAACATCAGGCAGTTCAGAAGGAAAAACATCTAGAAATTCTCTCAACACTTCTCTTACCTCTTCAGGAGGCTCCTCTAAAAAGTCTTCTACAATCTCCTTAGCCACTACAGCAAACACAACAGACTCCTCACAAATCTCCTTATCAAACTCCCTAGGACTTATTATGTTAAGCCCTCTATCTTTCACTTTACTCTTCTTCTGACTATTATCATTAGACCTTGGGGGTAATCCAACACCTTGAAAAGTGAATGAACAAGAATTTGATCGTCCAAAGATTATAACGACCAAATCATATAACCAGGGCCTACCCAAAATGACGTGCCCTACATCCATGGGAATGACATCACACCAAATTTCATCATGTTAATCAAAAATCTTAATGGAAAAAAGACATCTCTCTTTGACCGCTATAGATATATCATTAACACAAGACACATTATAGGGTTTAGGGTGTGGAACAGACTTTAAGCCTAAGCGGGATATACTACCTGAGGAAACTGCATTGATACAACTACCACTGTCTATGATGATCTTACACCCTTTATCTCCACATTTAATGTAACTGTAAAAAATAACAGTCCTTCTCCAATCCTCAGTTCCTTTAGGTTATGTTAAAGCACATCTAACCACACCTAACCTGGTTGTCTTGATTTGAGTGGATATAGACCTAACACATCCTAGCAAGTTAGACTCATCATCCTCATCATTTAGATCTTGAAAATCATCGGGATGGGGTTCATCTACCTTATCATCACAATTATTTTCTTCATCTATATTCTCTTGCCCCTTGATGAACAAAGCCTTATTAGGGCAGCTAGAGGAGATATGACCAAAACCCTGACACTTAAAACACTGAATTCTTGAAGTTTTATGTGCTTCATAAAAAATACCCTTACCCTTGTCTTCTCTAGGTATCTGGGAAATCAAAGGATTGGGTTTACAAGGTGGGGCACCTAATATGGAGTTATTACTACCAGGTTGACATCTAGAAGGGGTATTACAAGTGTCCTGACGTCTTGTCCACATGCTTTTTGTGACCAAGTCATAATTTTGTACTAGGGTATAAGCTTCATCAAGGGTGGAAACACCCTTAAGCACAACCTCTCTTCTAAGGTCATCATTTAAGCTTTTTCAAAATCTACTTAGGGTCATCACTTCATCCTCCCTAACTACACACCTCATCCTATACTCATCAAATTGTGCCACATATTCATTAGCAGACTTGCCTCTTTGCCTCAAATTATTCCACTGATCCAAAAGATTTCCTCTATAAGAACGAGGTAAGTACTTTTCTTCTAACTTAGTCTTCATTTCAACCCAGTCAGTAATAGGGGGTTGACCTTTTCTAATCAAAGACTCTTCTACACTTTCCCAATAGAGCTGAGTGGTTCCACTAAGTTTCATCTTTGCAAATCTTACCCTTCTATTCTCAGATAGATTATATCAGCCAAAGAATTGATCCATGTCACGGATCCATCTATCAAAAATCCACGGGTCAAGTTGACTCTTAAAAGTTGGGGCTTCTACCTTGATATGCCTCATGACTCGCTCGTCAGGATCATCATAGTCGTGATGGCCCTGATTGCGGTTGTATTGACGGTTCCTAGGATGCACTGGTCTTTGACGGTGATCATTGGAACGCTAACTATCATGAGGGTCATCAAAGTCATTGTGACCCTGGTGTTGGTTATGGTGGTGGTTCCTATGAGGAACTGGTCTTTGAGGATTCCTATGGTTGTCACTAGAATGCTCACTCTCACTAAACTGTCTTATTTGCAAAGTTTCTATGGACTCCATCCCCCCAGAAAGGTTGTTCATTTGATTGGACATGTTGCTCATTTCCGTTCGCATAAGTTGTAATTGTTCTTGAATATCTCTAAGAACATTACTAGAGTTCGGGTCCATGGTAGCTATGACTTCTAGATTGTGTACTAGACGACCACTACGTAAATGCATGCAAAAACTAATCTTGAGACTGAGATCACAAAATAACACTTGCAAGTAAAAACGCAAAATAAAATTATAGCTAATAAAAAAATAAAATAAAAATAAAGAAAAATAATTTTTTTTAATTATCTTGGAGACTAAGTAATGACAGATTAAACTAGGAAAATGCGCAAGCAAGCAATGTAAGTCCTCTAAATGCACACAAGTAATCCAAACACAATGTTTCAGTTTTCCCACTAATTTAACCAAGCTCCACAATTAATTAAGAGGACCAGATCTTCAATGCTAAACAAGTTCAAAATTAAGGTAATTCAATGTAAAGGCGAGCTATGTAATTTAGTTATAGGCAAGCATAAAAAAAATAATATTAATGCTAAATATTGGTTAACAAGTGTAAAAACATACCAGGAATGATGATTTTCAATGGATAAAAATTCTGATCGTATGATGTGGCAGTGAACGTGGCAGCTGACATGGCAGGATATGCTGATGAGTTAGATGATGTGGCAGGGGTGCTGATGTGGCAGAACTAATGACGTGGCAAGAACTGATGACGTGGCAGATGACGTGGATGCTCTGGTGTGGTGCTGGCGTGGCTAAGTTAATTATATTTGTAGCTTCTATTTTCTTGCTTCCCTAGCTTCTGTAAACTGTCGCCGCTGTTGTTGGCGACGGCGCACGAAGCAGGGCTTTGTGACTCTGCTTGAGCCCGACGGTGCGAGGGAAAAGGCGGTGGTGTCTGTGGTGTCGCTGCTGGATGGGGGCCTGCTGATCCATTGTCGCTGCTGAAGGTGAGGGCACTATGGATGGTGGCGTTGCGGCTAATGCTGCTGCTGGGGTGCGGTTGAGGGCGCTGATGGTTAGCAAATTTGGAACCGAAGATAAAGAGCTGTTGGGTTTTACAGTGTCGCTGCCTATTCAAAAATCAGTAGAAAAACTATGTCACTGCCGATTCAGAACTCGGTAGCCAAACTCTGTGCTGCCGATTCAGAAACCGGCAGCGCTGGTGAAGTCATTTTTTGCTTTACTTTTTTTTAGGTGTTTACACCTTTGATCATTGAGAATTTTCTGTCATGCCCCCTAGTGTTGTTTGGGCACTTTCAATCGTCAAGGTTTTTTTTTTCGCACTTGCCCCTAGTTTGGGGTGTGATCCTAGCCAATGTTATTTCCAAAAATGTTACCAGGCTCAAAAGGGGACTGCAAAGGATATATTTTAGCCTCGTTAAAGGATTATCAAAGAAAGCCTTTCCTAATTTCAAAGGCATGCATTTATGATTGGTAAGTCATGCTTTCATACGAGTATGCAAAGTGATTTCTCATTATTCATTCAAATAAAACTCAACTTTAAAGTCACCTCATGGTGATTTGTTTTTGCTTTTTTTTTTCTCAAGTTTTCTAAGTGTATGGTTACCTTTTTAAGGAATCATTTTAATTTTCAGAACTCGTTTGTTTGGATAAAACACCAATATGATTTCTGTTTTTGTACTAAACTTTCAATTCCCAAAAATCCTTGTGAACATGTGAGATCATGTATAGTTTTGGGAGAAAAGGGAAACAACCAAAAGATTATTAGCGCAATGGTTTCATGCTTAAAGGTTATGCTTAATGTGTTATATGCATGAAACAACAACAAAAATGAAGGCATGTCATGAACACAAGAAAACACATGATCTTATTAATAAGAAAAGCTCATTTGACTGAAAAAAGTCTTGTGGCATTATGAGCTTACCAACAAGACCGAAACAGGTTGAAATAAAAAATCAAGAAGCTTTGAAGGCATAATCAAACAGAGGTAGTTATTTTTTGACAGAACAAGAACAAGCTCCATTCTGCAACTGTGGTGCAATTCCCTTTCGATCAGCCTTCCTACAAAAGCTTTTGTAGAAATGTTGGTGTTGAGGCTCTAGACCATATTTGCCCTTAATTTCTTTGGGCTGAGTCATTGTTGGGGTTTGAACAAAGATGATAGTCGATTGGAAGGAACTTCCCTAGAGTTATTTTTCAGTATTTGCTCGAGTGAGCTAGAGGTGAGTCATGCTTGTCTTAAGAGACTCCAACTCTTCTTGAAAATGAACGTTATGACGAGCACACTCTTCATCTTCCATGTTTCTCGCTCAAAATTATGTGTTGTAGACTCATAGAGGACCTACGTTTCATCTCGGTGTATGCATGACAAATGTATGAACATGTAATCTATATGATGAATTCGTCCTTCTAGGGGTGACATATGGTCATAACTCTTGTATGATGAAAGAAGAATCTTGATTTTTGCTCAAACTCTACAAAGAAGATTTCCTAAGTAACGATCATTATATCACCCATAAGTCTTGAGTTCAAAATGCTTCAAGAAGGGCTTGTCTTAATGCAACTAAAAGTAACACATACAACCTAAGGACAAGTTCTATTCATTATGTGAACATGGGTAGGTTTTCTACCTTGGTCTCAGAAGGGTCTCATATCTGCCTAATGATGATCTTTGTAAAGACAGTATAAAGGCGTTGCGAGAAATGGTTAAGGCACGTATACCCACAATTACCAAGCAGATACTCAGATATGAGTTGGGTGTTTCACGCATCTGAACCCTGACTAATAGTCATAGGGCAGATCGCTAGTTCCCTACTTAACCTAGAAGCTTGTGTCTGCTTTTAAAAATAAAGACATGTGATGTATGAGACAATTTTATACAATGCATGGAAAAATACATTAACAAAATAAGACAAAACGCAAAAACTTAGACACATCAAATACACAAAGCTTACTCCAATATTGTCAGAAAACAATACCTTCCCCAGTGTAGTTACCATTCTGTCGCACGTGCCCGCGCGACGACGTTTGATGGTGATTTTTGTTTGTTTGATTGATGATTAGGAGTCGCCACCTAGTATTTGATTTGAAGGCTACTAGGAAACCTGGATGTACTGGTCTTTGTCAGAGATTCATGGGTAAGTGACTGGTTGTGGCTAAGGAAGGTATTAGCATCCCAAGCGCACCGTATCTAAGGTAATTTGCTTCATAATTTGATGTGTTAAAGAAGTTTTCAAGGTTTTGTCTTTTCATTGGAAATCAAAAATACATCTTACATATAAGTTCATAATCCTTAACCATGAGCAAATCAAAATATTAAATTCTTCTTTTGTCTTTTTAATTTTTTCTTTTCATTTTATCATAAAAAAATAAATAAAGAAAAGGTACAAACACCCACACACCACTTTTCACTATTTTTTAGTTGCCAACACACACAATTACATGTTACAAAATATCAAAAGTACAAAATAACAGTAATCTAAATATACATAGCAAAGTCTAAAAATTACAAAAAAGCCTAGGGTACAGTGCTAGAGAATTCTATGTAGCTTCTGTGATTGAGGAATAGTGGCGGCGCGTCTGCTCCACGCACCACGCCATTGGTGGCGTTTGGGTTCATGTGCCGCCGCCAGAAAATCCAAACAAATAGGGGGGTCTGTAACGACCTCCTCCCCTGTTCCCTTCCTTGTTGACGGTGAGAAACAACATCACCTGCAAATCCAAGAAAACACCACAAACAATCAATTTTATTTTGTTTTTCTTTTCTTCCCCTTTTAGATCTGTTTTCTGCTGTCTTCTTTCCCTTCAAATTACTGTTCTTTCTTTCTTCTTCAGGTGGCAGATTTGGAGGTGGAAGGTCATGGTGGATGCGGACGGGGCTGGCTTTGGGGTGTTGTTTTGGTCGTTGTTGTTGAGGAGATGGGAGTGGTTGTTCAGTCGGCGGGTTTGGTTGGAAGTGGATCTGGGTCTGTGGGTCCAGCCGTGTGCGGGGAAGGGGAAGCTTGAGGTGAGCTAGCCAGGAAAGAAAGGTGTCGAGGTCGGTCTCTGTTGGGTGAAGCTGGAAATGATGATGGGGAAAATGATCGGGGGAAGAGAGGCAAATCCATTCTGGGGTTATGGTTGGTTGGCTGAGGGAAGAACAACTGAGAAGGGAAGATTTATGGAAATGGGGACTGTGAGAGGAGAAGGGAGTATGTGGTGGCTGTCTTGTGGCTGAGAGGGAGAGCAGTGACTAGAGGGAAGATCAGGTAAGGGGGAGCTGGTTTGTGGTTGTTGTTGGGGTCCTCTGGTTTTTTTTTTTTTTGCTAAAGGGAGGGGGCGGCGGCTTGAAAGAGATGGGTTTAGGTTTAGGTTTTTTTTTTTGTGTTCCTCTCTTTTCAACCCCAAAATTGCCCCCCTCTCCTTGTGAATTTCATCTCCCCCCCCCAATAGTATATGTTGGTTTAGTGGTATTTATAGGAGAAGTGTGGTTGGGTCCCCAAACTTGGTTCCTTAACTTTTCTCTTTTTTTTTGCAAATTTTGATTTTTCTTATTTTTTTGTATTTTTTTTTAAAACGAGCATATCAATGTCGACTCAACAAGAAAAATCAATGATTTTAAAAATGACGCGAAAAGTCGAACGCGTTCGAAAGACCTTTGAAAATTTAAATTCTTTTGAGACGATGCTGAAAATGCTAAAAATGATGTAAATATATCAAAATGCAGTTTTTGGGGTTTTCGTTGCTTATTTTGCTATTTTTTTTTCCAGAAAATTTATCAAAAAATGGGTCAAAACTTGAGTAGCAACAAAAATTAATTTGTTTAATTAATATTTAGGGTATGAATTTTACAACGTAATGCATACTTTTAGTATTAAATTAAATGAATTGAAAAAATTAAAATGTTATTAATTAATTGTATACTTTAATATTTGTAGGATAAAATCACACTGTAAAGGATGTCCCTAGGTATTATAGATACAAAATAGAAATAAATACACTGTTAAATTTAAACTTTAGAGCAGTTAGGTTTTAACATGATAAGATAGAGATCTTTTTATTAAGGAGGACCTTTCTTGAACCTTAGATGAACCAACAAATAGAAACAATACTTAGAGAGAAACAATTAATCAACAATACAACTTACCATAGGTAGGGTGCATTGAAGATGATGTGTCTTTCTCATGCACAACTAATCCCCTTACCTAGACTCTTACATACTATTAGATTTTCTAGTGATCATAATAATAGGTGGCAACTCCTGAACCTCTCAAATCATAATTTTATAATTTATCTCAACACATTCAAAACCCCCTTGTTCCTGGAGGAAAACCTGCCATTCAAAATCATGCATGCCATGAGAGTTATATTTTTTCCTGAAAGATGGGAACCACTATGTTGTTGATTCCAAGTGAATGGAATCCACTGTGATGTTTTTTTTTCCTGAAAGATGAAAACCATTGTGTTGTTATTTCTGAATAGATAAAAATTTCAGTGCCACTATTCCTAAATAAATGGGAACCATTGTGTTGTTATTTCTAAATGGGCATTGCTATCTCAAATTATACCCGTAGTATTTTATACGGTTTAAGGTTCTATAAGAATTGGATTGCAGTAAATTGTAATATGAAGTAACGATATGCATTTTCTTTATAACTGAATTAGAAATTTATTAATTATATACACAAGGCCATCTCATGTTGCAGGATAAACATGAGAAGCTTATTTTAGTCTAGCTATAGGAAACCTTGTAGTTATGTATTTCATTTTGTAATATAAACCTATAGTTCCATTTTGTAATTAATGTCTTTCAAGCAATCTATTTGGATAGTTAAGAATTAAGTGTTAATCAACTGAATTTTAACATTTCACTTAATCTCATGTTACATTATTCTCTAACATACATCTATAAATTTACTTATGGGAAGTGTCACTACCAGAAATTCGCTAATTAGCAATGGATTTACCGACGGAATATTTATGTCGGTAATTTGAGGTCGAAATTACCGACGGACACTATTCCATTTGTAATTCAGTCAGTAACTACCAACGACAAATTTCCATCAGTAGTTACCGACTGAATTACAGATGGAAAAGTTTCCGTCGTAAAAAAAAACGGGTCGCTAACATGGAGGTTTTGGCGGGTTATTTTTTCCGACGGAATCATCGACAAATTAAAAAAGATAGCCCGTACAGCGACATGACCAGTTCGCCGTTTATATTGCTGACGGAATCACCGAGGGATTTCAAATGGCAGATTCATACGGGGACGTGTCGATTGTTCCGTCAGAATCATTGACAGTTTCACTGACAAAGTGTCCGTCGGTGAAACCATCGGGGAAAGTTAATAAATGTCCGCTCTGCCGACCCTCTCCTCCCCTATTTCTCCTTCTTCTTCCTAATCCTAACTCTCCCCATCTGCAAACAACCAGCCCCCTCTCCCCCCTAAATAAAAATCTCCCTCATATCAGCACAACAAGTTATATTTATTGAAGTATTGTGGTCACAACATCCGTGTTCTGATTTACCGACGGATTTTATCAATTTTTGTAAGTAATTCTATCTTTTTAAATTTTAACATTTAATTAAATGTCAATTTTATTGTTTTTTTGGTATATGTATTTTGTTAGTAGATGTACATGTTTTATTGTTATTTCTCACACAAACTTGTAGTATATGAATGTATAATTCTATACCTGTTATGGTTTGTTTTAGATTTTGTAAGATTGTATTTGTTTGTAAATTGTTAAAACTTTATGGAACTACTGAAGTACATCTGTTGTTTTGAAATAATTAATAGCTTGCTTAATGGGTCCGTTTAAAGTTTTATCAATGGTATTGTAGAGTGGTAATTTCCGTAAATTTATATATTTTAATTTGTATGGACGTTGATAAATGATAATGAATATTTAATATTTATGAGAAGTTGTGATTGGTTTGTTGGATAATCTCGAGGTAAAGTAATATTTTTGCAAGTTTATTTATCTAACTTAGTTAATTAATACATGATGTCATCATAATTTTATAGAGGTTCGATATAAATCATGGATGATCATTCATGGATGTATCGAGATTCACCCTAAGGATTGCGGAGGATGGATTATTGTAACGGGATTCAGGGTTTTATTAATTTCGCAAATCTATTCCCAGAAATTTTACTGGAGGTGGTATTAGGTGTCCATGCAGGAAGTGTCAAAATAAAAAGTATCTGCATCCAGATGTTGTAATGATGCATCTTCTACACAAAGGGTTTATGAAGAATTACCAGTGTTGGTATGCACATGGAGAAGTATTTGTTAGTGAGAGGAGAATGGAAGAAACGGCGGTTGGGTCTACTTCCAGTGCTAGCAACGTGCATGAAGCGGCAAATGACAACACTAATCCTTACAGAAATATGGTTATGGATGCAATGAGAATGAATCAAGGTAATGTCAATCAATGTCCAATCGTAGAAGAAGAACCTAATGCAGATGCAGCTAGGTTTTTTGATTTGTTGAAAGATTCTGACGAACCATTATAGGATGGTTGCACGAACCACAGTAAATTATCGGTCGTAGCACAGTGTTCACCATCAAGTCAGATCACGGGTTGAGTGAGGCTGGGTATGACAATATTATTGAATGAGCAAGAAGCATTTTACCTGAAGAGAACAGGCTGAAAGAGAGCTTCTTTGCTGCGAAGTCCATAATGAAACCCTTTGGTTTAGGATACCAGAAAATTGACATGTGCCATAACTTCTGCATGTTATACTATCTTGAAAATGCTGAGGTGACCGAGTGCATGACATGCAGGCATTCCCATTACAAACTTAGAACTGGTAGGGGAAAGACTCTAGTGGCATATAAAAAACTTAGATACTTCCCGATCACACCTAGACTGTAGAGGTTATTCATGTAACTAAGGACTGCTGGGCACATGACATGGCACCAAGCACACCATGCAGTAGATGGAGTGATGGTTCATCATTTTGACGGCGAAGCGTGGAAACGCTTTAACAGTGTTCATCCTCACTTTTCAACTGAATCAAGGAATGTGCGTCTTGGGTTGTGTACAGACGGATTCAACCCATTTGGGTCATTTGCTGCTTTTTATTCTTGTTGGCCGGTCGTACTCACAGTTTATAACTTGCCACCGTGAATGTGTATGAGGCTGGAGTTCATGTTTTTATCTACTGTCATACCCGGTCCAAGCAGCCCGGGGCAGAATATAGATGTTTGTCTTCGACCGTTGATTGATAAGTTGGCGCAGTTGTGGTCCTCCAGAGCTCTGACTTATGATATATCGAGGAAACAAAATTTCCTTATGAGGGCGGCTTTGATATGGACTATCAATGATTTTCCAGCTTATGAAATGCTTTCTGGTTGGAGCACGCATGTCCATACTGCATGGAAAACAACAAGGCATTCATGCTAGCAAACGGAGGTAAAGCTTCTTTTTTTGACTGTCACTATCGCTTCTTGCCACTTTATCACAAGTACAGAAAGAACAGAAAAGATTTCTTTGTTGCCAGAGTTGAAAAAGATGTTGCATCCCCGCGTCTTTCTGGTGAAGAATTGCATGATGTTGTCTCAGAGTACGGTGACATTGTGTTTGGCCTTCAATAAGGTAAGCAAAAGTTTCCTAGTTTTGGTTTGACCTATAATTGGGTAAAGAGAAGTATCTTTTGGAAGCTTCCTTATTGGAAGACCAATCTGCTCCGCCATAACCTTGACGTCATGCACATAAAAAAGAACATGTTTGAGAACATTTTCAACACCGTTATGGATGTGAAGGGGAAAACAAAGGACAACATCAAGGCTAGATTGGATATAGCTTTATACTGTTACCGTAAAAATATAGAGTTGTTTTATGATGAGTCACGGGTCACAAAACCAAGAGCAAGCTTCGTGTTAGAGAAAAACACACAACTGCTAGTCTACAAATGTCTTAAGAGTTTGCGTCTACAAATGATATTTAGTCTACAAAATATCAAGGCTGGTTAATATAGAGGACTGCAGATTGTATGAAATGAAGAGTCATGACTGCCACGTGTTTATGCAAACACTCATCCCATTAGCTTTTCGTGATTTGTTGCCAAAGGGAATATGGGATGCACTCACGAAGATCAGTCATTTCTTCAAAGATATATGCTCTACCAAGTTGAATGTTGATCACATTGAGAGGCTTCAAACGAATATCGTCGAGACACTATGCATACTTGAGATGATATTCCCTCTATTATTTTTTGACTCAATGAAGCATCTCCCTATACATCTACCGTTCGAGGCAAAAGCTGGAGGACCGGTCCAATATAGATTGATGTACCCATTTGAACGGTTAGATATTACAGTTGCAATGTAATTCATATATAAATGTGTTTTATATGTTTTTCTTAATTGAAAATACTTGATTAATATTTCAATGCAGGTACTTGTTTAATCTCAAGAAAAAGGTTAAGAACAAGGCGCATGTTGAGGCTTCGATATGTGAGGCCTATACTGTTGAGGAGATCTCAACATTTATCTTGTACTATTTCAAACCTCATCTGAGAACGAGAATCAATCGCGTTCCATGGCATGATGATGGCGGTGAAGTGCCTTCTAGTGGGAACTTGTCAATATTCTCCACTACTGGACGACCCACAACTAAAAATGCCGTAAGAGGAAGATATTTGTCGGAAATAGAGTTCAAACAAGCACACAACTATGTTCTATTTAACTATGATGAGCTAAGACCTTTTATGCAGTAAGTTTATACTAATTAAACTTTGTTAGTAATATACTGTTAATTATATATTGTAATATCATACACTCATCATCACTTGTAGGCAACATTGACAATATTTGCTCTCCAATAACTCACAGCTGATCGAATCCCAGATCTTTCAATTACAAGATGAATAGTTTGCCACGTGGTTCAGAACACATGTAAGCACTATCACAAACTCATTCTAACTTGCAAAATTACTGTACGTATGCATGTCATTACGAGATTCTCGTTCATTTATTGTTTATTGATGTACATTACATACAAGGTTTATCAAATGAGAAGGAGTGCGCCTAAGTCATTGTCTTCACTAAGCTTGGGGCCTGAAAGAAAATGTAAGTGCTACGACGGGTATTTTGTCAATGGATATGTTTTCCATACTGAAGAATACGGGCAAGGAAGAAAGACATACAACAACGGTGTTTGTGTTAAGGGATCCACTAGTAGTGAGTTAGAAGTTAGATTAGAAGAGGTCGTTGAACTGGAATATCATAACGAGCAGAATAAAGTGTTTTATTCAAATGCTATTAGTATGACACGACTGACAGAGGAATCAGAGTTGATCCGCACTATAGTCTAGTCGAAATCAACTCAAAAGCTAGACTCTGCAACATAAACGATGTCTTTGTTTTCGCAAAGCAATGTCAACAAGTTTATTACACATACATCCTTTCATTTAGAAAAGATCGATCAAGAGTGCATTGGTTGTCCGTTTTAAAAACGAAACCCCGGGGTCGTGTTGAGGTTGTTCAGGATGAGAACGAAGACACAAGTGTGCGAGATGAAGTCTTTTAAGTTAGTGATTGGTTGAACCATATCGAGTTGCGCCTTCAATTGAATTGGAAGAAAATTCAAATTTTGGTGTTTTCAATGATAGTCTTGTTGATGTTGACGCATAGGAGTTGAATTTTGTTTTGAGCTCTAGCGGACAAGCAAATATCGATGAAGAAGATGATATCCATATTGAAGATTGCGATGAAGGTGATGACAATTCAATTAATGACAAAGAAGAAGAAAATTCTGACTAACTACCAAAATGAAGCCCTGTGTAAAACCCTTTTTTTCATGTAATTTAGATTATGGATGATATATCTTGTAACACGAAATATTTATTACTTGAAATGCCACAATCATGAAATAATTACTTGAAATAATTATAGATCATGGATGATATATTTTGTAACACGAAATAATTACTTGAAATTCCACAATCATCGACGTGCATTTCACAGAGTCCCTACCGACGAATATAGATCCATCGGCATTTCACAGAGAGTTCAAAAATAATTACTTGAAATGCCACATTCACCGACATATATATCCGTCGGTAATGTGTCGGCGGGTCAATTTTATTGACTAAATTACCGACGAACCGCTCGAATTCCAAAGGGTTGTGCATTAAATGCATATCTGATCGCGTCATAGTGCCGACGAAATTACCGACGGACCACGAAAAATATGGAGGGTCATTAAAAATTTTGGTGCAAAATTCAAAAAATACCGATGGATTTTTGACACTTTACCGACGGAATAAATTAAAATAATAATTAACTTTATATCCGTCGGTGAATCCGTCGGTAAAACTGCCATATAAGTTCCAGCGACCGCCTCTTCAGTTCATTTTTTCTTCCTCCTGAGTTTTTCACCTTAAACTTCGATTCTTTTCCTCTCTGTTCTTCAAAGTTTTCACCTGCATTCTCTAGCATGTTTTCTTGTGAATCTTCATCAGTTTAAAAGGTATGTGTTTCTTCTATTTCATTTTACTTTAAGAGTTACTTTTTGCTATTTTTTTTGTTATGTTTTCCGTTTTGGTGTAGTTTTTTGTAATGTAGATAAAGTATTAAATTCAACACATTATTAAAGTAAGCATATTTCATTGCTAAAAAGTCTATAGTTTTTTTTTGAATTTATTGAATATTTTTATTGTTGTATTGGCATAATTATTATTAGTTAATTTGTTGAATATTTATTGTTAATGTTGAATTTACCATAGAATTAGTAATTGAATATGTTGGAATAATTATTAATTTTACTCTATTATTGCATGATTTGTGTTTAATTTTTTGTATTTATTTTGATTGTTATTCTAGACTTTTTTTTTAATTTATTATTTTGTTGCATTGGCATAATTATTGAATTGTAATTGTTAATGTTGAATTTACCTTAGTATTAGTAATTGAATATTTTGGAATAATTGTTAATTTTACTCTATTATTGCATGATTTATGTTTAATTTTTTCCATTAATTTTAATTGTTAGTCTACAGTTTTTTTTATTTATTGAATATATTTTATTGTTGTATTGGCATAATTATTGAATAATTTGTTGAATTGTAATTCTTAATATTGAATTTACCTTATGATTAGTAATTGAATATGTAGGAATAATTAGTATAGATTGGGTCAATTGGTTGTGGCTTTTGTTAATATGTGCAAGTTTGTGGATTTGGGTAATATCCAGTATAGGGAAGGTGCTGTCGAATTTTTTTTTAACATTTAAATTTAATTATATAATTATTTGTATAAAATTGTGTAGATGCATAGAATGAAAAGCAGAGCTTGTCACTCACGTACGGTCGCAGCTAGTTCGTCTAGCAGCAATGATGATATTTCCTTAGGTGCCTCTTAAGAGGCACCTACACCACTTGCGCCGTCAACCGATGATGCCTCTTCCAGCGCTACTTCACAATGTAAAGGCGGGATGCCTTCACAGCGGAATCAATTTACCCGCAAGTACGAGGCACAGTGGAAGGACAAGCTTTCAATGTAAGTTTGTTAAGGTTTAATTTTTTATTAAAAAAAAGTTACAACATAATTTATGAAGTAATCACTATTTAATTTATTTCATTTATTTCGAGGTTCACAAACATTGAGGTCGCCCAAGTAATATCATCGACGTTTAAATCGTCGATGGAGATTTCATTGTTTCAATGGAGTCAGATATCCAAGCATCCTGAATGGATGCCTTAAATCAATGCATGGTTTGGCAGATTTCAGGTTGATGTTAATTTATAATTTTCAGCTTATTTTTAATAAATTATTAATATAATTGTAAATAAATTATTACTTTTATTTAAACTTGTTTATTTATACACAGCACAAATTCTGCTATGACAGTGAGCATAACACCGTTGTGAGGAGGGAGTGGGAAAATCACGCGGCAACTAGGTAAGATCGAAACGCGACAACTAGGTAAGATCGAAAATTTATGTTTTGAAATGTAATTTTTAGTTGCGTGAAGTAGGTTGCGTGATTTTTGGTATGAAGCATAAAAAGAGCAAAAAAAACCGTGAGGGATAGGGGTTTCCAAGGCTGGAACAATGTTGCGGTTTGGAGGGATTTCAAACCAATATACATCCCGGAAGATATATGGCCGCACTATCTTGAGCACGTGACGTCTAAGCGGTTCACACGATGCTCACAGTTTGGTGTTGGCAACCGGAATCGGCCAATTCATGGCTCGGTGACAACGCACACTGGCGGCTCCGTTCCATTTGCTGCATATGCGAAACGGATGGTAAGATTAACTTAAATGAAATATATCGTTAAATTAAGTTGTTGTTAATATATATATTTTCATTATAGGCTGCGTCTCTTGGACGTAAGCCGAGCCCGATGGAGCTGTTTATAGAGATGCACGTGCGGAGTCAAGACCGCCAAAAGGGGGCGCAATAGTTCATTGATAACTGTGCTCAACATTTCATGGTATGTTTGTTCGACCATTTTATTTTGTAAGTTCTTATGTTTATTGAATTGAATATGATGATTACTTTTTATTTTTATTTTCAGGAGACCTATAATAATCGGTTGAGGGAGAGATACGGGGACGATATTTTGACCAATCCGGAATTCAATCCGGATTTATGGATGAAGGTTGGATCATCAGGTGGACCCGATAAAAATCAGGTTTACGGGCTCTCCAACACTACGGCCGACAACTTGCAGTCGACCCGTAGTGTTTCAACCGTTGGGAGCTCCCAATCTAAGGAATTTGTGGCCTTGCAGTAACACACGACTCAGCTCACCAACAAATACGACCACCTATTAGCGGAGTACGCACAACTCAAAGCGTGTCATGCACAACAAAGAGTGGAGTCTGAGCAAATCAAAGCGTCTCAAGCACAACAAAAAGCGGAGTATGAACAACAAAAAGCAGCTTATGAACAACAAAAAGCGGCTTATGAACAGCTTCGTGAAATGGTCATGAACATGGCAAAATAGTGAAACATGTGCGAAAATCCTTTTTGGCCGTATAACCACCAGCCTCCTCCTCCAGGATCTCCTCCTCCTTCTCTAGCTCCACCTTTATATTAATTTGTAATAAATATTATTTACCTTTAAAACTTTATTTAACATTTTTTTTGAAACATATTCAGTTTGTAATGAATATTATTTAACTTTGGTTTTTTTTTTATGTTTAATATAAATTTTATTTGCATAATTGGTTTGTATTACAATTAATTTATACAATTTTATATTATATATTCTAAATAATTTTTTAAAAACAAATTTAGAAAAAAATATTACCAAGGGTTTCACCGACGGATTCATTCGGTCGGTATTTTAAACACTCACCGACAGACTTACCGACGGAATTAATCCGTCGGCATTTAATAGTAGCTGCCACACTTACCAACAAATTTACAGATGGTTATATTCAGTCGGTATTTCATATATTCACCGAAAGATTTACCGACGCTGAGTAGCCGTCGGTGAATTACGATATCACTGACGGACTAAAAATTCGTCGGTATATTTCAAGCGGGAATCTTTTTTTGTTTGGCACGCAAATTCTGTCTGTAAAACCATCGGCAAATGGTTTTTTTGTTTTGCCGACCGATATAGCGACGGAATGGGGAATCACCGACGAAAGAAAAGCCGACGGATGTAATCCGTTGGTGATTACGTCGGTAAAAAAATCACCGACGAACTGCTAATCACACACCAATGAAATTTTTCCGTCAGTAAAACTGTAAAATCTTGTAGTGTGTCATGCCTACTAATGTTATGGATTGAGTTATGAAATGTGAGGAGAATGAAGGGAAATTGAATTATGTTGATGTGTGGCTCTAAAGGACATGATAAATGTTTTGCCGATAACTTACTACCGATTTGTTTATGGGGGAAATTTCAGTAGAAAAAATTGTCTTTTTTCCAATAGTTAAACATGATAATGCATGAATTATGGAAAAATATTGAATAGGAGGATGGGTCAAAATGCTTTAAAAAGAAGAAGCCTTTTTAGCATAGTTTAATAATTCAGATATTGATTTCACATGTTACTCGTTACTTTATTCTTGTACATATATCTATTTACACGTAAATAAACTCATTTAAAAACAATAATAATAAAATTTATTCAATCCATTGACATTAAAAACCAATATTATTTTTATGTTTACTCCCAATATCATCTCTTTTCTACTCAATGTAACTCATAACCTATCAATAAATGTTTCAAAATAATTCATCTTTCCTATAATTTTCTTAACAACCTCCTTCTTTAATTAATTTCACATAACATTTACAAGGATTTTTAAAATTAAAGCCCACACCATTTAAAATCCATGTCCTTAGCTAAACCCACATCATAATTAAAATATAGCATATATATATATCCCCTTCTTTTTCTCTGTTTTTTTCTAATATATAAATCACAAGCAATGTACATATATATTTCCCCTATCTTATCATAAGAATCCTATTTAACATATACTTAAATTCCAAAAACAAAAATATAACTAACAAATTCTTTTCCGGTCATCACGACACTAACAATTCACATTTATTACTTTTATTTTATAAACAATTTATAAAATAAATATAATTAACCAACTCTTTTTCTGACATCACAACACTAACAATTCACATTTATTACTTCCATTTTATAATGAATTTATTCAATTTTCAACCAATTCTTAATATTATAAAATTGGTTGGCCTTTAGGTTTATTGAGCCACTATGATTCTTTCTTAAATTGTTCATGAATTTAGATTAAAAATAAGCTAGTTTAACTCAATTCATCAATTATAAATCAATGACATAATTTCTCCAATTATTCATATATACTCTAATTTACAATATACTAATAAAAATCAATTAAAATTTGGTAAAGTAATTTAATTCATTTTCAATCATTATTTTTCATAACAACACATATATTTAATACAGTTCCTAACATTTAGCACAAAAGAAACAACTTCCAATTGACAGTAATCTTGGCCGACCCTAGTTCTTCTTTACCATAATGATTCCTTCTTTATTTTTCTATGAATTTATATCTATCATAACTTATTCCAACTCAATTGCTTTAATTTTAATCAATTTTGCAATTCCCTCAAAATTCAACAATAAACCTTAAATCAAATATTTGAGATTTTGGTCAAAATCATTTAAACTTCACTTAAACTTTGGATAGATGAGTTTAAAACACTTTACTTGTTGATTATTTCAACTTCAAATGCCTTCTTGGTTAGTTTCCACCAATCATTCTCATCCTTCCTCTTAAAA
This sequence comes from Populus nigra, assembly GCF_951802175.1. Taxonomy (NCBI): domain Eukaryota; kingdom Viridiplantae; phylum Streptophyta; class Magnoliopsida; order Malpighiales; family Salicaceae; genus Populus; species Populus nigra. The sequence continues at coordinate 9,563,643 of NC_084860.1, forward strand.
CTCTTACTTTCTCACACTAAGTTAATTTTTCTCTCACTTAATTCTCCCTCCAAATAAGGTGTTTATGTGTTTAAAATCTAATAACCCACTTATATTATACAAAAAAACTAGTTTTCTCAAAAAAAAATTTAGGTGGGGGAACAAAAGAAGAAGAAGAAAGCTTTTCTTCTCTTCTCATAGCTGACGGCCTCCCTAATAAAGGAAGAGTTGGTTCTTTTCCTTTTATTATTGTTCTACCACTAGTTATGTTTAATGAGTGTTTTTCAAATAAATCTCTCAGCTCCCGATGTAACTTGATATCAAATTTAATCCATAATTATCCATATTCTTTTACTAGCCTGCATAACACTTTATTTTCAATTTTATATTATTTTTTGTATTATATTATATTTTCTTTTCTCGATCCTCACCATTCAAGATAAATTTCATACACCTTTATATTGTAGCATTTATAATTTTTATGTCCATTTAATATTTATTTTGGCTCATATTTTGATTGTCGTTTAGTTATTTTCTATTTATTTATTTTTTTTTAAACTTTCATGAAATTTCAAATTTCATGAGATTTACAAAATTGGAAGAATTTTGTAATGCGGCAAGGGTATCAATCAGTTTATGATGTTTTTGGAATTGATTTTTTATGGCATAAGAATGTTTTTTAATTTTATAGGATTTGTGTTGAGGAAATATATGAAATTGGAGTCGATTTTGTATTGCAGACAAAGTGTTTGATGAAATACCAAATTTTAGTCTTTTCTAATTTTTAGAAAATTTGTAATATTAATTTGATGAAAATATTGTAGTCATTAAATTGAATATAATGCTAAACGTGTAAATAAAACAATATTTTTTATTTATTTTTATTTTTAGCATCAAAGTGTTATAAAATTATTAAGTTTTTAAGACGTGAAATATAATTTTTCAAAACATGAAAGTAAAGTGAGAAAACAATCAAACTATAAATAGTTAAATGTAATTTTTCCAAAAAAGTTAAAAAGCATTATGAAATTATAAAAAAGTACCGTCTTTAAGTTTTAAAAACTACAAAAAAAAAAACAAAAGCAGTTAAAAATTATTTTAGTTTTAATATATTTTATAATATTGGGCTTATCAAAGAACAAAAACCAACCATTCTAAATTTTTAGTTTTAATATATTTTATAATATTGGGCTTATCAAAGAACAAAAACCAACCATTCTAATATAAGATATATTTAGAATATGTTTAGAAATATGGTAGAAGTTAATTTTCAAAGTACTTTTCATTCAGAAATGTATTAAAATAATTTTTTTTATTTTTTAATATTTATTTTTAATATCAGTGCTTCAAAATTATTCAAAAACATAAAAAAATTAATTTCAAGCAAAAAACATTTAAAAATTTTCAGAAAAATGGTTCAATTGTATTTCTAAAAACACGCATAAACAAGTAAAGCCATCAATGATCAACTTGTAAACCCATTACAAGCATCTTACATTAAATGGACTCGTGGAAAATTAAATTTGTGTTTGGTATGACTTTTTTTTTAATCAACACTTAATTTAGTTTGTTAAAAAAAGGTACTAAGTATGTTGAATAAAAAAATAACTTTTTATTTATATTATCTTCTCTATGCATTAATGTATTTTTATTCAACTTTTACTAAACATATTTCTAACGTAACTATTTTTGTTATTAATCATTTATGAAGAAATAATTTTTATGAATTAGGAGTCTCATTCGGAATTTAGTTTTCACGTCACTTTTATAGATATTCCCAGCAAAGAGCACAAAAATATATAGCACATGTGAAACAGATTGAAGTTAAGCATGCATATGAGTTTTCACCCAAAAAAAAGGCATGCATATGAGTTATGTCAGCAGCGAGCTAGAAGAAACTAAAATATATATGTGTAGAAAGTCCAACAAATTACAGTAAAGAACCATGAAAGAAATATTTGTATGGCTCCCTAAGTACTGTCAAACCATAATAATTCCCCAAAAACCCTTGATTCTATACTGATAATCATATGGCAAATGGCCTGGCTAGCTAGCTAGAAGCAGAATACTATATATATATATATATATATAGAGAGAGAGAGAGATATATAGATAGATAGAATATGATCATCAATTCGATGCTACTGCTCTTAGAAAGCTTTGTGATAAAACCCATGAATCCTCTTCCAAGACTCCTCCCTTTGCATCTTCAGCTGCTTGTAGAAGTTGCCAATGAATGTCTCGGCTTTTGTGAATAACTCTTGCCCACTAATTCCACCAACTTCTCCTTCTGCTTCTTCTTCATGCTCTTCAGTCACATCTTCCACTGCTTTAGTACCGTGATCGCCACCTCCTATAAAGAAAAGGCTTGGCAAGGAGGGACATTTTTTTACTTTATGATCCACTTTTACAAAAGTGCTAACAATATTCTCGGATGAAGATTTTTCAAGAACCTTGGCCTTAGCAGGAGCTTCATTAGCCTGATCAGTAGTGGAGGCTTGATATTGATCTGGAGGTGCCGTCACAAATGATCTCGCAGGCTTTGTTGTCAGAGGAACAACAGCATGCTTTTTGTACTGCTCTACAGGCTTGGAGAAGGCCGCCGAGATAAGGCCAGCTTCAACTCCAAGAGCTATAATGAGCAGATTCATAATGAAGTAGAGAAACTTGGGCCTCAACGAGGAGGATATGAGAGGTGTCACAAAGAGAAGCGCAGCTAGGATAGAAAGCATTAGAATTTCAGACCTTTTCAACTTGCTCATAGCTAGCTAGAGCCTGGGGACAGTAATACTGGTTTAAGAGGTAATGTACTGGTGGTCTGCAATTTGGTGCTTGAAGAATGAATATTTAATTGGTTCTGAGTAGAAACCAAGTAGAGGCTTTTGTGTGTGCTTTATGTTTGTGTTTGTGTGTGTTAAGAGAGAGAGAGAGAGATCACCGGAGGCAGAGGGCTGAGCAAGATAATGCTTGAGATTTGGAACTTGCCGTGTGTATATATAGTGATGGCAGCATTTTAGTAATATCAGTCAATAATAAAACAAGGAAAGTTAATGATTTTTTATCGAAAGAAAAAAGAAATCCATAAATTAAAGAAAAGGGAGTGGGGAGGGTATTATCTTGTCATAAGATCCGTATTTATTTTTCCTTCTTTCTAATTAATAATACTTCAGAATATTTCACTTTCATCGCTCAAGTGTATCAACCAATTCGATGCTTTAACATATTCACTGTATATCGTAAAGATAGTTTAGATGTTCAGAATGGTATATTCAAAGAACTAGAAGAAACATCTTCTTACTTTATGAGAAGTGATTGGAGTTTATTTAATTATCCAACTTAATTTAGTTTTAATCAAGACCGAAGCTAGAAATTTTTTCTTAAGCTACTAAGAAAACACATAGAAATTATTTTTTCAAGATCAAACATTAACTTATGTATCGAGTTAACAATAAAATTTTAACCAAAATATACAAATTAAATGAAAAAATAAAGTTCAAAATATATAAAACTAAAGTGAAAGTAAAAAATAAACTATATTATCGAAATTGCACCGTTCAATGTTTTGTGAAATATAATTCATCTTTAATCAAACCTGAATTGATATCTTCAACAAGCTTTCATTCAATATAAATCATTATAGAATCTATTAAAAACTTCTTTTCTATTTTATTGTGAAGCATAATTTTAACATGTTTCATAGCTAAAAATGTTCACTTTGTGGTGGTAATGAAAATAGGCAAAAAAAAAAAGACGAATCAATTTATCAATCAAATAATAGTGTTGTGACTTATTTGTTTCAACTTATCCTCAATAATTAAGAAATGATAGACATATTCTGAAAGCTCTTATAATAAATCACATAAATATGATAATGCTTTAGTTGAGATTTCAAATAATACATCTCTTATTTATTGAAATCTTTAAGATAAAAATTCTCACCAAGCTTGCAAATAACATCATCTTTAAAATGATTTAAAGTTATCCTTATGTTCTAAGACATAGCTAAATTCAAGGAGTTCCACTATCTCATCATTGAATCTAGAATTTAACTCTTCAAACTGAAAATACATTGTTGAGTTCAATATATGATAATGATAGTGTTAATAAATTGTCTGTTGATGACATGAATGACCTGTAGTCTTTTTATACGAAGCGTTCATTATAAGCAAACTACGTGATACAACACAGGAAAGGTCAAATTCGGATTTTGATGTAAAATGTGCAACTATCCAATTTTACATCAACAATCATACTTCTCAATTCGACCGTTGGATCGAGCTGAAATTTTATGTGGAGTCTTCTGACATGTTTTTCTACCTTGGGTTAAAATTTCAAGTCAATTGGAGTTCGGGAAGACATCTCAATACGGGTCAATAGAGGTTGTATGAATTTTGTTATTTACTTCATTTTGACTTGTAGACTTCCTATTTGGCAAGGATCCTTTTCCTACAAGGATATGGCAGCTTGTTTTGGGAATCTCCTAGCTCTACAAGGATCTTTAATGGGCTGCAATATAATTTCTAAGTGTGGGAAGGATTCATAAATGTTTCAAAATTCTTTTCTTACAAGGATTCCTTATTCATCCTAGCTACAACAAGAAAAGAAAGTCAGCAATTTATTCTCCTAATTAAATAAGGTAGTTGGCCGGATTTTATTCCTAAAGAGAGAAGGATTATTTAATGCTTTCCATAACTTAGGAAGGAAAGTAATTAAATCAGCAACACAGAAGAAAATTTGTTTTCTTATTTGTCCAAGTTAAACAAGGAAATCCAAGCTAATCAAAGACATCAAAGGGGGAAGCAACACAAATTTTCCAAATCAGATTTCTTCTAGTTTATTTAAGACTTCTTAAGGGTGAAAAATCTGATTCTAACATATTTAAGATGATAGTTTTTGGGTTTTTATTATTTTTATTATTTTCTTCTTAGTCTTTGGGTTATTATTACTTATTTGAGTTAGTTGTAAGTGGGCTTCATATACATCTAAGGGGGGTCCATTAGGGTTTAATTAAGTTTATAATTAGTATAAATAAAGGCATAACCAGACATGTAAGGTTACACAATTTATATTAATAAAACTTCTTGTTTGCCGCACTTTGTGTGTGTGTGTGTGTGTGTGTGTGTGTGTGTGTGTTGGTGAGATAATCTTCCTTTAATGGTTCTTTAAAGAACTGAAAACGGCTTATCGAAGAAGAACTACCTTTGTGGCGTTATCCCTATACTTCTCGTTCATGAATCAATATTCGTTGGGTGGGGGTTTTCTGTTTCCAATAGTGTTGGTGCCTAGATACAAGTTATCTTTGTGTTACACTCTTATCAAACCTGATTTACTTGGCTTTTTAGGAATTGATGTCTTTGCGTGTGGGTTACGTGACCACGTGATCATGAGGTTCGCATCACTACGATTATAAGCAAACTCAATGGTGAAAAATCAGTAGTAGATTATAAGCAAAAATGAATGGTAATCAATCTTTCCAGCTCTTAAGATTCTTTTGAATGACAGTATTTATAAGTGTAGTTAAAGCCCTATTGATTATTTTTGTTTGACTGTCAGCTTATGGATGTTAATTAATTGAAAACAACAATTAGTTCCCAACTTTTCCAGTAAAACCTTCTAAAAGTAGCTAAGAAGCTTTACATCACAATCTAAAACTATATTCCTAGGAACCCCATGAAGTCGTACTATCTCTCTAAAGAATAAATCAACAATGTTGGTTACATCATCAATTTTATGACATGCTATGAAATGCGACATTTTAGAAAACGTATCAACAACCACAAAGATATAGTCCCTTACTCTTTTGACCTAGGTAAACCTAAAACAAAGTCCATGGAAATATCTACCCAATGTTCTTAAGGTACAAGTAAATGAGTATACAAACCATGCGACATCTATCACATACTCTTTGCACATTACATTTCATTTTAGGCCAATAAAAGTGTTCATACAATACATACAAAGTCTTAGCAATACCAAAATGACTGATTAAACCTCCCTCATGAGCTTTACAAACAAGTAATTCACGCCTAGATCTATTAGGCATACAAAGTCTATTTTCTTTAAACAAGTATCCATCAAGCTTATAGAACTTTCCAAAAGCTAAATTTTCATATGTATGAAATACATTAGCAAAATTGCCATCATTCACATACAATTCCTTTACATTCACAAATCCTAACAAATTAGCATTCAAGGTAGAAAAAAAAAGCATACCTTCACGGTAACGTATCAACCACTATATTTTCCTTATCTTGATTGTATCTGATCACATATGGGAATGTTTCAATGAATCCCACCCACTTTGCATGTTGTCGATTCAGCTTACCTTATCCTTTCAAATGCTTTAATAATTTATGATCTAAATGAATTACGAACTCTTTTGGCTATAAGTAATGTTGTCATATCTTTAAAGTTCTCACTAATGCATAAACCTCCTTATCATAAGTAGGGTAGTTCAATGCTACACCATTGAGCTTTTTGCTGAAATAAGCAATAGTTTGTTTATTCTACATCAAAATAGCTCTAATACTCCTAAGGCATCACATTTAATCTCAAAAGCTTTCGTAAAGTCAGGTAAAGCTAATAAAGGTGTTGAATAAAGTTTTTCATTCAACAAGTTAAATGCATTATCTTATTCAATATCCCTATTTAAAACCAACTGACTTTTTAATGATCTTAGTGTTTGGTGCAGCTAATATGCTAAAATCCTTAACAAATCTCTTTTAGAAACTTACCAAACTATATAAACTTCTTACCTCAGTCACAGATATAAGTGTAGGCTAATCTCGGATGGCCTTAACCTTGTCTTCATCCATCTCGATACCTTGTTTAGTTACAATATATCTAAGAAACAAAATTTCCTCCATGCAAAAGGTACGCTTCTTAAGATTAGAATACAATTTCTCACTACGTAATACACTAAGTACACTATACAAATGATCAAGATGCTCATTTAAGTTCTTGTTATAGATCAGGATGTCATCAAAATACACAATCATAAATTTACCTATAAATACATGCAATACATGAGTGAATTTGTAAGTCCAAACAACATGATAATCCATTCATGCAAACCATTCTTAATCATAAATGGAGTTTTCCATTCATCCCCTTCTTTCATCATTATCTGATGGTACCCACTTTTCAAATTAATTTTAGAGAAAATACATAATTCATGTAACTCATCTAGCATGTCATCAAACCTAGGGATACGATGTCTATACTTTACCGTTGTGTTGTTAATGGCTCGACAATCAACACATCCTTCATGTTCCATCCTTCTTAGGCGCAAAACATTGGCACATCACAAAGGCTCATACTCTCATGAATATACTCCTTCATCATCAGCTCATCAACTTTCTTTTGAAGCTCTTTTGTTTTCTCAAGATTACTTATATAGGTTGGTTGGTTAGGAATTGCAACTCTAGGTATAAGGTCAATATGCTATTCTATTCCCCTTAATGGTGGTAATCTGTTAAGAATGTCTTTAGAAAATATATCATCAAAATCCTGCAATAAAGAAATAACCACATTAGAATTAAAGTAAATCTCCTTATACACAAGTAAAATCATTGGCTTGTTAGTATAAACACAGATTTGATCTCACCCTTTCTTGCATAGAAATTTGGTTGTTTCCTTAATTTTTTTCATACAAAGATCACTACTCATACTTATTTTCTTCAATCCTCGAGTCTTACCTCCACTTTCAATCAATTTAATTATTGATTTAGAATTAGCCAAATCTAACAGTCTTTTCTCACCATTATCTTTACATGAATTTTCACTCTCCTCAACCTCACATTCCTTTTTCAACTTTAATTGATCATCATACGTTTGTTTTGGGTATAAAGGTGCAAGAGTGATGGTTCTACCACCTTTTACAATATTGTATCTATTTCTAAATCCATCATGAATAGACCTCCTATCAAACTACCATGGACACCCCAAAAGTAAATGACTAGCATGCATTGGAACCATATCACACATAGCATCTTCAGAATATCTACCAATAGCAAAGGAAATCAACACTTGTTTAGTGACCTTCACCTCACCACATTCATTCAACCATTACAATCTTTAATGCTTAGGATGCTTCCTAATATTCAAATCTAATTTCCTAACGAGAGTAGTATTAACGATATTGGCACAATTGTCTCCATCAATTATCATACTACATACCTTGTTTTGGATGTAACATCTAGTGTGAAAGATGTTCTCCCTTTACTAATCTACATTATCCTCTTTTACTTATGCGTTCAAAACATGCCTTATAACCAATGTGTCTCTCTCAACTTGATATGTAATCTCCATATCCCTATAATCCTTCAAAGGTGGCATATCATCAACATCATATTTTTCACTTTCAGATTCAATCTCACCATGTTTCATGATCATTGTTCTCTTATTTGGACATGGAGAAGCAATGTGTCCACTCCCCAAACACCTAAAATATTTTATATCATGATTACACATAGTTTGTGAATTAGTTTTACCTTTCTCATCAGTAGGCATCTCCTTCTTGGCCTTAGGTTGTTCGACCTTAGCATGCATAAAGGACTTTAGTTGGGCAACCTCTTCTCTCTTTAGATTCAGCCTTCAAGCTGATGAAGAAGATGTCGAACTGATATGTGGTCTTACACTACCCCTTCTCTTGCTTTGTCTCTCCCCCTTTTTGGTCATATGTACTATGTCCTCCAACTCCACATAATGTTATGACTCTATAATATTAGCAATGTCCTTATTTAGCCTATTAAGAAGTATAACTATGGTGACTTTGAGTTACTTATTTTACAAAGATTTCATATCAAACAAGAAGAATTAATTGTTCAAAAACTAATTCTTATTTAACAAAGCATTGGGCTTTTATTCAGCAAGGATTCTTTAGCAATTATTTCTCTTGGGTATTTTTCACTATCATTTGCCGTAATGGATGACAAATAATCTTAGACTATTGTTTTATTTGTTTTTATTATATTAAACTTATTTTAATTAGTTTAGGCTTTATTTAAATTAGGTGCATGTCTGACCCATTAGTTTTAATGTTTATATATAAATACTCTTATGTAATGATTTTTATTCAGTTTATGAAATTTTCTCAAAGTTGTCGCATATAGTGTGCTTTTTTTTTTGTGGTTGAGTAATTATCATACTAAGTTCTTGATTAAACTTGCAAACTCTTTGAATAATTGATCAACTTGGTTTTGATTTATACCTCTCGTTCGGGTCTTGTTATAGGTTAGGGTAGGGTTGATCAATTACATATAACTTTTCTTCTTCAAAGCAAGGTTCTTGTTGGGTTAAATTACAAACTTTTCTTCAAACCTCAAATTAGCAATCTAAGGGACAATTCTGCATTAGTTTGGTATCAAAGCACAACTAATTTCATATTATAAATTTTCATTGTTACAATTAATTCTAAGGTATTTTTAGATCTTGCCATAACAAGGGTTTTCTTTAGATCTTGTCATATATAGGGTTTGTTTTCTTTCTCTTTTTTTTTTGGTTTATTTCTCTCTAAGGTTTCGACTAATACAAAAAAAGAAGGAAGAAAAGACTCATTCTTGATTAATCTTTGTTGTGTGTTTGATTTAAATAAAAAAGGAGGATGAAAATTGATTGTGGTAAGAAAAAGTCATGAAGTTGACAAGAAAATGCATACAAAACAATAAATTGTGTTCATCTTTGTGACTTGAGAAATTCAACATACACACATACACATAAACATATGTACATAAGAACAAAATAAAAAAGAATCAAAATCACAATCTTGGAGAAAAAATTTGAAATCTTGGATCTTGCATGAACTAGGGTTTAAGTGAAAGTTGTCTTGGAAATTCATAGTGATCTTTATTGATTTTTTACAAATTTTGGTAGAATAGAATTATCTTGCATCAATTTCTTTAGTTTCTTGATTTCTTGCATCATTTCTTTATTTTCTAGAGTTTCGTAGATTTTTTTGTTTCTTAATAATAATTCTTACTTTTATTTCATTACTTTATTCTCATCATTATACTTGCAGAAATTTACATTGCTACTTGTAAGTTTGTCCTCAAGTTTTGTTTTGAGAAGTTTGAATATTGATTCTTGAGTTTTTAAACATAAAATAAATCATTGTGTAGTTTAGTTAATTGTTTGATAAGTTGTTAAGTTACCTTTAAGAACCAAAGTACATGAATAGAGTGGTAAAAGGCGTAGTGAAACTATTAGAGTAAAAAGCCTAATAAATTATGTGAAGCACGAGAGTGAATTTTATAATGAGAGTAAACACATAGGGTTTGTGTGAGCAAAAATTTTCTCTGTTACTAAAATTTATTTTAGGTATAAACAACAACTTTAAAAAGTGTTGAACAAAAAAGAGCAAGAATTGTAGAGGAAAGGTAGGATAAAATAAAAGTTATAAAGGAGGTGTTAGGTGTTAATGAGTAAGTTTGATAAGATGATTAGTAGACAAAGAGTTCCTATTCGTAATGAAAAGAAAGTTGAAATGCTTACCATTAGGGCTATAGTGAATGATGAGAGTATGGGTGATAATTTTAAAGAAGAAGATGAGGAGGATGATGTAGTTGATTATGGTAGAGAATTTTAAATGCAACAAAATCTTGTTTATGAGTCACAACCTAGAAAGAAAATAGAAGATAGGTGATAACCAACTAATATATTCGGCCAGGGTAGGACTTCTAAGGAGCATGATGGTTTAGATCATAATTTGGGTGGTATTAAACTCAAAATTCTTGGGTTTTAGGGAAAGAGTGATCTAGAGAGGCTTATTTGGATTGGAAAAAGACAGTGGAGTTTGTGTTTGATTACTATATGTATTAAAAAAAAAGAAGTTAAATTGGTTATGGTTGAATTCACTAATTATGCAATTAGTTGGTAGGATCAACTTGTTACAAGTAAAAGGCATAATGAATAAAAGCCAATAGGAACTTGGGAGGAAATGAAAACAATCATAATGAAAAAGTTTGTACCTACTCAATATTATAGAATAAATTACAAACTTTATCTCAGGGTTATAGTAGTGTGGATGGGTACTTTATGGAGATGAAAGTAGTTATGATTAGAACTAATATTTTCGAGGATAGAAAAGCCACAATAGCTAGGTTTTTGAATGGATTAAATAAAGTTATTGCTAATGTGGTAGAATTGCACCATTATATGGAGATTAAAGATATGGTATACATGGTTGTAAAAATGGAGAAATAATTGAGGAGAAAGGGTAATACAAAACCTAGTGGATATCCAGGTTTCTTTCAAGTTGGAGGTCAAATTTTAGAAGAGAGGGTAATTCACAAGTGAAACCAATGACTTCAAACCTTTATTTGTTAGGAAGCAAGTTATAACTTTGGAATAAAAGGAGAAAAATATTGCTCACTTGAAACATAAGTAAGAAATTAGATCTTTTTTATGTCAAGGGTTTAACCATTATGCACCTGAATTTCCAAAGAATCCATTAGGAGTGTCCATCGGGTATATTTTAAGGCCTAAAACAAAATGGATCCAATATAAGTTCAATGGGCTAAGTTAAGAGATTTGGGTTAAAAAGGTTCAAATCTGCCAGTCTGAACTTTTATGTACTTGTTGGGTCATATCTGAAGCTGTAGGAGGATTTTGGATGTGATTCCAATTAGGTTGAAAGCTAGACATGTTTACCTTTGTAATGATTTATGGTAGGCCTACTAATTCATCCAGATGAGAGAGAACAATGTGGTTGAAGTTGGATCTACAACCTGCCACCAAAATACAAAAATGGAAAAGACATTGTGTCCTTAAGAGTTATGGATTTCATTCACTGCAATGAGTCCTTAATACTATTGGGAACTTATATGGTGTAAATCTCGGGAAAAATCAAGGCTGGATTAAATTAAAGAAAATAAACTAAACTAAAAAGTAGTGGGGGCAAAACGAATACACTTAAATAAAATGGGGCCTAAATGAAAATAATAATAATAAATAAATAAATAAAGATCTGCAACTATTATAAAGAAAGAAAAGAGGGAGTTTTTGTATCCATTTTTTTACAAATCAAGAGAGAAACACAAAAAATTCCAAGAACCCATCCAAGATCAAGGGTTATTCGTAGAATAAACACTGGTGGGCAAGGGATTAACAAGAAAATTTAAACAAGAAGAGAAGAGGGGAGGGCCAGTTGTCATTAGAAAGAAAAGGAGGGAGTTGAAGATCGAAACCTTGATTCGTACCGGGTAAGGTGTTCTAAACATGGTTTTATGAGTTGTTTCAAAGTTGATTATAAATTGATGCCTGGATGTTAAATTATAGTTAGGGTTTTTAGACTTGAATTTAGGGAAAATATATGAGTCGCTAAATTAAATAACTTCAAGTGTTGTGTGTATTAAGGTTGACAAATCTGGACAATTTTGTTTTTTCACTTTCAGAGGGATTTCGGGTAGGAGGATGAAGGAATTAAAATCAGGTTCCTCATAGAAATTGTAGTTTTAGATGTCGACTAACTAAGAAAATTGATCTTGCTCAATTTGGAGTTATAAAACTCCAGCTATAGGTCACCAATCGAGACTAGGTCACGACAGACCCTGTAGGGTAATAGGCCTGGTTCGTTGATAAACAATTTAAACTGCCTTGGAGGTAGATCTAGGTTCTCCTTCCTTTAGAGAACTTATAGCCTCATATCTTAGCTTCCAACGAGACTAATCTCGTTTGAAACAAAGTTCTATAACTCTAGATACAGTTACACATCCGAGGAGAAGTTGGACAGTAACAATTTAAATGTCTAGATAGTAGCAATTCAAAACAAGATAGTAGCAGTTCAAAAACAAGACAGTAACAGTTCAAATGTCTAGACAATAATAGTTGGACAGTAACAACTCAAATGTCTAGGCAGTAACAGTTCAAAAACAAGACAATAACAGTTCAAATGTCTAGATAATAACAGTTGGATAGTAACAGCTCAAATGTCTAGACAGTAACAATTCAAAACAAGACAGTAACAGTTCAAATGTCTGGACAGTAACAGATCAAATGTTTAGACAGTAACAGTTCAAAACAAGACAGTAACGGTTCAAAACAAGACAGTAACAGTTGGACAGTAACAGTCCAAATATAAAGAAAGGAATGATAACTATGGTTGGACAAATAACAACAATATTAATGGGTGAAATGAGAAAAACATAAAATATTAAGAAATGACTGAAAGAAAGACTTATTGATTGTTGATATGATTACTATAAAACATAGTTATAAAACTTGACCCGGCCATTGACCCGATAAAGTGACTGGGTCACGGGTCTTGCGGGTCAACCCGGGTCCACCCGGATAAAATACCAAGACACATTAATATAATTGTTTTGATATAAAATATCACATTAACATATATGCTAGCATAATTATCAAGAAAATATCACATTAATATATGTACTAGCATAATTAATTAGCATCAATAGATTAGAACGTGCATTTGTCTTCAAATAAACAAATCTTTAACATAATTTAAAGATGTTAAAGAAAAGGATAATAAAATAACAAGTTGTTCTAGAAATAAATAAAGTAACATGATAGATATAAGGTGACAACATCCAAAATCCAGTTTGTATTAGAATCCATGAATCAACATCCTAACTCCACTTTGCATTAGAATCCATAAATTAACATAAATTAACATCTTCAGCTGCATAAAAAAAGTAGAAGATTTTAGAACATGCTAAACACTTAACATTAATAGAATTGTAAAAAGAGAATGGCAAAGTACAAGACCTCATTGGAATGACAACACTTTTCTAACATAACATCTTTACTTAGGTTGAATATAGGCATTAAGTTCTTCAGTGTCCATAGGAGCAAAATTTGAATCAAATGTCAATGGAATTGAGCCAACCTCATTAATGCCTATCGAAACATCATCATTCTCCTCTGTATCTTCATCATCACATTCATCTTCAATCTCATTTATAGTTATCAAATTTACAATTGAAACATAATTAACCAATAAACATTACATGTTAAACAATAATTCATTTTCAAACAAAGTTATAACTAAAGGATCAAATCTTTTATTACCTTCATTTAAAGTATCTTGAATGGTCATGGTTGATAAATCATGGTGAAAGATTTCTACTTCTTCGGTTGTTAAGGATGATATATTATCTTTTACTATTCAATTTTCAGTGTTAGAAAATGCCTCAAAATTAATTGGATCATTATTCCGTCCTTTCCAATAATTTCTACAAAATCAAAGTATACTTATTAATGATGCTACTTAATAATATAAATAACTTTTAAAGAATTAGAGAAAAGAAAATACTTTTGTTTTAACTTTAAATTGTAGTGGACGTAAACTAGGTCATTGAGTCTGTGATGCTCCAATCGATTTCTCTTCTTAGAGTGGATGTGCTAAAAAATACTCCAATTCCTCTCGCATCCTGAAGAACTACAAGTTTGACTTAAAACTCGTATAGCTAGCTTTTGGAGATTTGGAGCACAAGTTCCATATAGCACCCACCATTCATATATATACAAAATCAATAAGTAAGATTATGTCAAGATAATATTTTTAAATTACATTGAATATGAAAATAATAATATACCTGGAGGTAAAAAGGTGCGATCATTTCTCGCGGACACTCTACCAAAGTCATGTTCTGCATTCCTAAACAACTTCATTTCACTTGTAAGCTTGCTTAGCAGAATTGCATTTCCATTTGCATACTTCTCAACAACATCTAGAAGTCCAGAAGTGGTGTTTGTATATTTATCTATTAGATTGACATCATATTGAAATCGAGGATTCAACCAAAATCCCGCTGCATAAAGCTTCCTATACAATTGTCCATCTCATCTAGTGTTAATGATGTATAGGAAAGGTTGCACCTTAGCCCTTTTCCTTTGAAATCCCCTCAACATTTCTTCCTTTGCAGAATGGATAACCTCATATAAATATCCTATAGCAGGTCTATCATCACTATCAACAATTCGTAGAACTCGAACTAATGGTTCGGTCATCCTTACAATTGATGCACATTCTTCCTAAAATGTAGAGTTCAACACACTATCAACAAACTTTTTTCCTTTATTATCTTTAGCATAAGCAGATAAGACTCATTCTCTAGATGTCACCATAGCTCTCAAATTATCTTTGTGTACTAAAATGCTTTGCAAAGTAATGAAATGTAGCAAAGCGAGTAGGAGCTAGCCGAAGTATTTCTTTCCCTCCAATGAACTTCCTCATCAAATGCAATGGATAGCAATGACTATAAATATACTTTGTAATACTAGAAGCATGATCAACAACAGAACAAACTGACTGTAGCTTACCAACATCTTGGAGTATGAGGTTGATGCAATGAGCAGCACAAGGAGACCAAAATATTGAAGGAAATTCTACCAACAACTTGCTAGCAGCAACATAATTAGCAGCATTGTCAGTTACCATATGCACAATATTTTCAGGCCCAACAAATAAAACAACCTCTCTAAACAACTTATACAACAACATAACAGTTTTTGAGGCCTCTGATGCATCTACTGTTTTTAAAAAAACAGTCCCTTTAGGACAACATACTAAGAAATTAATTAAAGTTCTCCTCTTTTGATCTGTTTACCCATCAGCCATCAATGTGCAACCAGTATTCTTCCAAATTTCTCAATAACTCTCAACAAAAATTTTCGCTTCATCAACCGTATTTGCTAGGTAATAACCACGAAGAGCATGAAAATTTGGTCCTTTATAACCAGGACCCATGGATGTTATACCATCTATAGCATGTTGATAGTAAACAGAGTTAGCAGCATTGAATGGCACACATGCATCAATCATCCATTTTGCTATAGCAAGATCACATCGTTCGATAACTTCTTTGTTTTTCCAACAACTTTGGAGAGACTTTTGAGCACCATGAGTTGTTCATGGAATAAAATATGCCCCTAATGTTGCATTTTCTTTCTGTTTTCCATAACTTGCAGTTGATTGTTTAACAACATTAGTGATTTTACTCTTTCCTTTATTGGCAACCTTGGGTGGTAACATTTGCTTCTTACCATCAGCTTCATCATCATCGTTGTCTTCACCTTTATCATCATCTTCTAATTGTTTAATCATCCTCTCTTCATGCTCTCTTTGTTCAACACTATATGAGTTGAAATCTGCTTTCATTTCTCTAGCTCTCTTTTTCTTTTTAACATTCCCCTGAAGATTCAAAAGCATTTGATGACGAACATCCGGAGGACATTTGCGACATTGTTCCACTTCTCCTTTCGCTCCAGCTAAATGTTGCTTGAATCAATTAATGCCTCCACCCGTAAAGACTTTGGCACAATATAAGCATACTAATTTGGTTTTCTTACATCCCACACTAAGTTCAGGAGCTTCTCTGCAATGACTCCATGTCAAATCTGTTTTTCCTCTTATACCACTTGATGTTGATATGAAAATTAAAGGTTCAGATGAATGAGCAGTTGAAGGATCACTACTTGGAGTGCTACCATGTTGAGAAGACATTTTAAAGAGTTGTAGTAAACCAAATCAATTCTAAATAACTAAGCACCCATATAAATTATATTAAGGATTTAAGTCCGTAATACTATTTAATTCACTAATCAATTCTTATAATCTATGGCAAGTAATACTAGTTAATTCACAAATCAATTCTTAAATCTATGGCAATAACAAACAAATCAAAATAGTAAAATTGACTTTAATTAATCAAATTGAACTAATAATCATCCACCACTCAAGAACTAACTAGTAAAACAATATCAAATTAATCAAAGGATAAATATAAAGATTGAACTGTTAAGAGAAAAATAATAAACTTGTATTGGTTCTCTGTCTAGTAATGGTAAAATATTGAAGGCTAATGAGATATTAGTCTTATGATGAAGGGCTTAAGCCTATGCTCTGGTAATGCTATGGTAATACTGTATATTTGAATCTCCCCACGCCATCAAAAGGAGGAAATGATAGCCAAAATGGTAATGGAAACTTTGTTGTTCTAGTTAATTTTTTTGACCTGTATATTTTTTCTTTTAGTTTCTTAGGATCCCAAAGGATTTTCCCTATCAGTGTTTACAAATTACGGGAAGGAAGTGATAAATCTTTATGCTGAAAAGGAAAGCAGTTGTGAATCTTTCACATCGCAATGCTCAGGATGCAATAAATGTGTAAATATAGTTGATGTTACTAATTTCACTTTGCAATGAAATTTGACATTTTTTTTCTCTCTTTTAAGAATTTGCTGGATGAAAAAAAAAGATTTGTTTTCCCAAATGTTAGATAGGAATCAAAGTTACAAGGGGCAAAAGTAGCAATAACGCATATCAAAGATTATGTGTTTATAAAGTAGTTTGCTTATAATTAATGGAGTAAAGGCTTGGAAATTACCTTGGAAATTATTATAGCAGCAATGTTTTACAGTAAGTTATAATATGGAACACTTTTAACTACAACTACAGGTAAAGGCACTTCAATAAAAAGAAAGATTTCAAATCCTATCATCTTAGTAAATAACTAAAGCTAACAGTTAGGAACAATTGCTAAGAGAAATATTATAGCAGAAGATGAAGCTAATAGTTAGGGCCTAAAGCTGTCTTCTCAAGATAAATTATTACTAACCCAAGGGACAATCTAGTAGAAGCAAGATAGAAGAAGCCAACAATAAAACCATCATGATATTGTTACTAACCCAAGGGATAATTAGGAGAGATTTAGATGGAGAAAGATAAATATTCACCTCAATCACGATATTCTCCGCTTGTAGAAGCTAGATGGGATCGATTCACCAGTGATGCCTTTGGATCAATTCACCAGTGATAAATATTCACCTCAATCACGATGTTTCTTCTTCTGCTTGAAAAAAAATTAGGGCAGAGTTAAACGTTCTTCTTCTGCTTGAACGACTTCTTTTGTAGATTAATTAGATGTATATATATGCCAGGTCTCACCCGGGTTTGCCTGGGTCGACCGGGTTTGACCGGTTTTTTACATTCACCGGTCTTTTGAGAAACCCGGACCGGTCCAGCCCTCGGGCCGACCCACTGGGTCGGCCCGGATTTTATAACTATGCTATAAAACATATCTTGGGTGAGGAAAATTTATGAGATAAACCTGTGATTTGCAGGAGGGACCACAGGTGTGGTGCAATAGCAGCAGTAGGGGAGCACGAGTAGAGCTTCTATTATAGGTAGGTGAATCGTACCTATACTTTCTAAGTTAAATTCCATGATTTAATATATATTACCGATGTGAAATGTGAATTACTGAATGTATGTGTAATCAAGGTGAAAGGTTGTTGTGTGAATTGCCGAGTGGTGAAATCATCGTTGAGAAAAGAAATATGAAAAGTGTGATTTGAAGCATGAACTAACATACATTTAGTGTATGTTAGGATCCCTGATAAGGGAATCGAGCATGTATTGACTAGCATAAATTTAGTGTATGTTAGGATCCCGGGTAAAGGGATCGAGCTGGTATTGACTAGCATACATTTAGTGTATGTTAGGATCCTGGATAAGGGGATCGAGCATGTATTGTCTAATATACATTTAGAGTATGTTAGGATTCCGGGCGAGGGGATCACCATGTAATGGCTAGCATATATTTAGTGTATGTTAGGATCCCAGGTAAGGGGATCACCTTGCATCGACTACTATAGGGTGATGATGATGATACCAGTGAAATTGGTATCGGTAATGTGTTACGCAAAAATAATCATGGTTGATCTTATAAAGTCGGAAATGGAGGTTGATGATGGAAGAGATTCTAATGAAAAACTTGAAGGGAGAAGTGAACAAAATATGAATGTATGTTACCCTTTTTAAATTGTTAGATATTCATGTTGTTATATTTATTGTGATATTCATATTTCAATAATATGCATTTTGTTAAAGGATCGCATGCATGACAGGAGTAGATCCTAGCTTATGTTTCCATTATTGTAATCTAGGTTCTAGAGAGTATACCCTTATATTTTGTAAACATGAAAATGTTTGTATAATTGAATTTGTATAATTAATGTCTAAACTTGAATGAATGAACTTAGCTCTGTAGTTCATATAACCATATTTAATGTCTATGTGTTTATATTTTTATCCATCTACAATAATATTTTGTTATATAATGTGTATCATAAATATTGTGGTTGGTCGGTGTGATAATATTTTTAAAATTGAAAACCGGGTTGATTGGGTTGGGATTGAGTGATGAGACGCGAGTTACTTGAAGTGTAAACAGGTTATATGTGGATAACTTGGAACCTTCCGGTATAAGGGAGGACCTTGTTGAAATTTAAGTAGATGTTAATACAAAGACCATGAATATATATATATATATAAATTCTAATTACTCTGTTTTCGGTTGACATGACATTGTTACTTTTATTCCGGTATAGGGGGGATGTTACATATGACACCATTTAACTTATTTATTTTACAAGGATTTCATATCAAACAAAAAGAATTAATTGTTCAGAAACTAATTCTTATTTTACAAGGGATCGGGGTTTTGTTCAGTAAAGATTCTTCAACAATTATTTCTCTCGGGTATTTTTCACTATCATTTGCGACAATGGATGAAAATAATCTTAGACTATTGTTTTATTTATTTTTATTTATTTTAAATATTATTTTAATTAGTTTGAGCTTTATTTAAATTGGGTGCATATCTGACCCATTAGTTTTAGGGTTTATATATAAATACTCTAATGTAAGGATTTTTATTCAATTTATTAAAATTTCTGTAAAGTTGCCGCATATTGTGTGGTTTGTTTCTCTTTGTGTGGTTGAGTAATTCTCATACTAAGTTCTTGATTGAATCTGCAAACTCTTCGAAGAATCGATCAACTTTATTGTGATTTATACTTCTCGTTTGCGTCTTATTATAAGCGTAGGGTGGGGGTGATCAATTGCATATAACTTTGGTTCTCTAAGACAAATTATTATGTCAAGTTGCAAACTTTTCTTCAAACCTCAAATTAGTAATCTAAGGGACACTTTTGCATCACAAAGATATTAACTTAAACATCTAAAGGTCTCTAAATCCACCAATAAAGGGTTTTTATGCAGATATCAGAACCATTACATAAAGTTATCATCTTCCTTTACTATAGAGAATAGAAGTAATTATAAGAGCACTTGATTAATCTATAATTCAATCTCCAAAGAACTCTATTTCTAAACATCTTGAATTTTAAAATATGATCACAACCATATTAAAAATATTGAAAATTATTAAGAAATAAAATAATAAGAGTCAATAATCTATATGGATTGAAAATTATAAACGAGGAAGGATTGAAGGGATCTTTCCAATCCCTCGTTTGTTATTTATCCTATATGTTAAATTATGATTACATTCTAATAAGAAATCTCTATAACATGGCTTACGTGGGTGACTGGGTACATGGCTTACGTGTGTTATTTTTGTTTTGTTGAATTAGTCAATTAATAAATTAATGTGGGTAATAGGAGTTGCTAAAAGCATTCCTAGTCTTCGGCTCCACTACTAGAGTCCCTATTATTTTGGATTATCATTGTAATGTTGTGGCCTATTTAGGTTCATGTTTTCTGTATTAAAGTTTTATGCAATTAATAACAAATACTCTCCAAAATCTATGTTCTTCTTCTTTTCTTATCTCCCCCAAATTCTTTTCTTATTAATGGTATTAAAGTCATTCCGGTTCATGGATACACACAGTAAAACTCATGCGAAGTTTCACATTGAGGTCAATGAAGCCCTTGCTCGACACGACACCAACTTCGATGAATTGAATCACAATTTTAGTTGAGTCAGTGACGCCCTACAGGGAGTCATGGCCAAGTTGCAGGCAATGAGAATCGCCCAATCCAATTGCACACTTGACAGGGAAGTCAATCCGTTTGCAGCTGGAGATAATTCCCACGACAGGCCTTCCGCATCAACCACTTCTAATTTAGACCAGAATCACACCAACCTCAAGTTGAATTTTCCAACCCATGCTGGCGAGGGTGAGGACCCTACAGGATGGATTTTCAAAGTGGAGCAGTACTTTGAATTTAAGAATATTGATGCTCCACAACGGGTTCAATTGGCATCGTTTCATTTGTCAAATGTAGCGCTTCAATGGTATCGGTGGTATACCAAAAATAGGGGTCAATTGCGTTGGAATGAGTTTGTCAAAGCTCTCCTCCATCGTTTTGGTCCAACAGATTATAAGGATCTGTTAGAAGCATTGTCGCGACTCAAGTAAACCACGACTGCTAATGCATACCAAGAGGCATTCGAGAAATTGTCCCATAGGATGGATGATCTCCCATAAAAATTTTTGGTGGGTTGTTTTATTGCAGGGCTAAAGGATGAAATTCGTTTGGATGTACATGTTAAGTAACCAAAGACTCTAATTTCCTCATCTAATTGAAGAACGAAACCAGTTCCAAAAGAAAACAAGTAATCAATTTAGGCCAGTAGCACCTCCATTCCATCCAAGACCGCAACAAAGTTCCATAGTGGGACTTCTTGGTCCTTCCCCTTCTCAGCGGACATCTCAGACAATCGATACCTTCAGCGGACCTATTCGGCGTCTCAAAGGACAGGAGGCTAGGGAGAGGCGTGAAAAATGATTGCGCTTTTATTGTGATGAAAGGTATGTACCAGGTGCGCTTTTATTGTGATGAAAGGTATGTACCAGGGCATCGTTGTTCAAGACCACAACTATTTATGATGGTAGATGTGTAGCCGAATGAGGAGGAAGATGATGTGGACATTAATATTGAGCCATCTGAGGAAGCAATACCATAAATATCGTTCCATGCCTTGGTTGGTACAGCCCATCCACAAACCTTTCACGTTATTGGAAGGGTAGGAAATAGAGACTTGACTATGCTCATTGATGGGGGAAGCACCCATAATTTTATTGATCAGTCCGTGATTACCAAGTTGGGACTACAAGTGGTTCGCGGCAAGACATTCAAAATGATAGTCGGCAATAAAGAAGTTATTGAATGCACCATACGTTGTTTGGGGCTCTCCCTTTCAATTCAAGAGATCATAGTACGAGCTGATTTTTTATTCTTCCAGTGGCAACCTGTCAAGTAGTTTTAGGAGTACAATGGTTAGAGACTTTAGGTCCAATCAAAACTGACTACAAGAAGCTCAGTATGTCTTTCACATAAGCCGACCAAACTCATATATTGAAAGGGATGACCAGTTCAGAGCTCGCTCCCCTAAGTGAAAAAGAATTGCTATACTTATCAGGTATAGGGTTTTTTCGTTCATATGATTTCAGATGTGAAACCAATTGAAGACACACAATTGCCATCAGACCTTAGTCAAATTCTGTTAGAATTTGCACATGTATTTGAAGAACCCACCGAATTGCCACCTACGAGCATCCACGACCATCGAATTTCATTGTTACCAAACCAACCTCCAGTTAACACAAGACCTTACAAGTACTCCCATTACCAAAAAAATGAGATCGAAAACTGGTCAAAGAATTCCTTCAATCCAGAATTATTTGCCTTAGTCAGAGTCCATTTTCGTCACCAATATTGTTAATAAAAAATCAGATGGGTCTTGACGTTTCTGCGTCAATTACCAGGCACTCAATGAGATTACAGTTAAGAATAAATTTTCAATACCAGTCATTGATGAGTTGTTTGATGAGTTACATGGTGCAAAAGTTTTTTCAAAACTGGACTTGCGCTCCGGTTACCACCAGATAAGGGTCTGACATTATGATATTCCGAAAACTGTTTTTCAAACTCATGATAGTCACTATGAGTTTGTGGTGATGCCATTCGAATTGACAAACGCTCTAACATCCTTTCAAAGTCTCATGAATGATATTTTTCAGCTACATTTACGAAGGTTTATTCTATTTTTTTTTAATGATATTTTAGTGTATAGCAGGTCTTAGGAGGATCATCTGCAGCAATTAAAACAAGTGCTTTGAATTCTTTCTGAAAATCAGTTGTATGTCAAACTCTCAAAGTGTCAGTTTGGGGTGCTAACGGTGGGGTATTTGGGCCACCTCATTTCTTCTGATGGTGTGGCAGTAGACCCAGCAAAGATACAATCTATTCAAAATTGGCCCGTGCCAACATCCCCTAAAGGTGTTTGCGGTTTCCTTGGATTGGTCGGGTATTATCGCAAGTTTGTGAGGAGATTTGGTATAATAGTTGCACCATTAACAAAACTTCTCACCAAAGATGGGTTCTACTGATCTGAAGATTCTCTTTTGGGTTTTAACAAATTGAAGCAAGCTCTCACTTCACCTCTTGTATTGCGGCTGCCTAATTTTTCATAGTAGTTCGTAGTAGAATGTGATGCTTGTGAAGATGGTTTATGTGCAATCTTGTCTCAAAACAACCAAGCAATAGCTTATTACAGTGAAGCCTTGAAGGGAAAATCTAAATTACTGTCCACCTACGACAAGGAGATGTTGGCTGTGGTGAAGGCAGTGTGAAAATGGCGACCTTACCTTTTGGGCAGGTCATTTGTGATCAAAATTGACCATTGAAGTCTCAAGTATCTATTAGAGCAAAGACTCACAACGCCTTCGTAAGCTCGGTGGTTGCCAAAAATAATGGGATTTGATTACACTTTCCAGAACCGCAAGGGAAAAGAGAACAAAGGAGTTGATGCTCTCTCTCGTGTTGCAGCGTTCCAATTTCATGCTTTGTCATTACCACTTACCGATTGGTGGAAAACTCTACAGCAAGAGGTACTCCAACAACCTTTATTGTAATACTTTGCCTACTAATCAGTCCTAAAACTGTGTTCAACATGATGGTATATGGATGCAACATGGAAGGGTCAACTTGAGTCCCACTTTGTCACTACTGCCTGCTGTCTTGGCTGATGGCCACTTTTCTCCTTCATATGGTCATTTTGGATACTTGAAGACTCTCACACATATTTCAGCAAGCTTTGTTTGGCCTGGCATCCACACCTCTGTTAAGAGTTTTATTCGGGACTATGAAATGTGTCAACGTTGTAAACATGAGACCCTTCGACCTGCAGGATTGCTTCAACCCCTTCCCATTCTGCAGCGAATTTGGACAAAAATATCCATGGATTTTGTTGAAGGATTACCATTGTCACAGTGTTACAATATAATTATGGTTGTGGTGGATCGACTCTCAAAGTATGCACATTTTATGTCATTAAAACATTCATACACAGTTGTATCAGTAGCCAAATGCTTTCTAAATAATGTGGTGAAATTACATGGGATGCCTTTTTTTATTGTTAGCTATCATGACAAAATCTTCATTAGCACCTTTTGGAAGTCTTTGTTCAAATTACACGACACAACATTGTGTTACAGTTCCAGTTATCACCCTCAATCCGACGACCAAACTGAGGTGGTAAATCGGACTCTTGAGCAGTATTTACATTGCTTCTCTTATAACCAACCAAAAGGTTGGATGGAATAGCTTGCTTGGGCAGAATATGGGTACAATACGGCAGTTCATTCAGTGACTAAAGTGTCCATTTGAAGCAGTTTATGGGGTTCCTCCTCCATCTATGACTTCTTATGTTCCAGGCACAACAAAAATCTAGGCTGTGGGCAAATTGCTGCACACAAGAGAAGTAATACTTCGAGATCTACAACGAAATCTATTGGAGGCACAGGTTCGCATGAAATCTCGTGCAGACTTACATCGCCACGAGATCACCTTCGAAGTCGGTGATTATGTGTTTCTTAAGTTGTAGCCTTACTGCCAAAAATTAGTGGCTTTCCAAAGTTCTTTGAAATTGTCACCAAGATTTTTCGGGCCATTCAAGGTTCTAGCTCGAATCAGGACAGTTGCTTACAAATTAGACCTTCCAGCAGGGGCGTGAATACATAATGTATTTCACGTCAGTTTGCTAAAAAAAAAAATGGGACCCGTCTTCGATGACACTATAATAACTCTTCCTCTTGTTTTAGCAGATGAAGTCTTGTTACAAGAACCTGAATTAATTTTGGACCATCAGGTTATCCAAAAGGAAAAGTACCGTCCGAAAACGGAAGTCTTAGTAAAGTGGAAAGGGGCTATGCATGAAGATGCTTCATGGGAAAACTTGTGGCATTTCACCAAAACTTATCCACAATTACCTTGCTGACAAGGACCTTCTTAGGGGGATGGATTGATAAGAAATCTCTGCAACATGGCTTACGTGGGTGACTGGGTACATGAGTTACATGGGTTACTTTTGTTTTGTTGAATTAGTCAATTAATAAATTAATGTGGGTAATAATAGGAGTTGCTGAAAGTATTCCTAGTCTTCGGCTTCACTACTAGAGTCCCTATTATTTTGGATTATCGTTATAATGTTGTGGCCTATTTAGGTTCACGTTTTCTGTATTGAAGTTTTATGCCATTAATAACAAATACTCTCTAAAACCTCTGTTCTTCTTTTCTCATCTCTCCCAAATTCTTTTCTTATCACATTCAATCCCTTCTTTCCAATCCTCTCTTATCCATCCTTTATCTTATCAGCCAGGATGTAAAATCCAACGTCATTGTAGGAGAAGAAGTATAAGTGGACAATGTTTGATAAGGTCGGTGAAAGAATATTCCTTCACTTTTTTAAAAAGATTTTGTTTGTTAACCCGTTTGTAAAGACCACTGATTTTTATTATTTTTTCATTCCTTGTAATAAATGTTTTTTTTTATATTATGGTAATAGTTATTCTTAAAAATATATTAAAATAATATTTTTTTAATTTTTTAATTTATTTTTAATATTAATATATTAAAATAACTTAAAAACACAAAAAAAAATATTATTTTAAATAAAAAAATCAAACTGTTAAAAAACACGTAGCCATCAAACATTTCCAAATGAGTTCTTAGCCATTCGGCGGATCAGCCGGGGGCCACGGTTACAGGACCTTTCATTTTTTGACCTGTCTAGTCTCGAATATATCCCGCCAACTACTGTACTGCGCGAGTGGTCCGTTTTAAGGCCTACTGCCTCTTTAACATTGGCCAGAATTCGCTCATGTCCTATTCAGACTTTGTAGAAAAAAGATTCAGATTTTGTGTGTGCAATGAGGCCAAAAAATGACCACACTCAGAGCTAGGAAACATTAAAGTAGTAACGGGCTTCCATTCCAAAATCTACCAGTCTAGCTAGCCCAAACCCTCTCTTCCTTTGCGATTACCATCCCAGGTCTATAAATTCATACTGGTTTTATATTTTTATGAAATTTTAATGAGAAATTAAATTAAAGTGAACCAACAAAGGGAGAGGGAAGTGTCTTCGCACTTTTCGAGTGGCCAAGATATTCCAATATCTTTTCAGATTCATCTGATGTTTATCCATAACAACGTGCCCAAAGTCTTTCTTCAAAATTTCTCTGCTTTTCAAGTTGCATGAGATAATCATATCCATTCATATATACCCACTATTTGTAGTCAATTCAAAAGGGACTAGCAACTGACCATCAAACAGGGGCCCACATTTGTATGAATATCATCTGTAATGGAGGCAAGATCAGCAAGATGACCGGAGCCACAAGCTACATGGAGCTGGAGATTCCTATTCCTATATATAAATATTAGTATATTTTATATGTATTTAATTTGTCCCCCAAGTTACCTCTGTTCGATATCTTTCTATTCTAAGGGTTAAGTGATTCGCTTTTATCCCATAATAACAACATGTCTCCTGCTTAAAATAGCATCTCTCAGAAAAAAGAAATCATGACCATACATCGCAACCAAATTTTGCAATCTATTAATCTTGAGGTACAACTTAAGTCCCCCCTATATACACGCAAGCGAGCAAGCGAGCGCGCACCCTAATAATAGCTAGCATAATTACCCAAGTGCTATCGTGGCTAGCCTTAAAAAATTTGTTTTAATATGTTAATTAAATTTGAAAAATTAGGTGAAGAAAAAATCAAAACCAATCAATATTGGATTTTTTTAATTTAATATGCATTTTGTTGCATTTGATACATTGTGAGTTTTTTAATTTTAATTTTAAATATATTTTATCAATTTATTTGATTTTCATAAATAAAAAATATGCAAACAATCATTAATCATCAAACATCTATCATTATATAAAAAAAATGATAATCACTCATTATTTTTTTAAGATTATATGGAGAGTCATTGCTTTTTACAATAACAATTACTTATAATAATAGTTTTTTAAATAATAGAAAAGAAAAGGAAAAATTGTGAAAAATAATCTTTAATACTTTATAAGGTTGTATAAAAGAATTAAAAAAGAATTAATTTATTAGGAGAATTTGATAAACAAACAAGAAAAATAAGAAAAAATAAAGTATATATTAAAATAAAGCGTAAAATTTTTGAAAAAATATACATGAGGCTCACGCAAAAGGGCTTGGTCCTTCAAGTCATATGCATGAACTTAAAACATGTAGGCTAGCAACTAAAACATATAAAAAATGTTATAACCTAATTTTTTAATTTTTATTTTCAAAATATTTTTTAAAAAAACAAAAAAATATATTTTCGATTCATTTTACCATTTACATGCCCATTTCAAGATTTTCAAATATTGTTCTCTTGTTGATATCTTTTTGAAAAAGAAAGTTTAAAAGAAAAAAAATTAAATAAAGAGACCGTTAAATAAAACGCTAAACAAGAAAAAGTTAGGTTACTTGCTCTCTAAGGTAATTAGGAAAAGTTGACAAAAAAATTTATACTACAAATAAGGAAAAGAGAAAAACTCTAGCCTATAATATAAAAAACCTGCCTTTAAATAAAACATAGCCCCATCTCTTCCACTATCCTTTTTACCACAAAAAAAAAAAACAAAGAAAAGAAAGTGTGTTGAAAATAGAATACTAATTAAAGAAAAAACAAAGAGAAACCATTCATCTTTTTCCTTACGAAGGACAAAACCTAACCCTTTTCTCACCTATTTATAGAGTCTTCCTTGTACAAATTCCTTCCCAATCAACACACAAAACACAAATTGTACATTACCAGGTAAGGAATTTTCCATTTAAAATAAAGAATTTATTTGATTTAACAAAATTTCAACAGATTTTCTCTACATGGAAGCCCTATCTATAATCTTATTATGAATTAATATCTGCAAATATAACAATAACCTCTCATACTGCATTCAGTTTGCGCAACCAATACTTAGATAGTCTTAGACATACCATCCAAATAATTTCACAAATTATAAATTTTCATTACCTTTATACACAAGCAGAGTTTATTTTATTTTATGAAATATATACAAATATATTTATACAATGAAACCAACATAATTTAATAGTCCATACTTTTACTTTGTTACAAACTTCAAAATAATAAAAACCAACATTAAATTTAGTTACATGACATAAGATGGAAATTATAAAATTCTACCTGACAACAAAAGTTATATAGTCCTAACAAAAATGATTTCGTTACTGGGATGGTGGGTAAAATGAATTTGAAATACATCAAAATGTTGACAACATAGTTTTGAAACCCAGACCGACCCGGCGGGTCGACCCGGGACCCGGGCCTGGGACCGGTCCGGGTCTAAGTAAAAACCTGTTGGGGAGTTGGCCCGACGAAACCCGGTTGACCTGGAACACAAGCGACCTGAGTAAACCCGGCTGAGACTCGGCCTCTTTTTTTTTTTAATATACATGGACGTGAAACCACGTCGTTTTGGACTCTCATTTCCTATTTCTACATTTTCTCAGAAACCAAACTGAGGATATCAAAGAGCAGAGGATTTCAAAGTAAATCAGGAAACATTTTAGTACCAATCATTTAATAAAAAGATATCTTCGCACCAACATAAAGAAATTGTAAAGCCCTTAAATTTCAATACAAAGAAAATGAAAAGAAGAAAAAATCATAATTTTAAACAGGCATGAAAAACATATAAAATCGCTTCTTGAGCATCAAAAACTCTGTTTCGATGATCTCATGAAACATCAAAAGACTAGGATGATCATCATAATATCTTGAGACCCTTTCGATGCTCTTTTCCTTAATATTTTCTCAAGAAACAAACGAAACCCAAATGAGAACACCAATTTACCTTCAAGTCCAGGCGCTTTTCCCATCCACTTGGCACTTGCAAATCTAGGTCCAATTCTTGAGATTTGCTCTCTACAAAATCACCACAACATTTCTATCATCCGTGTATCCACTCAAAAGCCTTACCAGAGAGCTCACCTCAGCTACCATATTCACAAAAAAAGAGAGCTCTTTTTCTTCTTCTTCACAACAGCAGTAGCAGGGCACCCTTGCCTGAAAACGCGCTCTAGCGGCTTCTCCATCAAATGTGCCCTAATCTCGACCCTTATCCTTTCTTTGGCTTTGGGGTCCTTTGAATTCTTGTGGAGGATTTTGTCGAGGCTTCCATTAGAGCTAGAGAGATAAAGGGAGAGTGGGTGATTTGTGTTAAAATGTAACACATGTTAACATATATGAGAGGGGAGTTAGAATATAAATAGAGCGATAGATATATGCCACGTTATGATAGGAAAAAAGTGCCTCTGTCTCTGACTTTTTGGCTCCTTTTTTTTTAGTTGACCCAGGTCAACCTGGGTCATTCCATTTGACCCATGACCCGATTATTAGACCGGGTCGACCACCGGACCGAGTTTCAAAACTATGGTTGACAATGAATAAAAACGTGTAAGCATATTTTACTCTTACATACTATACCAAACTTTAGATGCACAAGCAACAACAATAGTTACATATGATTCAAATTATTCTTTTTTAACTAAAACTTCATCATTACGATTAGTAAAATTCTCTAACATAGTTTCTGCCATTTCAGCTAGCTAATAATCATATAATCAGTAACTACCAATATGGCCATAATAATTTTACAAAAATGGATCCCTGCCAATGTGATCAACTTTAATTTAACACCATTTATCTCTGCTGGTGTGACTGATATTAATTTAGCACAATTAGTCTTTATTAGTGCGACCAATTTTAATATACACAATTACTCTTTTCCATGACTTTAATTTATATAATTAGTTTTTGTCCATACGACCGACTATAATTTACACAATTACTCTCTATCCATACAACGAACTATAATTTATACAATTAATCTTTGTTCAAATGGGTCGACTTTAATTTACTCTATTAATCTTTGTCCATACAGTCTATTATAATTTATACAATTAGTCTTTGTCTATATAGCCGACTATAACTTATACATTTTTTTATACTCCATTTCAAGACTCATTGTACATGTATAAACAAATTTTAACAAGAACATTTCTTTAAATAAAAAAATAGGTGACAAGCACCTACCTGACACTTTAGTAATATGTGTTCCCACAACTACTAGTCCAACTATGATTGCCCCTTCTAATTTTTCAAGAAGACATCTCCAAATTAGCACCCAAGTCATTTCACTCATTGTTTATAATTATTTTAACAAATCACTATCCTTTTTTATGTGAAATATGTGTTTTGCAGTGTAATGACTCGTCTTTTTCATAGCCAGAAATTGGTGGAATTTTTTTCATATATATATATAACAGTTCTCTAGATTTTCTTTAATGGTGAATCCACCCCTTTTTTAGTCATTAAATTAAACCCTGTTTATTTCTATAATTCTTAAAATTTTCGGCAGAGTTTCCTTTATTTTTATATGTACCAAGTTATCGACATCTTCTTTATACCTGCACTTATTATATATATATATATATCCACAACCCAATCATATCAGGACAACCTCGGGCATATCCAACGTATCAACCCATTTATTTATTCCTTCCTTTCCAAATTTATGTTTACATCACATACTTTCCCTTTTAAACTTTAATACCCATATTAAATGTCACTGTCGTCATCAATTATGCACATTTTCAAAATAATAAGTGTCGTACAAGTATTACAATCCAAAAGAAATTATAATATTTTAAATATAAGTACAACCTATTAAAGTAATTATAAAAAATTACATTACCTAACAAAAGTACAAAATAACTAAAAATAAGGTAATGTCTAAAGAGGTCCAGTAGTATGAGAGGGTCCTGCATAAACAAAACATAAAGAATACCCACAATATTAGAATGATTTTTAAAAAACCTAATATTTACATGTAAAATGTCATCTACCACATTTCACTCTATACTTAGGTTTAATTTCCCACTAAACATTTATTTCACAATAATTACCCATATTCTCTCAAAATATCTAATTCCTCCAAACTTCTCTATTTAAAACTCAGATTTTCATCTATAATTAACATCCCCAAATAAAACAAACACTTTAACTTGAGAGTTCTTTCTTCGTAACCCTTTTACTTTATGTAAACCCTGGGCAAAAATAAAGGTTGTTTAGATTGCAAACTAACTACATAAGAAATAAAAGTGAAGAAATTCAGGCATATGGTTAAATTAAAAATGGCAATTCAGAAATTTTTAGATATAAGTTTCTGGACGAAATATTTCGAGACATTAGAAATCAACCCGAAAATATTAAGGGTTGGATTAAATTAATGAAAATAAACTAAACTAAAAGTTGTGGGGTGAAATTATAAGAAATGAAAAGAGGTATAACTTAATTATAAGAAGAAAAAAAGATGTGGGGGCATAAATGCAAATAAGAAAAATTATAGAGCATAAATACTTCTATTCTCACAAAAAATCTGCAGCAATCATAAGGAAAGAAAAGAGCGAGTTTTTGTATCCATTCTTGCAAAATCAAGAGAGAAACACCAAAATTTCAAGAACCCGTCCAAGACTAAGGGTTTATAGATGGAATAAACACTTGTGGGCAAGAGATTAACAAGAAAATTGAACAAGAAGAGAAGATAGAGGGCTGGCTGTCATTAGATAATAAAGGAGGGAGTTGAAAATCTTCAACAAGATTGAAGATCAAAACCTTAATTCGTACCGGGTAAAGTATTCTAAACATGATCTTATAAGTCATTTCAAATTCGATAATGAATTGATGCCTTGATGTGAGTTATATATTAGGGTTCTTAGACTTGAATTGGGGTAAAAGTATTTGTTGTTAAAATTAAGTTAATTCATGTGTGGTATGTGATTGGGGATGTGAAACCATGATAATTTACCCAGAAATTGTTTGTTGATGAGCGATTTTGACTATCTTAGAGGCAGAACTGGGTTCTCCTTTATTAGCGAACTTGTAGCCTCATGGCTTAGCTTTCCAACGAGACTAATCTCGCTTGAATCAGAGTTCTATAACTCCAGATATGGTTAAAAATTTGAGGAGAGGTCAGATAGTAACAGTTCAAAAATGAGACAGTAACAACCAAATGTTTGTTGATAAGCGATTTTGACTATCTTAGAGGCAGAACTGGGTTCTCCTTTCTTTAGAGAACTTGTAGACTCATGTCGTAGCTTTCTTACGAGACTAATCTCGCTTGAATCGGAGTTCTATAACTCCAAATATGGTTAAAAATATGAGGAGAGGTCAGACAGTAACAATTCAAAAACAAGACAGTAACTGTCCAAATGTTTGTTGATGAGCGATTTTAACTGTCATAGAGGCAAACTAGGTTGTCATTTATTCAGAGAACTTGTAGCCTCATGTCTTAACTTTCCAATGAGATTGCTTGAAACAGAGTTCTATAACTCTAGATATAGTTAAAAATCTGAGGAGAGGCTAGACAATAACAGTTGGATAGTAACAATCCAAATATTTTTTGATGAGCAATTTTGACTGTCTTAAAGGCAGAATTGGGTTCTTCTTTCTCCAGAGAACTTGTAGCCTCATGTCTTACCTTTCCAACGAGACTAATTTCGCTTGAATCGGAGTTCTTTAACTCTAGATATAGTTAAAAATCTGAGGAGAGGTCAAGTAGTAACTGTTCAAAAACGAGACAGTAACAATTGGACAGTAACGGTCCAAATGTTTATTGATGAGCAATTTTGATTGTCTTGGAGGCAGAACTGGGTTTTCCTTCCTTTAGAGAACTTGTAGCCTCATGTCTTAGCTTTACAATGAGATCGCTTGAAATAGAGTTCTATAACTCTAGATATAGTTAAAAATCAGAGGAGAGGTCAGACAGTAATAGTTCGAGATTTAAACAAAAACAATTAAAATACAAAGAAAGGAATGATAACTGTGGTTGGACAAAGAATGACAATATTAATGGGTGAAATGAGAAAAACATAAAATATTAAGAAATGACTGAAAGAAAGACTTATTGATTATTGATATGATTATTATAAAACATATCCTTGAGTGAGGAAAATTTATGAGATAAACTTGTCATTTGCAGGTGGGACCACAGGCGTGGTGCAATAGCAGCAGCAGGGGAGCACGAGTGGAGCTTCTATTGCAGGTAGGTGATCCGCACCTATACTTTCTAGTTAATTCTATGATTTAATATGTTATTGATGTGAGATGTGAATTTCCGAACATTGGATATTAGGAGAAAGGAGGAAAGTTTGTGTAATGATGCCGGTATTTTGGATAGTATTTTGAATATATGTGCACTCAAGGTGAACGGTTGTTGTGTGAATTGCTAAGTGATGAAATTATCGTTGGTAAAGGAATAATGAGAAGTGTCATTTAGGGCGTCAACCAGCATACATTTAGTGTATGTTAGGATCCTGGATAAGGGGATCGTCATGTTTGGACTAGCATACATTTAGTGTATGTTAGGATGTCCGGGTAAGGGGATCAATCATATATTAGCTCGCATACATTTAGTGTATGTTAGGATGCCCGAGTAAGGGGATCACCATGTGTTGACTGGCATACATTTAGTGTATGTTAGGATCCCGGGTAAGGGGATCACCATGTATTTGACTAGCATACATTTAGTGTATGTTAGGATCCCAGGTAAGCGGGTCAGCTTGCATCGACTCCTACATGGTGATGATGATAACAGTGAAATTAGTATCGGTAACGTGTTAAGCGTAAATAATCATGGGTGGTCTTATGAGATCTTAAATGGAGGTTGATAATGGAAGAGGAAAAGGCTTTTAGTAATTGAAGGAGAAAGAGTTTCTAATGAAAACCAAAAGGGAGAAGTGAATAAAATATGAATGCATGTTTGCCTTTTTAAATTGTTGGATATTTGTATTACTATATTATTGTGATATTCATATTTCAATAATATGTATTTTGTTTTCAAGGCCATCGCATGCACGATAGGAGTAGATTCTAGCTTGGGTTCACTTTTTGTAATTTAGGTTCTAGGAAGTCTACCCTTGTATTTGGTAATATTACAACTTTTATATAACTCAATTTGTATAATTGATGCTTAAACTTGAATAGATGAATTTAATTTTGTAGTTTGTATAACCATGTTCCATGTATGCATGTTTATATCTTTATCCATCCATAATGATAATTATTGTACAATGTATATTGATTAGTATTTAAAAGTACATTTTTATGAAGGTTTTATATCATCATTTTGCACTTGAAGTATCAATAACTCCTTAACTAGAACATATTTTATAATAACAAGTCTGATAATATAAGATAACTTTAATTTATGATAAATGCTCATTTTAAATACAGACATATCTCATAATTCAAAGGATTGATTGATGTGATTAACTATTGAAAGTGAAAGGACAAAGAGAAGGCAAAGCTTAGAAAGGAGATACCGATTCAATTCAAATTGGAACACTGTTCAGTTATTGGGTCATATCTGGAGCTGTAGATCTTGGATTTCAGTTTCATTTATATGGATAGAAAGAAAAGAAATAGGCCTACAATGTTCATGAATAGTGGAAGACCCAAATCTGCTGTTTTCAAATCCAAAGTTTGGCCACAAAGAGAAGTCAGAATCTGTCCTACAATCCAGCCCAAACACTACTAAGAAGTTTACCCATATCTGGAGTTCTAGAAGGCAAAATGACGTGAAATTTGGTGGGTGAAAGGAAAAGACAATTTCCCACAACTTTCATGAGGAAGGCCTACTCAAATTCTGATGGTAACAATGACATTTAATCCAGACAAGAGCTTGAGGGCTATCCACCAGCAGCACTACTCAGTATTTTAGCCATATCTCGAGCTCTAGTGATCCAAATGCTCTGAAATTGTATGGGTGGAAAGATAAGATGATTTCTAACAACTTTCATGAGGAACACTTTGCCAAATTCTAATTGCTTCAATGTCAATTTATCCAGCCAAAATGCTTGAGTGCTGTTGTCCACTAAGTCCACTAAATCAATAGTTGGCCACTACATCAATAATCAATTACCAAATGAATAGTTCTGAATTTTAGCCTATAAAAGGAGGCATTTGCCATTCATTTAGGAATCTTGGTTCTTCATATCAAGATCATGTTCTTGCTCTCTCTTTATATTTTTGTAATACTTAAGTTTTGCTTTCATTAATCTCTTGTTCATGCTTTTCATTTCTTTTACTATACTTAGTTAACTTATATCATGTTTATGTTCTTATATTGTTTATTTATGTTTTTCTTCTTCATAATGTCTAGCTCAGTTAATTATGTCAAGGTGAAAAGGTTTCATTAATGGTGTTAGAATATGTATAATATAAACTCAATATAGACTTTAATGTTTATATCCAAGAAAGTTTGCTATTAACATGTCTTATCATTTTTATCTTATTAATTCTTAATACCTTACTTGTTAAATGGTTAATCTAGATTTGTGTTGTATAACACTTGGTACATCAAATACTTGATCCTTCATAATCTTCGGCCGACATCATTATTATGAGAGGAACTTGATTTGTTGTCAACATAAGTTAGCATCATGAATATCTGATAAAATTTATAAGTATGGTGTTATGTAAATAAGATGATTAATATAATGATGTTGATAATGTATAAAGAGTTTATACTTTACTTATCTCTAATACTATTAGTGGATCCTCTAACCTTGACATTTGTTTTTATCATAGTTTAATCTTCACATTTATCTTACATCTCAAAGTCCTCTTTAACTCATCATCACCATCACTATCAGCATCATCATTGTTGTTGTTGTTCTTATTATTATTATTATTATTATTATTATTATTATTATTATTATTATTATTATTTATACTTTATATAATACACCTCTCTGTGGTTCGACCCCGGTCTTGTCGGGTTATTTATTACTTTGACACTCCTGCACTTGGGATAAGACATCAACTCTTTGATCGTGTCATATATCATAAACATTGTGGTTGATATGAATGATGATGTTTGTGGGATTGAGACCCAGGATGATTGGGTTGAATTGAGTTAAGAGACGCGGTATATTAGAAGCATAAACAAGTCGTATTTTGATAACTTGGGACCTCCCAGTATAAGGGAGACTTTGTCAAAATTTCGGTAGACTTCAATACAAACACCATGAATAGATATAAAAAAAATTAATCACTCTGTTTATCAGTTAACATGAGATCATTGCTTTATCATGGATATGGGGATGTTACATTTTGGTATCAGAGCCCAGGTTGATATTCTGGGGACAGGAATGAGTATAAGGTTTTGAAATGTGGTTCAGAATGGTGAGAACAAGGCAAGGGGCCAGGACTGATCCATTCCCAGTCCAGGGAAGTGATCAGAGTCTTCATTATGAAAGTGATCCATATTGGGATCCCTTGACAGACACTTCCTCTTATGTACATGCAACATCAGTATACTTTGAAAAGGCCGAGTCAGTGAGACATTAAGGTGATTTGTTGTTTCGTTAGGCTGGGGTAACAATGCCCGATGTATCAGACATACGAGGGGAGATAATATACCCTCATCAGTGGCACTGGTAGCTGGGTCAAACCTTTTTTTTTATCCCACTTCTATGGATCATATAGTGAGAGCTGTAGTAGTAGGAATGGCATCAAGAGCCTCCAGTACAGCTCTTAAATCAGGGGAGTAGTCACCATAGTGTAGTGGGTGAGGTGTATGAGAGGGATGGGTTGTATGACTTCTTGTGGTGAAGATGATGTTGAGGTTGCTGGGCTTTGGTTGAAAAGGAGGGGGGGAAGAGTTATAAATCAGATGTAGGTGCCAGAGATTTGACAGTTTTTATAGAGGGATAAAACTATATATTAGAGGGTCAGAATTGAGGGCTAAGCTTTTGTCGTTAGAGTTATATGATTTTGACTTGAATTTGTGCATGGCTTGGCTAAGTAAACATAAGGCATAAGTGGATTATTTCACCAAGACGGTGACAATCCAAGGAATAGGTGATAAAAGAGTAGTGATTAAAGAGGAACCGAAAGATATTCCAAGTTGTGTAATCTCAGTCTTGGTGGCTAGAAAGTTACTGAGGAAGGGTTATTTTAATTTGGTTAGCCCATGTAAGAGAGCTGGAAAATGGTAGTATAGATTTGGCTAGTATTCCTATCGTGAGGGAGTTTCGAGATGTATTCCCAGAAGAGTTGCCTGGATTACCTCCCGTAGAGAAATTGAAGCTTCCATAGAAACTATTCCAAAAATTTCTCCTATAGCCCAATCTTCTTATAGGAAGGCACCTATGGAATTGGCTAAACTGAAGGTCCAACTTCAAGAATTGATAGATAAAGGCTTCATTCGACCTAGTAACTCACCCTGGGGAGCTTCGTTATTGTTTGTAGAAAAAAAAAGGGAAAGAAGGATGGCACACTTCGTTTGTGCATTGATTATCGTTAATTGAATAAAGTGACGGTGAAGAACAAGTACCCATTCCCACAAATAGATAATTTGTGTAAGATCTCACATTGAAAGCGAGCGTCCAGAGCCCGGGCCTTATAAGTGCATGCTCACCTTGACTAGTAAGACGCGTTTTGGGGCCATGTGTGGTTGCCAAGAGCAAAACCGTGAGGGGGACCTGGGTGAAAGCCCTAGATTTAAGTGGACTAGAAGGCCCAAAGCGGACAATATCTTGCTAGTGAGGTGGGGTGTTACATTTGGTATTAGAGCCAAGGACGACTCGTCTTAAGATGGGGGGATTGTAAGATCCCATATTGGAAGCGAGCGTCCAGAGCCAGGCCCTTATAAGTGCATGCTCACCTTGACTAGTAAAACGCATTTTGGGGTCATATATGGTTGCCAAGAACAAAACCGTGAGGGGGACCTAGGTGGAAGCCCTGGATTTGGGTGGACTAGGAAGTCCAAAGCGGACAATATCTTGCTAGTGAGGTGGGGTGTTATAGTTTGTTTGATCAGTTGAAGGGTGCTAAGGTGTTCTCTAAAATAGAGTTGAGATCTGGATATCATCAGTTGAGAATCAAGGAATAAGACAGGTAAAAGATTGCATTCCGAACCCGTTATGACATTACGAGTTTTATTTTTGTGATGCCTTTCGGGTTAACCAATGTTATGGCCAAGCTTATGGACTTAATGAATCAGGTGTTTCGGCCTTACCTGGACCAATATGTGGTGGTATTTATTGACGATATCTTGGTGTATTCAAGCTCTTACTTGAAGCATGAACAACATCTAAGGGTTGTGCTACAAATTGTAAGGGAGAATCAATTATATGCAAAGCTGGATAAGTGTGAGTTCTAGCTCAAAGAAGTAGTATTTTTGAGGTCATGTACTATCCGTAGAAGGAATATTTGTGGATCCAGGAAAGGTTGAGGCCGTGTAGAAATGCGAAAGGCCTACCAACATGACAGAAATCCAGAGTTCTTGGGTCTTGCTGGGTATTATAGGAGGTTTATTGAGGGGTTCTCTACCATAACATCACCTTTGACTAACAAGGAAGTCAGGTTTATTTGGTAGGAAGGTTGTGAAGCAAACTTTCAAGAACTGAAGGAGAGACTCACTTCTGCTCGTGTGATGGCCCTTCCATCAGGGACATGAGGGTTTGTGGTATATAGTGATGCCTTAAAAAAGGGTCTAGGATAGGTGTTGATGCAACATAGGCGTGTGATTGCTTATGCATCAAGACAACTAAAGTCGCATAAAGTGAATTACCCAATTCATGGCCTAGAACTTGCAGCAGTGATGTTTGCCTTAAGAGTATGGAGCCATTGTTTGTGTGGGTCACAAGTTTAAATCTTTACAAACTATAAAAGTTTGAGGTATTTGATGTAACAAAAGGAGTTGAATATGTGACAAAGAAGACGGGTAGACGATTGTGTGATTGACTACCATCCTAGTAAGGCTAATGTAGTAGTCGATGCATTGATTAGGAAGGGAAAAACAATGATGAATGATATGGAGATTAAGGAACAAGGAAGTATAGTGGAATTGAAGAAATTAGGCTTGCGGCTAAGTGTGGGGCCTGAGGGATCACTATTACCTCATTAAAGATCCGATCTGTGCTTTGAGACAAGGTTTTGGTGGCTCAACAGGTAGATGAAAAAGTAAAGGATATCAAGGTAAGTGTAAACCAAGGTATAGAGAAAGCATTCCAAATGCTATCTAGAGGGCTAATAGCTATGGCTAGGTGAATTTATTTGCCTGATCATAAGACTTTGAAGGATGAAGTAATGAGAGAAGCTCATGAATTGTGATTTGCTACTCATCCTGAAAGTACAAAGATGTATAAAGATTTAAAGAAATACTACTAGTGGTCAAATATGAAGAGGGAAATAGCAGAATTTGTGTCGAACTGTGGGATCTGTCAATAAGTAAAGATAGAACACCAAAGACCTGCAGGAGATTTATGATTTATAGTTATTGTCGATTCTAGAATGGAAATGGGAGGATATTTCTATGGATTTTGTGACAAGATTACCTAGGGGAAAGAAAGGGAATGATGCCATATGGGTGGTTGTGGACTGACTGACAAAAATCTATTTTGTTTTTGCCTATAAAAATGATTGATTCGATGGATAAGCTAGCAAAATTATATATAAATGAAGTAATTAGACTTCATGGAGTGCCAGTGTCGATTATATCGGATCGGGATCCAAGGTTCACGTTGAGATTATGGCCTAGATTACAACGAGCATTGAGGACAAAATTGAATCCAAGCACAACATTTCATCCTTAGACGGATGGTAAATCTAGAAGGACCATTCAAACTCTTAAGGATCTCCTGGGGTCCTGTGTGCTGGAGTTCGGAGGGAACTAGGAAGATCTCCTGCCATTGGTGGAGTTTACTTATAATAATAGCCATCAAGCTACTATTGGTATGGCTCCATATGAAACATTGTATGGGAGGAAATGTCATACCCCAATTTGTTGGGAGGAAGTAGGGAAAAAAAAGGAAGCTTTTGGGACATGAAATGGTGCAACTAACAACTGACAAGGTGAGAGTGATCAAAAGAGGATGAAGGAAGCCCAGGATAGACAGAAAAAGAAAAGAAGTTATGCAGATAACTGAAGAAGGCCTTTAGAATTCCAAGTAGGGGATAAGGTATTTTTGAAGGTGACACCTTGGAAAAGCATCATTCGATTTGGAGTAAAAGGGAAATTAGCTTCGAGATATATTGGCTCTTTCGAGATTAAGGAAAGAAGCAGACCAGTTGCCTATCGTTTAGAGTTGCCTGCATATTTGGATAAGATTCACAATGTGTTCCATGTGTCATTGCTGTGAAAGGCCAAGATAGACCCCTCACAGGTATTGCCATACGATCCTATGAAGATTAAAGGGGATCTAACCATGAAAGCTAAGCCTATCAAGATCTTGGATCGAGATGTGAGGGTGTTGAGGAATAAGAGAGTTTCCCTGGTGAGAGTATTATAGAGAAACTCTCGAATAGAAAAAGAAACATGGGAAAGAGAATTCGAGATGAAGCAAAAGTTCCCGCATTTATTCTTCGACATAGGAACATAACTTAAATTTCAAGTACGAAATTTCACAAAAGTTCCCGCATTTATTCTTCGACATAGGAACATAACTTAAATTTCAAGTATGAAATTTCTATTAGGAGGGGAGAATATAAACCCTTGGGAAAAATAAAGCTTGCATAGATTGCAAACTAACTACATGAGAAATAAAAGTGAAGAAATTCATGCATATGGTTAAATAAAAAACGAGAATTCATAAATATTTGGATATAAGTTTCTGGACGAAATATTTCGAGACATTATAAATCAACTCGAAAATGTTAAAGGTTGGATTAAATTAATGAAAATAAACTAAACTAAAAGTTGTAAGGTGAAATTATAAGAAATAAAAAGAGGTATAACTTAATTATAAGAAGAAAAAAAGATGTGGGGGCATAAATGCAAATAAGAAAAATTATAGAGCATAAATACTCCTATTCTCACCAAAAATCTGCAGCAATCGTAAGGAAAGAAAAGAGGGAGTTTTTGTATCCATTCTTGCAAAATCAAAAGAGAAACACCAAAATTTCAAGAACCCATCCAAGATTAAAGGTTTATAGATGGAATAAACA
The DNA here is from genome assembly GCF_951802175.1 of Populus nigra. Classification (NCBI taxonomy): domain Eukaryota; kingdom Viridiplantae; phylum Streptophyta; class Magnoliopsida; order Malpighiales; family Salicaceae; genus Populus; species Populus nigra. The sequence goes on from NC_084860.1 coordinate 9,604,746, forward strand.
CTTGTAGGCAAGGGATTAACAAGAAAATTGAATAAAAAGAGAAGATGGAGGGCTGGCTGTCATTAGATAATAAAGGAGGGAGTTGAAAATCTTCAACTGGATTAAAGATCAAAACCTTAATTCGTACCGGGTAAGGTGTTCTAAACATGATCTTATAAGGCATTTCAAATTCGATAATGAATTGATGCCTTGATGTGAGTTATATATTAGGGTTCTTAGACTTGAATCGGTGGAAAAGTATTTGTTGTTAAAATTAAGTTAATTCATGTGTGGTATGTAATTGGGGATGTGAAACCATGATAATTTACCCAAAAATTGTTTGTTGATGAGCGATTTTGACTATCTTAGAGGTAGAACTGGGTTCTCCTTTACTCAGCGAACTTGTAGCTTCATGTCTTAGCTTTCCAACAAGACTAATCTCGCTTGAATCGGAGTTCTATAACTCAAGATATGGTTAAAAATCTGAGGAGAGGTCAGACAGTAACAGTTCAAAAACAAGACAGTAACAATTGGACAATAACAGTCCAAATGTTTGTTGATGAGTAATTTTGACTATCTTAGAGGCATAACTGGGTTCTCCTTTATTCAGAGAACTTGTAGCCTCATGTCTTAGCTTTCTAACGAGACTAATCTCGCTTGCATCGGAGTTCCATAACTCTATATATGGTTAAAAATCTGAGGAGAGGTCAGACAGTAACAGTTCAAAAACGAGACAGTAATAGTTGGACAATAACAGTCCAAATATTTGTTGATGAGCATTTTTTACTATCTTAAAGGCAGAATTGGGTTCTTCTTTCTTCAGAGAACTTGTAGCCTCATGTCTTAGCTTTCCAACGAGGCTAATTTCGCTTGAATTGGAGTTCTGTAACTCCAGATATAGTAAAAAATCTGAGGAGAGGTCAAACAGTAACAGTGAAAAAACAAGACAGTAACAGTCCAAATGTTTGTTGATGAACAATTTTGACTGTCTTAGAGATATAATTGGGTTCTCCTTCCTTCATAGAACTTGTAGCCTCATGTCTTAACTTTCCAACGAGATCGCTTGAAACAGAGTTCTATAACTCTAGATATAGTTAAAAATCTGAAGAGAGATCGGACAGTAACAGTTCAATGTCTAGACAGTGACAGTTCGAGATTTAAAGAGAAACAGTTCAAATATAAAGAAAGGAATGATAACTGTGGTTGGACAAAGAATAACAATATTAATGAGTGAAATGAGAAAAACATAAAATATTAAGAAATGACTGAAAGAAAGACTTATTGATTATTGATATGATTATTATAAAACATATCCTTGAGTGAGGAAAATTTATGAGATAAACTTGTCATTTGCAGGTGGGACCACAGGCGTGGTGCAATAGCAGCAACAGGGGAGCACGAGTGGAGCTTCTATTGCAGGTAGGTGATCCGCACCTATACTTTCTAGTTAATTCTATGATTTAATATGTTATTGATGTGAGATGTGAATTTCCGAACGTTGGATGTTAGGAGAAAGGAGGAAAGTTTGTGTAATGATGCTGGTATTTTGGATAGTATTTTGAATATATGTGCACTCAAGGTGAACGGTTGTTGTGTGAATTGATAAGTGATGAAATTATCGTTGGTAAAGGAATAATGAGAAGTGTCATTTGGGGCGTCAACCAGCATACATTTAGTGTATGTTAGGATCCTGGATAAGGGGATCGTCATGTTTGGACTAGCATACATTTAGTGTATGTTAGGATACCTGGGTAAGGGGATCAATCATATATTAGCTCGCATACATTTAGTGTATGTTAGGATGCCCGGGTAAGGGGATCACCATGTGGTGACTGGCATACATTTAGTGTATGTTAGGATCCCGGGTAAGGGGATCACCATGTATTTGACTAGCATACATTTAGTGTATGTCAGGATCCCGGGTAAGCGGGTCAGCTTGCATCGACTCCTACATGGTGATGATGATAACAGTGAAATTAGTATCGGTAACGTGTTAAGCGTAAATAATCATGGGTGGTCTTATGAGATCTTAAATGGAGGTTGATAATGGAAGAGGAAAAGGCTTTTAGTAATTGAAGGAGAAAGAGTTTCTAATGAAAACCAAAAGGGAGAAGTGAATAAAATATGAATGCATGTTTGCCTTTTTAAATTGTTGGATACTTGTATTACTATATTATTGTGATATTCATATTTCAATAATATGTATTTTGTTTTCAAGGCCATTGCATGCACGATAGGAGTAGATTCTAGCTTGGGTTCACTTTTTGTAATTTAGGTTCTAGGAAGTCTACCCTTGTATTTGGTAATATTACAACTTTTATATAACTCAATTTGTATAATTGATGCTTAAACTTGAATAGATGAATTTAATTCTGTAGTTTGTATAAACATGTTCCATGTATGCATAATTATATCTTTATCCATCTGTAATGATAATTGTTGTACAATGTATATCATAAACATTGTGATTGATATGAAAGATGATGTTTGTGGGATTGAGACCCAGGATGATTGGGTTGAATGGAGTTAGGAGATGCGGTATATTAGTGTAAATAGGTTGTATGTCAATAACTTAGGACCTCCCGGTATAGGGGAGACTCCATCGAAATTTTGGTAGACTTTAATACAAACACCATGAATATACATACATATATATATAATAATCACTCTGTTTATTAGTTAACATGAGATCGTTGTTTTATCGCGGATATGGGGATGTTAGACTTTAACTCATTCAATTCTAACATAATAAAATGGTCTTCCTAACCCCAACTCATCAATTTCTCAATTACACCACACTAATTTAATTTGTGCCTTAGTTTCTGACCGTCGAACAACTAAATTACAACTCCATCTTCTTATTCTCTAATTTATCGGGCGGTTATGATTAAACCACTAACCCTTAGTTTTCCATAACTACGGACCACTAGGTTAAAATTTCCTTTCTCTTGACCTTCCATTTTGTGGACGAATAAGTTACTTCACTAACCCTTAACTTTCGTTTCTATAGACGACTAAGTTTTATATTTTCCATTCCCTTAATCTTCGACTTCATGGACGATTAAGTTTTAAATTTTCCGTTCCCTTAATCTTCCACTTCGTGGACGATTAAGTTACTTCACTAGCCCTTAGCTTCCGTTTCTACGGACGACTAAGTTTTATATTTTCCATAATACCTTTATCCATCATTACCCATCACAACTCTATTTCAATCATATTCTCCCAAGAATCATTTTTGTCAAATTCATAGTCTTAGTTCCAACCTTTGATTTCCATCTATTTCACAACATTAATTTAATAAGAAAATTAAACAACTAAGGTAAACAAGTTTAAGGTAGCAACACCTACCTGCAGTTCCTGATGCTCGAGCTTCTTTTGTCGATGTCCCGATTCTGAATGTTATTCCTAACATTTATCGTAAGACATTCGTATAAGTACCAACCTACAAGTCAACAATATCCTAAGCCCATTTACCTTTCTCACATAATATTTTCACAATGTTTATACCATAAGATTTATTTAACATGTCCCTCTTCTACATGATTATCATTATCCAATGCCTACATTATGTTTCATCAATTCTATTAGTCCTTTTTATATTTTCACCATGTATAACATTATTCACTTTTATGCTAAACACAATATTTCTTTCATATACTTTACTATTAATAATCTTAGCCTTAACATACATTACTCATGACATACATTTCTAAACAAAACCAAATAACCTCATTTCCTTTATCATCTATGCCATAACCAACTTCCCCCTTCTTTCCCTTGTTATATCCTTTTCTTAATTCTACGAAATAATCACACCCCACATTCATTTAATTTTCCTTCTCCCATGACTGCCATCTAGCCCAACTTTTCTCCTCCATCATTTTTTTTACCATCATCTAATTTCACAATATCAACATAAACCACAAAAAAACCAATTTCAAATAATATTCTACAAACATTAACACAAACCCTAACTTTTTCAAAATTTAAGAATTTCAAATAATCATGCATAAAACATAACAAATCAAGCAATTATCACTTTAAAACAACTTACCCAAGTGTATTAAGCAAGAATCGAAGCTCACTACATTACCCTGGTTTTCTATTCATCATCTTCCTCATTCAAAGTCTACTTTCTCCCTCTAGAACTTCTCTTTGTCTCTTTAGTTCCCTTGTTCTTTCTTTTCTCTCTTGTTTGTTGTTGATTTCTAGCTAAAAATACTTTTCCTAACACAATTTTAGGGTTCCTCCTTGCCTCTCTATCTCTCTCTCTCTCTCTCTCTCCCCCCAAGCTTTCTTTTCTCTCCTTTTCTCTTCATATTTTTCTGTCCAGCTGTGTTTTAATGAAGAAGAGTGCTCGAAATTTTCCAGCTCATCAAACATATTTACATAACTACCATTAATGATTTTTCAGTCTAATTGTCGATATTATTTGACAACCTTACCGAACTATGATTTCTCTAAAAGTTTAACTATATATGAAACTATATGTGAAGGAGGTCCTCGTAAATGTTTACCCCGATCCAATGGTCGGATTGAGTGTTATGCCTGATAGCGCTGAATTGGTCGGTACGTGATTTTTATGCAAGAAAATTCAAATTTTCTTGTTTAACCCTTTCATAAAACATGTATATTAATTCTCTAAACCTTAGGGGTCATTTTATCATTTTTAAAACAAGTATATGTCTTTTTAAAACAAATCAAAATCAAAATCTGGGGCTTTACATGCAAGTTATGTTTTTAGGTATGGCCATTTGACACAATGTTTTAGTTCCTCCAAGTTATTAGTGGATGTTTACTCATATATTTTGAGCTATCTCATACAAACGACTAGTTGAATATATATGTGTGTGTGTGTGTGTGTGTGTAGGCGCGCGCGCGCGCGCTTACTCTTATATAGAGGTGTTATTGTTGGAAATTATGACGGGTGAGTTTAGAGTTGAGCATGGTGTAAATGAATCTTTGATAAAATGCTATTATACATTTGTTCAACATACATGTGGATGAATTCTTTTGTAATATTTGAATTTGGATTAGAATTGTTGATGGAAAGGTTCGAGACCCTAATTATGATCATTATGTTAAATGAATGTGATCTTGGTTGAGATAAGATATGCAAGTGTTTTAAGGTGGAAAGAAAAATTGTAAAAAGACTCTAACAAAGGAGACTTTACTGAAATTTCCAGTAGAAATTAAGAGACATAAATCATAATTGTATGATTTGTGTAGTGTGATTAACTTCTATAGAATTGACCCTAATTTTTTATTGGAGTGTAAGGCTCAAAGGTTTGTAAAAAAAAAAGATATGAGGTGTTACATAAGTAACCTCTTTGCACTTTTAGGTCAAACCCCCTTTTTTAAACCAACTTTTGGACTATAGGTACCCATGCACTAGTATAAGCAGACTATTAGTGTAACGACCTAAAATTTCCATGTAATTTTCATATTTTTAATCATCATGTCTGGATATAATGGGGTAATTTGTTTTGTGTAACATGTCTAACAATACATCCTATTATTGATTATTTGCTTTACCAGATTTACAGCAGAGTTTCCCCTATAACCTATACATTTCCTCAGTTCTTTTCTTATTCTCTTAGGTAACATAATATCAAATAACTCTATTACATACATGCAGTAGCTTTCGGCCACCCACCAATTTAATTGTTTCTCCATTTGATTCTTTCGCATTACTTTTCACAATTTATCTTATACTCTTTTCATTTTTCATTTACTTAAAACATACGTGTGATGGATACACACACACACAAATAACAAAAGAGATGCAATAACCAAATGCTAGAAATACAATCATACCATTTAGTACATTTCAAGGTGAGGTTATTAATATAATTTTAAGAATTCATAGTACATAAAAATAAGTACCTAACAAAATTATAAATAGTGAAATGACACAATCAATGTTGACCCACTTCATGACATAGACCTTTAACATATATAGTATAAGAGTTATTAGTTGTCAAGAAAACTTATGTTGCGATGCCGCGGTCACACAAATTAATTACCCTAGCTTAAAACACACAAGATAGTATAGAGCAAGCAAGGGGTCGATCCCACGAGGAAGTTTCAAGTCAGATTTTTATGTTGTACGTTATGTAATTGGGGGGATTTGGTTTGTGATTATCTAAACTATGACAACAATTAAACTAGCAAACAAAATCAATTAAAACCGAAACTTATCAAGAAAACAAACCTTGGTCGCAATCACACATCCACCAAAAGAAATTAAAACTGATCCTTGAAACGAAAATTGCAGTTTATGTTCTAAAATTTTATCTTTTCTTAACGTTGATTAATTAACGGATCCGCCGTATAACTAATCCTAACCAACAAACAATCAAAGTGTCCGCACTAATGATTCAATTTAATGGTAGCTTTAAGAACTAGATAATTTCATCAAGATTAACATACAAGCTGTCCGCAGCTTGTGTCACTTTGTTCTAATGTTCTCTCTAAGTTCAATAACATAGTTCCGCCACAATTATCAAGCTTAGTTGCTTCACAAGTTTATATATCACAACTCCGGTTTTGATATTAAACTTAGCAATAGATTGTTCACAACAATAACTTAGAGTCCGCTCTAGCAATCATCAACAACAATCATAGGAAATATGCATAGGAAAACAATCATACTAATTCATAACATAAACTAAAAATAAAAGGAAGAATAAATCTCACGGTTCTTGAAATCCGAAGGTTTGTTGTGTCCTTGCAACCAAGAAAAGAGCTTAGCCTTGCATAACTATTGAACAACTACTTCTAAACAATGAAAAGAGCATGATTTTTGGGTTTGTAGAGGAGAGAATTTGTGTTTATTCACTGCTGGTTGCTGCCTCCTTCTGCTCTCCCTCTTTTCTGCCGGTTGCTGCCTCCTTCTGCTCTCCCTCTTTTCTGCTACTGCTGCCCTTTCTCTCTTTCTTTTTATATGCTAAGAAACCTTAGTCTTTATTTTACAAAATAGTCCTTCCTTAAGTTGACAGTTTACATTTAAGTACTTCAATAACTATTTTTCCTAAAAAGGAGAAATAGCCTTGCATGAAATCTTCAAACTCTGACTTAGAGGACCTAAATTGCTGATATAAAAACTTGGATATCGGTTTAGATGCTTTGGAATGTAATTTGGACTCGTTTCTTCACGAAACCTGTTTGCTGGCAGAATTCTGTTGTCATCTTTGGAAAATCATATCTCCCTCATATTACATCATTTTTTGCTGAACGTTGGAGCGTGGATAGGTATTTGAATTAGGAATCCAAGAAAATTGAGTTTGCATCAATTGGACTTTTGTAGATCTAGATATTAAATTTTGAATGGCCAAAGGTCAACATTGGCAGAATGCGAGATTTGACTTTGTAGGATGTGATTTCCATGATCTTTCTCCTTTTATTTTTCTTGCATTACATTTCCAGAAAGGTATGGATGTTAGCTTTTTAGTGCCACTAGAATCACTTCATTTCAATCTCTAGAACTCACGCTCTGAACAAAACATCGACTGAACGTCAAATCTACCAATGACCTCCAATTTACTCCTTTTTGCATCTTTCATCCAAAAATGCCTTCAAAACATAAAACAAAGAATATCAAGGCATTTTATATATAAAACATGGACAAAACATTAGGTAGATGTGGGTGAAACTATCGAATAATATGGTTACATCAAATACCCCCTCACTTAGCTCTTGCTCGTCCTCGAGAAAGGATAAATAAAATCAAATTGAAAAAAACTATGATCAATCTCTTAATCTCCCATCAATGTCCAAGAATATATGCATTATAAACAAGAATACAATCATGAAGGATAAATAGTATAATTCTTATAATTCATTTACATGCAAACTTCAAAACTCAATCAATCGTCGGGATTTAAATGAAATCTATGCCATGCCAAAGTGATAGGTCCTCTCATTGATATACACTCCAACACTCATGTGTTTAGGGTTTATGTGTTTAAATCTCTCAAATTCAATCAAAGAGTATGTTCTATCATAAGCTTGCTTTTCAATCTCATCTCCATTAGCAACTTATTCCAAGTACTACATGAATCAAAAGGTCTTATTTTCCGGTTGTAATGGGGCTAAGGTTAAGGTGAGGTAAAAGAAAGTAAAAGGAAAGGTTCAAACCAAAGAAAGTAGAGCATTCTGAAAAATGATATTTCAAACAAGATATTCCATCAAAGCACATAAATTTTTCATCTTTAATCACCAATGCTTAACTTCTTTTGATTTCAAGCTCTTTCAACATAAAATCTTAAGAACATAAAGGAACATTTTTTTTTCTTTTTTTTTCTCTTTTTTTTCTCTTTTTTTTTATTTTTACCTTTGGCAACTTTGCCCATCTTTTCATCAAGCATCACTTCTTCTTTCTTTTCACATAATTTCCAACCATAATTCCATGAGATATCATAAGTATGTCATTGGCTGCCTCCCAGTAAGCGCTTTTGTTTTATGTCATTGGCTTGACATGTGGCATGCTCATTCTTCATAGATTGGTTCAGCTAACTCTATAGAAGCGGTGAGTTCTGTCATCCAACCTTCATAGAAAGGTTTCAAACGATGCCCATTGACCTTGAGTACTTTGTTGGTTTCTAAACTTGTAATTTCAACTACACCATAAGGAAAAACATTAGAAACAACAAAGGGTCCAATCCAACGAGAGCGCAATTTTCCAGGAAAAAGTTTCAAACGAGAATGATAAAGAAGGACGTTGTCTCCAACATGAAACTCATTTCTTGTAAGCATTCGGTCATGAAGATTCTTAGTCTTTTCTTTGTAAATCCTTGCATTCTAGTAAGCATCATTTCGAATTTCTTCCAACTCTTGTAGTTGTAGTTTTCTTGCAATCCCAGCAGCATCATAATCCATGTTACATTGTTTAATGGCCCAAAAAACTTTGTGTTCAAGCTCCACCGGTAGATGACATGCTTTCCCATAAATCATTCTATAAGGTGACATTCCTATAGGTGATTTATAAGCAGTCTGATAAGCCCAAAGTGCATCTCCAAGACGTAGACTCCAATCTCGTCGGTTAGGTTGCACTGTTTTCTCCAAAATGGACTTGATTTCTCGATTTGAAATTTTAGCTTGGCCATTCGTTTGAGGATGATATGCTGTGGAAGTTCGATGAGTCACATGATATTTGCGTAGCAATGCTTCCATGGAACGATTACAGAAATGAGTGCCATGATCGCTAATGATAGCTTTAGGGATTCCAAACCTGTCAAATATGTGAGTCCTGACAAAATCTAAAACAACCTTAGCATCGTTAGTTCGTGTGGCTTTTGCCTCAATCCATTTAGACACATAATCAACAACAAGAAGAATATAAAGATTGCCAAATGAAGAAGGAAATGGACCTATAAAGTCAATACCCCAAACATAAAAAATTTCACTTACAAGAATATTCGCTAAAGGCATTTGATTCTTATGAGTGATATTACATGTTTTTTGGCATTTTTCACATGATTTGCAGAAGTGATATGCATCTTTAAAAATAGAAGGCCAATAGAAACCACTTTCAAGTACCTTGTGGGCTGTTATTTTTGCTCCAAAATGCCCACCACAAGAATGAGAATGACAAAAAGTGAGAATGAAATGAAATTCATCTTGTGGTACACACCTCCTAACTACTTGATCCGCACAAAATTTCCAAAGGTAAGGATCGTCCCAAAAATAATATTTAGCATCAGCTCATAACTTATCTTTTTGGAGTTTAGACAAACCTGGAGGGAATTCTTTGGTAACTAAATAGTTTACCAAATCAGCATACCATGGTCTTGTAGAGGAATGCAACATATACAACTGCTCATCGGGGAATGTCTCTCTTATTGTTTCGATCTGTATATCCTCAATCCTCAGTCGGCTCAAGTGATCAGCCATATGGTTTTCAGCACCTTTTTTGTCTTTGATCTCAAGATCGAATTCTTGTAAAAGCAAGATCCACGTAATCAGTCTTGGTTTGGACTCCTTCTTCTTCAAAAGATACCTGAGAGCTACATGGTCAGTAAAAACAATGACTTTTGTACCAAGTAGATATGACCTGAATTTTTCAAGAGCAAACACCACTACAAAAAGTTCCTTTTCAGTTGTATGGTAATTGCATTGTGCTCCATCCAACATGCGAGAAGCATAGGTGATAACATGCAAATTCTTCCCAATTCTTTGCCCAAGCACAGCTCCTACCGCATAGTCATTCGCATCACACATTATCTCAAAAGGTTCATCCCAATTTGGTGGTTGGATGATAAGGGTAGATGTGACACGTCTCTTAAGCTCATCATGTGCATCTTTACATGCTTGATCAAACATAAAATCCACTTCTTTGGCTAATAGTTTGCACAAGGGTGTTGTAATCTTCGAGAAATCTTTGATAAAGCGTCGATAGAAACCTGCATGGCCTAGAAAAGAACGAGCTTCCCTCACGCATGAGGGGTAAGGCAATGATGAAATAACATCTATCTTAGCTTTATCAACCTCTAATCCATGTGAAGACACAACATGCCCAAGAACTATTCCTTGTTCTACCATAAAATAACACTTTTCATAGTTCAAGACAAGGTTAGTTTCAATGCACCTTTTCAAGATCAAAGATAAATTTTCTAGACATTTATCAAAAGAATCACCATACACCGTGAAATCATCCATAAAAACCTTAATTATTCTTTCAACATAGTCAGAAAAAATACTCATCATGCATCTTTGAAAAGTTGCAGGAGCATTACAGAGACCAAAAGGCATTCTCCTATATGCATATGTACCAAATGGACATGTAAATGTAGTCTTTTCTTGATCCTTGGGATTAATAACAATCTGATTGTATCCACTATATCCATCAAGAAAGCAATAAAAAGACTTACCTGCTAGGCGTTCAAGCATTTGATCCATGAATGGTAATGGGAAATGATCTTTGCGTGTAGAAAGATTGAGCTTTCTGTAATCAACACACATTCTCCATCCACTCGAGATGCGAGTAGGAATGAGCTCATCATTTTTGTTTTTCACCAACGTGATTCCAGTCTTTTTGAGCACCACATGGATTGGCGCGATCCATTTACTGTCAGTGATGGGGTAAATGACTCCTGCATCTAACAGTTTTAAAATTTCAGCTTTCACTACCTCCATCATAGGCGGGTTCAACCTCCTTTGCATTTCCCTTGTTGGTTTTGCGTTGTCCTCCAATAGTATGTGATGCATACACATTGAGGGACTAATGCCCTTGATGTCAGCTAAAGTCCATCCAATGGCCGTCTTGTGATCACACAACAACTTCACAAGCTTTTCCTCTTGCATACTTGTCAAACCTTTTGCTATGATAACGGGAAGTGTATTGTTGTCGCCAATGAATACATACTTCAAAATATCAGGCAAAGGTTTTAATTCTAACTCAAGGGCCTGTAAAATAGATGGCAAAAACTTTTTATGTGAGAGTACTAAATCAACAAAGACATTACCATGGGGAACGGTTTGCAAAGCTTGTAAGGCCAATACTGATTCGTGCACGTTTTGGGGAACACACATGTGCCTCTCCATCTTTTCTATCTTGGTGAAATCATAGCCATAGCTCAAAGCTATGCTTAATCCATCTTCGCAATCAAAATCACAAACTTGCTGCACACACTTATCAATTTGGTAATAGCATGTGATAGAATAAACATTGCTATAAGGATATTTCATTGCATCATGAAAATTGAATTCAATTTTTTCATCTCTTACTTCCATAGACAAGGTATCCTTACCACATTCAACCTTTGTGTTGGCGGTTTTCAAGAATGGTCTCCTAAACAATATAAGAGTGCTGGTTGATGAATCACAAGAATCATGTTCCATATCAAGAATATAAAAATCATATGGAATAACCAAACTATCAATCTTGACTAGGACATCTTCTATCACACCAAGTGGGTAAACAAAACTACGATCCGCAAGTTGTATTACAATGGTAGTTTTATTTAAAGGCTCAAGACTAAGAGAATCATAAACATGTTTGGGCATAACACTAATGGATGCACCTAAATCGCATAAAGCTCTTTTAAAACTAGCATTACCAATAACACATGGGATAGTAAACGCACCTGGGTCCTTTTGTTTCAAAGGCAGATTCTTTTGAACAACGACAGATACAACTTCACACATACTTACCGTTTCATGACCTTTCAGTTTGAAAGCTCTCTTGGTAGTACACAACTCCTTCAAGAATTTTGCATACTTGGGAATTTGCTTGATAACATCAAGCAAAGGAATGTTTAGTTCCACTTTCTTGAAAACCTCTAAGATCTCTTTTTCTTTGTCTTCTTTCTTTGACCTAGAAGAACTCACAGGAAAGGGTGGAATTGTTTTAAAACTGGAATTAATTGAGTGAGCAGTTACCTTTGGAGTGTTGGTCTTTGTTTCAGTTTGTGGAGGAGGAGGATGTTCTTTCTTTGTACTCAATTCAGTTTCTATCTCTTCTTCCTCCTCCATCTCAATTTGTTTCAACTTTTTCTCTTCAAGTTCTTTCCCATTTTGCAGCATGATAGCACTAACATTCTCTTTTGGATTCAATGCTTGGGAGGGCAACTTTCCATTCATTTGTGCTTCCAATTTCCCTACACTTGAAGCTACTTGCCCCATTTACTTTTTCAAGTTGTGAATACTTGACCTTGTTTCCTGTTGAAAAGACATGACATTTTGTTGCAAGGTAACAGTATTAGAAGCCAAAGTTTTCATCATCTCACGAAGATCATCATTGGATGACGACCCCATAACATTGGAGTTTGTGAATGGAGCGGGTTGTCTTGCTTGATAATTTTGTTGGGGCTGAAATCCATGGGGATGGAACTGTCGACCTTGATTGCCTTGTTGGGATGGGTTGCCGTAGTGTAAGTTGGGATGATCTCTCCATCCGGGATTGTACGTGTTGGAAAAGGGATCATATTTACGCCGGGGCTGTCCGTTGAATGCTCCATTAATTGCATGAGCTTGTTCAATGTAATCTTCTTGCATTGTTGGGCACATATCTAAAGCATGTCCTTGTAAGGAGCATATGCTACAAACTTTCACCTGCTGCACATTTCCACAAGCCAAAGAATGCACAAGAGAAGTAAGATCATTAACTTTATTTTCAAGGTTAGAAATACTTACCTCATTTACTTGTTTGTTGGAGAAGTCTCCACGAGTGCCAAACTGTTTTGAGTTGGCTGCCATGTTTGAGATCAATTGGCGTGCAACCTCGGGTGTCTTATCCACCAATGCGCCTCCATTTGCAGCATCAATGATACTACGGTCAGTAGGCATCAATCCTTCATAGAAATATTGAATGAGCAACTGATCGGGTATTTGATGATGAGGACATTGAATGCAGAGTTGCTCAAATCTTTCCCAATATTCGGAGAGTGTCTCTCCATGAGATTGCCGAATCCCACATATTTCTTTCCTTATGTTGGCAACTCGAGATGATGGGAAATACTTCTCAAGGAAAATCTTCTTCATAGCATTCCAAGTTCCAATAGATCCTGGGAGAATAGAGAAAAGCCATGCCTTTGCTGCCCCCTTCAAAGAGAAAGGGAAAGCTTTCAACTTAACTTGTTCTTCATCAACTCATTCGGTTTCATGTCAACACAAACCATATGGAACCCCTTGAGATGAGTATGAGGATCTTCTCCTGCAAGAAAATTAAATGTTGGTAACAAATGTATAAAACCAGATTTGAGCTCAAAGTTTACATTATTTTCATTGTTTATGCACAATGGTTGATCTTCCACGTTAGGAGCAGCAAGCTCCTTGAGTGTTTGTTGTCGTGCAATAGCCATGGTGTTGAGGCGAGCTTCCTTTCTTAACCTGCGTAAAGTGCTTTCTATTTCAAGATCAATCTGCACTTGAATTTGATTAGTAGAACGGGTCACAGGCATAAATTGCTAAGAAAACTCAAAAGAAAGTAACCACACAAGAGATTGAAAACAATGCAAATTGTACGAAAATCCTACGGTAGAAAACTAAAACTACATAAAAACACTAGAAAACAGCGGAATTTGGCCTCAATAGGGTGGAGCTAGTGATTTATCACAAGTCCTGTTCAGAACGTCGTTTTCCTTCAGGAAACAAAAGACCGATACCTAAAGAATGAAAAGAGCATGATTTTTGGGTTTGTAGAGGAGAGAATTTGTGTTTATTCTCTGCTGGCTGCTGCCTCCTTCTGCTCTCCCTCTTTTCTGCCGGCTGCTGCCTCCTTCTGCTCTCCCTCTTTTTTGCTACTGCTGCCCCTTCTCTCTTTCTTTTTATATGCTAAGAAACCCTAGTCTCTATTTTACAAAATAGTCCTTCCTTAAGTTGACAGTTTACATTTAAGTACTTCAATAACTATTTTTCCCAAAAAAGAGAAATAGCCTTGCATGAAATCTTCAAACTCTGACTTAGAGGAGCTAAATTGCTGATTTAAAAACTTGGATGTCGGTTTAGATGCTTTGGAATGTAATTTGGACTCGTTTCTTCACGAAACCTGTTTGCTGGCAGAATTCTATTTTCATCTTTGGAAAATCATATCTCCCTCATATGACATCATTTTTGCTGAAATTTGGAGCGTGGATAGGTCTTTGAATTAGGAATCCAAGAAAATTGAGTTTGCATCAATTGGACTTTTGTAGATCCAGATATTAAATTTTGAATGGCCAAAGGTCAACACTGGCAGAATGCGAGATTTGACTTTGCAGGATGTGATTTCCATGATCTTTCTCCTTTTATTTTTCTTGCATTACATTTCCAGAAAGGTATGGATGTTAGCTTTTTAGTGTCACTGGAATCACTTCATTTCGATCTCTAGAACTCACGCTCTGCACAAAACATCGACTGAATGTCAAATCTGCCAATTACCTCCAATTTACTCTTTTTTGCATCTTTCATCCAAAAATACCTTCAAAACATAAAACAAAGAATATCAAGACATTTTATATATAAAACATGGACAAAACATTAGGTAGATGTGGGTGAAACTATCGAATAATATGGTTACATCAACTTATGCTCATGATTTTTTTTATGAGGGAAAAGAATCATTATGTCTATTAATACTTTTAACAATCTTCCTCAAAACATTCAATTCAAGTTCAATAATACCTCAACTTATATGACAATACTTGTGCTCATCATTGCAACTAAAATAACATTACAAATTTAACATCTAGCCATAAATACATGTACGTGGTTTTTCATAAGGAAGGAGAATAATATGTTTATCCAGAATTCTTTTAGCATCGATCACATCATATACATATTGAATTACACACTAGTTGTTATGGCATCTAAACTCATATTTGTCACTTTTAACATTGTCTTTACAATAAATTACATAATACTTTAAAATCTAAGGTTGCCGACTATACATCACCACGTAGTAAGTCATCTTCTTAATTTTTGATTCCACAATCAATAATTAATATTTTATCTCCTTAGTTACCGATTTCCTTGGGTATAATTCTTGAAGTAATCACACATATTAATCTTATGTTTACTTGTCGCCATCACCGCTTAACATAATTTATTTGTAACATTACCATGTTTTCTATTTTCTAGGTATCACAATCGTTGTTATATTATCACCCTATTAATATTTGCTTTGACTTGGTAGTACATCAAACAATATTCTGTCTTAAGTTGCCAATCAATCCCCTCATCATATACATTTTTTAGCATCGGTTAATGGTCTTACATAATGGTTTCCATTATATAATCAAGGATAGTTTCAATGGTTTCCATTATTTGGAAAGAACAACAACATAGTTTCTACTCATTAGAAACAACAACATAATGGTCTCCATTCAAAACAAAGACAACCACATGAATTCTCTTTTTATTAAAGACAACCAGGAAGTAACTTTTGTTGCCCATGATTTAATTTAAAGGACATGCCAACTTAAATAGAAGCATAGGGAAAAGGAGAACCTACATCATCATCTTATAATTAACCAAATTGTACTTTGCCTTCTTGATCATCGTTCTTTTGGACAACTAAACATTAAAAGTTGCCATATTTATAGATATTTGTAATTAATCATCAACTATCAATCTATATCTTGTCCTTAGTCACTAATACTATGATTATTAAGTATTGTTCCTTTCTTATCCTTAGTTACCGACACTATTACCACTAAGCATCTTCCTACCGAGTTTATCTTTAATATTTTACTCCACATCTTCATACAACCTTATGCCGCATTATTTTATTTGAGCAATGTTCAACAAATAACTGATGACATGTATTATAGTCTAGGAATCCTTGTACATATAGAATTCTTCAATGCATAACTATTCATTCCTAACTATGATCAATTTTTGTATATGGTTCTTGAAACATTAAACACATCGTACTCTTTATTTCATTGTATTAGTAAACGTTTTCAAATGAGATAGTTCACAACACTCATTACCGCTAATCCTAGCACGAACCCCATTAACCGAAGTTAACCTTATCCTTTACTTCTGACTATCTAACATGGATATTATTAGCCAAAGTTAATCTTCAATGCTTATTCCTGACTATCCAACATGGATGTCATTAGCCAAAGCTAATCTTATCATTCATTCCTGGCTATCCAATATGAATACCATTAGCCGAAGCTGATCTCATCAATCAGTACTGGCTATCTAACATGGATACCATTAGCAAAAGCTAATCACATCATTGAACCATGATTATCTAATATGGATACCATTAACCGAAGCTAATCACATCATTTAACCCTAGTTGTCCAATATAGATACCATTAGTTGAAGCTAATCACATCATTATTCATTACGTTTCATTTAATAAGGTGTTCTACGCATTCCTATTACAAAGTACTACTACACATGTTCAAGGATCATATTCTTTTCCATAACCTCATCAAGTTCATCACAATGTTGACAAGTAGTACACAATTAAGTTCGATATATACATTCTCAAGGATTCTCCCATCTAAATTTCTATAGGCTGAAACATGGGTATTAACATTAAGTGTTCATTTCATCAATCTTTACTACATCATTCCAAGTGTTAGAACCTTTAACCAACAACAAATTCAAAGTAAAGATTAGAGCTTGATTAGTCCTAGATGGTTTAGTCCACCCAACTCCGAACACTGTTTGGTATGTTAATTGTAACTAAAGTTTTAGAACTCTTTTTCGAGCATGATATATCTCTATGGAAAGCTAATACATAGGGCTACAACTGTGATGTCGGACACAATACTTAGTTTTTCCATCTACATGTCTAAACTCACTCATTATAGTAGCATAAGAAATCTATCAAGTACTATGTTAGTCTGGACCCTTACTCAGTGTTTTTCTCATAATCTGGAGTTATACAACTCCCAATAATTCGGAACTAGTTTTATTGGAAAGATAACCTCCATACCTACAACTTTTATAAAGGCACCAACTCCACATTAGATCGTTGTAAGACTCATAATTAACAATTATAGTAGCACCCAACATATATCTAAAACTAATTCGATGGTGACATAGAATTCGACAGCAAAAACTTTTTCGCTAGTGACACATAATTCATCAATGCAATTGCTGTCCTATGGCTGATGCATGAAATCGTCAGCGTCTAAGTATACTGTTAACTCAGAAATTGTTGACAAAAACTGAGTCGTTACTGACCTAGAAATCGTCAACGCAACCTAGTTCTATTGTTGGCACTGAAATTGTCAGCGCACATAGGCTCTGCTTACTTAGAAATTATTAACGAAAAGTGAGTCGTTGCCGACCTAAAATTGATCAATGCAACCCAGTTCTACGGCTAATGCTAAAATTATCAATGCACAAATCTTATTGTCAACACAGAAATCATTGACGAAAACTAAGTCGCTGCTGACTCAAAAATCATTAACGTAACCCAGTTCTATGGTTGATGCTGAAATCATTAGCGTATATAGGCTCTTACTGACTAAAAAATTGTTGATGAAAACTGCGTCGCTGCCAATTCAGAAACCGGTAGCGATAGTCAAGTCATTTCAATCTTAATCTCTCCATCATTTAATTGTAAGGTTTATGCTAGGCTTTCCCCTTATCTTATAACACTCCTAAACTAAATTGAACATAGACCATAGCCAACCACATTCAATCTATCACAAGTATAATCACAACAACATGCCATAATTCATATCTTCATTCATTTAATCTAAATTCATGTAAATTCATCAATCTCATCACAAAAATCAAAGCATTAATATCAACATAAATTTTGTTTCAGCACAAATATGTTTCTAGGAATCCAACAAGATCACACCCCATGTATTTCATCATTTCATTTTCACATTTCATGCAAGTTCATCAATCACATGTGAAAAATTAAAGCATTAATCATCAACATGCATTCTATTTTAGTTTAAACATGTTCTTAGGAGTTTAACAAGGTCATTGTTATGCATTTCATCACACAATTACATTCTGTCGAGCCCCTCAATCTGGCCGGTTTTTTCTCCAAGTTCATGTGTTCAAGTTCTTTCGTTTCTTTGGTTGTTATTTTCTGGAAATATGTCCCCCATCCAGCCCTTATTCTCCTTAGTCTTTTTAACTAGTTCTCTTAAGTAATAGGCGTAAGAACCCTAACCAATCCCTTGAGGTTTTCTTTTTCTTTTTTTATGTCCTAAAATCCCAAGAAACAAGTAATGAGGTGATGTTCTTTCCTTACCTTATGATTTTGAATAGCTTTAGGAAGAATTTAACATTTTTTCTCTCCCTCTTCTCTCGGTTTTCTTCTTCTTCATCCCTTACGGTTTCTCCTCCTCCTGACAGCTTCCAGCTAGTTCTAGACCCCTTCTCCTTCCATATTTTCAATTGTTCAACCTTCCATCTCACTCTCCCTTCTCTCTTATGCCTAAGAAAGGCACATGTAGATGGGGTTTTGTTCAATTTTCTTTGGAAAAGAGGAAGAGTATGAACATGCAGTTGGACACATGCAGCAGCTGCAGTCATTTTTAGGAAGAGGAAAGGTCACCTTCCCTCTCTCCTTGCATTAATACCCCCTCTTAAATGAGGTGGGGTGTTTGGGTGCTGGACGAGGTTGTTCTATTCCCTCTTTAGGGTTATCTTGGACTAGTTTCTATTCCAATTATCCCCTAGGATAGGCCAGCCCTCCTCCTTCAGGATTTTCTCTAAGGCTGGCCGGTTATATACTTCAATTATTCCTAATATTGGTTAGCCAAAGACTAAATTTTTTGTCTGGTTTTACAAAACACATGGATTTATCAGTGCACACAGCCCCCATTAACTCATAAATCATCAACAAAACTGCTTCCATGGCTGACACTTGGATTCGTTAGTGCAAACATCCCTTATTAACTCAGAAATCATCAACAAAAACTGAGTCGCTACCAACTCAGAAATCATCGATGAAACTACTTCCATAACTGACAGATGGATTCGTTGGCGCACACAGCCTCTATTAACTTAGAAATCATCAATGAAAACTAAGTCGTTGTCGACTCAGAAATTGTCAATAAAACTGCTTCCATGGCTGACGCATGGATATGTCAGCAGACACAGCCCCTGTTATCTCAGAAATCATCACCGAAAACTGAGTCGCTGCCGACTTAGAAATCATCAACGAAACTGCTTTCATGGTTGACGCATGGATTCATTAACGCATACAACCCATGTTGACTCAGAAATCATCAATGAAAACTGAGTCGCTACTGACCCCTATCAATTCAGAAATCGACAGCGATGGTGGAGTTGTTTTTGGCTTTACTTTTTTTTTATTGGGTGTTTACTAGCCATTGTTGCAGCACACACTCTTCCTAAGGAGAAAACTGAACCCAACCAGTTTGCATGCCAACTTCCTTGACCGATGAGTTAAGGGTGAGTTAGAAAAAATAAAGAAAACTGAAAACATGGAAGAAGAGGGAGCCTAGAGGGTTGACTGGAACAGAAAGAAAAAGAAGGAAGAAACTGAAAGTAAAGAGGAAGAAGAAACTACTAAAACCTTTCCTATGACTATTTAAAATTGTATGGTGAGAAAAAAATCACCCTCTTATTTGTTTTCTTGAGACTTTGGGAGAAGGAAACCTCAAAGGAATGGCTTAGGGTTCTTACACCAATGACTAAAAAGGATTAGATAGAAAGATTAATGAGTATGGGGATGAATGAGGGACATAACTCTAGAACCTTTAACAAAAGAAATGAATGATTTTGAATACACTAACCTAAAGGGAGGGTCGACTAGGTTGAAAGGGGCTTAACAGAATGCAAATTTATGTGATGAAATGCTTCAATTGTGACCTTGTTAGAGTCTTAGAACATGTTTAAGCCAAAACAAAATTCATGTGTATGTTAATGTCTTGATTTTTACATATATGATTGAAGAAATTATGTGAAATGAGATGAAATGATTGTATATGCAGAATTGTGATGTTGTTAAGCCCTTAAAGGCATGCTAGAGCTGAAATGGAAATCATACCATGTTAATGCCTTGATTTTGTTTATGTGATGGATGAACTTGTAGAACTATGAATCAAGTGATGAATGTTGACAAGACCAAAGAGTTGATGTCTTCTCCCAAGTGTAAGAGTGTCGAAGTAATAAATAACCCGGTAAGACCGGGGTCGAACCACAAGGAGGTTAACTGTATAAACTACAAACAAAGAAATACATAATAACAAAAAAGGAGTTGAAGAGAGCTTTGAGATGTGATATTGATGTAAGGATTTAAACAAGGATAAAACAATTGTCAAGGTTAGAGGATCCACTAATGGTATTTCAAACAAGTATAATATAAACTCTTTTTATTACTCAACTGGAAACCACACACAAAGGAGGTTCCAATCGGATTATAAATTGTTAACATGATTACATTAGTTATCTTATTCGAATAATGCTAATACTTGTAAATGTTGTCAGGTATTCATGATTATAACTTATGTTAACAACAAATCAAGTTTCTTTTATACCACAGGTGTCGATTATACCATATGGTTGGGCTATGAAAGTGCCAAGTATTTGTTGTACCAAGGGTTATACAACATAAATCTAGATTAACCATTTAACAAGCAAAGTATTAAAAGTGAACAAGATAACAAATACAAAACATGTTGTATCAAACATTAAAGTCCATGTTGAGTTTATACTATACTTATTCTTACACCATTAGTGTAACCTTTTCACTTTGACATAATAAACTTAGCTAAACATAATGAAAGAGAGAAACATAAATAAACAAGATAAGAACATAAATAAGATATAAGTTAACTAAGTAAAGGAAAGGAAATGAAAAGCATAAACAAGAGATTAATATAAACAAAACTTAAGCATTACAAAAATATAAAGAGAGCAAAAACATGACCTTGATCTGAAAACCAAGATGCCAAAATGCATGGCAAATGCCTCCTTTTATAGGCCAAAATTTGGAACTATTGATTGATGACTAATTGTTGAGTGAGTGGCCACATTTTGACTTGGTGACAATCCTTATCTTCTTGTCTGAACAAAACATCATGCTAACGTCAAAATTTAAATAGATTGTCCTATGAAAGTTCTAGGAAATTGTCTCAACTTTCCAACAAAAAAAGAATCGATGCATTTGGAGTTTTAGAACTTGAGATTTGGGCTGAACACTGAACAGTGTCTAGGCTGCAGGACAGATTCTAACTTCTCTATTGTTGCTAAGATTTGGACTTCCAAATAAGTAGAATTGAGTCTTGGACTGCTCCAGATATGACCCAATGACTGAACAATATTCTAGTTTGGACTGAACCTACATCTCTTTTCTAAGCTTAACCCTCTCTTTGTCTTCTCAATTTCAGTAGTTGAACTCATCAATCAATCCTTTGATTTATGTGATAGTCCTGCATTTAAAATGAGCATTTACCATAAATTAAAGCTATCTTATATTATCAGACTTGTTATTATAAAACATGCTTAAGTTAGGGAATTTAATGATACTTTAAGTGCAATATGATATTATGGTTGCATGATTAGAAGTTCACATTAAAAATATACATACATAGACATGAGTTTGCATTCCTATCCTGCTAATAGCCATCACAAATTTAAACAAAAAGGATCTAATAATAGTTATACATTCAGTACATTGATTCATACAAAATACATCATGATGTAGAATGCAACTACATGATTCCTTGCAAAAGTAAGTTCCCGTGTATTAGGTTTCCTAGGCACCTCGTTGGTGTGACGTCCCTGTTGCAGTACAAAACATTTATAAGAATGTGATTATTTAATAATAATAATAATAATAATTAGTCTGGCAAATTAATGAAGCATAAACATTATTCCATGTTTGAAGCATGACATTTGTAGTTCCTTTATGTACTTGGTATGAATGACTTGTAGTACATATAAATGCATCAATTTTTGCAATCAACTATAATCTTAAATTCAGCTATCCTCTTAAGACATCATTTGTCGAGGTTAACCATTCACTCACCCCAGCCATCCACTTCAGATGCCATCGGCCGAACCTAATCAACCGTCTATCCTGACCATCCATTCAAATACCATTAGCCAAAGCTAATAATAAAAATGGTTCACTGCAGGCTGCGCAATTCGGCTGTGAAAACTGGTTCGCTGCAGACTACCCAATTCGGCAGTGAAAACTATTTCATTGCTAGCGCCACAATTTGGGCAGCGAATGCTACTTCGCTGTAGCCAACACGTTTTTGGTAGCAAATGCTAATTCGCTGTAGACAACTCAATTCCGACAGCGAATCATAAATTCACTGCAGACAATACAACTTCGGCACCAAATCACAATTTTGCTGCAGAACACACAATTCAGCAGCGAATTCTAATTCGCTGCAGACAACTCAATTTCGGCAGTGAATCACAAATTCATTACAGATAACTCAACTTCGGTAGTGAATCACAAATTCGCTGCAGAACACATAATTCGGCAGCGAAAGGTAATTCACTACAGACAACTAAGTTTTGGCAGCGAATCACAAATTTGCTGCAGAACACATAGTTCGGCAATGAATGCTAATTTTCTACAAACAACTTAGTTTCAGCAGCAAATCACAATTTTGCTGTGGACAACTCCACTTCGGCAACGAATCTGTGATTTGCTGCAAACATGCAATTTGTCATTAGGTTCCAGCAATGTCACATGATTTCAGCATGAACACACATACACATGCAATAATCAATGCCAACACATAAACTATCACTAAATTCCAGCAGAATACACATATGCCATAATCAATTCCAACATATAATCTTTCAACAAATTCCAACAGAACACACATTGAAACCATTAATTCCAGCATATAATTAGCATATAATCTTTCAACAAAATCCAGCAAAACACACACATGCATGATTGCCAACCCCATAGTTAAGGCCGACCCTCTACCATGATTTGTTCTTTCCATTTTATTCCTTTTTCTTTGTTAGATGTTCTGGGAATTGGCATCATTTCGTTTCTGTTTCCTTGTCCTCTTAGTTAATTTTAGTTTCCTTTTGATGCAACGATATTATTCGATAGTTTCACCCACATTTAACTCCTCTAAGTCAAAGCTTGAAGATTTCATGCAAGGCTATTTCTTTTTTTTAGGAAAATAGTTATTGAAGTACTTAAATGTAAACTGTCTACTTAAGGGAGGACTATTTTGTAAAATAGAGACTTAGGTTCCTAGGATATAAAAAAAATAAGAGAAGAGAAGTGAGGCAACCAGCCAAGAGAGAAAAAAAACACCCCTTCTCCTTCACAAACCCGAAATCATGTTTTCTTCTTTCTTTTTGATTAGTTGTTCACCAAACATGCAAGGCTAAACTATTTTTCTTGGTTGCAAGGACACGTAAACCTTTGGATTTCAAACATAGACTGCAGACAGTTATGTTTTCTTGATTAATCAACTTATCTAGTTCTTAAGGCGGCCATTGAATTAAATTATTAGTGCGGGCACTGTGGTTGTTTGATGGTTAGGGTTTGTTATACGGTGGATCTGTTAACTAACTAATGTTGTTAACCCCAGGAAAAATCAAGGCTGGATTAAATTAAAGAAAATAAACTAAACTAAAAGTTGTGGGGTGAAATTATAAGAAAAGAAAAGAGGTATAACTTAATTATAAGAAGAAGAAGAAAAAGATGTGGGGGCAAAAATAATACTCTTAAGAAAAATAGGGCTTAAATGCAAATAAGAATAATTATAGAGCATGAATACTCCTCTTCTCACCAAAAAAAATATGCAGCAACCATAAAGAAAGAAAAGAGAGTTTTTGTATCCATTTTTGCAAATCAAGAGGGAAACACCAAAATTTCAAGAACCTATCCAAAATTAAGAGTTATAGGTAGAATAAACACTTGTGGGCAAGGGATTAACAAGAAAATTTGAACAAGAAGAGAAGAGGGGAGAGTCGGCTGTCATTAGAAAGAAAAGGAAGGAGTTGAAGATCGACACCTTGATTCTTATCGGGTAAGGTATTCTAAAGATGGTTTTATGAGTTGTTTCAAAGTTAATTATAAATTGATGCTTGGATGTTGAATTATAGATTAGGGTTCTTAGACTTGAATTGAGAAAAAAGTATTAGTTGCTAAAATTAAATAACTTCTGTTGTTGTGTGTAAATGGAAAGGTCAGACAGTAATAGTTCATTGTCAAGACAGTAACGGTTGGACAGTAAGAGTCCAATGTTTGTTAATGAGCAATTTTAACTATCTTAGAGGCAGAACTGGATTCTCCTTCCTTCTGAGAACTTGTAGCCTCGTATCTTAGCTTACCAACGAGACCACTATCACTTGAAACAGAGTTCTATAACTCTAGATATAGTTAAAAATCTGAGGAGAGGTTGGATAGTAACAGTTCAATGTCAAGACAGTAACGGTTGGACAATAACAGTCCAATGTTTCTTAATGAGCAATTTTGACTATCTTAGAGGCAGAACTGGGTTCTCCTTCCTCGGAGAACTTGTAGCCTCGTGTCTTAGCTTTCCAACGAGACTAATCTTGCTTGAAATGAAGTTCTATAACTCTAGATATAGTTAAAAATCTAAGGAGAGGTCAAACAGTAATAGTTCAATGTCAAGACAATAACGGTTGGACAATAACAGTCCAATGTCTAGACAGTAAAAGTGGACAATAACAATTCAAGATTTAAATAGTAATAGTTCAAATATAAATGAAGGAATGATAACTATGGTTGAACCAAGAACAACAATATTAATGGGTGTAATGAGAAAAAACATAAAATATTAAGAAATAGCTGAAAGAAAGACTTATTGGCTATTGATATGGTTATTATAAAACAAATCCTTGAGTGAGGAAAATTTATGAGATAAACCTGTGATTTTTAGGAGGGACCACATCATGGTGCAACAGCAGCAATAGGGGAGCACGAGTAGAGCTTATATTGCAAGTAGGTGAATCACACCTATACTTTCTAGTTAAATTCCATGATTTAATATGTTACCAATGTGAAATGTGAATTACCGAATGTTGGATATTAGGTGAAAGGAGGAAAGTTTGCATAATAAGGTTGATATTTTGGATGTGAAATGTGAATTACAGAATGTATGTGTATTCAAGGTGAAAAGTTGTTATGTGAATTGCCAAGTTATGAAATTATCACTGACAAAGGAAATATGAGAAGTGTGATTTGAGGCATAAACTAGCATATATTGAGTGTATGTTAGGATCCTGGGTAAGGGGATCACCATGTATTGTCTAGCATACATTGAATGTATGTTAGGATCCCGGGTAACAAGATCACCCCGTATTGGCTAGCATACATTAAGTGTATGTTAGGATCCCGGGTAAGGGGATCGTCACGAATGGACTAACATACATTTAGTGTATGTTAGAATCCCGGGTAAGGGGATCTCCACGTATTGGCTAACATACATTCAGTGTATGTTAGGATCCCGGGTAAGGGGATCACCATGGAATGGCCAGCATACATTTAGTGTATGTTAGGATTCCGGGTAAAGGGATCGCCTTATATCGACTCCTATGGGGTGGTGATGACGATACTAGTGAAAGTGGTATCGGTAATGTGATAAGCAAAAGTAATCACGTTGATCTTATAAGGTCTGGAATGAAGGTTGATAGTGGCAGAGGGAACGGTTATTAATAGTTTGAATAAGGAAGATATTTTTTTAAAAAAAAAGAAACTAGAAGGGAGAAGTAAATGAAATATGAATGCATGTTACCCTGTTGAAATTATTAGATATTCATATTGTTATATTTATGGTGATATTCACCTTGCAATAATATATATTTTGTTTCAGGATCATCTCATGCACGACAGGAGTGGATCCTAGCTTATGTTCCCTTTTTGAAGTCTAGGTTCTAGGGAGTATACCCTTGTATTTTGTAAACATGAAAATGGTTGTATAACTTAATTTGTATAATAAATGTTTAAACTTGATTGGATGAATTTAACGTTGTAGTTTATATAACCATATTTCATGTCTATGAATTTATATTTATTTAAATTATCCATCCATAATGATATTTTTGTTATATCATGCATATCATAAATATTATGGTTGATAGGTGTGAGTATAATTGTGGAATTGAAACCCAGGTTGATTGGGTCGGGAATTAAGTTATGAGATGCGAACTGTTAGAAGTGTAAACAGGTTACATGTCAGTAATTTGGGACCTTCCGGTATAGGGGGGACTCCGTCGAAATTCCAGTAGATGTTAACACGAAGACCATGAATATGTATATATATAAAAAAAAATTTAACTACTCTGTTTTTCTATTGACAAGAGATTGTGGTTTTATCCCAGAAATGGGGGATGTTACAAAATGTATGAATATGAAAACATAATATTATGGACATGTGTATTAAGTATCTGTCTTATGAGAATATTGATTTACGAAAACTATATACGTATGATGTCATGATAAGGAAGGGAACCTAATTACTAATTCACAGAATGTCATTGTGAGAAATATCGAGAACTTAAAAAAAATCCACTAGTTTTAGCTTTGAAAAAGCCGGGTTTTTACAGTTGGTATCGGAACGCCTGGTTAGAATCTTGAGGATTGATGATAATAAAGTTGTTGTGATCTATTTTAGGATGGTGCGTACTCGATAAAGGGCACAAACAGAGCCACCCTCTATAGAAAGGAGGATTAGAGGCTGAAATATCCAAGAGTGCCAGGATGAGGATCCATTGGATGATATTGCTTCCTACACTCCAGCAAAAGCATCTGAGTCCTTGCGGACAGAAGAACGAGTACGAAACCGGACAAAAGAAATACCCACAACAAGGGTGGAACAACAAGAAAGAAAGAAGGCACGCCCCTCAACTGTCCCCACGGGGGTGCCCCCTCCTTATAAAGATCTAGTACTTTTTGTTCAAATAGTCAAGGTGGTAATGGAAGGTATGGATGGCGTTATAGCTCAGACAACTCCGACTACACAAGCCCCACGGTCAACCCCATGAATTATTGTAGCCATAGATAATGTGGTGTTACTTGTACGATTGGTCAAAGCCATGAGGCAAATGGGTTACGAACCCTGACACGACCAAAGAGTTGATGTCTTCTGCCAAGTGTAGCAGTGTTAAAATAATAAATAACCCGGCAAGACTAGGGTCGAACCACAGGGAGGTTAACTGTATAAACTACAGATAAAGAAATAGATAATAACAGAAAAGGAGTTGAAGAGAGCTTTGAGATGTGATATTGATATAAGGATTAAACAAGGATAAAATAATTGTCAAGGTTAGAAGATCCACTAATGGTATTTCAAACAAGTATAGTATAAACTCTTTTTATTATTCAACTGGAAACCACACACAAAGGAGGTTCCAATCAGATTATAAATTGTTAACATGATTACATTAGTTATCTTATTCGAATAATGCGAATACTTGTAAATGTTGTCAGGTATTCATGATTATAACTTATGTTAACAACAAATCAAGTTCCTTTCATAGCATAAGTGTCGGTTATACCATATGGTTGAGCTATGAAAGTGCCAAGTATTTTTTTTACCCAGGGTTATACAACATAAATCTAGATTAACCATTTAACAAGCAAATTATTAAAAATGAACAAGATAACAAATACAAAACATGTTAGTATCAAACATTAAAGTCCATGTTGAGTTTATACTATACTTATTCTTACACCATTAGTGTAATCTTTTCACCTTGACATAATAAACTTAGCTAAACATAATGAAAGAGAGAAACATAAATAAATAAGATAAGAACATAAATAAGATATAAGTTAACTAAGTAAAGGAAAGGAAATGAAAAGCATAAACAAGAGATTAATATAAACAAAACTTAAGCATTACAAAAATATAAAGAGAGAAAGCAAGAACATGATCTTGATCTGAAAACCAAGATGCCTAAATGCATGGCAAATGTCTCATTTTATAGGCCAAAATTTAAAACTATTGATTTGATGACTAATTGATGAGTGGGTGGCCACATCTTGACTTAGTGACAATTCTTATCTTCTTGTCTGAACAAAATGTCATTGTTAACGTCAGAATTTGAATAGATTGTCCTCATGAAAGTTCTAGGACATTGTCTCAGCTTTCCAACAAAAAAAAATCAGTACATTTGGACTTCTAGAACTCGAAATATGGGTTAGACACTTAACAGTGTCTGGGCTGTAGGAGAGATTCCGACTTTTTCATTGTTGCTAAGATTTGGACTTCCAAACAGCAGAATTGAGTCTTGGACTCCCATGAATGTTTTAGGCCTATGTCTTAACTTTCTAGAAATATATACTATTAAAATTCAAGATCTACAAATCGAGATATGACCCAACGACTGAACATTGCCCTGCATTTAAGATGAACATTTACCATAAATTAACATGATCATATCAATCATCTTATGTAAGCAACGCCATACTTGTAAATATTATCAGGTATTCATGATGTTAATTTATGTTAACAACAAATCAAGTTTCTATCATAACAACGATGTCGATTGAAGACTATGAATGATTAAGCATTTCATGTACCAAGTGTTATACAACATAAATCTAGATTAACCATTTAACAAGCAAGAGATTAAGAATTAGTAATATAAAAAGATAAAACATGTTAACAACAATCTTTCTTAGATATAAACATTAAAGTCCATGTTGAGTTTATATTATGCTTATTCTAACACCATTGGTGAAACCTTTTCACCTTGATATAATTAACTTAGCTAAACATAATGAAGAAGAAGAACCTAAATAAACAATATAATATCATGATTATGATATAAGTTAACTAAGTATAGGAAAGAAAATGAAAAGGCATAAACAAGAGATTGATATAGCATGAAAGAAAACTTGAACATTACAAAGAGAGAAAGCAAGAAGATGATCTCAATTTGAAAAACAAGATGACTAAATACATGGCAAATGCCTCCTTTTATAGGCTAAAATTCAAAACTTTTGATTGGTTGACTAACTATTTAGTTGGTGGCCAACCATTGACTTGGTGGCTGGTTTTTGACATTGTTGGCTGGTTATTGATATTGTTCGCTGGCCAAAATGTCATTGCTAACATCAGAATTTGAGCACCTAGTTTTGGGCAATTGTCTCAGCTTTTCAACAAAAAAAAACCCAGAGCTCATTTAGACTTATAGAACTCAAGATATGAGCTGAAAACCGAACAGTGCCTGGGTTGTAGGACAGATTCTGACTTCTCCGTTGTTGCTACCATTTGAACTCAAAAATGACACTTTAAGTTTTAGGTCTATGTCTTAACTTTCCATACATATAAACCAGACCTAAATCCAAGGTCTACAGCTCTAGTTATAATCCAATAACCGAATGGTGTTCCAATTTGAATTGAACCAGCATCTCTTATCTTAGCCCTTTCTTTGTCTTCTCAATTTCAATAGTTAATCATATCAATTAATCCTTTGACTTGTGGGATAAACCTGCATTTAAAATGAGCATTTACCATAAATTAAAGGTATCTTATATTATCAGACTTATTATTATAAAACATGTTTAAGTTAGGGAATTTAATGAAACTTTAAGTGCTATATGATGATATAAAGCCTTAATAAGAATGCACTTTTAAGTACTAATCAGTAATAAAAAGAGTTTATACTATACTTATTTGAAATACTATTAGTGGATCATCTAACCTTGACAATTGTTTTATCCTTGTTTAATCCTTACATCAATATCATATCTCAAAAGTTCTCTTCAACTCCTTTTCATTTATTGTTTATAATTTTATATAGTTCACCTCCTTGTGGTTCGACCCTAGTCTTGTCGGGTTATTTAGTACTTCGACACTCCTGCACTTAGGATAAGACATCAATATTTTGATCGTATCAGTTAGTTTCAAGAGTTGATGCGTTCATGGGTACTATGTTTTGTATATACCAAGTATATGAAAGAACTACGATTGTTATGCTTTAAATAGAGAATAACATTAATTTGGTTAACAGTATTCGAGATGGATGATTGGGTTTGAGTATTGTAATTAGCCTCGATAATTGTGAATTATTAAGGGTGGCATTTACATATCATATCAACATACTCATAAATTCACATTCCTGTTCTAGTCGCATTATCATCACGAGTTCATACGAGAGTGCCGAACAACAAGTTACACAACTAGTACTTTCATTATCCTGACCTCATGTAATTTCACAACTTGACATCCTCATAAGAAGAATAACACATACATATATTCATAAACATCATATCTACATGATCGCACATTCAAATCCGTGTTCCATTTCATTTTGTCATTACAAGTCTTTACAAAAGGGGTCGGATGACTAATTAAGTGATTTACACATCTATTCATACAGAAATCATCACCCATAACATGTGAATATATAATTCTTTTCAAATGAGTGAGCCGTGAAATGGATTTCCTTACGCACCATGTTGGTATGATGTCCCTGTTACAGCATAAGGTAATTTCAAGCATTATAGGCAATTTAAAAAAAAATATATAATAAAGCAATATTAACGTTACATTTCACTCATGGATCAAAAGAGCATAATTCTTTCATTTCTCCTTACTTATGTAAATACCACTCTTAATAATTCGTCAATTACCGAGGCTAATTACAATACTCAAACCCGGTCATCCACCTCAAATACCGTTAACCGAATTAACGTTATTCTCTATTTAAAGCATAACAATCGTGGTTCTTTCATATACTTGGTACATACAAAACATAGTACCCATGAACGCATCAACTCTTGAAACTAACTCATAACTCCCAAATCTGGCAATCCTCTTAGGATGCCATTAGTCAAAGCAAATCATCTGTGCATCCCGGTCATCCACTTAGGTTTCCATTAGCCAAAGCTAATTATTTATCAATGTCGGCCATCCACTTAGGATGCCATTAGCCGAAGCTAATCATTTATTAGTCCCAGTCATCCACTTAGCTAATCATTTATCAGTCCCGATCATTGACTTAGGATGCCATTAGCCGAAGCTAATCATTTGGCAATCCCGATCATCCATTTAGGATGCCATTAGCTGAAGCTAATCATTTTTCAATCTCAGTCATTCACTTAGGATGCCATTAACCGAAGCTAATAGTTTGCTAGTCCCGGTCCTCCACTTAGGATGCCAGTAGCCGAAGCTAATAATTTTTCAATCTCGGTCATCCACTTAGGATGCTACTAGTCAAAACTAAATCATTTTTCAATCCCGGTCAGCCACTTAGGATGCCATTAGCTGAAGCTAATCAGTAACCCATCAAACGTTCCAGAGGCAATTTATGTAATCATTATAACAAGATATTATGGCCTTTGTAATATACCAACAAACATTCCATAACAGTTTAGCATTCAGTATAACACAACAATAGATCCTTCATATTTTTCATCCAACCATTCATGACGGTTAATGTTCAATACAATACAACAATAGATCCCTCATAATACTCATAAAATAATTCGTCACTATTACATTCAATAAAATACAATAGTAGAGCCCTCATAATACTCATACAACCATTCGTCACAATTACATTCTATAAAATATAATAGTAGATTCTTCGTAATACTCATACAATCATTCATCACCTTTACACTCAATAAAATACAACAATAGGTCCTTTGTAATACCCATACAACCATTCGTCAGTAACCTAAATTCATAATAGCCCTATCAACATCTCATAGTTGGTTTAATATTCATCGCAACACGATAATATATCCACCTCAAATAGGTCATTTCAAAACATTAACATTTTCATCATTGTTTCAACATTCATCAAGAACTCGATCACATTTCATAGTCATTTCGACAATTATCCAGAATTCAATCAAATACTTCAATGTTGTTTCATCATTCAACAAGGATTTAATAATATATCATCATAAATAAATCATTTCAAAACATAAACATCATATGAGAAAAAGGTGGGAACCACTTACATGTTCCACCTACGGTTTGTCCTTGTCTCGACGACGGTCCGATCCCGGTCACTCCACCTAAGACATCAATGCAACAAATTAGTATATTTGCATCCTTAAATCAAATTCATCACCATACTTATTACAAGAATCCATATGTTCACATTCAAGTGTTCCACATTTTACACCATCATACAATTAAATTGTTACAAGCATTTAAGTCATTTTTTACTAGGGAGTATTGTAGAAAATCGACAGCGAAAACTAGTTTGCTGTTGGCCGCACAATTCAGCAATGAAATTGATTCGTTACAGACCCTTCAATTTGGACAGAACAACTCAACTTCAACAGCAAATGCTAATTTGCTGCAGCCAACACACTCTCGGCACTAAATGCTAATTCACCACAGGCAACTCAATTTTGGCAGTGAATCACAAATTCGCTGAAGACAACACACTTTCAGCAGTGAACGCTGATTCGCTGCAGACAACACCATTTCAGCAGTGAATGGTAATTTGCTGCAGACAACACAATTTCGACAACGAATGCTAATTCACTACAGCCAGCACAATTTCAGCAGCGAATGCTAATTCACCGCAGGCAACTTAATTTTGGTAGTGAATCATAAATTCATTGTAGACAACACACTTTCAGCAGCCAACGTTGATTCGCTGCAGCCAACACTTTCAGCAGTGAATGCTAGTTTGCTGCTGATAGCTTAATTTCAGCAGCGAATCACAAATTCGTTGCGAAACACACACTTTCAGCAGTGAATGCTAATTCGCTTCAAACAACTCAATTTTAGCAGCGAATCATATATTCACAGCAGAACACAGACTTTCGACAGTGAATGCTAATTCACTACAGACAACACAATTTTGGGCAATGAATGTTGATTCATTGTAGACACAATTTTGGCAGCGAACACATATTCATTGTAGACAACGCAATTTTAGCAGCGAATGTTGATTCTCTGTAGACAGCGCAATTTTGGCAGCGAACATTAATTCGTTGCAGACAACATGATTTGGCAACAAAAATTGATTCGCTGCAGGCAACACCATTCGGTAGCGATACCTAATTCGTTATAGACAACACAATTCGATAGTGAAATTGGTTCATTATAGGCAACACAAATCAGTAGGGAATGTAATTCGCTATAGGCAACACAAATCAGCAGGGAAATTAATTCGTTGCAAACACTCCAAATCGACAGCAAAACTAACTCATTGCAGACAACACCTTTGGCAGCAAAACTAATTCGTTATAGGCAACACAATTCGACAGCGAAAATTCATTTGGTGCAGATAACACAAATCAGCAGCGAAACTAATTCGCTACAGACAACACCCTCGACAACAAAACTAATTCGTTGTAGGCAACACAATTCGGCAGCGAAAATTCCTTCATTGCAGATAACACAAATCAGCAGCAAAACTAATTCGCTGCAGACAACACCCTCGACAACAAAACTAATTCGCTATAGGCAACATAATTCGGCAGTGAAAATTCCTTCGCTACAGACCACACAATTCGACAACGAACTAATTTACTACTGACAACATAACTTTGCACATAACATCATCTTAACATATTATTATACAATTGCATCAAACTCAAGCAGAAATTTATGCCATTAACACCAACATAGTTCTAGTTTTGGTTTTAGCAAGGTTTAAGGTCCCAATGACTACACAATTTTGTATATAACCATTTCTAACATAAGTTCTTCTATCATACATGCAAGAATCAAGATAATAACACCATCATGCATTTTGTTTTAGTTCAAGTATGTCCTTAAGAGTTCAATAAGATCATAATTCTGCATTTCTTCATCGCATTCCACATTTCATTCAAGTTCATCAATCATTCATTGGAAGTCCAAACATTAACATCAATACAAATTTTGCCTTAGTTCACCAACTTAGTCGGTCCTCTTCTTAGGTTTACACCCTCAAAATCACTCATACTCACTTAGATTTCTTTAGTAAGAGTCTGCACATGAGTTCTTATATGCATCATTTCACTTAGATCTTTCCTTTAATTATTTCTAAAACTATGAGTGCATGAACACTAAACCTTCTACTTTGGGGTTTTCATCCCCTTCTTGTTCTAAAATCGTGAAGCAGCAACCAGCCAAGGAAGAATACTTCTCTTACCTCACATTTTTGACAACTTTAGAGTAGGTTTTGGTGACATGCTTCTTTCCTCAATCTCGGTTTTTCCTTCTCTTCCATCTTTGGTGTATAGCTGGTCTGTCACACTCCCTCTCCTCTCATGGTTTCAATCATCAATGTGACTCCCTATCTCTCTTTTTCTTTAAACACTCAAAGCAAGGGACATGTAGCTGGTGTAGATGGGTCTTCTTCTTGGAGAGGTGGCATTAGTCGAAGATAATCATCAAATGCAACTTGGTCATCCTTCTAGGATGCCATTAGCCGAAGCTAATCAACAATCACAACCTAGCCATCCATCTTGGATGTCATTAGCTGAACCTAATCATTAATCAATCAAACATTTCATAGGCAGTTTATGAAATCACTAAAATGTGATAATATATCCTTCGTAAGGCTCAATCAAACGATTCATAACAATTTGACATTCACTATTACATAATAGTAGACCCTTTGTAATACTCGTATAGACATTCCATAATAGTTTAGCGTTCAGTATAACACAATAATAGATCATTTGTAATACTCAAACAAACATTCCATAACAGTTTAGCATTTAGTATAACACAACAATAGACCCTTCATATTACTCATACAACCATTCATGACAATTAATGTTCAGTACAACACAATAAAAGATCCTTTGTAATACTCATACAAACATTCAAAACAATTTAGCATTTTGTATAACACAACAATAGATCCTTTGCAATACTCATACAAACATTGATGACAATTACATTCAATATAATACAATGATAGATCCTTCGTAATACTCATACAACCATTCGTAACAGTTTAGCATTCCATATAGCACAATAATAGATCCTTCGTAATAAATTCACTTCAGAAACTAATGTTATGCTAGAAAAGGATGGAAGTCACCTACCTGCTCCTTCCATGGGATGTCCTTGTCTGGTCGTACCACCTAACACATTAATGGTCACAAATCAGTACATTTTCATTTTGGTAACACACAACTCATCACCATACAATTTTCAAGAATAACATGTTCACATTCTAGCGTTCATATATCACAATCATACAATGCAATCATTTTAATCATTAAACCAATTCTGATATGTAATCTGCCATAGAAATTCATCAGCGAAACTGGTTCGCTAGTGACACAGACTTTTCAGCGAATTGATTTGCTGGAACACAGAATTGTTAGGTAAATTGGTTTGCTGAAACACAAAATTGTCAATGAAATTGACTCATTGGTGTCCCTTATTTGATAGAAATCGCCAGTGCACGCAGGCTACTGCTGATGTAGAAATCATTGATGAAAACTAAGTCGCTGCCGACTTAGAGATCATCAATGTAACACAGTTTTACAGCTGATGTTAAAATCGTCAGCGCATATTATTTTCAACTGACGCATAAATCATTGATGAAGATTGAGTCGCTGCCGACTCAGAAATCATCAATGCAACATAGTTTCGTAATTGACTCTGAAATCATCAA
Source organism: Populus nigra (assembly GCF_951802175.1). Lineage (NCBI taxonomy): Eukaryota > Viridiplantae > Streptophyta > Magnoliopsida > Malpighiales > Salicaceae > Populus > Populus nigra. The sequence continues at coordinate 9,640,659 of NC_084860.1, forward strand.
CGCATATTGTTTCCAATTGACTCTGAAATCATTGATGAAAACTGAGTCGTTGCCGACTCAAAAATCATCAATGCAACACGATTCACAACTAACGTTGAAATCGTCAGCGTATATGGTTCACAGCTGACTCAACAATCATTGATGAAAACTAAGTCATTGTCGACTCAGAAATCATCAACGCATATAGTTCACAGCTGACTTAGAAATCATTAATGAAAACTGAGTCGTAGCTAACTCAAAAATCATCAATACAACACGATTTCACAGCTGATGTTGAGATCGTCAACACACATAATCATACCTTCAAAGCTCTAAATTTCATCATGGTAAATCATCAACACAACCTACTAATCAATGCACATTACACAAGGATGTCATTTCCACACCATGTCTAGTCCCTTTAAGGATCACGTAAGGGGGGTTTCCTTCATTGTTTCCCCCTCTTCCTCTTGGTCGGACATTGTTGTCCATTGGCCCTTAATCTACATATGAAATTTGTCATTTTTTTATCACAAGCATATCATAACATCTTGCAGCAACTACACCTTTATTCACATGGTACATAAACATGCAAATTTCATCAATCACACAATAGAATTTGGGCATCAACATAACATGGTTTTTGTTTTTCAACTCTAGCATGCTCTTCAAGGTTCAAAGACAATATAATTCTGCAGAAAATGATGCAACCATATTATTTGATAGTTTTACCCACATTTACCTAGTATTTTACCTATGTTTTATATATAAAATGCCTTGATATTCTTTGTTTTACATTTTGAAGGCACTTTTGGATGTAAGATTCAAAAAGAAGTAAATTGGAGATAATTGGTAGATTTGACCTCCGATCGATGTTTTGTGCAGATCTTGAGCTCTAGAAGTTGAAACGAAGTGATTCTAGTGGAATTAGAAAGCTAACATCCATACCTTTCTATACATATATGGCAAGAAAAATAAAAACAAGAAAGAGCATGGAAATTGCAGACTTCAAAGACAAATCTCGTATTCTGCTAGTGTTGACCTTTGGCCATTCCAACTTCAATATCTTGAGCTAAAAAAGTTCATTGTATGCAAACTTAATTTTTTTGGATTCCTGACTCGAAGACCTATCAGCCTACCAAATTTTAGAAGAATACAAGCTCATATGAGAGAGATATGAGTTTTTTTAAAATGACACATGAATTTTACCAACAAACAGGTTTTGTGAAGAAAAAAAGTTCAAATTACTTCCCAAAGCATCCAAACTGACATCTGATTAGTACTTAAAAATACATTTTTATCAAGGTTTTATATCATCATTTTGCACTTGAAGTATCAATATCTCCTTAATTAGAGCATGTTTTATAACAACATGTCTAATAATATAAGATACATTTAATTATGGTAAATGTTCATCTTAAATACAGGTCTATCACATAAATCAAATGATTGATTGATGAGTTTAAATACTGAAATTGAGAAGACAAAGAGAGGGTTAAACTTAGAAAAGAGATGCTGGTTCAGTCCAAACTGGAACACCATTCGGTTATTGGATGATAACTGGAGCTGTAGAACTTGGATTTAGGTCTGGTTTATATGTATGGAAAGCTAAGACATAGGCCTAAAACTTTCATAAAGAGTCCGAGATTCAAAAGGACCGTTTTCAAGTTCAAATTTTAGCAACAACAGAGAAGTAAGAATCTGTCCTGCAACTTAGACACTATTCAGTGTTCAACCCATATCTCGAGTTCTAGAAGTCCAAATGCACTGATTTTTTTTGTTGGAAAGCTAAGACAATTTCCCAGAACTTTCATGAGACTATCTGCTCAAATTTGGATGTTAGCAATGACATTTTCTGTAGATAAGAAGATAAAGATTGTTACCAAGTCAAGAGGTGGCCACCCACTCAACAATTAGTCATCAAATCAATAGTTCTAAATTTTGGCCTATAAAAGGAGGCATTTGTCATGCATTTAAGCATCTTGGTTTTCAGATCAAGATCATTTCCTTACTTGCTTTCTTTCTTTGTAGTTTTAATGTTCTAGTTTCATTTCATGTTATAGTTTCCTTAATATCTTATTTATACCTTTCATTTCCTTTACTATACTTATATAATTATGTTCTCATCTTGTTTATTTATATTTCTCTCTTTCATCATGTTTAGGTAAGTTTAATATGTCAAAGTGAAAAGGTTTCACTAATGGTGTTAAGATGTGTATAATATAAACTCAATATGGACTGCAATGCTTACATCCAAGAAAGTTTGCTATTAATATGTCTTATCATTTTTATCTTATTAATTCTTAATACCTTACTTGTTAAATGGTTAATCTAGATTCGTGTTGTATAACACTTGGTACAACAAATGCTTGGCACTTTCATAGCCAACCGTATGGAAAAATCTACACATGCGCTATGAAAGGAACTTGATTTGTTGTTAACATAAGTTAGCATCATGAATTCCTGATAATATTTAAAAGTTTGGTGTTACTTAAATAAGATAATTAATATGATCATGTTAATAATTTATAATGAGCTATTAATGACAAATCATCTGATTGGAACCTCCTTTGTGTGTGGTTTCCAGTTGAGTAATAAAAGGAGTTTATATTATACTTATTTGAAATACCATTAGTAGATTCTCTAACCTTGTCAACTGTTTTTATCATTGTTTAGTCTTCACATTAATCTTACATCTCACAGTCCTTTTTAACTCATCATCATCATCATCATCATCATTTATAATTTATATAGCTAACCTCCCTGTGGTTCGACCCCGATCTTACCGAGTTATTTATTACTTCGACACTCTTGCACTTGGGATAAGACATTAACTCTTTGGTCGTGTCAAGTTTTTGTCTGCTAGTGTTGACCTTTGGACATTCCAACTTCAATATCTTGAGCTAAAGAAGTCCATTGAATGCAAACTTAATTGTTTTGGATTCCTAACTCGAAGACCTATCAGCCTATCAAATTTTAGAAGAATACAGGCTCATATGAGATAGATATGAGTTTTCTAAGATGACACATGAATTCTACCAACAAACAAGTTTTGTAAAGAAACAAGTTCAAATTACTTCCCAAAGCATCCAAACCGACATCCAAGTCTTTATTTCGGAAATTTAACTCCTCTAAGTCAAAAGCTAAAGCTTGAAGATTTTATGCAAGGCTATTTCTGTTTTTTTAGGAAACATTTAAAGCTTGGACATTAAATGTAAATTGTCTACTTAGAAAAGGACTATTTTGTAGAAAAGGGATTAGAGTTTTATAAGATATAAAAAGAAAAAAAGAAAGGAAAGAAAGGGGCGGCCAGAAGAGAAGAAAAACACACCCTTTCCTCAAAAACTTGAAATCATGCATTCTTCTTTCTTTTTTATTAGGTGTTCAATAGACATGTAAGACTAAACTCTTTTTTCTTGGTTGCAAGGTCACAAAAACTTTTGGATTTCAAGAACTGTGAGATTTATTTTACCTTTTCTTTTCAGTTTATCTGATGAATATGTTTGTTTTCCTATGCTTATGTCTTATGATTGTTTATTTTAATTGCTAAAACAAACTCTAAGTTATTATTGTGAACAATTTATTGCTAAGTTTGATATCAAACGTGAACAATTGAGTTTAATAATTGTGGCGGATATACATTATTAATCTTAAGGAGAACATTTGAACAAATCAAACATTAATTGCAGACAATTACGTTGTCTAGATTAATCAATTTATCTAGTTCTTAAAGTTGCGATTGAATTAAATTACTAGTGTATACACTGTGATTGTTTGTTGGTTAGGGTTAGTTATATGGCAAATCTGTAACAATCCGGCTTTTCAAGCATAAAACAATGGTAAATTTATTTTTTGTTAATATGTACTTGACACACATCATGTTGGTAATCGGCAAACTTGTTCCCTCACATCATCAAGATACAATCCATACACCAACAACAATCAACATTTCATTTAAAAGTGAATCTTACCTAAACACATACTATTATGTTTGTATGATTAGAAGTTCACATTTAAAATGTGCATACATTGAATAAGTTTGCATTCCTATCCTACTAATAGTCATCACAAATTTAAACAAAAAGGATTTAATAATAGTTATATGTTTAGTACATTGATTCATACAAAAATACATCGTGATTTAGAATGCAACTATATGATTCCTTGCAAAAGTAGGTTCTAGTGTATTGGGTTTCCTAGGCACCTCGTTGGTGTGACATCTCTGCTGCAGTACAAAACATTTATAAGAATGCGATTACTTAATAATAATAATAATGATAATAAACAGTCTGGCAGTTTAATGAAGCATTAACATTATCCCATGTTTGAAGCATGACATTTGTAGTTCCTTTATGTACTTGGTATGAACGACTTGTAGTGCATATAAATGCACCAATTCTTGCAATCAGCCATAATCTTAAATCTGACTATCCTTTTAAGGCATCATTTTTCAAGGTTAATTGTTCACTCGCCCCGGCCATCCACTTTGGATGCCATCAGCCGAAGCTAATCAATCGTTTGTCCCGGTCATCCGTTCATATACCATTAGCTGAAGCTAATCAACCATTTGTCCCGGTCATCCATTCTGATGCCATTAGCCAAAGCTAATCAACCATTTGTCCTGGTCATCTATTCGAATGCCATTAGCCGAAGCTAATCATTCATTTGTCTCGATCATTTGTCTAGTCATTCGTTCAGATGCTATTAGTCGAAGCTAATCATTCATTTGTCCCGGTCATCCATTCGGATGCCATTAGCCGAAGCTAATCAATTGTTTGTCCCGATCATCCATTCGGATGCCATTAGCTAAAGCTACTCATTCATTTGTCTCGGTCATCCATTTGAATCCATTAACTGAAGCTAATCAACCATTTGTCCCGGTCATCCATTCGGATGCCATTAGCCAAAGCTAATCATTCATTTGTCTCGGTCATCCATTCGGATCTCATTAGCCGAAGCTAATCAATCATTTGTCAACATTTAAGCATTTGACAATCTGATATCTATACTAACATAATATAGTAACATTCATGATAAAGTATTTCATACTTCAACGTTATGAAAAAGGAAGGTGAAAGTCACCTACCTGCTCCACCTGCGGGTTGTCCTTGTCTTGACGATGGTCCGATCCCAACCACACCACCCAAGACATTAATAATCACAAATCAGTACATTTGTGTCTTTGAATCACATTCATCGCCATACTTAATTCAAAAGTTCATATGTTCACATTCAAGTGTTCCACATTTTACACCATCATACAATACAATTGTTACAAGCATTTGAGTCATTTCTACCTGGGAGGCCTATTGTAGAAATCAGCAGCAAAGACGGACTCGCAGCAGCCCGAACAATTCGGTAGCGAAAACTAGTTTTTGCAGGCTACACGATTCAACAGCGAAAACTGTTTCACTGTAGGCTACACCATTCGGCAGCGAAAACTGTTTTTGGGTGGCAGCAAAAATAGCATCACTGTCGATCCAGAAATTGGCAATGACGGTGGGGTTGCTTGGACTTTCATTTTATTTTATTTTTGGGTGTTTACATTCTCCCTCCCTTAACATGAATTTCATCCTCGAAATTTAAGAGGTTTCACAATCCATACCTGGTAGTTCAAATAAATTGGGGTATTTTTCCCTCATTTTGGATCCCTCTCCCAAGTTTCCTCTTTCATTTGAGCATTTCACCATAAGATTCTGATGATGGGGATCTTTGTGTTTTGTAACTCCTTCACTTCTCGATCCAGTATCCTTATGGGCCTCAATTCGAGCATTAAGTCTTCTTTGACTTCTACTGAAACTTGAGGTAGGATTCGGGCTGGGTCTACAGCAGCCTTTCTTAGAAAGGAGACATGGAACACATCATGGACCTTGGCTAATTATGGGGGCAAGTCCACTTTGTAGGTTACAGGCCCCACTCTCTATAAGATTTTGAAAGGTCTAATGAAGCGGGGAGTTAACTTGCCTTTCAATCCAAACCGTAACATGTTCTTCCATGGGGCTACCTTCAGGAACACCTGGTCCCTCACACTAAACTCGAGAGGTCTCCTCCTCACATCAGCATACTTCTTCTGTCTATCATGTGTGGCTTTGATGTGATCCCTGATGGTTCTCACTTTCTCCCTAGTGACTTGAACCAACTCCACGCCATACAACTTCTGGTCCCCAACTTCTTCCTAACATAAATAAGTCATGCACCTCCTTCCATATAAGGCTCCATACGGGGCCATCCCTAATGTGGCTTGGTGACTATTGTTATACGTGAACTCCACCAATGCTATGTGTTCCTTCTAGTTTCCTCCAAATTCTAGCACGCATGCCTGTAATAGGTCTTCCAAAACTTAGATGACTCTTTCTAATTGGCCATCAGTTTGAGGGTGAAATGTAGTGCTCATATCCAATCTTGTCCCCATGGCACGTTGTATGTTCGGCCAAAATCGAGAGGTGAACCTGGGATCTCAATCCAATACAATGGACACTAGAATCCCATAGAGTCGTACCACCTCGTTTATGTAGATCTTAGCAAGCTTGTCTATCGAATTAGTCATCTTTATGGGCAAGAATGGTGTGGATTTTGTCAATCGATCTATGATGACCCAATCACATCATCTCCTTTCCTCCCTTTGGGAAATCCCAACAGAAAATCCATAGTGATCATTTCCCACTTCCATTCTGGAATTTGTAATGATTGTAAGGGTCTCGCGGGCCTTTGGTGTTCAACCTTGACTTGTTGACATATCCCGCATTTAGACACATACTCAGCTATTTTCATTTTGATATTAGACCACCAATAAAGCTGCTTCAGGTCTTGATACATCTTAGTGCTGCCAGGATGTATGGAGAACTTGGACTCATGTGCTTCTCGTATAACCATCTATTTGACTGTTTCATCATTAGGCATGTACAACTGTTGTCCCATCATCAATGATCCATCATTCACTACCCGGAATTGCGTTTCACCCCCGGCCTCCATGTTCTTCCTAATCTTAGACCCCTCATTGTCATGGAATTGGGCTTGTAGTATCTATTCTCGATACGTTGGTTGCACCAATAGTTAAGCCACTAGCCCACCTCCTGCATTAATGCCCAATTCTGCACCCATCCCTTTCAATTCTGCCAATTGTCGATCCTTTCCAACTATTGACTTACTCAAGGTGGCTCTATTTTTGCGACTAAGGGCATCTGCCACCATGTTTGCTTTCCCTGAGTGGTATTCTATGGTACAACATAATCTTTAATGAGCTCTATCCACTTTCTTTGTTGCATATTCAACTCATTTTGCGACATCAGATACTTCAGGCTCTTATGATCAGTGAAAATTTAGGTTCGAGACCCATACAAGTATTGCCTCCATATCCTCAATACAAATACTACAACAGCCAACTCCAGGTCATGTACTGGGTAATTCACCTCATGAGTTTTTAACTACCTTAATGCATAGGCGATCACCTTTCCATGTTGCATCAAAACACACCCCAATCCCTTCCATAAGGCATCGCTATATACTACAAAACCCTCGGTCCCTGAGGGAAGTGTTAACACTGGAGTGCTGGTGAACCTCCTCTTCAATTATTTGAAGCTTTCCTCACATTCTTCTAACCACACCCATTTCTTATTCTTCCTAGTTAGCTGGGTCAAAGGGGTTGCAATAAGGCAAAACCCTTCAATAAATATTTGGTAGTATCCTGCGAGCCCTAGGAAACTATGTATTTCAATGAACGAAGTCAGTCTTTCCCATCTCAAGACTACTTCAACTTTCTGGTGGTCTATCAAAACACCTTCGGCTGATATGACATGTCCTAGAAATGTCACTCTCTCCAGCCAAAATTCACATTTACTCTATTTTGCATACAACTGGCAATCCCTCATGGTTTGTATGGTCTACCTCAAGTGTTCTTCATGTTCCTTAAAGGAATTCAAGTATACCAGTATATCATCAATGAATATCACCACAAACTTATCAGGGTATGGTTGGAAAACCCGATTCATTAAATCCATAAAGAGGGCTGGGGCGTTCGTCAATCCGAACAGTAGCACCAAAAACTCATAGTGTTCGTAGCGGGTTCTAAATGCGGTCTTTGCTACATCCACTTCTTTAATCTTCATTCTGATAGTACCTTGATCTCAGATCTATCTTCAAAAATGCCCTCACTCCCTTTAATTGATCAAATAAATCATCTATCTAAGGTAACAGGTACTTTTTTTCATTATTATTTTGTTCAACAATTGATAGTCAATACAAAGCCTAAGAGTCCCATCTTTCTTTCTTATGAATAGAACCGATGCTCCCCAAAGGGAATTACTAGGCTGTATAAACCCTTTGTCTAACAACTCCTATAGTTGAGTCTTTAACTCGTTCAGTTCTGCCGGAGCCATCCGGTACGGTTGTTGGGCTATGGGTGGGACTCTAGGTAAAGTGTCTATAGACACCTCTACCTCTCGCTCCGGGGGCAGTCCCAGTAGTTCTTCGAGAAACACATCTAGGAATTCCTTCACCACAGGAATATCCTTCAGTTGTGAACCTTCATCATTAGAGTTTAATATGTATGCAAGGTATCCCATACATCCCTTTCTCAAAAGTATTTGGGCTATTACAACTGATATTAAGGCAATCGGTTTGAGAATTCTCTCTCCCTCAAAAATCATCCTCTCGCCCTCAGGTGTTTGGAATGTAACAGTTTTAGCATAACAATCTATTAAAGCCTTGTATTTACTCAACCAATTCATACCTAGGATTATGTCAAAATCATGCAACTCTAAGGGAATCAAGTATATAACCCATCCACATACACAATATTTGTTTCAACCATGTTTCCCATTAGAGTTCCAATCATGAAACCCTTCTCTATTACTTCTACTCCCTTTCTCAATTTAGTGACAATTCTCCAAACAATGAATGAATGGGTGGCACACGGATCAAACAACACATGCACATTAAAATTATTCATTAGTAGTGTACCTGCCACCACATCTGATGCAGCCTTGACCTCCTCATGTGTCAGGTAGAAGACCCACCCCGGGGTCCGATCATTTTGTGCCCTCGATCTCCCTCGACTAGAATTTGCTCCTGAATGAGAAGATCACATTGGCCTATTCACGGTGACTGACTGTTGGTGGCTCTGACTCGGCTGCCTATAGCTCTGTACCTGTCCAGTGTTCCTGTTGGGGCAGTTCTTTTTATAATGACCTCTTCCACCACAATAATTGTAAACCCCGGGGAAAAATAAAGGTTGCTTAGATTGCAAACTAACTACATGAGAAATAAAAGTGAAGAAATTCATGCATATGGTTAAATGAAAACGGGAATTTAGAAATTTTTGGATATAAGTTTATGGACGAAATATTTCAAGACAATATAAATCAACCAGAAAATGTTGAGGGTTGGATTAAATTAAAGAAAATAAGATAAACTAAAAAGAAGTGGGGGGAAAACGAATACATTTAAAGAAAATGGGGTCTAAATGCAAATAAGAATAATTATAGAGCATAAATACTACTCTTCTTACCAAAAATAGATCTGCAACTATCGTGAAGAAAGAAGAGAGGGAGTTTTGGTATCTATTTCTACAAATCAAGAAAGAAACACCAAAATTTCAAGAACCCATCCAAGATTAAGGGTTTATAGATGGAATAAACACTTGTGGGCAAGTGATTAACAAGGAAATTGAACAAGAAGAGAAGATGGAGGGCTGGCTATCATTAGATAAGAAAGGAGGAAGTTGAAAATCTTTAACTAGTTGAAGATCAAAACCTTAATTCGTACCGGGTAAGGTGTTCTAAACATGATCTTATAAGTCATTTTAAATTCGATAAGGAATTGATGCCTTGATGTGAATTATAGATTAGGATTCTTAGACTTAAATTTGGGGGGAAAGTATTTGTTGTAAAAATTAAGTTAATTCATGTGTGGAATGTGATTTGGGGACGTGAAACCATGATAATTTACCCAGAAAATATAGTTTGGGAAATTTATGTGTGAAGGGAAGGGGGGTGACGAATCTGGACAGACTCGTCTCCTGACTTTCAGTAATATTTCGTATAGGAGGATGAGGGAGAACCAGTGTCCTTCATAGAAATTATAGTTTTGGATGTTAGCTAACTAAGGAAATTGGTCTTGCTCAATTTAGAGCTGTAGAACTCCAGTTATGGGTTATCAACCGAGACTGGGTCATGACAGACCCTGTAGAGCAGTAAGTCTGATTTTTGATGAGCAATTATGACTATCTTAGGGGCAGAACTGGGTTCTCCTTCCTCAGGGGACTTGTAGCCCCATGTCTTAGTTTTCCAACGAGACCAATCTTGCTTGCAACGGAGTTCTATAACTCTAGATATAGTTAAAAATCTGAAGAGAGGTCGGACAGTAACAGTTCAATGTCTAGACAGTAACAGTTTAAAAATGAGACAGTAATAGTTCAATATCTTGACAGTAACAGTTCAAGACAGTAATAGTTCAATGTCTAGACAGTAACAGTTTAAAAAAATAAGACAATAACAGTTGGACAGTAACAGTCCAAGCGTTTGTTAATGAGTAATTTTAACTACCTTGGAGGCAGAACTGGGTTCTTCCCAAAACATAGAACTTGTAGCCTCATGTCTTACCTTTCCAACGCCATAAATTTCACTTGAATCGCAGTTCTATAACTCCAGATATAGTTAAAAATCTGAGGAGAGGTCAGACAGTAACAGTTCAAAAATGGACAGTAAAAGTTGGACAATAACAGTCCAAGCGTCTGTTAATGAGCAATTTTGACTATCTTAGAGGCAGAACTGGGTTCTTCCCAAAACATAAAACTTGTAGCCTCATGTCTTACCTTTCCAACGCCACAAATGTTGCTTGAATCGGAGTTCTATAACTCCAGATATAGTTAAAAATCTGAGGAGAGGTCAGACAGTAACAGTTCAAAAATGGACAGTAACAGTTGGACAGTAACAATCCAAGCGTTTGTTAATGAGTAATTTTGACTACCTTAGAGGCAGAACTGGGTTCTTCCCAAAACATAGAACTTGTAGCCTCATGCCTTACCTTTCCAACGCCACAAATTTTGCTTGAATCTGAGTTCTATAACTCCAGATATAGTTAAACATCTGAGGAGAGGTCAGACAATAACAGTTCAAAGACGAAGCAGTAACAGTTGGACAGTGAAAATCCAAATATAAAGAAAGGAATGATAACTAGGATTGGACAAAGAACGACAGTAATAATGAGTGAAATGAGAAAAACATAAAGTACTAAGAAATGACTGAAAGAAAGACTTATTGGTTGTTGATATGGTTATTATAAAACATATCCTTGAGTGAGGAAAATTTACGAGATAAACCTGTGATTTGTAGGAGGGACCACAGACGTGGTGCAACAGCAGCAGCAGGGGAGCACGAGTAGAGCTTCTATTGCAGGTAGGTGATTCACACCTATGCTTTCTAGTTAAATTCCATGATTTAATATATTTTGATGTGAAATGTGAATTACTTAATGTATGTGTATTCAAGGTGAAAAGTTGTTATGTGAATTGCCAAGTGATGAAATTATCACTGAAAAAAGAAAATATGAGAAGTGTGATTTGAGGCATAAAACTAGCATTCATTAAGTGTATGTTAGGATCCCGGGTAAGGGGATCACCATGTATTGTCTAGCATACATTGAGTGTATGTTAGGATCCCGGGTAAGGGGATCACCATGTATTGTCTAGCATACATTGAGTGTATGTTAGGATCCCGGGTAAGGGGATCACCCTGTATTAGCTAGCATGCATTTAGTGTATGTTAGGATCCCGGGTAAGGGGATCGTCACGAATGGACTAACATACATTTAGTGTATGTTAGGATCCCGGGTAAGGGGATCTCCACGTATTGGCTAACATACATTCAGTGTATGTTAGGATCCCGGGTAAGGGGATCACCATGGAATGGCCAGCATACATTTAGTGTATGTTAGGATTCCGGGTAAAGGGATCGCCTTATATCGACTCCTATGGGGTGGTGATGACGATACCAGTGAAAGTGGTATCGGTAATGTGATAAGCAAAAGTAATCACGTTGATGTCTGGAATGAAGGTTGATAGTGGCAGAGGGAACGATTATCAATAGTTGAATAAGGAAGAGATTTTAAATAAATAAAAAAGAAACTAGAAGGGAGAAGTAAATGAAATATGAATGCATGTTGCCCTGTTGAAATTATTAGATATTCATATTGTTATATTTATGGTGATATTCACCTTGCAATAATATATATTTTGTTTCAGGATCATCTCATGCACGACAGGAGTGGATCCTAGCTTATGTTCCCTTTTTGAAGTCTAGGTTCTAGGGAGTATACCCTTGTATTTTGTAAACATGAAAATGGTTGTATAACTTAATTTGTATAATAAATGTTTAAACTTGATTGGATGAATTTAACGTTGTAGTTTATATAACCATATTTCATGTCTATGAATTTATATTTATTTAAATTATCCATCCATAATGATATTTTTGTTATATCATACATATCATAAATATTATAGTTGATAGGTGTGAGTATAATTGTGGAATTGAAACCCAGGTTGATTGGGTCGGGAATTAAGTTATGAGATGCGAACTGTTAGAAGTGTAAACAGGTTACATGTCGGTAAATTGGGACCTTCCGGTATAGGGGGGACTCTGTCGAAATTTCCGGTAGATGTTAACACGAAGACCGTGAATATGTATATAAAAAAAAATTTAACTACTCTGTTTTTCTATTGACATGAAATTGTGGTTTTATCCCAGAAATGGGGGATGTTATAATAATGACACCTTTGCCCCAGATATTGGCAATTCCTCCATCTATGACCTTCTCCCCTGCACACAAAGCATCACCCTAGGGAAACTGAGCAGTCCCTAGGGTGTTTTTGTCAATATTTTACACAAAAAGGATAGTCAACACCCTTACGGTCACTGGTCCCAGTTGAAGAGTTTGCCCTCGAGTGCGATTGTTCAACCATCATTTTCCCATCTGACTGTTGGTGGGGCGATACCATTGAACTCCCCCTTTTCTTGTACTGCTCAAACACTCCACTTTTACCTTTCTTCGGAAGTGGTGGTCTACCACTGAAATTGTCCTTATCTCTCTTTTTGCCTATACCTTGATGTCCCTGTTGGCTTTCTCCAATACAAGGCTCTAGAGCTTATGCAGCCTTAATCAACTCCCTCATGGATTTAAACCGTAAGGCGATCAATCCTTGTCTCAAATCTTGTCACAAACCATCTCTAAACTTCTCAATCATATATTCCTCTATCGGCATATAGTGTGGGGTGAACAATGAGAGATCATGGAACCTCCTTTCGTACTCTAATACCGACATATCACTCTGTCTTAATGCCAAGAACTCTTATTCCTTCACTTTATGATGGTACCTGGAATAAAATTGATTCTCAAACTCTGTCTTAAAGTCACTCCAAGTCAGTGTCTCGGTTGCACGCCTCAGCTGAACTGTTTCCCACCATGTCATGGCCCTATTAGACAATAACTGGGTTACACAATTTACCCTCAAACCCTTGGGTATGCTTATTTGAATCATGGTCTTTTCTACCTTCCTAATTCATCTCCCGGCCATCTTTGCATCTTGTTCCCCCATATACAGTTCACAACCCATTTCCCTCATACTCTTGACGAATAGCACCATGTTGTTGATGGTCGTGTCAGTCACAGGGGCTGCCTGTGGAATCTGCGTGGTGGGAGTTGTTTGTGTCGCCGAGCCAGCCATGCCCTCCATCACTGCTTTAACTATTTGTACAAGGAGTCACGTGTCTACATACTGTAGGGGCACACTAGTTGGAATAGTTGACGGTTGTGCTTCTAATCTTTCTCGTTGCTCTGCTGCAATTGGGGTACTTCCTCTGTCTGGTTAGGCCTCTGGCCTTCCACCACTACCGCGGCTCCCCCTATAAGGTTTCAGGTGGTATTACCAGGGCATGAGATGTTATATCGTCCAAGGGATATTTATCTTGCCAACCTTGGGCACCTTAGCTCCTAACCCTCCTTTATAAGGAGGGCGGCTCAGTTCGTGTCCCTTGTCGAGTGCGCACCATCCTGAAATTTATCACAACAACACAATTATCAATGATCCTTAGGATCCAGGCCAAAAGCGCTCTGATACCAACTGTAACAACTCGGCTTTTAAGCCCAAAACAACGATAAATTAACTCATAAATTTGACATACCTATTAGACACAATCGAAACTGGAATACCATGCAAGCAAACGACCTCCTGCAGAAATAATGCAGCAACTTTTGACGCATCGTAAGTTTTGTGGCATGGAATGAAATGGGACATCTTGGAAAAACGATCAACCGCCACCATAATTGAATCATGTTGTTGAAACGTTTTTGGCAACCCAAGAACAAAGTCCATGCTAATATGCTTTCATGGTTTGTCTGGAATGGAAAGTGGCGTATAGAGCCCCGCTTGTTGCTTGGTTCCTTTATTTAATTGGAAAATCCAACACTGATAAACCAATGCATGCACGTACTCCGTATTCAAGGCCAATAGAATCGATCAGCAACAATAGCAAAGGTCTTATCATGACTAAATTGCTCAGCTAAGCCCCCATCATGGAGTTCCATAATTAGAAACTCCCAAAAAGAACCATGTGGAACACTTAGATATGATTTGTAAAATAGAAATCCATCGCACAACAAATACTCATTACCAGATGTGCGCCCATGAGTGGAGATATCATTCCATACATTGCTGAAGTCCTCATCGTTGGCATATTGTGTTTTCAGACTATCAAAACCTGCAACATTAGCTAAAAACATATGTAACAAGTGTGGTCTCCTGCTTAAGGCATCAACCACCTTATTTTTAGTCCCTAACTTATATCTAATAACAAATTTGAATTGCTACAGATAGTCCATCCAACAAGCATGTCGTGCATTCAATTTACTTCAGGAATTTAAATGCTTCAGAGAATCATAGTCTGTAAAAAGGATAAACTCTTTATGGATCAAGTAAGGTTGCCAATGCTTGAGAGTTCGAATTAAAGCATTGAATTCCATATCATATACCGAGTATCGTCGGTGAGTGTCATTAAGCTTCTCGCTATAAAAAGCAATGGGATGACCCTCCTGACTCAGCACACCACCGATTCCCACATGCAAAGCATCAAAGCCACTTCAAAAATTTTAGAGAAATCTTGCAACTGCACTAGTGTTTGCCCCATCTTTTCTTTAATTTTTGTGAATGCCTTGGCAGCTGCAGCACTCCATAAGAATTTTTTTTCTTTTAAGCACTCAGTGATTGGGGCCATTATTGTGCTGAAACTGCGAAAAAATCGCTGATAAAACGTGGCCAAACTATGAAAGCTTCTAACTTCAGAAACATTCTGGGGCATTGGCCATTGCTTGGCAGTCTGCACCTTCACGGGATCAGCCTCAACATCTTGATTAGAAATTATGAAATCTAGAAACTTGGCACTTTTCCTCATAAATAAGCACTTGCCTTTATTAATATAAAACTATTCAACTCTCAAGACCTTTAGTACCTACTCGACATGGCTCAAATGCTCTTGCACACTTCGACTAAAAATTAAGATATCATCAAAATAAACAACGACAAATTTTCCCCAAGAATGGTTTGAGAACTTGCGTCATAACACATATGAAAATGCTTGGTGTGTTGGTTAATCGGAAAGGCATGACTAGCCACTCAAATAAACCATCTTTCATCTTGAAAGTCGTCTTCCACTCGTCACCCAACCGGATATAAATTTGGTGGTAGCCACTTTGAAGGTCAATCTTAGTGAAAATAGAGGAACCACATAACAAATCCAACATATCATCAAGATGAGGAATGGGAAATTGGTACTTCATAGTTATGTTATTAATTGCTCGACTATCGACGCACATCCTTTGGCCACCATCCTTCTTTGGTGTGTCGGAATAGCACAAGGGCTGAGACTTTCTCGAATGAACCCTTTGTCTAATGATTGTTGAATTTGTCATCTTTCTTGAGCTCATGCGGTAATGTGGTAAATTAGGCAAGGTTAAGCTAGGGATCAGATCAATGGCATGTTAAACCTCCCTTATTGGAGGTAGATGATTCAGGATCACATCCGACATGATATCCCGAAACTCTTCCAACATTGCCGAGAACTCTACTAGAACATTGCCATCCTCCTGCTTCACTTCACGTCTCACTACTAGTAGCACCATATTATCTTAATGCATAACTAGAGAGAGTTGTCACATCGCCAAAACTGGGACAATCTCCTTTTTTGTATCAAATTCTGAAATTTGTAAAGGATCCAAAACAAATTTCTTACCTTTGAAATTAAAAGAATAAGTATTAGCATACCCATCATAGAGAACCCTTTGGTCATAGAACCACGGACGTCCCAATAGCATATGGCAAACAGCCACAGGAATTACGTCACACCAGGCTTCATCCACATATTTGTTTCCCAATCAAAATTTAATCAAGCAACGTTATCTCACTAGGATTGAGTTGGCTTCATTGTAAACCCCCAATTATAATTTTTCTGGGTTATTAAAATATTAAAATATGAGAAATTTAACCAATAGTAAAATGGGTTAAATTAAATTAAAGAAACCTCAATCAAGATAAAAAAAAATAGTGAAATTAATAAAATGAAAAGTGAATATAGTACTAAATTGTTGAAAAGAAAAACATTTGTGGGACAAAATAAATATGCAAGACCAAGACAGGTCAATATTCAAATAACAGAAGGTTAGGAGTTCATATACAAATGATAAAAAAAGGATAGGAATAAATGTGCAATTACGATGATAGCACTATAAATATCATTTTATTTTCTCTCTTGGAGTGACTTACAAGAGCAATAGAGAGTTTAGAGAGAGGCTGGAGAGAAGATATACTGATAACAGAAACTCCGACAGCTATAACTCCACCTTCCATCGTTGGATCTAAATGATATTTGGATATGTTGTTCTCATCCATGTCGTGTAAATTTTCACCGGATGGATCTTCTATATTAGTCCCCGTTTGAGAGATATTTCTGAGAAAATACACTTTTAAACAATCTTTGTCGCCGCCTATTTCCTCCTTCGACCACCGTTGGATCGAGCTATAATTTAGATATGTTGTTCTTCCTGATGTTATCTAGATTCTGCACGGTGAAGATCAGAAACAAACACTTGGTATAGAAGGTGTGCTTCTTGCACAGTAGGTCTGCAAGTTTGAAGTCAGTTCGGTTAAACCCATGTTTCTGGAAATTTCACCATTTGATGAAGTTGATTTTTGGATATGTTATACTCATAATAATGCATTATAACTTGATTTTATGGATTGTTTAGAATATTATTCATTTGTTAATTATGGTTGATTGAAACTGTTGTCAAAATTAGTTTTGTGTGAACTGAAACAACCCTAAAATTAAAAAGAAATGG
Organism: Populus nigra; assembly: GCF_951802175.1. Lineage (NCBI taxonomy): Eukaryota > Viridiplantae > Streptophyta > Magnoliopsida > Malpighiales > Salicaceae > Populus > Populus nigra. The sequence continues at coordinate 9,658,023 of NC_084860.1, forward strand.
AGCATTAGAGAGTTAATTTTTGGAAGACTTTGGGGCTGCTGTGACAGCCCTGAAAGTGTATGTTTAAGGGGGGTAAATACCTCTCCAAAATCAAAAATAAAAATGTATAAGGTTATTGTGTTTGTTATCCTAATTTCTAAAAACAACTCATATTGATATAAAAAGCCGGCCACATGAGTGGGGGTAAGGAAAGTTAGCCAACTGCTTGACCGTTTTTTATGTTCGGCTTGTTTTAACTCGCAAGTGCACGAGTGTGCGATGTAGCAATTAACTCGGTAAGATCAAGGTCATATCCACAGAGAGCTAGATCTGGAAATTAAGCTAGGTAACAAAACAAAACTCAAGAGAAATTAAATTAACAATAACTTGGTTGAAAATGATTGATGGATTTGTTTTCAAAGATGAAAAGGTGTAAATAGATTTTAAATGACAAGAAAAAGTAAGTCTTGGTCCAAATCAATTTTAATGGTGATGTATTGGTGATTCCTTCAACATATATAAGATAACTCAACCTAATATCAACGATGGTGATATTAGATCGGAAGATATTACAATGAAGTTTAAAAAGATGGAGATTGATTATTGCTTAAGAATGAACAAGTATTTTCATATTAATTAAGACATTGAATCAAGCAATCTCTATACCAAAACTAAGGTTTGTGCATAAAAATTCAAGATTATAACATTACCTAAATGATTTCTAAAATTTCTTTGCAATAATAAACATTCATGAAGAAAATGAAAAGATAGACATTAAGATTCATTCATATCTTAAAGAACTCACCTCAACCACCATCATCCTTGATTTGGATCCAAGAAGAAGATTAGCCAACCATGATTATATATAATAACACTTTAATAAACATAAAATGACTTGAATCAAACTGAAATAATAAGTTTTACAAGCTAAAGAACCGAAATCTATAAAGAAGAACACAACACAATTTCAGTAAAAATTCGGACACAAATCTGACTCTAACTTTGGACAGCAATTCGACCCTTTTTGAAGCCTCCTCTGGAGATGGCTATTAGATACATATTTATAGGCCATTCTGTTATCTTTCCAGATCATTAAAGAACAGCTCATTTGGACATCTGAGTCAAAAGTTATGGACAAAACACCGAAAGGTGTTCTGGAAAATCAAACCAGGCCAGCTTGGAGAACACTTTGGTGCACGTTTTTCTTCCTCCTTTATGAGTTGTCTCTTTCTTCTTTTGACCCAAAATAATGTCACAATGTCCCCTCCAGCTTTCCATCCATGTGCTTGCCCTCTTGGATCAATGAATTACCCAAATAAATCAAATGTTATTTATTGTGTGGACATGTAGGATCATGGATTGTGTTTGGGCTGATTTGGAGGGTGATTTGGGGCTGAATTTAAGCATCAAATAAGGATACAAATGTACCTATTATTTGGGCTAAGATTGACATTGAAACCTTGAGTGTTTGATGGTTGAAGTTTGCACACAACATAAGGCATGTTTGGGCTTGAAATAGATCATATGATATTCTTTTCTAGAATTGGACTAGAATTGATTTTTGGGGCAAATTTGGAGCACTTATTTGAACCAAGATTTGCTTCAATCTTCAACTAAATTTCTCTTCAATTCTTTGTTCTGAATTCCGACGTTGAATTTTCTGAAATAATTCATTTAAGCTCCAAAAACCTATCGAGACATTAAAAGAAACTTCATTACTAAAAAACACATCAATTATTATAAAAAACCCAAATAAAAATAATAAATACATATGTAAAATAAGAGACTTAATGATACTTTTGATGCACAATCACACCCCCCAACTTAGATTTTGCTAGTCCTCAAGCAAAACAAAACATAAAACCTTTGAAATAAAAAGAATAATAATAACATAATTAGGCTTGACTCATCACACTTAAAGGACCTATCATGCAAACATTGATATCTTTAACTTAGTATACACAATAACAAATAAAGAAAAATAAGTATACTCACATTCTCTAAATCAAACATCCATACAAAATTCCAAATTCAATCGTATTTATCATGCAACCAACATAATTGATGATACCGGTGAAATTGGTATCGGTAATGTATGTTAGGATCCCAGGTAAGGGGATCAACATGTGTTGGCTAGCATACACTTAGTGTATGTTAGGATCTCGGGTAAGGGGATCACCTTGCATCAACTCCTACAAGGTGATGATGATACCGGTGAAATTGGTATCAGTAATGTGTTAAGCGAAAATGATCATGGTTGATCTTATGAAATCTTGAATGAAGGTTGATAATGAAAGAGGAAACGGTTTTTAGTAATTGAAGGAGAAAGAGTTTCCATTGAAAACCAGAAGGGAGAAGTGAATAAAATATGAATGCATGATTGTCTTTTTAAATTGTTGGATATTTGTGTTGCCATATTATTGTGATTTTCATGTTTCAATAATATGTATTTTTTTGTTCTAGGACCATCGCATGCACGACAGAAGTAGATCCTAACTTATGTTCACTTTTTTGTAGTCTAGGTTCTAGGGAGTATACCCTTGTATGTTGTAATATTACAACTTTTATATGACTTAATTTATATAATTGATGTTTAAACTTGAATAGATGAACTTAATTCTGAAATTCATATAATCATGTTTCATGAATGCATGTTTATCTCATTTATTCCTCTATAATGATATTTGTTGTTCAATGTATGTTATATATGTTGTGGTTGTGATGATGATGATTATGTTTGTGGCATTGAGACCCAGGATGGTTGGGTTGTGATTCAGTTATGAGATGTAAGATATTAAAAGTGTAAATAGGATATGTGTCGATAACTTGGGACCTTCCGATATAAAGGAGACTCTGCTGAAATTTCAGTGGAAATTTTAGTAGACTTTTATATGAGAACTGGAAAAACAAAATTACCCGTATTTTACGTACCGAATCTTAGGAAAGTAACTATAAACACATATGAAAGTGTGGGGCATTACATTCATTAACCCAGCTAATCCGGTAAGGAGTGGGATGTTTCTCAGTTTTCAACCCCAAACGCTCAATGACAATCTCGGAGACCACATTCATGTCGCTACCATTATCAATAATGTTATTCAAAGCCCGACCATTATGTTCCATGCGAGTGTGAAAAATATTGATGCACAACCACTCGGGATTAGCCTAGAAGTTCTTTCTTAGTTCCTGTCAACACTCGATGGATCATGCAGTTAAGTAAGTTTGACGCACCCAAGTGCTCTTCTTCACTGTGACTACTCCCATCAGTCTCTTCCCCATCTGTGTCTTCAACAGCATCGACTACTAACAATTCCTTTTCACATATAAATGCTAGTTTTTTTTTATCCCTTGTAGGACACACTACAACATAGTGTCTGGAGCCTTTACACTTATAACATTGTAGCCCTTCGCTAAAAACTTTGGCTTTTCCTTTCTGGTCTCCACATACCCCACCTCTAGGTTGATCTTTTAGCAATGGAGGCCTTTGGACTGAAGATGTTAGGACAAGTTCCGACCTTGAATCCCATAACATGCGCCATGACCCACATGACCTTGGTGAAAGTTTCGCCTATGACGTCGGACTCGAGGCTCATGATCCTCAAACCCCTGGTTTTCTTCTTCTTCTTCATAAGCATCTCCGTCACTTTCGTCCAGTCCCTCTCCACGAACTGCTATGCGCCCTCTTCGATTGAAGGGTCCATACTCCTCTCGAACATAACGCTCATCCATGACATCCAATTGATGAGTAAGTTGCTCCTATACTATAGCGATTTGATTAGTTTGGTGTTGTAACTGGGGCTGGTCTATGTCTTGGGTGTTTGGGTTTTGGTCGTTTGGATTTAGGTTGTTTGGATTTTGGTTAGTGGCCATGGCGTACGAAGTACCACTGCGGGTTACAGGCATGGAACGTGAAACACCGTAATGAAGGAACCGGGAACCAGGAACTAGGCTTTGATACCAAAATTAGTGCCAAGCCTCTCAGATCAACCTCATGTTGAATCCAAGAGCAGGGCAAACACAGAATCCCTCTATGACGTTGGAATCACTCCAAGGAAAACTCGAATTCAAATTTGTAAAATGACCAAAAAAATAGACCGCCTTCATTATTTTCATCCTACCTTAAATATCAATCCAATCATACAATCTCCAACTCCAACTAGGAAAGCAATAAACAGAAAAGAAACAGAATTGCAGCAAATACGTAAGCTTCCTAAAAATACTTTGTATATCATAACAGCTCCAATGTTTACGGAGTCATTAATCATGGAACTATGGGGAAGCCTTCTCCTGATTTGCATCACTACTTAAATATAAATTGTCTACTTAGAAAATGATTATTTTATAGGAAAAAGGGATTAGGGTTTCCTATCAAATAAAAAGAAAAGAGAGAAATGAATGGAGGGGTGGCCAGAAAGAGAAGAAAAACTCACTCTTTTCTCCTATACCCGAAATCATGTATTCATCTTTTTTTTTATTGGTCTCTCAATAAACATGTAAGGTTAAGTTTTTTTTATTGGTTACAAGGACACATAAACTTTTAGATTTTATATATAAACATGACTCAAATGAAAAATAATAAGTGTAAAATAATGTTAATTCAATCTTTATATTAAACTAAACTTTTATACAACCCAAGAGACCTTAAAATGTTTTGATATGTAATCAAAGAGATTTTTATTGTTTCATTTTCAACGAAAAAGCATATATATTTTAAATGAAAGCTTGTAGTACAATGTTTCATTCCATTCGATCAAAATAAATAAATTGTGCAAGTTTCATTCAATTTTTTTTTGAAAAAAAAATATCTTTAATTTCTCTCTTTTTACTTTACATAAATGGATAGACAATTCATTTGTCCAAAACACTTTTAAGGTCTTTTAGGTTGTTTAAAAGTTTATTTTAATAGAGAGATTAAGTTAGATGCTGGTGGTGGTGCAACAATGATTAAAATATTGCATGACAGGATAAGTCAACAACCATCCATGAAAAAGTTTACAAGACTTAGCAGGTTAGAAAACATTTTCAATAAATAAACTAAATTTATATAAATTGACACGAAATATTACAAGTTAATTAATTTTAAAAAAAAACATATTTTACACTAAATAAACATAAAAAAATAAGAAAAAGATTTAATAAAATACTTTATGCAAAACAAACGCCAATAAACCAAAATTATTTCTTGGGAAAATATAGAACACAACCGTTTGATGGTTTAATGAGCGCAACTACACGGCCACCGAGTAAAGCACCAAGACTTCGACGTCTACAAAACACTGAAACAGTGAAGCACAAATGTCATCCTTCAGACCTCACTACTAATTTACAAATCCTCATCCCACGAATGTAACACTCAATCACTGATCAAATTTAACCAGAGGCAATGCAGCAATTTCTACTATTAGATCAGACAAACGCATGGCACGCTGAACCTGAAAAACTCCACACTGAGCTGACAAACATCAAGTATGCACTGTCAACTTTACAAACTTTCTTGAGCATTAGGTACAGCTTATACTAGGTTTTTTGAAATTTTTGAGGGGAAAAAACAAAAGGAACATCAAAGGGAACTAATCACTGTAACTACATTGTGTGAAGGTTATCACTGTAATTTATCTATATACATCATTCTGTCACGTCCGCAAAGCCTAAACAACAATTACAACTAGAACTCACTTGAAAGGTCTCGTCAAGCTCAATTCCTTTTTCCAGAGCGCAAATGCTTCCAATGATTTGAGAGCCTATAAATCTCCACTGACTAGGTTAAAGAATCACCTTTAGCTATATCATCACCTAGCTAGAACTTCTCATGAGGAATGCTATAATACACCCCAACACTGCACCCGCAACAACCTGCAACAGAAAAGAAGAACAAGTCAAGATGGGCTGGTTCCAATAGAATAAACATGCATGAAGGGACAATGAAGATCATTCTACAAGCAAAACCAAGTCCTTTGTTTCTCTATGTAGGACATGATTGCTAAAATGGTTAGGTGCATTTGATGACTACATAGACACTGGAAGAGTTGGCATCGAGACCATTAAATGCAGAATGCCCATTAGGAGTTCATCATTGCTTGCTCACACAAAAACAATCCTTCACAGTATAAGTCTCAATTCAGTTATTGAAGGAAAGATTTTGACCGCTAAAACAAAACCATTTAGCCATCCTGTGCACATTGAAAATCAATGGCAACCATCACTTCATATGCATACATGCAGATCAACAACAGACCTGGAGTGGAGTGTGACCAAGTGAATCTCGTAGGGGTCTAACATTGGAGACAGGGTGTTCGGGAGGTAGCTCGCAGACAATTTGATTTAGTAACTGCAATAAATGAACCATACAAATTAGAATAGAAAACATAATGGTTGTTATTGCATAGCACAAGCGCAAACCAACATCATAGAGATAGAGATCACAACAATAAAACAAGCAAAACCATCTTTTATTTGTTATTGCATCTGTGCATGATACAAACATTTTCTAAAATCAAAAGGCTAATAATGTAATTATTTATTTGATATTGCATCAACTTTTATGTAAATTCTAGACATTTAAAATTATCAAATTATCTACAATTTACTCTAATTTTAAAACTTGAGAAATCCTAAGTTCTTTCTTATTGTTGCGTCAGGTTCAACCATTCCTTTATCAAAATAAAAGAGATATCAGGCTTGCTTATAACAAATGTGTGTTTTGGTTTCCATTGTTCTATGTGAGCAGATCGTCCAATTTGATAGCAAAAAGCAAGTGACAAAAAAGACTTCTTGAGCCATAACTTCTGGAAGAAAGGCACTCAAGATCACATTGCTTTGATTTTTAAAAAAAAAAAAATACAACTACGAAAAATAACATACAGAATTGTTAAGTATTAACTAAACGGACCTAACTAATGAAAACCAAAATGAATAAAATTTTGAAACCTAACTAGGGAATATTATAAAAATAAAAAGAAAAATAAAGTAAATTCCTAAACAACAACTTCTAAACCTGATTTGAGCATGATCCAAACCTCGATTGGCCATACTGAACAAGTATTATGTGAATTCTAGCAAGGAAAAGCATGCTGAGGGCAAAAGAAGAAAGATGAACAGTGGGAATAAATAATACTTATTGGGAATTTTAATGCTATAGATTCCTAGTATCATGTATGATTATTAATATTATTACTTAGTAGTTAAATTATGAATCTAGTTTATTTCTTATTTATTATGTTTCCTTTTCCTGTTTTTATTTGGTTTGGTGCCTTAAACATGCACCCTACCTAGGCCTTCAGTTGACCTTATGAATAATTATAATCAGATATTGGCTTTTTCTCAAAGAAATGGTTCTCTTGGTTTGTGATCTCGTGGTGGTTCCATATCCCACTTAGTACAAGTTTCAAAACCAGAAGCACAACCAATTAGAATGACATTTAGGGCCCACAGATAGCAGGCATATAAGATAAGTTCTACTAAGCTGGAAATATAAGTTTATTATTGTTTCTAGAGTGCTATAGAGGATTCTTAATATGCTCCATAAAGTTTGCCAGATTCCCCGGTGATTTTGATTAATGTAGTAGAACTCACATGTACACAACAAAATATATTGACAGCAACAAACAGCTTTACCTCAGCTTGGCGACCAGCATGAAGTCTAACACCAGTTGCATCATACATAACCTGAGAAAAAAGATTATGTAATCCGATAATGTTGACTCTAAATTAATTTATGGATACTGCCCAGCGGCATGAATGTAGCAGAGAATTATCTGCATAGTAAGAATGCACTTAGATAGAAAGTGCATGAAAGTAAAATGAAGGCAAAAATTCAGTCTGGCTTGATAACTTCCAAAGGCATAATTAACCTTAAAACCTAACATATATGCCTAATTCATCTTTACAAACATTTCTCATTCATGAAGTTTTCAACAGTAATCGTGAACTTAAGCAAGATCGTGCATGTCAACCAAAAAGAATGTACAAGACCTGTTTACAAAATACATACAACGCATGCCAAAACCAATGCAACAGCAAATGCTGGTGCTCCAGTTCCTTCTTGCAGACCAATAGCGGTTGCTAGAGCAGTCACGGTTGCTGAATGGGATGAGGGCATTCCACCTGACCCAAGCATCCTTCTAGCATCCCATCTCTTCTCCTTGAACCTGCCAGCAAAGATGATATATTGGGGGGGATAAATGGTACAGAAATGAGCAAGGTTGTCTACAATTTTGCAAAAGATTGTTTCGAGGACACATAGAAATGGAGTCAATCATGACAAATATATTCATGGAAAAACAAAAATAAGCTCTGTGCACATAATTCGCACAACAGTGCTCGCAATTTGTCAATTACTTGATTACAGAAAAGACATAATAAAATTATTAATTTTTGAGAATGATAACTTCTTCAGGTATGAATTTTGGTATTTTCAGTTTCACTTGCATTAAACCAAGATTTGTAGTTTTCATTCAATTGTCTCTTCTTCAGTTCATGAACTAAGGAAATAATAAACACAATTTATTACAGTGAAATAATTCCGACCAAGGCCTGTTTTGTGAGAGACAAATTAGACCAGTTTCAGAAATAACAGGAAAAAAAATTACTAATGAAATGAATTATTTCCCTCTATTCCACATTCTTTGCAACACTTTCGTTCTTACCAATTAACCGAAAGCAATATATGGACTCGACACCACATATAACTAAGAACCCATTAAGCCCTACCACCGAAAAAACAAACAAGAAACGTAAACTATGTGTATAAAAGAAAAGGATATACATTTATGCAATGAAGAGAGAGTGAGAGAGATTACCAGGTGGTGAAAAGCTTGAGGAACTGGGCAAGTGAAAAGGCAAGGAAGGCGGAAAGGAGAGGAATGTTGGAGGGGAGACTAGCGGGTGGAGATGTTGCTGATCGATATCTGGACGATGCATCAGCAGCTGTCATCACTTCGTCCATTGAAACTCTAAAATCAAAATATATGAGCCGCGCCGACAGTGATACAGAAATTAGAAATTTTGGAATAAACTATAAAGATTGCGTTGCTGTTAGGCGAGTGGGTCTGGTGGGTGAGATTTTGATTTTGATTCTGATCGTCTTCTCTGTATTTGTGCTCTCTTCGTCCTCAGCCAGTAACCATCCCGAATAGAAAACAAAAACCCCCCCAGAAAAGAAAAAAGAGAAGAAGCAACAGCACTAGGGTTAATAGTACCTAAAGGTTACAGATACAACCATTTATACATGTTTCATTCCTAAAAATTTAAAAAAAAAATTAATTGAAATTATTTTTATATATTAATATCAAAAATAATTTTTTAAAAATAAAAAAAATAAATTAATATATTTTTAAATAAAAAACACTTTAAATCATTACCACTACTATAATCCTAAATAAATTATTAATTTAATAAAGCATGAATCTATCAAAGTATCAATTTGGGTAATTAATCTCTCACAAAACACACCTTACTCGGAATGATAAAATGATAGACCCAGCTTACAAGTCTAGTATATACTTAGGGCTAAGGGAAAATGAATGAAAATTATAAAGCCTGAGACAAAAAAACAATATTATAAAAAAATTTAAAAGAAATTTATTATTTATCAAAAAATTAGAGTGGTGTAAAAACATTTTTTTCCTTTGCAAAAAAACTGATTGCGTACGACGCCATTAGAGATAGAGATATTTTTTCCATAAAATATATTTGGTATTGCATATTTGATCGAGGGTAAAATAATATATGAATTTCTTTTTACTATAGTATAAATACTATTTTGCTCTTAGAAGCACAAAAACTTAATCCTCAAAAAAAAACAAAAAGAATAATTTATTTAATATTAAAAAAGTATCTTATATATAAATTCATAATCCTAAATATAAAATACAAAAAATAAAACGATATAAAAGACCTAAAACTAATTATAAAATTGTGCTTAAAAATATAAAATTTAATTAAAATTTAGTTAAGGTTGTGTTTGGTAAAATTAAAAAAATATAAAGCTAAAAAAAACATTAGAATACACTTGTTAAACATACTCTTGGCTTAAAAAACATGTGTTTGAGATTTATTTTAAAGATAACATGCTTTACGAGTCTAAAAATATATTATTATTTTTTTAATAAATTTTTGTTTTGTCAAAAATAGCTCTAATCCTTAAAAGACCCTTCATGTGGATTGGGCTTTTCAACCTGGCCAAGGCTGCTAAAACCCAAGCTCTTATAAAGTATTCATGAGCCCCCTATTATCTTTCAACCCCAAACCCATTTAAAGACCCAAGCATTAGTATCAGCCCACACGAATTTGGTTGAAAAATAAATGGACTTCAAGAAAAAGAAAACACAAACTAGATTTCCATTTTAAAGCCCATAAGACCCGATCCATAAACAAAAACTTGAGTGCCCCTTTGGTTTTTGGAAGATCAGAACCACAACATCAAAGGACATGCTCCATGTTCTTCAAAACACATTGCATAATCCCAGAATCCATTTTTTTTAAAGACACCGAACACATTCCATGCCAAACACTCATCATGGAAGTAAGTTCCTCGTGCACTCTATCATCTCATGAATCATATGAGTTTACTCCCTAAACAAAAGTTATAAATCAAAATCTGACGCTGTGAGGATTAAACCAGATACTGATGGACTTTCACAAAATGAAGAACAAAAGAGAGACTGCCATGTTTAATACATAGAAAAACAATTGGACCTTGAAACTTGAAACTTGATTTATAACAAATCTACAAGGAAAAAAAGATTTTTTGTTCAACTGACCTAAACAAACATTCCTATGAACCTATCCTGAATCAAGTATGGCATGTTTCAAATCATTTCCAAATGAAAGCAAGGAAATCAAAACAAATCGGTGCAAGCATTCTGAGAAGATTATAACATCCTGATTGTATCGAATTTAGAACAAGAAAATTTCCTTCATTAGCACCTAGAACTAGCATGAACATGAGTATAGAACCTTCAAAATGATGGAAAAGACTTCACTTTGATTATTCCAGCTAGTGTTCTGAGAATTAGATTTTAGTTCCTCCATGTATCTTGAATATCAACTAGAGAGAAAAAGACCCGAAAATGGGGATTGTGCTTTGGCTAGTATAAGCTGGTGGGTGAACTTTGTTTTCTCTCTGAGAATGCAAATCCCTCTTATTTCTTTTTCTATTTCCTCTGGTTTTGTTCACCTTGAAGGATCCAAATCCAGTGTACGTGTTTGGTATGTTTTAAAGGGGATACGGAAAGATGAGAACAGATTTTTTTTGCCCCCCCCCCCCCCCCCCCCCCCCTAACTCGACCTCATATTTGGAAGTTTCTTCAATTCTACCCCTAACTATTTTGAATTGGATCCTCTGCTTTTTGCGTCTTATTCACAATGATCTATGCTTTTAGGATTTTCCAATTCAGTTCTTAATTAACCTTCAAACTTCAAATTTCTTTCAATTAATCTCTTAATTGCATCAATTAGATTATTCAAAGTTTCATTTGGGTCCTTGATCTTTTAATTATCATAAATTAACTTGAATTAGACCTTTAGAGTTAATTTTTCTTCAATTAAATTATTAATTAAACTAGTTGAACCCTTTAAAAGTTTAATTAAGCCTTAAAATTTAATTAATTCTTCTAATTTTCTCCAAAATAATTTTCAAACTTAATTTTGCTTCAATTAAATTAATTAAACCCATTAAAATTTTAATTAACTTCTTGAACTTAATTAGTTTTTTTTCAGATTTGGTCAAATTGACTTCCAAACTTCACTTTACTTCAATTAAGTCTTTTTTCAACATATTTTGTCAACAATATTCTAATCTGACTATCCTTCAAGCGTTTTAACTTGTTGTAGTTGAAAAGCTCATCTAATTTTTAAGTCCTAAAAATATTATTGAATTTTAATTTTATGATTTTTTTTGGATTTTTGAATATTTCATAAAAAGAAAAATATTTTTTACGCAAAAAAATTTTAGAGACCTAAAAGTGGATTATGATAGTTGCATATTCCTTACAATACTTTAGAAAGTAAGTTTGTAAAGAAAAGAAACGATATGAAAACCTTCCTTGGTTGGGAGAGAAATCCATCAAGGAGTTTTGATATTAACAAATCAAATGGTGGTTATCTTCGTGCGTAGATTTCAAATCAGACCAAATATAGACAAATCAAGGACACAAATATGTTGGAAATCATGCAATAATCAATAATCTAGTATTCATGCCCTTTAATTATCACTCAAAAATCATGATTTTGTCAAAATAGGTTTCGATTTTAAAACCTATTGAAAATATGTTATTGATGCAAATAAACTTTAGATTATTGACTAATAAAGTTGCCCGAAGGATTCTGTGTAAAGAATTAGACCAAAACTAGTTCAAGTCATGAGGCTAAGGTGCTGAAGAATCCAGAAAATACCCAGTTATAGAACTAGCTGTTGTCAAATCCAGAACTGACAATTTAGGTGTCTAAAGCATATTTACTTAGTTATAACAAGCCACATTATCATAACCAAGTATATTTAAATCAAAAGAAATAACAGACAACATCAAATCATCTAGATCATACAGGATGTTTCAAATCCAAAAACATAAACTTAAAACAACTTACATATTCATACAATATGGATTTAAAATTGATTTTTCAATGCTCATTTTGGTCATGAATAGAACTAGCAAATCCAAAATAAACATCATTAATCACTACAACATTGTTTTATATATAAAAAAAAAACAACTTAAATAGAAGACTTTTATTACATCTAAGATATATATATAAAAAAAACCCTTCAAAAAATAGAATCAAACTATCATAGTAACAAAATGAACAACCACAACATTATTTACCAAACATTCTAAATGTCATCTCTATGTTTGTAATATAAATACAAATCAAATGACAATAAAAAAAAAACTCAAGTAGACTAAATGGACTCCTCTTTCAGGTTAGAAAGTATACTTTCAAGCCCCTGTAGTAGCTATTGTTCTCTTTACTTTCTTGCAAAGTATTGCTTCCACAAGCTTGTTACCCTTTCTAAACTTAAAAAATCCGTGTGCTAGGCATTAAAACATTTATATTTCAAGTTTATTTTGTTAGCCTTTTCTTCTTTTTTCTCATTTCTGCTTTGATTTTCTAGGGGATATTTATAGGGGTTTGTTAGGGTTTTTGATGGGTTCAAACATATATTGATTGATCAAAATGAAAGGATTCTACAGTTGTGAGTTCTGTACATATGTTGGTTTTTTAATTGTGGTCTTGCAAAAAACTTGGTTTTTGGAGGTTTTGGTGTTTTTTCAAACTTGAAGACCAAGGAGTTTGTTTCTGACCTTTTGATCTCGAGAGAAACATGACCAACCTTTGATAAGAACACACAAAAAATATTAGTGGTTTTGGGAAATAGATATCACATCCATCGATGATTGAGTTAACCACTTTCAAAACTTTGTCGAAGCAACTTTGACGTCATCGTCATTAAAGATCACTTGATCTTGGTAGGGGGGGTGAACACCTTTTTTTTTTATCCAACCTTACATTCGAAGGTATGTAGCCTTACATTCATTCGTTTGAAAGTGTCAACCCGATCAATCTAGAATTTGAAAATACAGTGATGGTTGATTGGTGACAAGATATTATTGAGTTCGTTGAAAAAAAATAAGATGTAAATATTTGATGATAATGAGTGATCTTTGTAGAGGGGTTGTTTCTTAGTTGAATAATGATGGTTACACCACATTTATTTACTTTAATTTTTTCTAATTGATCCGGATTGACCAATAAAACCTGGAACGAGCCAGGTTTTATAACTATAATTTAAAGATGAGGTTTGAGCTTTAAAACATCTTATCTTAGGCCCAATAACATAAATCAAACCTAAACTCTTTTCTATTTATTTTTATCTAAAACACCTACAAAACACAAAAGAATAATAATAAATAATAATAATAATAATAAAGACAATAGATAAATTAATAGAAAAAGATTTAAAATCCAACACTTGTCAATTTGCAAAGAATTTAAAATTTTAGTTGGAATCCATTGTATCGAGGTAGCCATTGCACAAAATCTTACCAAAATAAGCAAGATTGTGCACAAAACTCAACTTAGCCCATTTTAAAGCTCGCCATGTCGTTTAAGGGATCTGTGGGTTGGTGCTATATCTGTTTAACCTTTTCTTAATTTTTCTCTCTTTGCCAAAGTTTAATTCTTCTCAAAATTCTCAATACGTATAGTTCAATATTGCTTCCACCTAACTTAAACATGTGTTGAACACTACATCACAACTTCAATCCGAAATTGACCCATCAAACTTCATCCGGAAAAAAACTATCCTCCTCCTCATGGTGGTCTATTGATCGGACGTATTTATATAATCAAGCTTATAATTTCTTTATTAATTGATGTGATGTTGTGACATGTGTTATGTATCTAGTGCACCATTGAAAAAGAAGCTGCTGTGTTATATCTATTATCTGTCTTTTTTTCTTTTTTTTTATCTCCATATAATTACCAAACACTATGTTAAGGGAAAAAAAAAGAAAAGCAAGCAACACAGCTGGTCAGATCTAAAACGTTATTTTATTGAATGGACGAGATGGAAAGATTCTCATCCAATGGGGGTGGAAAAGCGATGGCATTCATGAAGCAATGCAATGGTGTTTGAAATAAATAAAAAGAAAAATGGATTTGAAACTGCAGTAGTGATTATTTTTTAAAAGTTTTTTTAAAAAATATATTAAAATAATATTTTTTTAATTTTTTAAAAAATTATTTTTGATATTACCATGCTAAAAAATAAAAAAAATTAAAAAATTAATATTTTTTTTTTAAAAAAACAAATAAAAAAAGAAACAGGATAATGGGAACTTGGAAGAGAATAAACCACGTTTATCAGTTGCATGGAGAATGAGAATGATCTCTCCAGACAAGTCTTCTGTCCGCTTTTCCAGTCTACGTGTCTTTCTAAATTTCATTCATATTAAATAAAGACTAATAATATTATATTTGCCTCCATTTATCCAAGCGCCGACTAACAACCCCACGTTTTATTGCTGTGCACAGAATTTATCATTAGCTGGTTTGTTTTTTTATTTTTTTTAATGTATTTAAATTGTTTAGAAGTTTTAATATTAAAAATAATATTTTTTTAATAAAAAATATTCTAAAAAATAATTACTTTAAAATGAACCTTTCTACATGAAACAAGTCTTGTGAGTCTGTGTGGCTTCACTACACCACACATAACCAATAAATAGCACTTCATCTTCATAAATCCTCTTGTTGCAGTTATGTCCGTATTTAATAGTAGTTTAATAGTAGGATGGTAATTATTTTTTAAATTTTATTTTTTAAAAATATATTAAAATAATATTTTTTACTTTTTAAAAATAATTATTTTTAACATCATCACATCAAAATATCAAAAAATATATATTAAAATAATTTTAAATAATTTTTTAAAAAACATTTTTATCAACTTCTGAGCTGACTGGAATCCCGAACAAATAATACTTATAAATCAAATTGGACAAGGAAATAAGCCTCGTTTTTTCATATATAAATAGAACTTGGGATACAGGTACAGAAGTTACATATGAAAGTGTAATTTCTTTGGTTTTTGGCCACTAATTTTTTTTCTTAAATACTGATAATGATTGTTAGTTTTTCATAATCGAAAGATAATTAAAACAATCTAAGTCTTAAATTTGTGTCTGTAAGTTAGGTTTTTTTTTCAAAATTATTTTAACAAGGATGTTTTTTTTTAAAAAATAAAATTTAATTTTGTCTCATGTCATTCCTTGCGTATCATTATACCTCCTGGCTCCTGTACAGCGTTAAGCACATCAACCCAAATGCTAACGATAAATATGCTGGAGCGACGCTTACTGCAACTCAATGGGAACGCAGACTGGATTTTCATTTTGCTTGAAAAAGTTATCGTGATGTCGATGAGCTGGCGCTGGGACCCGGACCCTTGTGGTTCACATATCACGAGAAAGTGCTGAAAAAACTGCTGACAAGATAGAGACGCTCGAACTTTGCAGGACCATTGGTTGCCAATGGCTGGGACCGTTTGGACTTGGCCGAAGCCTCTCCATCCAGAGATATATTTCTTCGGCATGTCCACATTGCAATTGTCATTTACTGACGAAATTTCCCATAGTGGACTTTTGCGCGCTTACCAGTGCCCCATGAAACTGCTCCAATATTATTATGCTGGGAAGGCAACAACCTGTGTGAAACGGCCATGGGAAGCTTCTTCTTTTATTTACTATTCTTGAGAGGGGGAAGAAGAAGAGGTAAATTGAGGGTGAAGAATAACCCTATGCTGAGCCAATGACATCAAACAGCTTCTGTGTTAAATTTTGATTTATCCCAGTCGACTTTATGTGTCAATGACTCTTTCTTTTTCTGAATTACTTGCCTTCACTTTGTTTCATATAATTATGAGAACTCTCAGATCTGTGCTTGTGATGGTACTTGGATCAAGTTGTCATAAATAACCCTGTGAAATACTTTTGAAAATAATTATACTTTACCTTCTCAGACTCAAACAGTCAGAGAATTTAAAAATGAGGAAGGATTATCTCTTGTTGTGTAAAACTAGCTTTGTTGCCATGCGTCTCAGCGGGAAGCAACTAATATCTCGTATGAATTCGGTGATCAATATATTTTGCAGATGTGCTGTGAACAATATGCTAACAAAGTGTATCATGAGAGTTAAGAGTATATACCATGATGGATTTTTTTGATGCTGCTTGCAAGTGTAAATTGTAGAAAAGAATAGAAAACAATCATTAAATGATGCGGATACTTTTTAAAATATGCTAAAATAAAATTTTAATGATTTGCAATTTGACTAAGCAAGAATCTGCCTTGAAAAATCAAAGTTATACGCAATAATATAATCATCCCTTTCCTATATCTATAAAAAAGATTCGAACCAGTAGTATAAAATTATAATAAAATTGATCAATCTTTTAAAATTTTGTAAGTTCAATTAAGAACTTAGTTTGAGAATCACTCAACCACACAAATAATAATAATAATATCAATTTTTTAATGAAAAATAGTCTAACCTTAAAAAGTTTCTATAAAAAAATATTTATACTAGAAAAAATCCTAAGTATAATAGGATATGCTTAGTGGATATTAATGAGTCTAATAAATAATAATAATTCAATGAACCTAAATTTAAATAAAGGTCTTAGTATCTCTAAAATACCTAATAATAATTAAAAGATAAATAAAAAAAATAGTTTAATTAATTTAAATAAGACTAAAATCGTTTTGTAATTAGTCGAATCAAAACTCAATTTCAAACACATGATTCTTTCTCGTATTAATGAATTAGAAGGCATGCTATATATCACTGGAAAGATATAAATATTTAATTTTCATGTATTTAATTTTTTTTTTAATTTAATTTGGACTCAAACACAATAAATTTAACTTAGACCTAAACCCCAATAGATTTAATTTATTTAGAACCCGTTTGGCTACGTGGTGGCGTCCACGTTTCCTGCGGCCAAATTTTACAAGCTGTTTGGTTAATTAACAAATGCTTATTACTGTACATGAAGTCCATGAAATACTGCGTTTGAAACGCAAGAAAAAAGGAAGCACCTAGGAGCTGCTTCCTGCACGTTACAAGAAAAGAACCATGCTTCACTGTTCAGTGAACAGTGGAGGCATGGCTCCACTGTTTCCTGAATATATTTTTTTTAATCAGTGCAGTTAATTAATTTCACTCGCACTGAACGTGAACAATAATTTTTTTTTGTTTTTTTAAAAAATTAGTTTAAGGTGAATTAAATTTACTTGTACTATAAAGTCAATTTTATTCCTGATAATATCTTATCTAATTTTGTAGTTCTTGTCGGATGAATTTTGTACGTAATGGAATTGTAGATAGTTTAGTAGAACAATACGTAATGGAATTGTAGATAGTATGATTTATTTCATGATGTAATAACAATAGTTAAATCCACAATATTTAAATTAAAAACCATCAATATTAATATATATTTTTTAAAATTATTTTATAACCTCAATTTCAAAAGCACTTTTAACCAAACACATTAAACTACTTTTTCTTCAACCTCAATTTCAACCACAGTTTTAACCAAACACCTATTTTTTCAAACCAACCTCAACTAAAAGTACTTTTTATAAAACAATTTTTTTCAAACCACAACCATAACAGCTACCGCAATACCAAACACACTCTTAGTCATAAAGAGTGGTTCATGGGCCAGACTTGTTAAAATTTTAGTGTCTCCATATAGTTATAATAGTAACCATAGCCATAATCTTGATCAACCTCTAAACTAAACGCATATCCAATATCTTCTTTACTATTGTATAATTAAACATTTCTACCTCTTTGTTCTTTTGTGTTTCCCATTATGCATAAAATATTACAAATGAGGGGATACCTAACTAGAAACAACATAACACATAACTTAAATAAATATACAACCAAAACTAATCCATTTATGGGGTTGTTAGTTTGGAAAAAGTAAAGTATTTTAACTCAATATAAAATTTATGCTCACGAGTTACATTTAGAAGTGTGATAGCCTTGTGCTAGATAATTAGTCTGTGCTACATCAAAAGGTCAAATAAAAAAAAATTTAATATAAAAAAACTTTTAGGCATTGCTAATATGTTTTCTAGCAATATAAAAAAAAATCTTAATCATTAATTTAAAATCCAAGGTATGCATTTAATAAAATAAAATGAGATTCATACGCGATAATAAATGCTAAAAAATATCTTAACATTAACTAAAAATTAAGTTGTGAAGTTGAGATACAAGTATAGATAAACATATTTAATTATGTGCAACAGAGGGCCCTTTAATTTTTCTAATTTAATTATGTGACATCAATATTTTTTATAAGATAATTAATAATTTAAATTCCATTCAAACAAAATAACTTGCAAATAAATATCTTTATTTTCTTATTAATATCTTTAATACAAACAAAAAATATAACATTTATCTTATATCATTTATTTAATAAAAACCAAAAGCATTCAAAAAGCATAAAAAAAAGACCAGGACGATTTAAAATAAGGATATAAAAGATACCTCTCAAACTAAAATCTCTTTGTCTCATTTTTCACTAGAATATTAGACAACATTCTATCATTATTCTAAAAAAAATTTAATTCTAAAAAATAAAATCTTAATAAATTTTATACGAGTGTATTAAAAAATATTAGAATAACAATACAATGCTTGTGCGTCTTCATGGAAAACTCTTTTAAAGTGTCATCAAACTCAGCTCAGCCGATTAAACTTGAAACCTTCCAACCTAAGTCCTTACCTGGCCTGGTATTCAAATTAAACTATATAGGAGTTAACTTGATGTGACTCGATCGACTTGCAAGGTTAAAAGGCAACGTAGAAGATTGGAAAAAAACATTGTTTGAGGCAAGTAGGTCAGGCCTCTTAAGGTTACCTAATTTGCTCAATCGCAATGATCATTAGAGCTCTCGATACCGGCTGGATCGGCGCACCTGTCACTCACTGTTTTGAACGAGTGTTGAGCGAGTGAAGTGCCCCAATAAGGGCAAGCTATATGTATAAGTGAGCAACGACTGAACTGAACGTTCAAAGTGCATCCAGCAAAGTCAAATTACTTGTACACCTACTTGCAGTCTTACAAGCGCTGACAAAGGTCATGTACAACAAATAACCAACACTCACGATCGGACTGGCAAGAAGAGATGCTTCGGGAATTGATTTCAAGGCATTATCTGTCTGCATGCAGAACATGACCTTGCTTTGAACTTCCCTGACCCTTTCTAAAATTGAATAAATTTCAATACGACATTTGTTTTATAAATATTGAGGCAACGACGTTTGGATTAATCGATCCTGGTCAACCTGTCAAACCTGCGACTCGGGTCATAGACCTGATCGAGTTTAATAAATATGTTTTTTTATTTAATTATGTGATAACAAATGTCATGGCATGCACGATGTCGAATATCGGATTTAGCCCCTAGATTGAAAAAGGGTTTTGGATGTGTTAGGATAAATCATAAAAATATGATTTGAAAGGTTCAAGAGTCGTCACCTAATATTATGGCCACTAGAAAACCTAAAGGTTTGCGAGAGTCCGAGTAAATGAACTAAGTGCACAGGAAAGACGCTTCACCTCTAGTACACCTTACCTATGGTAAGCTGCATTATTGATTGATTGTTTTTTCTAAATTATGTTTCTATTTGTTGGTCTGTATAAGGTTTAAGAAAGGTCCTTCCTAGTATGAAGGTTCTTATCTTATTAGGCTAAAACATAATCTTTTTGTAGCCCAAAAATTATGTAAAATACATATCCCAAACTTAAACAAAATAATTTTTATGGTGTTTTTGAGATTTTGGCCAAATCTTATTATATTTTTTACAACCTTGTTATGTTACAAACTTGTTAATCCCAAACTTGATTTTTATTTTATTTTTCAAAGTATGATAAAAATACAATTTTTTTTTATATAAAATATGTATGAAGATTTTTAGAACTTGGCAATATGCACGCAAATAAAAACATATTTTTATATTCTTTTAAAAAAGGGATTTTTTTTAAATTCTTTTGTAGTTTTCTCAAAACTTGAAGAAAAATAAGTATATTTACCGAGTCAATATCTTATAGTGCAAGTCTACAACCTAAATATTAAATGAAATAGTTGGAAAAAAAATGCAAAGGATCCACATATAATTTTTAAATGGTCCCTAAAATTTTTCAGAGATTATTTAGAGTTTGTTTGGAAGAAGCAAAAAAAAAAAAAACACACGTGGTGTGTTTTCTAAATATGCTCTAACCTAAAAATCAGCGGCTTACAAAATATCTTAAGACAATGTTTGCCAAACATCCTCTAATGATAAAATATTGTGCCTTTTCTTTTGAATACTTTAGACCACCCAAACACTACCTTATTAAAAATAGACTTAGCCCAACCCACGTGACTGGGCTTCCTGATCTAATTCCCAAGCCCAAAAACATGACCCAACAACAGAAACGAAGAGGTGAAAATCAAACCAGGTTTTTTGCTTAGGTCTTGCTAAGAACACAATGATGAAACTTGGAAATGTAGATTTGATTTTAGACAAGATTACATCAAATTGAAGGCACATAAACATGTGAAACATCATTTAATCAAAAATTTAGGGTTGGATTATCACAATAAACACTTGATCATTACGATTAATTGATTTTATGCAAAAAATAAAATGATAGAATCGAAGATTAAAAGGTATAATTATAGTGTTTTTAAACCTTTAAGACCCTAGATTAATGATCAACAAGATTATACACATGTGTAAGACCATCAATTGACCAAAAAGACATGTAAAACAAGAACCTAAAGCAATGTTCAACAGATGAATATCAACCTTGAAACTTAGAAAACTCAGAAATGCCTTAAACCTATAAAAAAAAACACAAAAGTCTAAAAAACAACCTTAACCTAGCATTTAAAGCTTAACCATGTTCAACACAACTTGCTTGAACCTTCAAATTAACAAGAAACAAAAATCAATGGTAAAATAGCAAGTAAAACCATATACTGACAACAAGCGAAAAATACATCTCCTTGTATATAAACATTGTTTTATTGATTAATTTCATTGTCCTTAAGCTCAAATAACATGTTTACAACTTCAACAAATCCAACAAGCTACCTTAAATCAACCTAAACTGCATAAACTTCAATACTTAACACA
This sequence comes from Populus nigra, assembly GCF_951802175.1. Classification (NCBI taxonomy): domain Eukaryota; kingdom Viridiplantae; phylum Streptophyta; class Magnoliopsida; order Malpighiales; family Salicaceae; genus Populus; species Populus nigra. The sequence continues at coordinate 9,679,708 of NC_084860.1, forward strand.
TCTTGTCATGATTTAAAAAATGATTAACTAAACATTTAAATATGCAAAACAACATTATGCATGATCATATACCATTCCATTATCATATTCTAACACGTCAAATTAAGGCAGTTAAACAATATTGAGCATATATAAGCTATATTCAAAGCATGCTTAAAATTTTCAAAATGAAAATCATGGCTTTTAAACTAATAAATGATTTTAAAGGATGCACAACAAACTTTAGATCTTTTAGTATTTATATTTCCAATCTTGAACTTAAGATCTTTGCCTTCTACCTCTTTCCTTCCACTTTTTATCAATATTTCATTGTCATTCTATCGAAAGACTTTTTAATAGAAAATGAGAGGTCATTGAAACCAACCAAGCCATAAATCTTGTAAAACAAGTGTTATTCTTAAACTAAAATCAAACCATACCTGATTTGGTGGCCTGTAGTTTTCTCACCATTGATCCAAAATTAGGTGTAACATTGTCAAATTTTATTAAACCAGACAATGTTGTCTTTAGACAAAAAATTAAAGGTTTCCACGTGGTATATAGGGGCATAAATATTAGAAAAGGGCAACATTGACTTGTAAAGAGGAATCTTTTATATTAAATAATGGTGGTTGGAGCCCATGAGATGGTCAGAGATGTCACGTTCATTCACATGTCACTCATTTTCTTCATTAAAAATGAGTGATATGCTATTCATTTAAACCCTAAAAATTAAGGTTTTCTAATTTGAAGTTTGCAAACTTCAATTTGATTCCTGTTATTTTCATTTCATCATATCCTCCTCAATTGAGCTTGAAACTTCTTAATCTTTGTAATTCCACCCCTGGAAACTTGGATTTAACTCCTCTAGTTTGAGCGTTTTTTTAATTGGTTATTGGTTTTTAATTTATTCAATTTAACCCCTATCAACCATCAAACTTTTAATTTCTTTCAAATTGACCTTTGATTTTTAATAATTTCAATTCCTAAACTTACACGCCCTTTATTCTTTGCTCCTTGATTTTGAAATTCTTCAAATTGGCCCTTAATTGACTTCTAAACTTTATTTTTTTTTACAATTTCATCCAATTAAGGTTGTAAAAATTAAATTCGGTCCTCCAAATTTTCAATCTTCTTAATTAAGCCCAAATTAAGCTTCTAAACTTAATTTTTCACCAATTAAGTCCTTAATTAAATTAATTTGACCCATTACAAATGTAATTAAATCCTTGCACTTAATTAATTATTTTAATTTTGGCCTAAAGCAATTTATAAACTTAATTAAACCTTTAATTAGACCCATGATTAAATTAAATTAGTCTATTAAAAATCTAATTAAGTCCTCAACCTTAATTTTTATGCAAATTATTTCAATATTCATTTAAGTTAACCTTGAATTTGTATTGCCTTTTACATTTAAGTCCTTTGTGGGTGCAATTGAGTTTTCAATATTGTCAAAGATCCAATTTGATCTTTCCATCCCTCATTTATGTATTTAGATCCCTATTTAACCTATTCTTGCCAACCACATCGCTTGTCTTTCTTCATTTTTATTTTTCAACTTTTTTTGTATATAAAAAGATAATTTTAGGGGAATCCAAAATTAGGTTATGACAACAAAAATAAGTGATACTATTAAATCAACCAAATTAAATTAAAAAAATTATTATGATAGATTATATAAAAAGATTGCTTGCTAATATTATAAAAATATTTGTATAATCTTATTCGAGGGCATAGTAAAAATTAAATAAAATTTAATGAATAATATCTAAAATACATTCTTAATTAATCTAAGATTTTTTTTTAAAATACACAATATATTTTAAATTATTTGATTTTTAAGAAATTAAATATAAATAACAAAAAACTGGCTAAACACATCCTAACACACATAGGCCATAAAAAAGCTAATGCCTAAGTGTCTGGACTTTATTAATTTTTTATTCATATTGTGCATTTTTCAACAAATTATTTTAAAACAGAAATAGATGACGCACCATTTATATCCCTAGTTTTGCACATGAGAGAGGTGGCTAAAAAATTGGACTGGGAAGTTTTTTTTATCTAAAAACCCAAATTTCAACATAATTTCATCTAAAAACACATAAAAAAATCCCTTATAACCCAAATAATCAATTCCTTACCTTAAACGCCCCCCAATCAGTGAAAAATCATAAAATTAAAAAAAAATCTCCCTTAACCTCGAACTACTTTTTTCCTCAACGCAAAAGCTCAAAATACCTTAGTAACACTAATTTCAACAAGAGGAACGCTTTGACATTAAATTTGGTTGTTTTCATCAATGAAATTTGAATAACCTATATTTTTCTCTCATTCACCATTTTTTCATGACTTTATCTCTTTTCTTTCAAACTCAAGTACTAGAATGCGAATAAAATAAAGTTTTGGATTAAATTGTATAATTTTCAAACTAAAAGGGTCAAAAAAGAAATTGGATGAAATATTAAGACTAAATTTACAAAAAAAGGGTTGACAACAATTTTTATTTTTATAAAAAGGTTGCTATTTTATCAGACTTTTAATTTTAGTCTTCTTATTTTTATTTTTTCACAAATAACAAAATTGATATTTGTTTTTGTAAAATTGAGAATCAAACCATTATAGGGACTTGTTTCAAGACCACAATAACCCTACAAAAAATAATATGCAACAAATCATCATGTTGTATCACCAATTAATGCAATACAAAAGGATAAAAATGAAAAACAAAATGCTCGATGGTCAGAGAAAAAAATGGACCAAAAAACATATATTTTTTTAAATAAAGTGATGACATCTCACCTTACTTTCAATTTTAGTCCCTTCATTTTTATTTTTTGACAAACAATTAAATCAAAATCCTTTTTGTAAAATCAAGTACAACTTATTGCTAAGTTGTTTTTTTTTTGAAATCATGATTATCCAGAAGAAAGCAACACAAAACAAATAATCAAATCCAATTACTAATCAATGCAATGTGAAAGGATAAAATTAAAAAAAAATTGATAACTATATAAAAAAATAAAGGATAAAAAAAAGAGGATCAATCCATAGTTATTTAAGATACAATCCACAATGATTTCTCCACACTCTTTAATTTCCCACAAACAACAAACAAATCCAATGTCATGAAATTTTTCTTTATATTGCAATAACCCAACAAAAAGAAATATAAAGCATATGATTAATCTGAATAACCAATCAATGCAATGTGAAATGATGAAATTGAAAAAAAAATTGTTGGCTTGAGATAAAAAAAGGACCAAAAAATATTTTTTTTTAAAAAATAAGTGTTGGCATTTCACCTTACTTTCAATTATGATCCCTTCTTTTTTAATTTTTCACAAATAATTAAATCAGATTTTTTTTTGCCAAAGCAAGAACTACTCAATGTCGAGATGATTTTTTCCAGAGATCGGGATAACCAAACAAAGGCAACACAAAACGAATAATCAAACCTAATCACATATCAATGCAATACGAAAGGATAAAATTAAAAAGAAATTGATAATTAAATAATAAAATTAAAGGATAAAAAAAGAGAATCGTTGTCGCAATCTTTAAAGATTTAAGACACAGTCCACGGTGGTTCCTCCACACTCTTTAATTATTTTCCAATATATTTTTGCAAAATCGAGAACCAACCCAGTGTCAATATTTTTTTATTGTAATAACTCGATAAAAAGCAATATGAAGCAAATCATCAAGTTGAATCACCAATCAGCAATATGAAAGGATGAAATTAAAAAAAATATTTGATAGCTAGAGAAAAAAAGGGCAAAAAAAAACTTCTTTTAAAAATAAAGTGCTGACATTTCACCTCACTTTCAATTTTCCCCTTCATTTTTATTTAATCATAGAAAATTAAATCAAATTATTTTTTGCAAAACTCAATGCCGAGATTTTTTTTTATTGAGATTTTTAAAAAATAAATTATTTTTTGCAAAATTAAATCAAACCCATTCATATTAATTAACGCAATATAAAAGGAAAAAATTAAAAAAAACAAAGTAAATCATAAAAAAAATTGAAGGATAGAACAAGAGAATTATTGTTATAATCATAGTGATTAATTTATTTTTTAATATTACCTTCTAATAATGGTAGGATTGGGTTGGGTTGAATGACAGAGCGGTTTATGAAACCAAACAGTATTTAACGTTAAAGGTAGATATTTGAAAGAGCGCGTGTGAAAATGTGCACAATCACATAGTAACTCCTTCCTTCTGCTTTTGCTTTCCAAACTAATTGGGATTCAGAGGGTTAGTTAGCATTTAGCAAGATGCGTCAAGAAATCAATAAAAAGAAAGAGACGGGGGAAGGGGGGAGAGAAATTGCGTGGTCCACTGCTGTCTTGCTATTTTTATTTTGTTTTTCGTACGACTGAGTGGTCCCCACTCCGACCAACCCAATTGGGCGTACCACGAAACAAAACACCACCTCTTTCCAACAAGTCTCCCAGTAGCACCAACCAAAACAACCCAGCCTAGGTTCCTGAGCCAGAGCCCGAGCCAGAGCCAGAGCCACTAGCAGACTAGCTCCCACTTCCCCTCTTATCTATATAACATCCCATCTCCTCCCCTTCTCTCACATTCGGAAACCAAATTCGCATATCCTCCTCTCCTCTCCTCTCCTCTAATAGTAATAAAATTTTATTTCTCATTTCAGCAGCACCAAAGTGGGTTTGTTTCCCCTGGTATCTATAAAAATTCTCTAGAGTTCAAGAATAGGGGTTAAAAACCCAGGGTAGACGAGTTGTAGACATCACGGCTATACACGGAGTAACTCGGCCTCTAATTCATGTCCGGGCTGTACGACGTAAGGGTTGTTTAATCGAGAGCAGCAACCCTTCGCCGCACGGTGGACGTGGCGCTCTGCCCTCCGAAGGCGGCAGCCCTTCTGATCTCCTCTTTCTTGCTGGTGGCGGTTTTTTCTTCTTTTAAGTTAGTTGTAGCTTAGTATTATTTCTATTATTATACTCCCTATCACATCTAAAATAGAAAAAAACATCATTCGAATTTTGTAAAAGCCAGTCAGCCAATAAGTAAAGCATTAGATCTCGAATAAACGAACAAGATGATGCTTAGGATCAAAAGGGTTCCTACTGTTGTTTCCAACTACCAGAAAGAGGAAGGTGAGGAGGGTTCTCGCCGCGGAGGGGGTTGCGGCCGCAATTGCCTTCAAAATTGTTGCCTTCAAGGTATTTTTATTTTATTTGAAGATCTTTAATTGAAACCTCGTTTGGTTTGATTTATGTTTATTAAACATTTGCTGTATGGATAGGCGCACGCCTACCTTTGTATACTTTCAAGAAAGTGGACAGGATTATCACAGAGCAGAAGGATGTGTTTGAACATGACAAGAGTGAGCCTCCAGTTGCCTTCCTCAATTCGCTCCTTCTCGGGGAGGTATTATTACTTAACCTACTCTTAACTCAAGCATATTCCATTGAATTGATATTTATTTATTTATTTACATATCTTTTCGCAGTTGAGTAGTCAATTTTAAGTTTACTTTATGTACCTGTTTGAATTTTTAGTGGGAGGACCGTATGCAGAGAGGGCTCTTTCGCTATGATGTCACCACCTGTGAAACCAAGGTCTTAATTCTCTCTTATTATCATTATTTGGTTTCAATTTGAAGCTGAGTCTGTTATAATAATATGGTAGTATTTACATAATTGGATATGATATTTCTGCCTAATCTTTGGTGATGTTCCTTTAGGTGATACCGGGTCGCAATGGTTTTATCGCTCAGCTGAATGAGGGCCGTCACTTGAAGAAGAGGCCAACTGAATTCCGTGTCGATAAGGTCCTCCAGCCTTTCGATGGAAACAAATTTAACTTCACTAAAGTTGGCCAAGAAGAGATCCTCTTCCAGTTTGGAGAGAGTGAAGATGGGGAAGTCAAGTTCTTCCCGGATGCCACTATTGATGCTGAGAATTCTCCAAGCGTGGTTGCCATCAACGTACATCCTTGGTTCTTGTCTTACATCATTGTTTTTCTTTGATTGACAGTGGTATCTGAGTAGAGCAGTAAGATGATGGTTGATTGCTTTTGCTGTGTCAATTTAACAGGTGAGCCCTATTGAATATGGGCATGTGCTGTTAATCCCACGTGTCCTGGATTGCTTGCCTCAGAGGATTGATCGTGATAGCTTCTTGCTTGCACTTCACATGGCAGCTGAAGCTGGGGATCCATACTTCCGACTGGGTTACAATAGTTTGGGTGCTTTTGCAACCATTAACCATCTTCACTTCCAGGTTACTATCCAAATAGCTATATCCTTTTCGACTTGAATAATCATATCCCTTAGAAGTGGTCGGTAGTTCATTCGATAATGAGCTGGCAGTTTGATAATTTACATGGAACAGGCTTACTACTTGACTGTGCCTTTTCCGATTGAGAAGGCATCCACCAAGAAGATAACTACGTTGGATGGTGGTGTGAAAATCTCTGAGCTTGTGAATTATCCTGTCAGAGGTCTCTTCTTTGAGGGTGGAAATGCCCTGCAAGATTTATCTAACACTGTCTCAGATGCCTGCATTTGCCTTCAAGAAAACAACATACCTTACAATGTGCTCATTGCTGATTGTGGAAACCACATCTTTCTCCTTCCACAGGTACTGAACATGGGAGCAACATGGAGTTGACTTCTTTGCTTGTTGATATTTTAACTGCATAGATTACACTTGTCTTCAATTCTTTAATGTTGTCTAATGGATGAACAGTGTTATGCTGAGAAGCAAGCCCTAGGGGAAGTGAGTTCTGAGCTTCTTGATACCCAAGTGAACCCTGCTGTGTGGGAAATCAGCGGCCATATGGTGTTGAAAAGGAAGAAAGACTATGAGGAGGCATCGGAAGAGAATGCTTGGAGGCTTCTTGCTGAGGTGTCTCTCTCCGAAGAGAGATTCCAAGAAGTGAATGCTCTCATCTTTAAAGCTATTTCCTACAGTGGTAATTGCAGTGGAACTGATTCTGAGAACGTGCTTGAGGATGCAAATGTTGAACATCCGTCTCTTGAAGAAGTGAATGCCATTAATGAAAACTCCCATTCAGCCATGGTTACTGGGAGTCAAGGATGTCTAGTTCTGCAGTGAGTATTGGGCTTAGGTGAGCAGACCAGTGACATATCTGGCTCTCAGATAAGCTTATGGCAGTTTTGGCATACAAGTGGTCTTCACTAGTGTGTTTGTGGATTATGGCTTTAGTCTAAATAAGCAAACTAGGTTTGCATTTTTAAACTTGGAGTGGATTGTTGTCTTTAGCCTATTGACCATGTAATGTGGTCTTTGTATGTACTGCATGGGATTTGTGTAAAATATTATGGAATGTTTGCTCTTTGGAACTCGTATCTTTTCATGACAATTTTCTTCTGGGCACTGAATCCAAATGAGACGTTAATATGAACATGTAGAAAAATTAGGTAAATGATTTATGAATTATACATATTTTTATGGATTTTGTACTTTAATTTATTGTTCCTTGAATGATTTTATCATTATGTCCAATGTCGTTAGTTTGTCTGTCATGTGATTGACATTCATTTGCTGAACCATAAAGAAGGTGTTTTTCGCTTACCTCTCAAAGATTTTGAATTAAAAAAAAAATCAACTCACCACTTGAAAATCCGGATTGAGTAACCATTTCAGAAGTATAAAGTTAAAAGAAAATAATAATGACAAAGTCAAGGAAATCATATACTGAACTTGATACATGTCAATTTGCCTAGGTTAAAAGATTTCAATTCGTTTTTTTTTTTAAATTACAATATATAATCTGAATCATAATTATATATTTGGAATATATTTTCAAGTCTAAAAAATACTAAAATAATATAAATAAAACCTAATAATTGTCTGAATCATAATTATATATTTCATACATTATTTCAAGTCATAAAAATACTAAAATAACATAAATAATACCTAATAATTGAATTTAAACACAATTATAGACAATAAATAACAATAACTCATTTTTAACTTTAGAAAGTGCAAACAAACACTTAGAAAGTACTAAAATTAAAATTGACATAACTCTTTGTAGAAAATTTCAATGCATACACAGTCATGCTAATTTATAAAGATGAAATTCTGCACTTAAAAACCATATAGAATCCACTCATTTTTCCGAGTAATAAAAAGATGAAAAATTAAGCTCAAAATTGACCATGTACTAACAATAAACAGTCTAAAAAACATTCTCTATTTATAATATTAACTCAAATTCAAGTATCTTAGCTCTATTTAAACCAATAGTGAACACTCCATTTATATATTCCAAAAAGGCCTAAAAACAAGAAATAAAATGCGTTATAAAATCTATAATTACATATTTTATTTTTTCAAGGTTTATATATATATATATATATATATATATATATATTGTTATAAAATCTATAATTACATGTATTGAATGCCCAACAAAATTTTTTAGACTTCATAACTTTTAGGTTTAGTCTCTTGATTTTTTATGACACTTGGATCTTTTATTGTCTTCTAATGTTCTCATTTTCTTCTCCTATAAATAGACTAGTCTTGTATTCTAAGGATTGAAAAATATATAAGAAAATGTATGAATTTTTCTTTTAAGTTTTATTTTGAATATGTATATTATTACTTGTTCTTTATTTTTGTAACACATTATCAATATAATCACTCTAATTAATTTATATTGGAATATTGACACACATGAACTCCTATATTACATGGCTTGTATCAATTTCAATATTTTCTTTTCATTACTTTTCATACTTTATAGAATATATTTGGTTCTGCAACTTATTTTTGACAAGTTTTCTTTCCTTTTTATTCATCAAGAACTAAAGTTTCTGAAAAATTAGTATTGTAAGTTCCTAAATATACAAATTAAATATAGTTCTTGAAGAACTAGTATTTTTAAAGAACTAAATAAATGGCAGTCTTAAAAGACTATTTTTTTTTCTTTTATGTTCATGATTTTATTTAATAAGTTTCTTTTATTATATAAATAATATCAAATATAACAAAACATGAATTTACTACTCTTGATATATCTGAAAATAATTATTTGTCATGTATCCTTGATGCTAAGATTCATCTAGAAGCTATAAAATCTTGGAGAGACTATCAAAGAAGAAAATAACACATTCTTATATGATCGTGCAAAAGCAATGATTTTTATTCGCCACCATCTAAGTGAAGGATTAAAGTTGAATATCTCACAATAAAAGATCCTCTTGTTCTGTGGAAAAATCTAAAGGAAAGAGATGACTACTTAAAGTGTATTATACTTCTTTAAATTCGTTATGATTGGTTGCACATAAAATCTTGGAGAGACTATCAAAGAAGAAAATAGCACATTCTTACATGATCGTGCAAAAGCAATGATTTTTATTCGCCACCATCTAAGTGAAGGATTAAAAGTTGAATATCTCACAATAAAAGATCCTCTTGTTCTGTGGAAAAATCTAAAGGAAAGAAATGACCACTTAAAGTGTATTATACTTTCTTAAATTCGTTATGATTGGTTGCACCTGAAGTTACAAGATTTTAAATCGGTTAGTAAATATAATTCTACTCTTTTTAACATTACCTCACAGAAGAAATTGTATGGTGAAAATATCACAAAAGACCAAATGTTAGATCCTGCAACAACAATATAGATAATGTAATTCTAAAAGGTACGTAGAACTAGTTTCATGTCTTCTATAACTTAACAAAATAATGAGTTTTTGATGAAAAATAATCAATCTCGTGCCACATGTTCTAAACCATTCCCTGAAGTGAATGAAACCTTTGTCCAAAATACAAGAAAGAACTAAGGGTATTGTGAACACCTGATCAAAATTTTCTAGTATTATAAATTTAATAAAAAGAAATTAGGGAAATTAATGAAGATAGAAATATATTTTTTATGAGAAAATAAATAAATAAAATAAAATGACAGAAGGGTAAAATTGAATAATATTAAGTTAAAGGTTATGAGATTAAATCAATTAAGGTGTTAAAAGAGTGAGATCTAAGTAGAGAATTAAATGAACTTTGGGCCATTATATAAATAAATGAACTTCATGATATAGTACATGAATGGGAAGCCATTCATGGCCTGCTATTGAAAGGGTGAGAAGAGAGGAAACAATTGGGGAGATTTCTTGTATTTTCCATTTAGATTTCATCTAATTAAGCATTAATACTAGAGAGTAAGGGATTATAGGAAGTTTAGAGGATATTTGGACAAAAAATCAAGAAAACAATCCTTAGGATTTTGCTAGCAGGTTTTTGAAGAAATAAGGAGAAAGAAAAGAAAAATTTATTCTAGGACCTTTTACCTTCATGTTTCTTGTGCGTAAGTGGTAAAGTGCCTAAGTTTATGAATCTTGTGCATTTCTAAAGATATATTTATGAATTATGCATGAAAGAATGTTATGTAGAGTTATGTAATTCATAAATTGATGCTTATATGATAGACTAATGTTGATACGTATGCGAAATTATATGGATGATGAATGATTAATAGAAATTATTGAAAGAATATAATAAATTCTAACTAGAAATATTTTTATGTGGGGTTATGATATTTATATGACTATGATATGCACAATTATGAAAGTAAGCATGTTGGTTTGAGTAGGAAATAATGAAACAAAAAAACTTGAATGAATGCCTTAAATTGGTTAGGTCCCATTCGATCACTATTTATTTTTATAGTTGGAAAAGAAATTATTCAAGTTATTAAGAAAATTGTGAATAAATATATTAACTAGATGATTTAAATGTGTAAAGGTGAGGAATTGATGGAAAAATAGATCATTATATTAAGAATTTGCTTTCTTTGACCGAAAGATATAAAAATAAATCAATGGATTTAAATGGTTAAGCTAGGTAGAAATAAGCCAAATGAATCCAGAACAAAGAAGGATTTATTAATAGTGAGAAGAGAATATTAATTATCTAACATGGAATAAAGTCTATTTTCATGAGACAATGGAAGGGGAAAGAATTATATTAGTTAATAAAAGAAATAATGATTAAGGGCTTTTAAATAGAGAATATATTGATGAGATAATTCAATTAAAAATAAATAAATAAAGAAGAAAGAATCTACCAAAAAGAGAGATTTCATGAATCTATAAGAAGCTACTGGCGGGTTAGAGACCGTGGGAATGGGAGTACATCAGACAATTGTAGGTAGGTAAAAATATTCACCACAAAAATTGAATTAATCAAAATTTTAGGATGTTAGTATTGAGGTTATTATAATATTTACTTTTAATTGTTGGTCGTAATTATTATATGAGAAAACAAATTATACGGTTTAATAAATAAAATAATATATGTAATTGAAAAAAAATATTGAATTGTTTGGGCTTCCAAAATTATACGGTATTCATAAACGAATACTGGATTGGATTGGCTTTCACAATAGAGAATGTCAGACCGAAAAGTATAATAGAGAGGATATTAACATTTTTATGGTATTCAGAAAAGAATACTGTATTGGATTGACTTTTAAAATGGAGAATGCCAGATTGAAAACAAATATTATAGAAAGGATGCTGATATTTTTATGGTATTCAGATAAGAATACTAAACTGAATTGACTTTCAAAATGAAAAATCTCATAATTAAGAGTATCGAGGTGAGAATACTAGAATTCATGTGGTATTTAAAAATAAAAATATAATTGATTGATTTCTACAATGAAAGTGCCAAATTAATGAGTATCTATAAGTGAAAATTATAAATTATTAATAGTGAAGGAAACACTGAACTTGTAGAATTTTAATCAAAAAATTATGTTTGATAAATACATGGTTGATTTGTTATGTTAAAAAATAGAATATTGGAAAGAATTTTTAACGATTCAGCAATGAGATGAAATTGTTGGAGTAAAAATGGATCATTGAATATATTGTTAATTAATTTGGTTAGAATTTCAAGTTTAATTATTTCTTCTAAAATAAAAAGATCATTAATAATATTAATAATAAATCAATTATTGTGCTGATTATTATATGCATGGTAAAATTTCAAGTTCATCTTAATCCCGTAGGATAAACATTTTACTGCACTCAAATCTCTTCTGCATATATTTTGTTATAAATAGTATTATTTAATAATGTTGAAATGAGAACAATTATGTAATTAATCCAGTTTAATATTTGTATAAGATGAATTGGATGTAAATGGTGTGTGATAATTAATTAGGATGAATGGAATATCAATTGGTTATGTTTTAGCTTAAATATATTATGAAATTTAATGTTAAATGAGACTTGTTCATGAAATAATATAATTATTTACTATTAATATTTTATGATATAATGTTCAGCAAAATAAATAAGAATATATTGATTGATTTCAGGAAGTGGTATGAAATAAAAACATAGAAAGTCAGATAAATGAATTTTAGTTTTGTGTATGGATGATGAAATGGTTTGAAATGTTCAAATTATTGAGTATATGTATTTAATTGTGATCTTTGATGTGTGATTGAATTGATATAGACATTTAGGATGTTTTAAATACAAAGAAAATTCTGCTAAAATTTCGGTAGAATTTGATATATGTAAAAAGATGGAAAAAAAATCCTACCTTTTTTTTTCTTCTAATTTATGGGATTGAGGTAATGTCTAAAAATGTTGATCATTATCTGGGGTTGTTACATGTATAGATTTGAAAAAAATAAATGAAAAGGGAGAAGAGATAACCCTTCAAAAGATAACCCACCAAACTACTAGAAGTAGAGACATAATAAACCCAAACAAGAAAAGGGCAATAAGTTGCATAAACTTGAAGATAAGTGTCATAAGCGTGGTATGCATGGTCGTTGGTCTCACACTTGTTGCACGTTAAAACATCTTATAGTATTATATTAAGCTTTTCTGAAATAAAATACAGTTGAGACTAATTTTGTTCATAAAAATGATCTTAAAGGTCATAATGTATATCTTAATGTTAATGCTTATCTTGATGTTTTTGATTTATTTGAAAACCTAGATAAAACAAATAACATGTTTAATAGTGGAATCCTTGATGATAATTAATATTTTTTTTATTTATATTAAGATATTTATTTTATTGTATTTTTAATAAAAAAATGTCAATTTTATTTCAGTAAAATAATAAACTTTAATTATATTTTGAATAGAGGCATAACTTTTCATGATGGAGATTTATGTCTAATAAACAATGCAACAACGCACAAAATTCTCAAGGGGAAGAAATACTTTGAATATTTAACATTAACCAAAGCTAATGTCACTATAATATCATGTCCAACAAACATGATTAAAGAATCCATAAAAGCTAATATTATATTACCAAATAACACAAAAATGAGCATCAAAGATGCATTACATTCACTGAATCCAGAAGAAATTTATGTAATTTTAATGATATACATGCTAATGGTTATCATATTGAAATAATAGATGAAGACAAAAAATAATATCTTTATATTATTTCACGTATTTCAGGCTAGAAGCTCGTGCTTGAAAAATTACGTGCTTTCTATTTTAAAATTATTATACATTCATGAAATCTATTGAAACAAATTTTATGATACACCAGAAATGTTCCGACCCAAAAATATTTATGCTTTAGCATGATCGACTTAGACATCCAGGATCAATAATAATGCAATGAATTATTGAAAATTCACATGGATATCCTTTAAAGAACCTAAAGATTCTTTTACCAAGTGAAAATCCAAGTGCTGAGTGTTTTCAAGGTAAATTAATTACCAAATCATCTTCATCAAAGGTTGTTACAAAATCATCAACTTTCCTTAAAAGAATCGAAGGAGATATATGTGGACATATTCATTCACCATGCAAACGTTTTAGTTGTTTTATGATATTGATTGATACAACAAGTAAATGGTCACATGTTTGTTTACCTTCTAGTCAAAATGTTGCATTTGCTAGATTAATAGCATATTTTACTAGACTACAGGTGTAATTTCCTAATTATCTAATCAAGAAAATCCGATTGGACAATGTTGGTGAGTTTACTTCTCAAGCATTTGATAATTTTTGCATTTCTATTAGGATTGATGCTGAACATCCTATTGCTCATATACATACTTAAAATGATATAGCAGAATCATTTATAAAATGCATTCAATTAATTGCTTACATCTAACCATTTAAGTGGTGGCCCAGTGATAAAAGTTTGGGACCAAGAGGTTTGCTCCCTCTGTGGTCTCAGATTCGAGCCCTGTGGTTGCTCATATTATGGCCACTAGAGGCTTACATAGTCGTTAACTTCAGGGCCCGTGGGATTAGTCGAGGTGTGCGCAATTTGACCCGGACACCCACATTAAACTAAAAAAAAATTGCTTACATCTGTTTGGGGATATGCTGCATCAATAGTTAGAATTAAACCAAGTGCTTATTATAAATATTCTCATTTGCAACTTGTTTTTGGTATACCACCAAATATATTTCATCTATGAACTTTTAGTTATGCGGTATATATGTCTATAACACCCCCACAAAAGATTAAAATGGGTTCACAACGTAGAATAATAATTTATATTGGTTTTGATTCTTCATTTATTATTAGATTCCTTGAACCTTTAACTGATAATGTTTTTAAAGCATGCTTTGAATATTGTCATTTGATGAGAACATTTTCCTATCATTAAGAAAAGAAAAGTTAGTGCCTGAAGCACGATAAAAAATTCTTGTAATAACCTGAAGTTATCTCATTTTGATCCGAGAACAAATCAGTGTGAACTTGAAGTTCAAAAGATAATTCATTTTTAAAATATTACAAATCAATTACCAGATGTATTCACCAACAGTAAAAAAATTAGTTAAATCTCACATTCTAACTGCAAATGCTCTATCTAGAATCAAAATCCTTAAAGGAAAAAAAGGCAACATAATAGTAAATGAATCTATACCATGCTTAAAGTGTGAAAGACATGTTGGTTCTAAGGCCAAAAATCATAGAAAATAAAAATTACAACAAATAGACGATGATACTCTTTAAGATTCTTCATTCATAAAACATGCGATAAATATTGTGTCAAAATCATCTCATAATGCTGATTCTCCTAAAGAGAGACCTCCTAAAGAGGCATCTCCTAAAGAGATCTAGGTACTTAGAAATAATGACATCTCCATAAACTATTTTCACATAGGAGAGATTTTGGATCAAAATAAAATTGTAATAAATAATGTATTTGAATTTAAGGTTGTTTTTGGCATCATCAAAAGTAATGATGAAATTGAATCACAAACTGTTGAAGAATAACAATATCAAAATGTTAGCCAATATGCAAAGAAGTAATCCAAACAAAGTTAAACTCACTTGCAAATCATGAAATATTTGGACATATAATTCATACACCTAAAGGTGTTATGCCTGTTGGATATAAGTTGGTTTTCGTTAGAAATTGAAATGAGAACAACGAAATTGTTTGATACAAGGCATGAATTGTTGCACAAAGTTTCTCACAACGACCTGACATTAATTATAAGAAAACTTATTCTCTAGTTATGATGCAATCATTTTAAGAATTTTTTTATTGGTTAAGTAGTCTCAGAAACTCTAGATATGTGTTTAATGGATGTAGTTACATCATAGCTATATAGATAATTAGATAAAAATATCCATATAAAAATCTCTGAATGATTCAAAATACCTGAAGCCTTTTATGATAAACCAAGAAATGTTTATTCTATTAAACTACAAAATTTGTCATATGGGTTGAAGTAATTTGGTTAAATATGGTACAACCATCTTAATGAATACTTCCTAGAAAAAATGTTTGAGAATAATAAGATTTTTTCATGTATTTTTATTAAGAAAATCACATCTGGATATGCTATTATTGCAGTATATGTTGATTATTTAAATTTTGTTAGTACTTTTAAAGAGCTCATAAAAATTACAACCTATTTGAAAGATGAATTTGAGATGAAAAATCTCATAAAGTCAAAATTTTGTCTTGATTTATAAATTGAACATCTTTCAAATAGAGTATTTGTCCATCAAACAATGTATACAAAAAAGGTCTTAAAGTACTTTTACATGGACAATGCTCATCTTTTGAGTACACCTATGGTTGTTCGATCACATGATGTGAAGACCCTTTTTGACTGCTAAAAGAGGATGAAGAAATTCTTGGTGCAAAAATACTATATCTTAGTACAATTGGAGCACTCATGTATCTTGCAAATTGTACAAGACTATATATAACTTTTACATCCAATTTATTGGTTAGATATAGTTCCACTCCCATAAAAAGACACAAGAATGGGGTCAAACATATACTTCGTTATCTCTGCGAAACAAATAAAATAAGGTTATTTTATAATGGGTCAAATTCACAATTGATTTGTTGTGCAAATGCAAGTTATTTCTCTAATCCCTATAAAAAGAGATCATAAACATGTTATCTATTTATCTAGAGGTACCGCAATTCCTTTGAGATCTGTCAAACAAATATTAGTGGCTATTTCATCAAATCATTCAGAAATTATTACAATCCATGAAACAAGTCTAGAATGTATATGACTAAGATCAATTATCCAGCATATAAAAGAAAAATGTGGATTGTCAACAATTGAAGATAGTCTCACAATATTGTTTGAAGATAATAATACTGTTTGCATCACTTAATTTAGAGGAGGCTACATTAATGGCGACAAAAAAAAACATATCTCACCAAAGTTCTTTTATACTCACGAGCTTTAATATAAGGAAAAAATTGATAACAAGCAAATCAGATTAAATGATAATTTTAGCAGACTTATTTACAATGTCTTTACCAGCTTAAACTTTCAAAAATCTTGTCCATAATATTATAATGCGTCATCTTAAATATTTATCATAAGAAATGTACTTTTAAGGTTAAATCAATGCAAATTATACTCTTTTTCCTTTACTTAGGTTTTTCCCATTGATTTTTACTTTACAAGGTCTTAATGAAACAATTTGTCATTTTTTTGAATCCTGAAATATTCAAATATGAATCTTGAAGTATCCATATAAAACCTTTTATTGAATTATGAAGTATTCATAAATCACACAAGAATATTATACTCCTTTTTTTTTCGCTTGGTTTTTCCCATTGAGTTTTCATTTGTAAGGTTTTAATGAGACATTTTTAGTAGTTGGTCATTCAAGGAGAAGTGTTATAAAATTTATAATTATATATATTGAATGCCCATTAAAATCTCTTAGACTTCAATGACTCTTGAGTTTAGTCTCTTGGTTTTTCATGACAATTAGGTTTTCTAATGTTTTTTAATGTTTTTATTTCCTTCTCATGTAAATAGACTACTTGTCTTGTATTCTAAGGATTGAAAAATATATGAAAAAAGGCATGAATTTCTTTTTTAAATTTATATATATATATATATATATATATATATATATATATATGCACTTGTCTTTTTGTTTTTGGATTTCTCAACAAACAAATATTCCACATGTGACATATAAACTAATAGAATCTGATAGAATATAACCTCAATGAAATCACAAGACAGTATAGAACTATAAAAATATTGTATAGTGGAGAAAGCACAAGAAGCGCACCGGGGAATGAGGATCGGCTGGCTTTGCCTTAGCATGTGGGTGGCCCTTAAGGTGCACAGTAAATGGTACTGAGGTAATAGGGAATGGTTCAAGATTTTATTCGAAAAAATGGAAGCATTTTTCGTCAAATACTCTCCTTCGTAATAAGTAATGATTCTGGTATCTTGATGGTTATTATTTCTTGTTTCCACTCACTAGAAAACACGAGAAGGTATACTCGACATGGAAGATGAATCTAATCTACTCCTTACTCTGCGTTGGACGGATCAGGGATTCTATATTTCATGAGACAACCTATTCTGGCTCCTGAATTTTGTCACATAACTAAATCAATTTCCCTCCTTCCTTTAATTTTTGTCACATAACTGAAAACATGAAGGCCAATTCAGACCATTTGATCATTATCTTTAATTTAAATTGTCATACACAGGATGAAATTTGACATCAAATTATTTGGAGACTGAAGGTGTCACCAATTGGGCCCACTTATTATCGATTACAGTAATAATTGTTGTTCAGGATGAAGGTGTCGTCATCCATCATTTCAAAGTACTTAAAGAGTTGAGAATCATTGGACAAGTCTTTGTTTTTCCATTCTAAAGACTTTGGCCCGGCGACGCACATGAACAAAAAATAAATAAAATGAGAGTCAATAATTTAGCACACCAGACAAATCGAGCATCTTTCAAATGATCAATCAAGTTCGGTGCAATCCATCTGATTCTGAATCCGGTTCCTTTATCTACGAACCAAGGCGTCTTTAGCATATATATATAGTAAAAATGAGGTTACTTCAATTTTCTTTTTTAATTTGGCTTAACTTGGGTTGACCCTCCCGACTTATGACTCAGACATCACCCCAGGTCAACTCCAAGTTAAGTTTTAAAATTATAATAATAACAATTTTTATTTTTATACTGCCTCGAGTCAACTTGAGTTGACCATTCCAACTTATGATTTAGTTTTGCCCAGGGTCGACCTCTTAGTCGGATTTTAAAACTATAATAATAATAATTTCTATCCTTACATTGACTTGAGTTAATAGACAACCTGATCTATGACCCGGGCTTTGCACCAGGTCGATTGATATGATTCTAATGTGTATGAAAATTTAGATTGTCCAATGATGAAAGCTCGAGCGAAACAACTACAAAACACTTTAAAAAGTCAGATTAGCGTGAATGAAGCTTTAATGAGTTTGGAGGCTTGTAAAACTAAATGGAAATGGTTCATGCATGTTTCTTTGTACAACCTAAACACCATAAGAAAAAACCATATAACTAAACCCACCTTCATTCATCTTTATATCATATTGCTAGTTTGTTTGGGTTAGGAAGCTAAGTCATAACATCTTGGTATTAGAGCAAAGGTTTCAGAGCTGATTTGCGACTTTATATATAATTGTCTTGGGATCAGAAATATCAAGGATTGTGGATTGAAAGAAATTGCTTTCTTTGACTTGGATTTGGATTGGAACAAGGTTTGTCTTGCTAGTTGTGGTGGCTATTCATATTCTTCATTGAATTTATGATCTGAGTTGAAAGAAGTTGTTATTCAGATTTGTGTGTGAACTGTGGGAAATTGATATATTATGGCTAAAGAAAAAAATGAAGTTCTAAGAGGAATCAATTTGGAACAAGCGCGACTTATTGGTCTACAACGATCTCATGACAAGATTCTAAAAGAAATGACATGAATTCATGATCGGATAAATGCTCTTATGCAAATGATGTAATGGAACAATTTGTAACTTGTAATAACTCAAATTTCTCATCATGACATGATCGAAAATGGGTGATAAAAAGTTTTTTTGTATCATCACGTCTATCGATGCTTTACACAACAATGTTTATAAATCGAGCACATAAGCATGATCGGTTAATATAGCATAATACCCATATGATCACATAATCCATCATCCTTATGGTAGAGAATACATAAACAATACATTCATATCATTATATCTTTATACATATAAGTTCACATCCCTATTTCTGAAAAGTCATCATTTCAAGTCTTTACAAAAGTGTCAATCGACTAATCCATAGCTATTACATTGTTACCTAAAATGCATATATTCCTACGCATCATGGCTATATAATGTCCGTGTTACAGTTTAAATGCATTGTAAGAAATAAGAACAATCTTTAATATAATACCGATGAACATAAGAACATGATTGCAAATTTCACTATTAACTTATGTAAGTAAATTCTTTTCATTAACTTCATATAATATGATCATTTATGATTCCGTTGAACGATGTTAATATTATTCGTATATCCCATTCACTCAACTTTAGATTTAGAGACCGAAGTTAACTCCCTGGTCTCCCTTGGTCCGTAAACTCGAGTGTCATTTCCCAAATGATTATCCAATAAATATATCATTAGCCGGGGCTAATTGCTTCATTCAATCTCAATTATCCAATAAGGATACCATTAATCAAGACTAATTTCTCTGTTCAATCCCGATAATCCAATACGAATATCATTAGCTGAAGCTAATCGTATTATTCAATCTCGATCGTCCATTACGAATACCACTAATCGAAGCTAATCATATTATTCAATCCTGGACATCCATTATGGATACCATTAGCCGAAGCTAATCATATTATTCAATCCTGGTCATCCATTATGGATACCATTAACCAAAGTTAATCACATTATTCAATCAACTACTTTATGAGCAATTTCCAATAATCATAACCGAGTAGCAAAAATTTATATAAAATTCATTAGAAAGATCTAACATAATTATGGAAAAGGGGGGAGACCACCTACCAGCTCTTCCCATGGGGTGGTCTCGTCCGATCAAAGATCCAATCCCGGTCGCACCTCCTGATAGACCAAATGATCATCAATCATTATATTTATATTCAACAATCTGATATACTATTACCACACATATTTCGAAGAAAGGCACATGCCCACATTCAAGTGTTCCTCGTATCATATAATCATATAATGAAAATCATCATATCTAGACATTTTTCTCAATTCTAAATGTAAGTTACCCCTATAAATTTTATGGTTTAATTATAGAGTCCCGTAATGGGGTTAGGCCAAACTGACATTGGAATCATCAACGAGAACTAGATTATTTATGGCATGAAATTCGTTAATGAAAACTAAGTCATTTATGACATATAAAATTGTCAACAAAAACTAAGTCACTTCTGACACAGAAAATCATCAACGAAAACTAAGTTGTTTTTGACATGGAAAATCATCAACGAAACTATGTCATTCCTGATGTTACCTTTTCCTAGGTTACATCTAGGACCCATGTCAATGTTTTCCCTTCCACATAGTTCGGACATAGACCAACACCAAATCATATTCAAATATAAGAGTAAAGGCGATACATGTTGTCCCTATTTCCTGATGATAATTTGTACTTAACCACATTATTAAAGACAACCTATTGATTGACATTCATTCCCACAATGGTCATAGCCCTATTACTTCTCTTTTTAACATACTACGGTCTCCTCAATGTCAACAACACTTCTTATTCATCGTAGCATTGCAAAATGCATCATAGGCATTCTAGTTTATAACATACAATATAACATGGACAAGAGTAACGAACACACACTATCCACCAATTCATCAAATTTATCATAAGATTGTTAGAAAATACGAGATTAATCCAAATATGTACTTTTTTCTAAGGATTCTCCCACCTAATGGTCAATGGCCGAACCTTGTGTTGTCAACAATTATTCATTCCATTGCTCATAATTATATCATTCCAATTTATCACACACATTCTAATAGGAATTCTTCATTATGTAAGAGTCTCCTTTCCATTCTATATCTTATTTCCCTGAGAGTGTTCATCATGCCTGTCTACATCATGGTTTTCCCCTTTTTGACCAGACATTGTTGCCCATTTTCTTTCTAATGTACACATGCAATTCGTCATTTCTATCACAAGTATGTTCACAACAACATGCTATAATCACACATTCATTCATTTGGTTCATAATCATACAAGTTCATCAATCACATAAACAAAATCAAGGCATTAAGATAATATTATTTCTGTTTTAGCTCAAACATGTTCTAAAGGCTTAACAAGATCATAATCTACATATTCCATCACTTTATTTCACTTTCTTTTCATCTTTTTAATTTGGCCGACGCTTATTTAGTGTTTGTTCATCCATATTTATCAATTTTTTTCTAGTAAAGATTCTACACTGGTGTCTTTTCATTCCCTACTCTTTTTTTCAATCTTCTCATTTAGTTTTTTTTCCTGAATTAACAAGTGTAAGAACCCTAAATCTTTTACTTTGAGTTTCCCCCCTCTTCCTTGTTTGAAATCTTAAATCAACAAACAAGTGGTATTACTTTTACCACTCAATTTTAAACAACTTTAGAGAAGGTTTTGATGGTTTTCCTTTTCTCTTCCTCTTGGTTTTTCTCTCCTTATTTGGTTGTTCCAGTCGACTCCCTAGGTTCTTTCTTCTTTTATTTTTTCACTCTTTCTTCCTTTCTCTAACTCTGTAATGTGAACCTCGTGATCACGTGGTCATGCAACTTATAATCAATATTGAGATCTGATCTTAGAAAGCCAAAAAAAGGTATGATAGGAGTGTGATACAATGAAAACCTACCCCATGACACCAACACTATTGGAATGAAATAGAATGACGTCATAAAGCCAATTAATCTTTAATAAGTCAAATTCAGTTTGTTCAAGAATTGAAGAATGCAAAAATCAATCTCATACGTTAAAACTAAAAAAATTCAAAAGTAATATTCATCAATTACTGCCGAAATTTTGGTTAAATGTATTTAAATAGTTCTTAAAAATCCTAATGGATTTACCCTTATGGGTTGAACTGACCCACATACAAAACTGACCCAAAACCCTAAACTGAAAAGCCATATCCTAATCCAAACAAGCCTTGGATCCTAACTGAAAACAAAGTATTAATTGCGCCCAAACAAGTCTTAGGCTGTAACTAATAAAAATAAAAATAAAGCCCATAATATTAATTCATGTTATGCCATGAGAAGAAGAGAAATAAATAAAATATTACAGAACTGATTCAAGGCTTATTTATAGCCTTCCGTGCAACCCATTAATCCTACAAATAAAAGCAAAAGGTGGCCACTTATATTGTTTCCAAGTTGTAGTGGGATTTTTTTGTTTCCTTTGTTGTCCTCACCTTATGGTCCAAATAAGGTTGGATTGGGCCCCTCTTGCATATGGATAAGATGTACTAGGGCCTCCTCTTGATAATCCAATGGACCCTTCAAATCTGACTTAGTTAAAACCTTCAAAACCAATGCATTCAATGCTTCATTGAATGCCTTTAACTTGGACCGAGTTATTGGACCATTTGGAACATGTAACGGTTTCTTACTAGTGTTTCTAGGCTGGTCCACATCATCCCTTCTCTCCTCGAAAGGATTCAACCTCAAATCAAAACATGTGTCAAACAAAGTACGATCAACAACATTAAAAGTAGCATTAACACCATACTCACTTGGAAGATCAATTTTGTATGCGTTGTCATTGATCCTCTCTAAAACCTAAAATGGACCATCACCATGAGGCTGTAATTTTGATTTCTTTTGGTTAGGAAATCGTTCCTTATGCATATGCACCCAAACCCAATCACCGGGTTGGAAAACAACCTATTTACATCCCTTATGTACTTTAAAAGCGCACAATATGTTTTTTTCCTTTCTATTTGCAGTCGAACTCTCTCATGAAGTTGTCTCACCATTTTTGCCTTCTTTTCACCATTTAAACTTACCCTTTCTTCAAAAGGTAAAGGAATTAAGTCCATAGGAGTTATTGGATTAAATCCATAAACAATTTCAAAAGGAGAAAAGCTAGTAGTCGAATGCACAGTTCTATTATAAGCAAACTCAACAAAAGACAAACATTTTACCTAACTTTTCATATTCTTTTGAATAACAACAACAAAAGTTAGGATTAAGTTCTATTTATTACCTCAGTTTGTCCATTTGTTTGAGGATGATATGTTGTAAAAAATAAGAGTTTAGTTCCTAACTTTTCTCATAAAGTCTTCCAAAAACAGCTAAGGAACTTAACATCGTGATCTGACACTGTACTCCTAGGAATGCCATGCAAACGTACAATCTCTTTAAAGAATAAGTTTGCGATAAGAAACAACAAAAACAACCAAAATTCTTCAAATTCCCCAACACTTTAAACACAACATTGTCTTTAATGTAGAAATAAAAGAAAAGGATTATAAAAGAATGACAAACATAAAGCAAAATGCGAGAAATAAAAGATAAGGGAAAAGAAAGATTTCAATTGATGTCTATTGACTTTGAGCACTTTATTTGTTTCTAAACTTGTAATCTCAACTGCACTTTAAGCAAAAACATTAGAAACAACAAAGGGTCCAATCCAACAAAAATGTAATTTTTAAAGAAAAGGATTCAAACGTGAATGAGAAAGGACTTTGTATCTAACATGAAACTTCTTTTGTAAACCCCAGTTATAATTTTTCTGGGTTATTAAAATATGAGAAATTTAACCAATAGTAAAATGGATTAAATTAAATTAAAGAAACATAAATCAAGATAAAAATAGTGAAATTAATGAAATGAAAAGTACATAAAGTACTAAATTGTTGAAAAGAAAACATTTGTGAAGAAAAAATGAATACGTAAGACCAAAAAAGGTCAATATTCAAATAACATAAGGTTATGAGTTTATGAACAAATGATAAAAAGGAGTGGGGATAAATGTGCAATTAATAAGATATTAGCACTATAAATATTGTTCTATTTTCTCTCTTGGAGGGACTTGCAAGAGCAAGAGAGAGTTTAAAGAGAGGCTGGAGAGAAGATATATTGATGGTAGAAAAGCTGACAGCTATAACTCCACCTTCCACCATTGGATCAGAATGATATTCGGATATGTTGTTCTCCTATATATCGTGTACATTTTCACTGGAGGGAGTTTCTATAGCAGTCCCCATGTGAGAGATATTGCGAGAGGAACATTTCTGGGAAAATACACTTCTGGATAGTCTTCGTCGCCGACTGATTTCTCCTTCAGGCTATAATTTAGATATGTTGTTCTTCCTAATGTTGTATAGATTCGAAACGGTAAAGATCAGAAACAAACACTCGGTATAGAAGTTGTGCTTCTCTCATAGTAGGTCTACAAGTTTGGGGTCAGTTCGGTTAAACCCATATTTCTAGAAATTTTACCATTTGATGAAGTTGATATTTGGATATGTTATACTTGTAATAATTCATTATAACTTGACTGTATGGATTTTTTGAAATAGTATTCATTTGTTATTTATGGTTGATTGAAATTGTTGTTAAAAGTAGTTTTATGTGAACTGAAACAACCCTAAAACTTAAAAGGAAATGGAGCATTAGAGAGACTTAATTTTTGGGAGAATTTAGAGCTGCTGTGACAGCCCTGAAAGTGTATGTTTAAGAGGGGTAAACACCTCTCCAAAATCGAAAGTAAAACTAAAAATAAAAATGTATAAGGTTATTGTGCTTGTTACCCTAATTTCTAAGCACAACTCGAATTGATATAAAACGCCGACCACATGAATAGGGGTAAGGAAAGTTAGCCGACCATATGAAGAGAAAAGAGGAAAAAAGGGGGGGGGGATTGTAGTTTTCCTCAATGAATTTATTATAATAATTTGTTTTCTTTATGTGAATGTATGTGTGAATTGAATGAAATTAGCATGAAAAGAATGAGGGAACTCTTAGTTTCTTAAGGTCATGCTTTCGATCAATTATGCATCAAAAGGGGAGGATGTTTAATTTGACATATTTAGCTTGATGACGTGTGTTTAATTATGTCAAAATGAGAAAAAAAAATACATGTTGAGATGTCAAAGATTGTGTTTAGAAGAATATTGTTCGAAAAGTTTCTAAAATTGATAAGAATGTTTTATTTTGATGTTAAGAGGAAAGATTGAGATAAATAAGATAAATTGGCTCTTAAAAAGATATTTTTGACACTCTTAAACGGTATGTGATATGGCTAGGGGTTGAGATAAAAGAGAAAAAAAGTTAAATTGTGGATGTTGTGCGTAAATGGAAAGTTGATGAATCTGGACAGATTCGTCTCCTGACTTTTAGAGAGAATTCGAGTAAGAGAAAAAGGGAATTATGACATGACCAAAGAGCTGTGTCTTCTCCCAGGTGTAGGAGTGTTGAAGTAATAAATAACCCGGCAGAACAGGGTCGAACCACAGGGAGGTTAACTGTATAAACTACAAATAAAGAAATAGATAATAACAGAAAAGGAGTTGAAGAGAGCTTTAAGATGTGATATTGATATAAGGATTAAACAAGGATAAAATAATTATCAACGTTAGAGGATACATTAATGATATTCCAAACAAGTATAGTATAAACTCTTTTTATTACTCAACTAGAAACCACACACAAAGAAGGTTTCAATCGGATTATAAATTGTTAACATGATTACATTGGTTATCTTATTCGAATAATGCTAATACTTGTAATTGTTGTCAGGTATGCATGATTATAACTTATGTTAACAACAAATCAAGTTCATTTCATAGCATAAGTGTCGATTATACCATACGGTTGGGCTATGAAAGTGCCAAGTATTTGTTGTATCAAAAGTTATACAACATAAATCTGATTAACCATTTAACAAGCAAGGTATTAAAAGTGAACAAGATAACAAATACAAAACATGTTAGTATCAAACATTAAAGTCCATGTTGAGTTTATACTATAGTTATTCTTACACCATTAGTGTAACCTTTTCACTTTGACATAATAAACTTAGCTAAATATAATGAAAGAGAAAAACATAAATAAACAAGACAAGAGTATAAATAAGATATAAGTTAACTAAGTAAAGGAAAGGAAATGAAAAGCATAAATAAGATATTAATATAAACAAAACTTAAGCATTACAAAAATATAAAGAGAGAGAAAGCAAGAACATGATCTTGATCTGAAAACCAAGATGCCTAAATGCATGGTAAATGCCTTCTTTTATAGGCCAAAATTTAGAACTATTGATCTGATGACTAATTGTTGAGTGGGTGGCCACATCTTGACTTGGTGACAATCCTTATCTTCTTGTTTGAACAAAACATCATTGCTAACATCAGAATTTGAACATATAGTCTCATGAAAGTTCTAAGAAATTGTCTCAGCTTTCCAACAAAACAAAAATTAACGCATTTGGACTTCTAGAACTTGAGATATGGGCTGAACACTGAATAATGTCTGGGCTGCAGGACAGATTCTGACTTCTCCGTTGTTGCTATAATTTGGACTTGAAAACGGTCCTTTTGAATCTTGGACTTCTCATGAAAGTTTTAGGCCTATGTCTTAGCTTTCTATCCATATAAACTAGACTTAAATCCATGTTCTACAGCTCCAGTTATGATCCAATAACCGAATGGTGTTCCAATTTGAATTCAACCAGCATCTCTTTTCTAAACTTGGCCATCTCTTTGTCTTCTCAATTTCAGTGGTTAAACTCATCAATCAATCCTTTGATTTATGTGGTAGGCCTATATTTAAAATGAACATTTACTATAAATTAAAGGTATCTTATATTATTAAACATGTTATTATAAAACATGCTCTAGTTAAGGAGTTATTGATACTTCAAGTGTAAAATGATGATATAAAACCTTGATAAAAATGCACTTTTAAGTACTAGTCAAATTAGGATCAAATTTCTTTATAGTAATTATAGTTTTGGATGGTAGCTAACTAAGAAAATTGGTTTTGCTTAATTTGGAGCTGTAGAACTCCAGTTATTGGTCACCAACCGACACTGGGTCATGACCGACCCTGTAAGGCAGTAGGACTGGTTAGTTGATGAGCAATTTTAACTATCTTAGGGGTAAAACTTGGTTCTACTTCCCTCAGAGAACTTGTAGCCTCGTGTCTTAGCTTTCCAACAAGACCAATCTCGCTTGAAATAGAGTTCTATAACTCTAGATATAGTTACAAATCTAAGGAGAGGTCGGATAGTACGAGTTCAATATCAAAACAGTAGCAGTTGGACAGTAATAGTCCAATGTTTGTTGATGAACAATTTTGACTATCTTAGAGGCAGAAATGGGTTCTCTTTTCTTAAGAGAACTTGTAGCGTCGTGTCTTAGCTTTCCAACGAGACCAATCGTGCTTGAAATGAAGTTTTATAACTCTAGATATAGTTAAAACTCTGAGGAGAGGTCGGACAGTAACAATCCAATGTCTAGACAGTAACTATTGGATAGTAACAGTTCAAATATAAAGAAAAGAATGATAACTATGGTTGGACAAAGAATGACAATATTAATGGGTGTAATGAGAAAAACATAAAATATAAAGAAATGACTGAAAGAAAGACTTATTGACTGTTGATATGGTTATTATAAAACATATCCTTGAGTGAGGAAAATTTATGGGATAAACCTGTGATTTGCAGGAGGGACCACAGGTGTGGTACAACAGCAAAAGCAGGGAAGCACGAGTAGAGCTTCTATTGCAGGTAGGTGACTTTCACCTTCCTTTTAAATAACATCGAATAATGAAATACTTTATCATGAATGTTACCGTATTGTGTTAGTTCAGATATCGAATTGCTAAATGCTTAAATGTTGACAAACAATTGATTAACTTCGGCCAATGGCATCCAAATGGGTGACCGGGACAAATGAATGATTAGTTTCGGCTACTGGCATCTGAATGGATGACCGGGACAGATGATTGATTAGCTCCAACTAATGGCATTCAAATGGATGATTGGGACAAACAATCGATTAGCTTCGGCTAATGGCATCCGAATGGGTGACCGGGAAAAATGAATGATTAGTTTCGACTAATGGCATCTGAATGGATGACCAAGACAAACGATTGATTAACTCTGGCTAATGACATTCGAATGGATGACCGGGATAAATGATCGGTTAGGTTTAATTAATGGCATCCGAATGGATGACCAGGACAAATGAATGAATAGCTTAGGCTAATGGCTTCTGAAAGGATGATCGGGACAGATGAATGACTAGCTTCGGCTAATGGCATCAGAATGAATGACCTGGACAAACGATTGATTAGCTTTGGCTGATGGCATCCAAAGTGGATGGCTGGGGTGAGTGAACGGTCAACCTCAACAAATGTTGCCTTAGAGGATAGCTGGATTTAATATTATAGCTGATTGCAAGAATTGGTGCATCTATATGCACTACAAGTTGTTTATACCAAGTACATGAAGGAACTATAAATATCACGTTTCAAACATGAGATAATGTTAGTGCTTCATTAAACTGTCAGTCTGTTTATTATCATTATAGATATTAAGTAATTGCATTCTTATAAATGATTTGTATTGCAGCAAGGACATCACACCAACGAGGTGCCTAGGAAACCCAATACACGAGAACCTACTTTTGCAAGGAATCATGTAGTTGCATTCTAAATCATGATGTATTTTGTATGAATCAATGTACTGAATGTATAACTATTATTAGATCTTTTTTGTTTAAAATTCATGATGACTATTAGTAGGATAGGAATGCAAACTCATGTCTATTTAGGTATATTTTAATGTGAACTTCTAATCTTGCAAACATAATATTATGTGTTTATGTAAGATTTATTTTTAAATGCAATGTTGATTGTTGTTGATGTATGGATTGTATCTTGATGATGTGAGGGAACAGGTTCGCCGATTACCGACACGATGTGTGTCAAGTACAAAAAAAATTACCGTTGTTTTGGGTTTGAAAAGCCAAGGTGTTACACCTTTCTTGTAATAATGGTCATAAAGACTCTTGGTCTTTTCTTTGTAAATCCTTGCATTCTCATAAGCATCATTTTGTATCTCTTCCAACTCTTGCAATTGCAACTTCCTTATAATCCCAGTAGCATCCATATCTGAGTTGCATTGCTTTATGGCCGAAAAAGCTTTGTCTTCAAGCTCCATTGGTGAATGACATACTTTCCCATAAATCATCTTATAAGGTGACATTTTTATAGATGATTTATAATCTGATAAGCCCAAAGTGCATCACCAAGTCGCAGACTCCAATCTTGTCGGTTAGGTTGCACCGTCTTCTCCAAAATGGACTTGATTTCTTAATTTGAAATTTTAGCTTGGTCATTCGTTTGAGGATGATAAGCTATGGAAGTCCGATGAGTCATATGGTACTTACGTAGTAATGCTTCCATTGAATGATTGCAAAAATAAGTGCTATGATCACTAATGATAGCTTTGAGAATTCCAAACCTGTCAAATATGTGAGTCCTGATAAAATCTAAATCAACCTTAGCATCATTAGTTCATGTGATTTTCACCTCAATCCATTTGGACACATAATCAACAACAAGAAGGATATAAAGATTACCAAGAGAAGAAAAAAATAAACCCAGAAAATCGATACCCCAAACATAAAAATTTCACCTACAAGAATATTAGTTAAAGACATTTGATCTTCATAATTGATATTTCCATTTCATTGACATTTTTCATATGATTTGTAAAAATGATATGCATTTTTAAGAATAAAAAGTCAATAGAGACCATTTTCAAATACCTTATGGGTTGTTTTGTTTTCTCTAAAATGCCCACTATAAGAATGAGAAGGACAAAAAGTGAGAAGTGGAATGAAATTCATCATGTGGTACACATCTTCTAACTAATTGAACCATATAAAATTTCCACATATAAGAAGTGTCCCAAAAATAATATTTAGCATCAGCTCGTAACTTGTCTTTTTTAGATTTAGACAAACCTAAAGGGATTTTTGTTTTGACTAAATAGTTTTCACCAAATCAGCATACCATGGTCTTGTAGAGGAATGTAACATATACAATTGCTCGTCTGAGATGTCTCTTTTACTTTTTCAGTTTGTATATCCTTGGTCCGCAATCAGTATAAATGATCAGCTACATGATTCTCAACACCTTTTTTTTTTAATCTTTAATCTCAAGATTAAATTCTTGAAAGTAAGATCCATATAATCAATCTTGGTTTGGATTCTTTTTTCTTCAAAAGATACCACAAAACTACATGGTTAGTAAAAACAACAACTTTTGTACCAAGTAAATAAAACCTGAATTTTTTTAGAGCAAAGACCACTGTAAAACGTGTTTTTTTAGTTGTATGGTAATTACATTGTGCTTCATCTAACATGGGGCAAGAATATGTAATAACATGCAAATTCTTTTCTATTTTTTTTCCCAAATACAACCCTTACCACATAATCACTCGCATCATACATTATCTCGAAAGGTTCATTTCAATTTGGTAGTTGAATGATGGGGGCAGATGTGACATGCCTTTAAAGCTCATTATGGACATCTGTAGACGCTTGATCAACATATAAAATCCATTTTTTTGGCTAAAAAATTGCACAATAGTGGTAATCTTCGAGAAATCTTTGATGAAACGTTGATAAAAACCTACATGGCTAAGAATAGAACGAACCTACCTCATAGACGAGGGGTAAGATAATGATGAAATAACATCTATTTTAGCTTTATTAACCTCTAAACCACGCGAAGACATGACATGATCAAGAACTATTCCTTGTTCTACTATAAAATAATATTTTTCATAGTTCAAGACAAGGTTAGTTTCAATGCATCTTTTCAAGACTAAAGATAAATTTTCTAAACACTTATCCAAGGAATCATCATACACTGTGTGAAATCATCCATGAAAATCTCAATTATTCTTTCTACATAGTTAGAAAAAAAATACTCATCATACATCTTTAAAAAGTTGTGGGTGCATTACATAGACCAAAAGGCATTCTCCTATATGCATATGTACCAAATGGGCATGTAAAGGTAGTGTTTTCTTGATCTTCAGGAGTAATAACAATATGATTATATCCACTATATCCATCAAGAAAGAAATAAAAAAACTTACATGCTAAGTGTTCAAGCATTTGGTCCATGAATGGTAATGAAAAATGATCTTTGTATGTAGAAAGGTTAAGCTTTCTATAATTAACACGTATTCTCCAACCACTCAAGATACAAGTAGGAATGAGTTCATCATTTTTGTTCTTTACCAATGGGATTCTGGTATTTTTAGGCACCACATGGATTAGCGCCGCCCACTTACTGTCCGTGATGGGATAAATAACTCCCGCATATAATAGTTTAAAAATTCTAGCTTTCACTACCTCCATCACTAGTGGATTCAACCTCCTTTATATTTCCCTTGTTGATCTCGCATTGTCCTCCAATAGTATGTGATGCATACACATTGAGGGGCAAATGCCTTTGATGTTGGCTAAAGTCTAACTAATGACTGTTTTATGATCGAACAACAATTTCACAAGCTTTTTCTCTTGCACACTTGTCAAACATTTTGCTGTGATAACATGGAGTGTATTATTGACACCAATGAATACATACTTCAAATTATCAGGAAAAGGTTTCAATTCTAACTTGGGTGACTGTAAAATTGATGGCAAAAGTTTTTTATGTGAAATTATTAAATCAACAAAAAAATTAGTAGAGGGGGCGATTTGCAAAGCTTGCAAAGCCAAGGCTAATTCTTGCATGTTTTGGGGATCATATATGTTCCTCTCCATCTCCTCTATTTTAGTAAAATCAATGCCATGGCTCAATGTCATGTTTAATCCGTTCTCGTAATCAAAATCAAGAACTTGTTGCACACACTCATCAATTTGGTTATAGCATGTGATAAAATAAACATTGTTGTAAGGATACTTCATTGGATTATGAAAGTTAAATTCAATTATTTCATCTCCTACTTCCATAGACAAAGTACCCTTACTGCAATCAATTTTAGTGTTCGTAGTTTTCAAGAATGGTCTTCCAAATAAAATAGGAGTGTTGGTGTTTAAGGAATTACGTTTCATATTAAGAATATAAAAGTTGCATGGATAACCAAACTATCAATCTTGACTAAGACATCTTCTATCACACCAAGTGGCAAGTTGTATCACAACACTAGTTTTAACAAAGGTTCAAGACTAGGAGAATCATAAATATATTTAGGCATAACACTAATGGATGCACTCAAATTATATAAAGCTCTTTTAAAGCTAGCATTACCAATATAACACATGGGATAGTAAACGCACCTGGGTCTTTTTAGATATATTCTTTTGAACAACAACATATATAATTTTACTCATACTTACTGTTTCATAGACTTTTAGCTTGAAAGCTCTTTTGGTAGTATACAACTCCTTCAAGAATTTGACATATTTTAATCAAAGGAATGTTAAGTTTCACTTTCTTAAAAATCTCTAAAATCTCTTTTTCTTTGTCCTCTTTCTTAGACCTAGAAGAACTCAAAGGAAATGGAGAGATTTTCCTGAAATTGGAAATCATTAAGTTAAGAATTACCTTTAGAGTATTGGTGGTTGTTTCAATTTGTGGAGGAGTAGATTGTTTCTTTTTTATACGTAGTTTTGTTTCTATCTCCTCCTCTTCCTCAATCTTAATTTGTTTTGACCTTTGCTTTTCAAGTTCTTTCCCACTTCGCAGCTTGATCACACTTACATTCTCTTTTCGATTCAATGCTTGGAATGCCAGTTTTCCATTGATTTGTGTTGTCAATTTTTCTACACTTGAAACAATTTTCCCCCATTTTCTTCTCCAAGTTGTGAATACTTGACATTGTTTCCTATTGAAAAAACATGACATTTTGATGTAAAGTCATTGTGTTAGAAGCTAAGGTTTTCATCATCTAACGAAGATCATCACTCAATGCCCCTATAAAATTGGATTTGTAAATATAGGTAGTTATCTTGCTTGATAATTCTGCTAGGGCTGAAATCTATGGGGGTGAAATTATCTGTCTTGATTGCCTTGTTGAGGTAGGTTCCCATAACATAAGTTTGGGTGATACCTCAATCCAGGATTATATGAGTTAGAAAAAGGATCATACTTACGCTGGGGCTGGCCATTTAATGCTTCATCAACTGGATTAGCTTGTTTAATGTAATCTTCTTGCATTGTTGGGCACATATCAAAGCATGGCCTTATAACAAGTATAACCTACAAAATTTTACTTGTACATTTTCATAAGCCAAAGAATGCATAAGAGAAGTAATATCAGTAACTTTATTTTTAAGGTTAGCAATACCTACCTCGTTTACTCATTTGCTTGGGAAGTCTCCATGTGTGCTAAATTATTTTGAGTTGGCTACCATAATTGTGATTAATTTGCATGCAGCCTCTGATGTTTTATGTAACAATGCCCCTCCACTTGTCGCATCAATGATATTGTGGTCAGTAGACATCAGTCATTCGTAGAAGTATTAAATAAGTAGTTGATCGGGTATTTGATAATAAGAACATTGAATACACAACTGCTCAAATATTTCACAATACTTGGAAAGTGTTTCCCTAAGAGATTGTTGAATCCCACATATTTCTTTCCTTTTATTGGCAACTCAAGAGGCCGAGAAATACTTCTGCAGGAAAATCTTCTTCATGTCATTCTAAGTTGGCGTTGTTGTTGATGTTTATGCATAATGGTTGATTCTTCATATTGGGAACAACAAGCTCTTTGAGTGTCCGTTGTCGAGCAACAACTATGGTATTGATGCGGGCTTCCTTTCATAACCTGTGTAAAGTGTTTTTCTATTTTGAGATCTATATGCACTTGTTCTTTGGCAGTAAATGAAATTACAAACATAAATAGTCAAGAAAACTGAAATAAACTAAAACAAATCAACCACGAGAGAGATTCAAGTAGTACAAGTAAATGAAAATCCAACGCTAAAACATAAAAACCCTAGAAAACAATGGAATTTTTCCTCGAGAGGGTGGGCTAGTGACTAAAATCCACTAGTCCTACTTAAAATGTCATTTTGCTTCTGGAAACGAAATGTTGAAGCCTAATTCCATAAAAAAATTCAATTTGAACAGTATCGCAACACTGTTTTCATTTCCATTTATGTTTTTTGTTTTTTTTCTATTTTCTTTTGAATAAAATAAATAAGAATCATTGCACAAGAATTAACTAGAATCACTTCACCGGCAACAACACTAAAATTTATTGTGATGTCGCGGTTACACAAATTAATTACCCTAGCTTAAACAAACAAGATAATATAGAGCAAGTAAGGGGTCGATCCCACGAGAAAGATCTAGTTCAGGTTTTTATACTAGATGATTTAAAGTTGGGGGGTTTTGAGATTATCAAAGCTATACTATGGTAAACAAAATAAAACAATCAAGCTAAATTAAATAAATCCAAAACTTATCAAGAGAAAAACCTCGGTCTCAAGTAAATGTCCACCTAAAAAATTAAAATGATCACTGAAATGATACATCATTTTATATTCTGAATATTCATCTTTCCTTAACATAGTTAGTTAACCGATCCGCAATTTAACTAACCCTAACCATTAAACAAATATAATGTCTGCACTAGTAATTTAATTTAATGGCAGCCATAAGAACTAGATAGGTTAAAAAATCTTAGACAACATAATTGTTTGCAATATATTGTTGATTTAGTTTAATATTTTCCCTAAAATTAACAACATGGATCTACCATAATTATTAAATTTAGTCGTTTCACAAATTTAAATATCACAACTCTAGTTTTGATAGCAAACTTAGCAATAGATTAGTTTATAATAATAAATTAGAGTTCGCTCCAACAATCAAACAAAACAATAATTGGAAATAAACATAAGAAAATATCAATATACTCATCATATAAACTAAAAAGAAAAGATAGAATAGATCTCAAAATAACATAGCCTTGCATGTCTATTGGAAAACTAATTAATAGAACAAACAAGAGCATAATTTCAGGTATAGGAGAAAAGGGTGGAGTTTTCTTCTTTTTTTGGTTGCCCCTTTTTCTCTCTCTTTCTTTTTATTTGATAGGAAACCCTCATTCCCACATCTATCCAATCCATTTGTATTCTCTTAAAAAATATAAAAAAAATCCATTCCAAAGTAAACAATTTACAATTAAGTAAGTTGGATTTATTTCTTCACAAAACTTGTCTGCTAGTAGAATTTATCGGTTGTCTTAAAAAATCATATTTCTTTCATATGAGCTCTTTGATTGTTGAAATTTGGTAGGTTGATAAGTCTTTGAGTTAGGAATTTAACAAAATTGAGTTTGCATCAAATGGACATTTCTAACCCAAGCTATTCGAGTCAGAATGGACGATGATCAAAACTGGCAGAATGCGAAACTTGACTTTGAAGGCTACGATTTCAATCCTCTTTCTTTTTTATTTTTCTTGCCATATATGTATAGAAATGTATGGATATTAGTTTTTTAATGCTACTGAAATCATTTTATTTTGACCTTTGCAACTCAAGTTGTGTATAAAACATCGATCAGATATTATCAAGGCATATGGTCTGAATTTTATCTCTAATTTATTTCTTTTCGAATCTCACATGTAAAAATTCTTTCAAAACATAAAACAAATATTATCAAGGTGTTTTATATATATAACACGAACAATATACTAAGTAAATGTGGATAAAATTATCGAATAATATAATTACAAGTTTAGATATTTTATAGTAAATACTTATTTTTCGGTAACTAACTAAGTGTTTCTGTCAACTTAAAGCAACCTAAGTTAGGGGGAAAGATTAATGTCCCTGATACAAATCTCCCGATTCGAAAGTTATCTTCTCTATTTTTTTACTTCTGTTAATGTGGGTTTGTTAATCTCCAAATTTATATGATCTAAAATCTTGTTTGAGTCTTATAATGTGTGCTGAGTTCTCTGAACTACAAGTGGTTTGCTGGTCTATGGGTGCTTGAACTGCAAGGACAATTCAATTTCATTAAGAATATAACAGCCATGGTGTCATTCAGTTTATCTACATATGATTAGTTTACCAAATATCCTCGCAGAATTCACTAAAAGCATTAAGTGGATCTGAATCTCATAAATTTAATGGTTGAAATCTTTTGAGGAGAGAATTTTTGGAATCATATTTGGTAAGATTAGCCATTTGCCCCCTAATAATAGTAGCATTTTAGCGCAGTCGTACCTTTCCTTTAGAACACTTGAAGTGACTTGTATTGTTCATGATTACATTTGTTGGAGGTTAACTCTTACATGATAGATGATGGCCTCTATGTATTTCTTGTGAAAATGATCAGAATATTTATGCCAACCATGACCATGAAGGCCATGATCCTCTTTAGGCATTTTGCTAATTGTCTGTGCGGAAAACAACTGGTTAACTTGATAAGCCTTTATCCAAGGAGCTACTCATATGAGGTGCTATTCCAAGAAACTGAGTTGTCATATTTAAAAATAGTCGAGGTACTAAAAACTATCTCATTCCATTACTGATGGTTGTTTCGTTCCACTCGGAGCCATTGTGGTTTGCAATTTTGAGCAGTTATGTGCTCAAATAGCCTCACCGTGGAAGTCCATCTAATCCAATATTTCTTGTAATATATGTAGGCTGATCAGTTAATGATCCATAATGGGCAGTAGTAAGATTGTGGCAAACTGGAAGCTGCCTAAGCATGTGATCCATTGGTGGTTAAAGGTTCTCGACTTGTTAATCATTCAATATTGAAGCCCATGCCGGGTTGCTAATATTAGGGGGAATGGTGTTGCATGGAATGTGATGAACCTCATGTTTATCATATGGAAGTAGACACCAAGGAAAAAGGCCCTTTCTACCTCATCTAGCGTACAATGGCCCTCCTATATCTTGAAATACTAATATTTAATTAATACTGAAAAAAACAAGGGGTTTGGTCACACAACCTACTTTAATAAGGGATTTGTAAAAGCAAAAGACCAGCCTCAAGGCACAAAGCAAAGGAAATAACCCTCTCCAAACCACGTAGTTTAGTAATTTCCACCTCTCATAACACGAGAATTCATTTGTTTAGCAATGTAAGGAAAACATGAATGCTCTGTGTTGCGATGTCGCGGTCATACAAATTAATTATCCTAACTTAAAATACAACACACAAGATAATATAGTGCAAGTAAGGGGTCGATCCATTAAGGAAGGTTCAAGTCAGATTTTTATACTAAATGATATGCAACTTGGAGGGTTTTTGGACGTTATCTAGGCTAAAGTAAAAGAAATTAAAAAACTATCAAGTGAAATTAAATAAAATCAGAAAATTGTCAAGAGAACAAACCATGATCGCAAGCATACATCCACCTACAGAAATCAGAACTGATCATGGAAACGAAACATCAATTTATATTTTGAATATTTATCTCTTCTTAACATTGGTTAGTTAACGAATCCACCGTATAACTAACCCTAACCATCAAACAATCATTGTGTCCGCACTAGTAATTTAATTCAATGGCAGCTTTAAGAACTAGATAAGTTGATTAATCAAGAAAACATAATTGTCTACAGTCTATGTTTGATTTGATTGAATGTTCTCCCTAAGATTAATAACGTAGATCCGCCACAATTATTAAACTCAGTTGCTTCACAATTTCATATACCACAACTCCGGTTTTGATATCAAATTTAGCAATAGATTGTCTACAACAATAACTTAGAGTCCGCTCTAACAATTAAAATAAACAATCATAGGAAAAATAAGCATAGGAGAACAAATATATTCATCATATAAACTGGAAAAAAAAGAGGTAAAATAAATCTCACAGTTCTTGAAATCCGAAGGTTTCCGTGTCCTTACAACCAAGAAAAAGTGTTTAACCTTGCATGTATGTTAAAAAACTAATAAAAAAAGAAGAAGAAGGAAGAATGCATGATTTCGGGTTTCATAGAGAAAGGGGGCGTTTTCTCCTCTTGGTTGGCTGCCCCCCTTCTCTTCTCTCATTCTTTTTATATCCTAGGAAACCCTAGTCTCTATTTTACAAAATAGTCCTCTCTTAAGTAGATAGTTTATAATTAAGTACTTCAATAACTATTTTTCTAAAAAAAAGAGAAATAGCCTTGCATGAAATCTTCAAGCTTTGACTTAGAGGAGCTAAATTGTTGAAATAAAAACTTGGATGTCGGTTTAGATGCTTCAAAATGTAATTTAGACTCGTTTCTGCACGAAACCTGTTTGCTAGCAGAATTCAGTTGTCATCTTTGAAAAATCATATCTCCCTCATATGACATCGTTTTTTGCTGAAATTTGGAGATTTAATAGGTATTTGAGTTAGAAATCCAAAACAATTGAGTTTGCATCAACTAGACTTCTATAGCTCCAGATATTTAAGTCGGAATGACTGAAGATCAACACTGACAGATTGCAAGATTTGACTTTGAAGGCTGCAATTTCCATACTTTTCCTTATTTTATTTTCTTGTCTTATATATCCAGAAAGGTATGGATGTTAGCTTTTTAATGCCACTGGAATCACTTCATTTTGATTTCTAGAGCTCACGCTCTACACAAAACATTGACTGACAGTCAAATCTGCCAATTACCTTTAATTTACTTCTTTTTGCATCTTTCATTCAAAAGTGCCTTCAAAACATAAAATAAAAAATATCAAGGCATTTTATACATGAAACGTAGGCAAAACACTAGTTAAATGTGGGTGAAACTATCAAATAATATGGTTACATCACCCCATCATGCTTCTCTTGACGGCAAAGATCAAAGCTGAATTGAACTATTAGATATACTACTTTTTGATCCTATATATATCTCAGCGTTCCTTTTAGGCACTACTTGTGCGGCTACATAATGCAGCTAGGTAATGCTGTAATTGCTATCTTGCTCATATCCATAATATCTAAGTTAACAAAAGGAAATTCAATACTTGAAGGATTTCAGAACAATCTCACAACTGCCTCATCAATATCACCATGGCTGAAGAAAGCAATGAACCATGATCCTCGACCACGGCCCCCAGGGTGCTGGAGCATGCCGTGGAGATGTAGAGAGGGATTACATCTACCTCCAGATCGAATGCGGTGTTGTAGAAACCATTGAGTTTATGTCTCTCTAGATGTTAATAACTGCGGTTTCTACGGAATTATATGCCCTTTTACTTGGCAATGTTGCCACGGATTCTGTGTCTACAAATCGTAGCCCGTTTAATTGTGGCAGATGCCGAAAAAGATGCCCCTATAAGGTCCGTTGCGTTTATGGGATGTGTGGATATGTTGTTCCATTTCCTCCATGGAAACTCCCTGATCCACCTATTCCTCATAGTCCTTTTCCATTTCCTCATAGACCACCAAAGCCATGGCCGCCTCATCATCCCGGGGAAGATCAGACTCCTTCTACGAGTGAAGATCTTAATTAACTTTTCTTTGTCCAACATGTCTTCTTATTAGGCATTGAAGATCTTAATTAACATATCTTTCTGTTGAACTTGCCTGTTCTTTGGGGTATAATTCTGCATGCCTGCATCATCCCTTAGGTCCCGCGTGTTAATGCATGTTGTGTTTTCGTTTCAAATTTATAATGAAGGGTTAATCTCTTCTTGTTTTATATTTAAGGACATAAATATGGGAGAGAATGTGGTAGGGTCTTGCTTTTCAGAAAGTTTAATGTCATTTAAATAGTATTGTGATACCATGGAAGGTAATTCAGTAATTTTTTTTTTAAAGATTAATATGGGTGTCCGGACCAACTTGCGTGTACCTTAACTAATCCTACAGGCTCTGAAGTTAACGATCATGTAAGCCTCTAGTGGCCCTGAGATTTGTAAGACTCAAACTGGTGACCTCTAGAGAGCAAACCTAGAGTCTAACCAGTTAA
The DNA here is from genome assembly GCF_951802175.1 of Populus nigra. Taxonomy (NCBI): domain Eukaryota; kingdom Viridiplantae; phylum Streptophyta; class Magnoliopsida; order Malpighiales; family Salicaceae; genus Populus; species Populus nigra. The sequence continues at coordinate 9,719,887 of NC_084860.1, forward strand.
GTTACACTTTTAGAATTGAAGTTAATTCAGTAATTGTCTTCACAATATATAACTAGTAATATATATTTACAAGGATTTTAATTTAATCCGATCATGTGGTTTTCTATTGCAAGAAATACTAGTTTGTTAACCATATTTATGCGGTTTGTGATTGCATTTGTATGTTCTGCTTCTAACCAAATCACCAAAGTTTCGAGCATGCAAGCAGATCGGAGAAAATAAAAGAAAATAAAAAACGAGGAGGATTGATAACATCTTTTCCAAGTTTGATTTGATTAATTAAAATGTAATTCTAAATTTACTGCTAATTTTCAAATGCTAGCAAGAAGTTATTTATAATTCCCAATTAAACAAGCTAGAGTCTTAAATCTATAATATAAAAAGTTCCTATTAAGACTACAATTGATTTTTTTTTTTTTCATTTAGGATGCTAAATGAGGCATCCAGATTACAAACGGATGATATTAGGGCCATGTATTTCTAAGTGGACCTTGGATAAACACTCCAAAGAAAAGTTATAATAATAATAATAATAATAAAATATGTTGAAGCTCAGATAGGCAACTCAACCGAGCCTCACCTCAAGCTCGGTTGGGCCACAGTCCAACCAAGCTACTTCGGCTTGGTTGGGTTGAGTTACCTTTCTTTAACTCTCTCTACACTCTCTTACTTATTTTCTATCTCTCCTTCCTTTTTCTTTCTTTTCTTGGTTAGGTCCGATTGAGCTCCATAAAACTTGGTTACGTTGAGGCCCAACCGAGCTCGAGTTTTAGTCTAATTGAGCTAGCTCACCTCGGATTACTATTCATCAATAGTAATATACATGGTACTATTCATGAAAAGTATTTTTTCACCTATATTTTTTCATATGTTTTTTAGATATTTTATAGATATTTTTCAAAATTATATATTCTCAAGTTTTGAGAAATAAAAGGAGGATTCATCTGAAACAACACCACATAAAGAACATGCATCTCTTCTCTACACACAAAAAACACATATTCCATCCATTTTAATTTTTGCATGCTTGTTACTTGATCAAAAAAATCAATATTGTTTTAAGTATCGAAGTACCTTGTTCCATGAGAGACTTGTTTTGTAGGATCAACATAGGCCTAAAACTCATCAGTCAAGGAAAGTTCATTTTTCTGTGAAGTTTTTCCACTATTTCATTAGTGGCGCTATTTGTGGGTACTCGAACAAAAAGCTTGTTCATTCCTTTTTAACCTCTAAAAAAAATATTTCATGGCTAATAAGACTCTTAAATGATCTTTCTACAAGACTTCAATTCCCCTAGGTATCCAAAAATTATCCCAACAAGCGCAAGTACTCAACAACGTTGTTCTGGCCATACAGGAACAACTTCACTCTTTTCAGTATAGCCAATAATAAAGTCAACCCACAACTCTAGGTGTACAAAGACAACTTTAGTTTCAAGAAACTACACAAAACAACATGTCAAAAAGACTTCATACTCTAATTCTGCAAATGAGCCAACACTCCCCAGCAAATCCAAGCCATAAACAAGTCTCAATTTTTTCATTCGCATGCTCCCCATCATAAAAAACCTAGGTATGATGTGCACGAGACTGCACCAACCCCAACTCCTACACGCCATTCTCATTACGTGGAAAAGTCTCCACTTTGTCACATTGTTATACACTCACGTCACTAAGGATTGTGTCATTTTTAAAGCCAATTTAGAAAATTATGATGACCTTGTAGATCTCAAGGGGCACATACAAAATATTAGAAGCATTTTAGAGCTAGTTACAATAAAGAATGATGACATGTGTAAGATTTTCTCTACAACTTTTCATGGATTTACTAGGGTGTGGTATCATAACCGTAAACCTAGGTCTTCATTAACTTTATATGAAGCTTGTCTTTCATTTTAGCACAAACTTTCTTTCTAAAATAAGCACTACAAAGCTCTTTGTCATCACATAACGAGATGATAAAAACACAAAGGTATATCTCTAGAGATTAAACAAAGAAATACTTAGAATGGAGGATTTGCTTGAACCCATCACCATTGAAGCCCTAATAATTAGAGTCTGTAACTATTCCTTATAGGAAAGATTGTATACATTAGCTGATAAAAATCTTTTTAGCATCAAACACGTGATGAAGAATTATATTGGGGTAGAAGAAGCTAGCATGACTAGACAAGGTTAGCCATGCTTCCACATATAAGAAGAGTCTTTACCATGCCATCAATCTCCAACAAAAGCATTTATAAAAGCACCAAGAGGCACATCTATGATCTCCAACATTCATCGAGCACATGACCACACCTTTCATAATGACACATGCTTATGTGCTAGTTTTTATAAAGGGAAAAGACTTCATGCAATACCTACCTCCAATGAAAAGTGGTTTTAACTCAAAAACCTCAAAAAATTATCTCTTTTACCATGATCATGGACACGACACCGAATAATATCATGCATTCACAAAAGAGATAGAAAGATTGATCTCCAAATAGTACTTTCAACAATTTATGAATAAGAAGATATAATATGAACAAACAGGAAAACAACCTTAGTGATATACCATGTTAGATAAGATAAATCTTAGAAACTATATCTCCAACATCTTTTAAATTAAAAAATAGTGCATATTCACGTCTCCAAACATGAAGGGTCTCCATGAAATTTCCATGAAGAAGTCTCTATCAATCCCTATTATATTACTAGGTCCCACGACTAATTTTCTCCTAGTCTCCATAAGCACTTGTCTTCAAATCCTAGTTAGCATTATCTCTATGTCTATATGACCACTATCATAAGGTCCATGTGATCAATTGTCTTCAGGTTCATATGAGCAATTGTCTTTAAGTCCCCGTGACCAACTTTCTCTAGGTCCATGCGACTACTGTCTCTAAGAAGATCATGGATCTTTCTCCATTACATTGACATTTTTGTGTAAACATACATTGTAAGTATTTCCTCTTCCTCTCAAGTTGGTTAAAGTCTTCCAAACATATACGTTTACAATATTTTACGGGGGAAATGATAATAAAAAAGGTATGTAGAAGCTCAGTTAAGACGCCTAACCAAGCCACACCTTAAGCTTGGTTAGGCCACAATCCAACCAAGTTATTTTGGCTCATTTAGGCCACGACCCAATCGAGCCACTCCCCTCTCTCTCTCTCTCTCTCTCTCTCATTTCTCTTCTAATATGCCTATGATTTTACTCTTGTATAAAGAGACGTACTTTAACTCTAAAGAACTTGATTCTTGTATTTCTAGAGTTTATGTTTCTTTGTTACAACAATTTGATGTATTTCTTGATGAAATTCTAAGTGGATTGTCACCTATAAAAGGAATAGAACATTAGATTGACCTACTACTAGGTTGAGCTATTCCTAATGGACCAACCTATTATAGTAATCCTACGAAAACAAAAGAGTTTTGAAGGAAAGTGGAGGAGTTAATGTCAAAGGGGTACATTCAAGAGAGCATGAGTCCATATATTATTCTTGTACTTTCAGTACCTAAGAAAGATGGCATTTTGAGAATGTGTGTCGATTGTAGAGCAATCAATATTATAATAGGAAATTATAGACATTTATCCCTTGATTAGATGATATGCTTGATGAATTACATGGATCTTATATGTTTTCTAAAATTAATCTTTAAAGTGGATATCCTCAAATTAGAATGAAAGAAAGTGATAAATAAAAATTGTTTTTCCAACTAAATATGGTTTGTATGAGTGGTTAGTCATGTCTTTTAGACTTACTAATACACCTAGTATTTTTATGAGATTGATGAACCTTATAACATTTGCATTCTTTGGTGGGTTCATAATTGTTTATTTTGATGATATATTGATTTACAGTAATGCATTAATGAGCATATAGATCATTTATGATAGATACTTTATGTACTTAGAAAGAAAAGTTTGTACGCTAATCTAAAAAGTATGACTTTTGCATGGAAAAGATTGTTTTTATTGAATATATTGTTAGTGCAAAGGTATCGAGATGGAAGGTGTTAAGTATAAAGTTATAAAAGAGTAGCCTTACATCTAAGATGGTAAGTGAGTTAAGAAGTTTTCATGGATTGACTAGTTTCTATAAAAAATTTATGAAAGATTTTAGTACAATAGTTGCTCAATTAACTGAAATCATAAAGAAGACATTAGGTTTTAAATGGGAAATTGAATAATAGAGCCTTTAATTTGTTAATAGAAAAGCTTGTTTTGCTCTCATTACATATTTTGCCTAACTTTACAAAAACTTTTATGATTGAATATGATGCTTCATGAATATATATTAGAGCTGTTATAATGAAGGATAAATGGCTCATAATCTATTTAAGTGAAAAGCTAAATGGTATAACTTTAAACTACTCAATATATGATAAAGAAATGTATACATTAGTGAACACTTTAGAGACTTGACAACATTACCTTTGGTCTAAAGGATTTGTGATTTATACCGATCATTAATTTTTACAACTTGAAAAGTTAAGGTAAGTTAAATCATAAACATACCAAGTGGGTGGAATTTATTGATTTATTTCCATAAGCCATCAAATACAAACAAGATAATGAAAATATAGTTATGGAAACATCATCATGAAGATATGTTCTTCTTAATAGTTTAAATACTAAACTTTTATAATTTGAGTATATGAAAAAATTATATCATGATAATACTGATCTCAGTGAAATTTATTTCTAATGTAAACTTGTGGTAACTAAAAGAAAATATGTTCAACTTTATTATTAGTCATACTTAATCTATATTCTTTTAATTAATATTTATTTTATTTAAAATAATTTTTTAATTTCATCACCTTCATCAATCAATTTTAATCTACATTCTTTCAACAACCTTGAAAAAATATTAAGAAATGAAAAGGTTATTCTTTATTTTTTACCAGGTAAATGAACAGTGAAGAATGGCTCAATTTGTTTTTCATAACACCATCAAGAATTAAAGAACAATTCCCTTTCAAGAAATCCTAATTTGAACGAAGAGCATTTTCCATTAAAGAAATAAACGCTAATCAGCTTCCACACAAAACGGAAACAAATTTCTATACAGACGGCTACCACTGGGCAATGAAGGCAGATTGCAATATGATAGAAGAAAAGGTGGCAGATTAGATTAATAAAAAGCTTTTCTCATTTCTAATAGCAAAGGTCACTAACGACAAACACATGGATGGACTCTGGGTATTTTCGCTTACCAAAACACCCTTGCCCAGACCTCTTAAGATTCTACACCATACACATAATAAACATGCAATTGCTGCTCTTTCTCCCCATTCAAACCTCCCCCCGCGGCTTAATAAAGCAGAGCCCAAACAGACACCCACAGCCCAAGCCCTAAACCAAGCCCCCCAAATCCAATCCTCCTTGCCCCTGAAAACCATACCCGAACATCGTCCACCACTGGCCCACACAACGAGCTCATATCATCACTCCTGGTATTGTAGTACACGCTATAAAATGCAATACGGGTCCTGTCGGCCTTGGCTGTGAAGTTGAGGTTTGCAACCTGGAAGGTGGAGTTGGAGTCGGGTGTGTAATGGATATTTTGGGCCTGATCACCGGCGAAGGCCATGACTGCAAGTGGCTGCTTGCATTTGTCCCCGGCATGGCCCAAGGCAAACGACATCGTGTAAGGCTTGCTGGGTGTTGTTTCAACCATCTGTGAGATTATGCCTTCCTTGCCTGAGAGCAATTCAATGGCACGTTTGCCTTGTGGAACGGAGTAATGATAAGAGTCTATGTAGCGGACAGCCCTGTATGATTCGATAATCCAACCGGGCAACGACGACGTTTCCTCGTCCAGTTTGGTTGGGAGCAGGACTCCGAGTGAAACGTTATTAAACATCCAGGGGCCTTCCTCATAATCACCATTAATTACTGCATTGTCTGAGGAGAGAGAACAAACAACAATCCCTTAATTATCAATCAAGGCATCTAACATTATAATTGCCTAGGTTAACGTGCCTTGTAATAATCGCATGTAAATTCAATTTGACAAAAAGAAGGAGAACCCAAGCAAGAAAGAAAAAGGCGCAAGACCCCACACATCGGATGCTCATGATCTAAATCAAAACGTCAAAAAGCATCAGCTAAACGCTGCCCCCACGTACTACTATATATATAGAGGCAGGTGCTGGAAAGGGTGGGTGTCTATGGAAATTCAAAAGAGCGGGCAAAAGCAAGATTGTACCTTTGGGTCGCTCAGGAGTGAAAAGCTTTTTGATCGCAATATCATCGATAATAGGCCCACAAGTAGGGTCATCTTCCATGCCGGGATTCGAGAAAACCAGCCTCACTTTATCCTCCTGTGCCTCAAAAGCCAACGCGTATGGGTCCCACCCTTGCACATTATACAATGTCTGCAGGTCTATAGTCTGTGATGCAGGTGGCACTGACACGTTTAGAGATTCCAGCTGAGCGCACGTGCGAGCCGCACTGAACGTGACCGAGTATACAGATCCCTTCTCGACCGTCAATTCCTGGCTGATATCCGCGTCATTCCCCAATCTTACTGCGTGTGCACCTCGTGGTACAATGAGGATCATCGCACCTTGTTTTTGTCCAGAGGATACCAGCTCTACGGTGCCGTTTGTTTTCCACCCTGGAATTTCGGTGGGGCCTTCAACCAGGGCCTCGTCTTTGGGGAAGCCAGTGGTCGGTGGCGTTTCAAAATCACCGTTCGTCACCAACCCTGAAATAATAACATAACATTTACATATCGAAACAGCATCAAATTAACTTCCTTTATTCTTCTACGAAATTATTAATTAATTTTGTGCTTTTTACTTCTACTACAAGGTACGAATAGCAACGGCGACAAAGCATGGGGGGTCTGATGTAAAAGCACGGGATTATTGGTCCACGAAATTATTGCCCTATAAATATAATAAACAGTGGTAGGACAAGGGGTAGATACATTTCAATGTCTGGTAAAGCGTTTTTCTACGGTCAAGATATAGTCAACTCTTGGCCCACGATACATATGGACGTGACAAATCACAGGGTCCAACAGTGAAGATGCCGCACCAACTGGCTTACCAAACAGCAAGCACAGTAGTTAGAAGGATATAATATCAGGAGGATTTTTTTTTTTTTTTCTCTTTGAGCAATAGTGAAACATCTCCTGTCAAGATATGCCCTAATCTCTGACCGGAAATTATTGAGAGAACAAAAAACATCCACATGCCTCTTTTTTTTTTTTTTTTGGGAACTGATGTCGAAGCAGCGAATAATGCTCCGAATTGAAGCGGTCAGACCCTGTGATATCATGTACGTAAAACCAGTGACGAAACGACGATTTTAGGAATATGGACACAATATGATATTATTTGAATATGTTTTATATAACAAGAGATTTTGAGGGTACACAGTGCATGTTTTATATGAAAAAAGCTATAGAATTTCAAGGATAGCAGAATGAAAAACTTGCTAAAGTCCGTAAAAACACTCCATTCTATCTCAAATAAATTGTAGTTAACATTATTCTTAATAGAAATGAAGTGGAGAAGAAGCAGCAAAATCCATGGTGGGATAATCTTATCTTCTTATCGGGAGGAGCCTCAGAAATGAAAAGCGGAAAACTAATGGCCGGATAAAACAAGGAGAAATTTATTTTCGTTTTTGGAATCTCGATACGACGACAAAGTAATGATGGGATGTGAACACACTTATAACACCCAATTGAATCAGATGCCGCGTGCAGCTCATGGACCCTACTACACCGTTTTGGGCCATCTTTGGTTTTGTTTTTCTACCCTTCCAGCTCCCCTAGACCCTCCTAGTCTCGACTACCTAAGCTCCCCCATGTCTACTCTCCCCCACTTTTTTCAAGGTTAGTGATTTTACCGGCGCTGGAAAATCAAAAAGATGGTAAACAAAATAAAATAGCTATAGCCCCAGCGTCCTCTACGGAAAGAACCCTTGTCGCTTTGCTAACTCATGCCAGCATGAACTATTTTTTGGCGGCAGAATGTTCCACTCTGGTAATTTTACCCATCCATCCTATATGACGAGGAGAGAACGGGAGGCATGTATATAAACAACAATAATATTAGTATCTGGGAGCTTCCCATGTCTAGAAATTGGGTGATTTTACCCCCCACTTAAAAGTTTTTAGGTCTAAATACTTGGGAGAAGACAATCACCGTATAGATCTTTGACAGGACAAATCTGCCAACATTTGAAATGGCGATCATCTCCCAAGTTAATTGCAACATTGGTAGGAGAAAGGGAGGGAAAGAAAACGGGTTAGTGCATCCATATTGGATATACCATGGGGGAAAAATGCCAAGTGACCAAAACACATTCAAGACCTTAATATATAAACTACTTTTCAACGGTCTATTAACCTCTATTTTATTTATAAAAAAAAATGCAATTCATTTCCTTAAATATTCTTCTGCGTGTTCAAACTGAAGTTCAGAATCATTACTTTGCAAGATATGATCTATAAGTTTATTGGTCAACTTTCTGGTAATCTCTATTCCAATTATGTTTATATAATTAGCTCCATGAACTTCCTAGCATATCTCCAGAGTGCCACAAAAATGTTTATTTCTTCAAAATGTCATGGAGACTCAAAATGTTTCCGTGACTATTGTAGTTTCAAATGACGGGCTATTATCCGCGAGCTTTGACTTTGAGTTTTTATTTTATTTGAAATTGAAAACAGATTTCTCAAAATGTTTTTTGAAAACATATTAAAATAATTTTTTTATTTTTTAAGATTTATTTCTAATATTAACACATGGAAAAAATCTAAAAATTTAAAAGTACACACCGCAATGACAAATATTTCCTTAGATGATGAAATTAGTCAACATTATAATAAGCAGTCGAATTAACTAAGAACTAGAATTGAAAGAGGATTAAGCCAGAAGTTCCTTTCTTCCCCTGGAAAAAAAAAATCTCACAAGACCCTTATAAACCTTTTCTGTAAATAACTTGGTTTAGCAACTGTAACTCATCTACTCCATCGTCTCGCATAAAAAAATGGTTTCAGCAATCGTCCATGAAAATGTATAACAAGCCCATGGATGGAACAAGGTAACTGCTAGAAACTACTTCTTTGTATAGCATTGCACAAGCATGAACAAGAAAACTCCTAATCCTTCAAACATAAGGCGTAAATGCTGAAAATCCAAGCATCCCACAACTAGAATTATGTTTTAAGTCGACAAGACACCCATTGAATTACAGGTAAGGAGGCAAGTCTAACTGTAGAAGTATGTAGGGTAAATGTAAACCAGATCTCAAAAATAGCAATAACCCATAAAGCATATATACATATCTACCAAACAAGAAGCATCTACTAAACTACTTGTAATGGAGTAAGAAAAAAGGTATGCACTTGTTATTTAGGTTTGAAAGAGAAAAGGAGGAGTAAGAAATGGAATGTAAACAAGAAAGAAAACACTTACCATCTTCTCCAAGGATTGCAGAAGCAAAAAGAGCAAAGAAGAGCATAAACAAAGTGAACCATTTGCTTCTTGTTGAGCTTTGAAACATCTTCTTGGCTAAGTATTCTCTCTCTCAATCCCACTTTCAGTGTGTATGAGTGCGTTTGCGCGTTTGCTCTGTTCTGCAGAAGGACACAGGCAGAGTGGGTGTCTTTATATACATCCAAGATTCCAGCTTTATCGTCTTTACACTTTGCTCTCTCTCTCTCTTTATAATTTATTTTTATTTTTATTTTTATTGCCTTTAGCTCGAGTATCGATTATTTGACAAAAAGGGTCCTTTCATACTTGAAGAATGAGGGAAGAAAGAAAAAAATATGTTCAGAAAATTGTTAATTTTAACAACAGTCCGTGTTTTAAGAATCGTGGTCCGCCGTAAGACTGTACTTCGACAGTGTGTAATGCCTCGTGACTTTATTTATTGGTAAGTAAAATAAAAAGAAATTCGATGTCCGTTTCCTATTGGACCCCCCCCCCCTCCCCTCTTCGAGGATTAGCAATTGTTTTATTTGCTCTTTGTTTTTGGAAAAATATTAGGAAGAAATTGTGCAGATTAATATATTCTTAGCGACCATAAGTAAAGTACGTGTGATCTTTTTTTTTACAATTTATTGGACTTGGACCGATACCTTTGAGAACTCATTAAATTATTTAGAATGCAACAATTTAATATAAATTATACTTTATTATAAAGAAATTAATATCGATTGAATGATTTAAAAACAATCATTACCGTAAAAATAACAGAAATTACTATTTCTAACCATATATAAATATTATATACTACTACTACTATTTGTTTTTGTCTCATGTATTTTTAAAAAAATTAAATTTTTTTTATTTTTTATTTTAAATTAAATTTTTTTTGTTTTTAAATTATTTTAATAAGCTGATAATAAAAATAATTTTTAAAAAATAAAATAAAATTAAAACAACGTGGGGAGGATGTTTTCTCATGACAGCAATCTTATCATTAAATTTGATCGGGGCACATACACTCAAACGCATTCCCTTATTCCAGGGGCACTGCTTTGAAAAGTTGGTGCAAAATGCAAATTCATTGAAAGGGATCCCTAAAAATCTATTATTTGCAAATAGATATTAAATGCCATTACCTCAAAATATCCCACTCCCTTAAAAGTTCTTTATTTATTTATTTATTTATTTATTTATTTATTAATTAATTATTATCTCTGTTGAGCCCTAGCATTTGGCAGAGGATGATAACCCAAAGACATTAAATAAATAAATAAAACGAGGGGAGATAGAAGACGATGCTTATATTTCTAATTCAATAGCAAATGTTCCTCCCTGCGACTTCCTCAGATCACAACAAATACATCAACCCACGCTAATAATCCAGCATATGTCATGTGACTGCGGAAGGTAACTTTCACTGTGGCTATTATGTTTTTTTTAGAAATATATTAAAATAATATTTTTTATTATTTTTAATATTAGTAAATTAAAAGGATCGAAAAATATTAAAAAAATTAATTTAAACAAAAAATAACAACTAAATTTTGATCAATCTTCGTTTGGATTGCAATTCCAAATAAGAATCAAGAATAGAAAAAAGATTGTCAAATTTATGTTGTCTAAATGGGTGAACATATTAAACACTGGACAAGTTGTTACATCTACGCGACTACCAACAGACATGAAGGTGAGCAATATTTCGTTCCCAAACCTAATCCACAAGAAGTGATTTTGTGGCTCTTGAGATAAGTTATTCACTTATTGACATTCTTTATTTTTCTTATGTTTTTCTTGCTATTTTGATATAATTTTTTTTATTTTTTAAATCAAATTTTAATTTTATATGTTTTGAATTATTTTGTGTCTGTTTTAATTAAGACGACTTTGAATTTTAAATTTAGATGTTAAATTTAATGTTGATGATTTGAACTTCAAACACTATTCTTACAACTCCAGACTTATAATTCCAAACTTATAATGATGTATTTAAACTTTTATGATCTTTTAATATGCAGAAAGCAAAATAAAACTTGTGAAGTAATCAAATAATCTAAATGTAAAAGATAACTTAACATCTTAGGATTAAGCAACTTACATTCATTTGATGATTTTTTAATTGATTACGAAAGTACACTGGAATTCCTTGACAAGAAAAACATAAATTATATATATATGCTATCTCTAGTTTTTTTGGTAATGGAGACTATAAGCCGACTATTATAAGCCTATTGATTATCGTTTATAAACTATCAACTTACAAGCTATTTACCTATAAGTTATATGCATATTGATTGTTGCCTACAAGATTAGAAGTCTGCTGATAAACAAGTTTTGAAGATCATGAGAACTTGATTCAATTGCGTAGCAATTGTTGTTGTTGATTTATTGAGTTGTTGTTGTTGTTTCTTCCTTCAGCTTTGGTTTACATGGATAACCTTATGTTAACCACCCTCTTTCTTCATTACTCCTCGCCTTCAGGATGCAGAATTGAAATTGTCCATCTCTATTATCTCATATGTTTTAGTCAATTTATTTTACAAGTTTGGATCACATTTTTTTCATAGTTTATCTTTTCTTTTTTCTAATCCAAACTTCATAACTTTTATATATAATATTCACATGCTTCAACCCATAACCAAGTCTTGTATTTTATTTAGGCCCAAACATATTTTAATATGGCAACACTTTAAGTCTAGCACACTATTTTCTTTCTTATCTTTTGACTTAAATTACTTCTTTTACTAATTTATTGTGTAACACTTATTCCCTCTTAAAAAACTTATTAATAACTTATTTTTCTTCTCAAATTAATGGGAAGTGGAATCAATTCATTACCGGTTAATCTTCCCAAGATAATTTCAAATTTCAAGCTATACCCACCAATTTTACATGATAATTGGAGTTTTAAAACCTTTCTTCTTTTACTCTACTAAAAGTCTCTTATCCCTCCCCCTTTTGTCTCCAGCTATTTACATAGTCTATGGGTGGAAGGAAGTACTTACATCTAACCTCGTTCTTAGAGCATGTTGTATGCTTGACTAGAGACGAGAGGTGAACCTAGGATCCCAATCTAAGACAGTGTATGTTGGAATCCCTTGAAGTTGTATAACTTCATTCACATAAATTATGGCTAGTTTGTCCACCGAATATGTAATTTTTACTACTAGAAATAAAGCAGATTTAGTTAAGCGATCTACAATAACTCATATTACATCATTCCTTTTTTCCCCTCTAGGTAGGCCTGACACGAAATACATTGTGATCATCTTCCACTTCCATTTAGGAATTAGCAAGGGTTGCAATGACCCTATTAGCTTTTGGTGCTCCACTTTAACTTATTGGAAAATACCACACTTCACCACATAATTAGCTACTTCTTTTTTTTTTTTATGTTGGTCCCTCAATAATATTGTTTCTTATCCTAATACATTTTAGCACTACCAAGATGTATTGTGAATTTAGACTCTGGTGCCTCTTGCAAGATCTTTTGGTTAATAATTTTATTTAGGTATATATATGTCGTCCTAATATTAACACTCCATCATTTGCAATCCGAAAAGGGGTTTCAATTTTGGTATTTACTCTATTTCTCATCTTTGACACTTCATCATCCCTTTGGTGTGCTTGTAATATTTGTTCTTAATACATCGGTTGTACTTTTAGCTGTGCTACTAATATTTCTTCTAAACTCATGCTCATCAGGGCCCCTAATCTTTATAGCTTTGTTAGTGTTCGTTCATCTCATACTGGTGGTTTACTTAGAGTCATTTTGTTTTTGCAACTAAGAACGTTGGCTACCATATTCACCTTTTTAGGATGGTATTCTATAGTATAATCATAGTCTTTGATGAGTTCTATCCATATTCTCTATCATATACTTAATTTTTTTTATGACATCAGGTATTTCAAATTTTTATGATATGTGAAGATTTGGACTCGGAATCCATAGAGATAGTGTCTCCATGCTCTCAAGGAAAATACCACAACTGCTAGTTCTAAATTATGTACTAGGTAATTGACCTCATGAGTCTTTAATTGTCTCAATTTATAAGCAATTATCTTTTTGTGTTGCATCAAACACACTTAAGCCCCTTCCTTGAGACATCATTATAAACCATAAAGCCTTTGGTTCCTGATGGAAGTGTCAGCATAGAAGCAGTAGTAAGTCTCTTCTTTAGTTCTTGGAAGCTTCCTTCACACTCCTTTGACCATTCTTATTTTATATCATTCCTAGTTAAGTGTGTAAAGGGGGTTTAATGAAAACCTTTTATTGAATCTTTTATAATACCAAAAAAGTTTTAGAAAGCTATAAATTTTAGTTATTGTAGTTGGCCTTTCCCATTTTAGGACTGCTTTAATTTTCTAAAGATCCACAAAGATGCCTTTAGAAGAAATGACATGTCCAAAAAAGGTTAATTTTTCCATCCAGAAATCACATTTTTTCAATTTAGCATATAGTTAATGACTCCTCAAAGTCTGCAGTACTTATCTCAACTATCATTCATGCTCTTTAAAGGAATTAGAATATACTAAAATGTCGTCTATAAATACCACGACAAATTTATCTAGGTAAGGCTGGAAAACTCGGTTCATCAAATCCATAAAAAGTGTCGGATCATTTGTCAACCTAAATGGTAACACTAAAAATTTATAGTGTCTATATCGAGTTCCAAAAGCGGTCTTTGGTACATTTTGCTTTTTAATCTTCATACAGTAATACCTTGATCTTAAACTGATCTTCAAAACACCCTGACGCCTTTTAATTGGTCAAATAAGTCATCTATTTATGGTAGTAAATACTTATTCTTCATTGTTACTTTATTTAACTGATGATAATCTATACAAAACCTGTGGGTGCCATCCTTCTTTTTCACAAATAATATAGGTGCTCCCCAAGATGATCCACTAGGTCGTATAAACCCCTTATCTAGTAATTCTTACAGCTAGATTTTTAATTCGCTCAATTCTACCAAAACCATTATGTATAGTGGTTATGCTATTAGGGGAACTTCTAGGAAGGTATTGATAGAAACTTTGACCTCCTGTTCGTGGATAACTAAGGTAGTTCTTCTGGTAATACATCCAAAATTCCTTTACAATCAAAATATCAACTAACTCTATTTCATTTTTGTCAAAATTTAACGTATAAGCAAGATATCATGTACATCCCTTCCTCAACAACTTTTTAGTTGTCATAGCTGAAATCATATTGGTTAGGATAATAGTTCCTTTACCTTTAAAGGATATTCTTCTACCGTCTAACCCTTGAACAATTATAATCTTTGCAAAGCAATCTATATGGGCTTTGTGTTTACTTAGCTAATCTATGCCTAAAATTATATCAAAGTCATTAAATTCTAAAAGGTATCAAATCAACCTCTAACTCATACCTATTGAGGCTAAGTTTTACACTCACATAGACAATATTTGTTTCTACAACATCACCTAAAGATGTTTTAATTATAAACCCCTTTTCCACCCTTTTTATTTCTTTTCCCATATTAGCTACAACTCTAGTAGCTATAAGTAAGTGAGTGGCACCTAGATCAAATAAAGCATGTATCTTTAAATTATTCATTTATAGCATACATGTCATTACATCAGATGTTGCTCTGATGCCTTCCTATCTCATACGTGTCCTCAGCTGTCCTCGATTAGGATTTGCCCCTGACCGTGTTGATTTTGTTGGCCTGTTCACTATGATAGACTGCTCGTAACTCTAACTTGGTTGCTTCATACTTTGTATTTGTCCAGAGACTTTATGAGGGCACTCTCTTTTGAAGTGTTCTTTTTCACCACTTTAATGACCTCCTTACCCTAGATACTAACAAGTTCTCCATCTATGACCCTCTTTCTAGCATATAAAACATTAGTCATGTGAGATTGAATAATTATTGGGGTGTCTATGTTCACAACATGCATAAAAAAGGTAAATAACAGTTTTTTTTATCACTCAACCCCCTTGAAGGGTTAGCCCTCGAGCGTGTCTTTCCTCACATCATTCCTATATAGTGGTACATAGGATTCTCTTGGTATAAGATAGTAAGGTAGTTAAACAGAAGACTAGACTAATACGCCTAGATATGTTAAAGTAAAGGCAGAGATACGAAAAATAGTGGGATATAAGATTTCTAAATGTGGTCCTCTACCCTTAATAAGTGGCTAATATGGTTGTATTTCCTAAAAAGTATGGAAAAATCAGAGTGTGTATGGATTATAAAGACTTGAACAAAGCAAGCTTGAAGGATGACTTTCCTTAATCTCACACATATCTTGGTTGATAATGTTGCAAAGAGTGCCACGTATTCGTTCATGGATGGGTTCTCAGGTTATAATTAGATTAGAATGGCAGAAAAAGATAAGAGAAAACCATTCTTTTCATCTGTGTACCAATCTGCAGGTTCATTATGAATGGTGCAATGAGCAAGGGCTTCAACAATATTGGCATCAAGTTTGATATATTTGTTCTCATCAGTTTTGATATATGTGCGATGATAATTTGTGGCGTAATGACCTTCCTCACGACAGATTTGGCATCTAAGAGGTCGTCTAGGCTGCTGCTTATGACGGTATCATCCCTTTGATGGCCCTCCTTTATATTTGTGTTGGTAGTTGCTGGAATTTCCAAATCTGGTTGAGGATGCAGGGGAGAAATTTGCAACATAGGTAGGGACCCCTGTGTTATGATCAATGGACTTTGAAAAAAGATCAAAGCTTTCTGCTTTGGGAACAATATCTGTAAAACTGGGGATAGGGGTTAAGGAGAGTTGAGTAATGGAGAAGGTTGAAAACTCATGGCCTAAACCACGTAGATACCAATGCACCTTATTAGTATCTTCAACTGGATGTCCTATTGCTGATAATTGATCACAATGAGCTTTAAAAATTCGAGAATATTCAGAGATGCTACGAGAGCCACGCCTCATGAGATGAAGCTCATCCTTAATTTGGAGCTCACGGGCTTTAGACTTTTGGCTGAATGTGGTTTCAAGAGAGTTCCAGACATCTCTTGAAGTTGTAAAGCCGATAGTAATAGAGAGAGCTTCTTCTGTGAGAGAAGAAAGCAGAAGGCTTATAACGAGCTGATCTAATTGTTTCCACATATTGTGAGCTGCAGGCTCAGTGGCAGCAGATGGCATTGGTGTTGAGCCATCAATATGTCCATACAGTTTTTGACACTGCAATAAAGGGACCACTTGACTGCGCCAGAGAAGGAAATTGGTGGAGGATAATTTGATAGTAACCATGTGAACCATGGTGTTGAAGGACAGAGTAGAAGAAGAATTTTCTAAGGCCATAGGATCTGATGGATGTTAATCTTACAGCTCTGATACCATGTAAGGTTTTGTAAACCAATAATTATCAACCACACTTTGCACATGGCGTTGGAATATTATTATATAGGAAAATGTTTACAACAGAAGGTGAGAGTAATAAGGAAGTAGTTGTTACAGGATATACACTATACTATAATTAGGATTAATCAGTTCCTAGATAGACGTATATAATTAACTGTAATACAATCAGATGTCATGATCTTCTCCTGAATGCTTGGAAAGATTTTCTCCAGAAGATGGGATTGTGTTAGCGTCAATAAGAGATAGGTTTGAAATCATTAGCAGATGAGACATTCGTTGATTTTGGGACAAAAGCCATAACCGAGTGATTAATCTGCTTTAAGAGCTTTCCAGAAAAGAAGAAATCTTGGATAGCAGCACATAAATCCCCCCTAACCACAGCCCAAGCTCGCTTGAAGAAAAAAGAGGAGTGCCCATCAAGACTAGGAGCTTTGCCATTCCCTATGCTGAAGAGAACCTTTCGAATATCCTTAGTAGTAACTAGGCCAAGGAGAAGATCATGAGAGCTAGCAACAAGAATGGCCCACTTCGAATAACCTCATTATCCAGAGGAAGAGTTCCTGTGGATGTGCCAAACAATTGCTGGTAATAGTGCACAAATTCAGCCCCAACTTCCTCCAGGGATGTTGTAAGACTCCTATTACTACTCAGGATGGTAGGAATGAAGTTTCGCTAATGATTTCGGTTCATAAGAGCATGGAAGACTTTGGTGCCTTTAACATTATCTTTGAGAAAATTACATTTAATCTTCTAGGTAAAGAATATATTTTCCGCTAATTTCAAGTTCATCAATTTCAGACGAAAGAGATTGTCATTCTCCAGCAAGGATAGGTTATCTTTGTCACGTTAAAGCACTGATTGATGGAGCTCTAAATGAGTTTCTACTCTACAAACTCGCTAAAAAATATGGCTAAAGTGGAGCTTATTGAGCTCCTTTAAAAGGCATTTAAAAAATTTGAGCCTTTTACAGAGAATATACATGGGAGAATCATAGACAAAGGAGTGTCACTTACTAGAAATGATCTCCAAGAACTTATCATGA